>NC_090925.1:559789657-560389657 GCF_040938575.1 Ambystoma mexicanum
GTGCGGGCAGCCTCCACCAGGCCCCCACCCATGTCCCCTATCACCACCCCCCCCAGCAGTGCAGGGGCAGCCTCCACCAGGCCCCCACTCATGTCTCCCACCACCCCCACCCCCAGCCACCAGGGGCAGCCTCCACCAGGCCCCCACCCATGTCCCCTATCACCACCACCCCCCAGCAGTGCAGGGGCAGCCTCCACCAGGCCCCCGCCCATGTCCCCTATCACCACTCACACCCCCCAGCCAGCAGGGGCACCCTCCACCAGGCCCCCACTCATGTCTCCCACCACCCCCATCCCCCAGTCACCAGGGGCAGCCTCCACCAGGCCCCCACCCATGTCCCCTATCACCACCCCCCCAGCAGTGCAGGGGGCACCCTCCACCAGGCCCCCACTCATGTCTCCCACCACCCCCACCCCCCAGCCACCAGGGGCAGCCTCCACCAGGCCCCCACCCATGTCCCCTATCACCACCCCCCCAGCAGTGCAGGGGCAGCCTCCACCAGGCCCCCACTCATGTCTCCCACCACCCCGACCCCCCAGCAACCATGGGCAGCCCCCACCAGGCTCCCACCCATGTCTCCCACCACCCCCACCCCCCAGCAGTGCAGGGGCACCCTCCACCAGGCCCCCACTCATGTCTCCCATCACCCCCACCCCCCAGCAGTGAAGGGGCAGCCTCCACCAGGCCACCACCCATGTCCTCTATCACCACCACCCCCCAGCAGTGCAGGGGCAGCCTCCACCAGGCCCCCACTCATGTCTCACACCACCCCCACCCCCCAGCAGTGCAGGGGTACCCTCCTCCAGGCCCCCACTCATGTCTCCCACCACCCCCACCCCCCAATCACCAGGGGCAGCCTCCACCAGGCCCCAACCCATGTCCCCAATCACCACCCCCCCCAGCAGTGCAGGGGCAGCGTCCACCAGGCCCCCACTCATGTCTCCCACCACCCCCACCCCCCAGCCACCAGGGGCAGCCTCCACCAGGCCCCCACCCATGTCCCCTATCACCACCACCCCCCAGCAGTGCAGGGGCAGCCTCCACCAGGCCCCCACTCATGTCTCCCACCACCCCCACCCCCCAGCAGTGCAGGGGCAGCCTCCACCAGGCCCCCACTCATGTCTCCCACCACCCCCAGCCAGCAGGGGCACCCTCCACCAGGCCCCCACTCATGTCTCCCACCACCCCCACCCCCCAGCAGTGCAGGGGCAGCCTCCACCAGGCCCCCACTCATGTCGACCACCACCCCCACCCCCCAGCAGTGTGGGGCAGCCTCCACCAGGCCACCACTCATGTCTCCCACCACCCCCACCCACCAGCCACCAGGGGCAGCCTCCACCAGGCCACCACCCATGTCCCCTATCACCACCACCCCCAGCAGTGCAGGGGCAGCCTCCACCAGGCCCCCACTCATGTCTCCCACCATCCCCACCCCCCAGCAGTGCAGGGGCACCCTCCACCAGGCCCCCACTCATGTCTCCCACCACCCCCACCCCTCAGCCACCAGGGGCACCCACCACCAGGCCCCCACCCATGTCTCCCACCACCCCCACCCCCCAGCAGTGCAGGGGCAGCCTCCACCAGGCCCCCACCCATGTCCCCTATCACCCCCAGCCCCCAGCAGTGCAGGGGCACCCTCCACCAGTCCCCCACTCATGTCTCACACCACCCCCACCCCCCAGCAGTGTGGGGCAGCCTCCACCAGGCCACCACTCATATCTCCCACCACCCCCACCCCCCAGCCACCAGGGGCACCCTGTCATGATCTCTGCTTCCAAAAGGTCAGGACTTACCCAACTCCCTTGGAAGCAGACCCATAAACCAGGTTCCGAGTGCCAACCAGTCCCAATTGGGACCTTTTGGACCCTGTCCTGGCGCCAGTGGCACCAGGCTCATAAATATGCCCAGTCCCAGCGCTGGAAGCGCCGGGCTCATAATGCTTGGGTGGACTTACCTGCAGCAGACCATGCTGCTTACTTACCTGCCAGTTGAGCCTCTAATCCTCTTCTGTTTGGGACTACTTTTCCTGTTGGGTGGGGCAGGAGCCACTCCCTAGGTTCAGAACACTGGAACTCTTCTGGAAAGCAGGAACTCTTTTCTTACCTAGGCGTGGCTGTGGAAGGAGATACCTAAGCACCACAGGAGGCTATTTAAACCACACCCGATGGATGAATCTTGCTTTGTGTTATTCTGCATCCTCTGCAGCAGAACGCTCATCGTGTCTTCTGCATCTGATCCTGGGCCTAAGGGAAAAAGGCTTACCATCCTGAATCCATTCTTCAGCAACACCTATAAAGACAAGAAAGAACAGGTTAGCATTACGGTCTTCAGTGACAGCGCTTCTCTTACCTGGTCCATCGGCTGTCACCAACGCCTCGCGCTGCATTCCGGCATCTGAAAGACAAAGGCTTACCTACTCTTCGCGTGCTCCGGAGGTCTTCGCACTGCATTCCAGCATCTGAAAGACAAAAGCTTACCAACTCTTCGCACGCTCCGGAGGCCTTCGGCGCTGCATCCTGCATCTGAAGACAAAAGAAGGTGCGTTTAAAGACATTGGGTAACTTTTTTACTCACGTGCCATTACTCCTTCCCACGCCGAACCCAGTGGGTATTCCGGCACCCTTCAGCAGCTCCGAACTTGTATCTGCAAGATAAAAGGACAGTTAGTGCGCATCGTAAAGCAGGCAACAAGCGCTTACTTACGTGCTTACAGGCGCTTCTATTCCTCACACGGGTTCCATCCTCAACTCACTTCAGCCCGTCATCCGCCATCGCCGGAATCCTGCAAAACAAGAGACATCATTACAAAAGACTTTTAAAGACATTTGAAATACTCGGAACTTACCGTTCGTGCAGTAAACGACGGACAGCAGTCCTCTGAGGTCAAGAGGCCTGCACCCTTATCCAGTGAAGAAACTGGTTACGGCACCCTGCCCAGAGGCAGATGGAGAGCTCGGCGTTCACTTACCTAAAACATCTTACTCTTCGAGTCAGACATACAGTGCACAGAGGTCCAGCCCAAAGAGCCAATCGTGTGTTACACATCACCTTTGAAGATACGGTATTCGCCCAGTCAAGACCGGCGCCTCTGCGGGAATCAGGTGAGCGTTACAGAACACAAAGCCTACCGCAAAACTCCCGCCCAGGCGCTATGGAAACCTCGGATACCGATCAGCTAGCCCAGTTACTTGGGGAACTAAGAGCAGAAGTGCATGCAGCCCGTCAGGAAACGAACGCTCTAAGAAGGGAACTGATCATTTCCAAGGAGCGAACAGACGATCTTGCTAGACAATTGCTACAGTCACAAGCCGGACAGACCCCATTACCCGCATCAGGGGCAAATCTTCCTTCAACATCCTCTATGAATCCAGTGCAAATCAACCTACCTGGGAATGTACCTCTGGCTCCGCCCGAACGATTTTCTGGTGACCCAAAGAGGTTTGCAGTATTCATTAATCAGTGCCGGTTGCATTTCTTATGCCGGCCAGCAGCCTTTCCAACTGATCAAGCTAAAGTAGCTTTCGTGCTTTCGTACCTTAGTGGCAATGCGTCAGACTGGTCGATCCCTCTAGTTAATCAAGATGATCCGGTTCTCCATGATTTTCAAGCTTTTCAGCTCAGTATGGAAAAACTGTTCGCAAGACATTCACAGGGGCAGGCCTTGGACAATGAGCTTCTTTCGTTGCGACAGGGTAATCAAGACCTTTTGGCTTATATTGCGTCTTTCAACAGACTGATAGTGGAAACTCAATGGCCTGAGGACAAAAGGATTACGCTGTTTTATAGAGGTCTACGTGGAGAGCTCAAAGATGTGTTAGCCCAAGTAGTGAATCCCCCGCAAGACTGTTCGGACTATATAGACTTAGTCGTTCAAATAGATCACAGACTGCAGAACAGGAAGGCCGATCGTTCCAAGTTTGATGCTCGAGTATTTTCCAAACCACCAACTCCTTCCAAAGAAGTAGACTCCGGGGAACCCAGGCAAATAGGGGGCCTGAAAGGACCACTCACACAAAAGGAGCGGGAAAGGAGAAAACAGTTGCAATTATGCCTCTATTGCGGAAACTCAGGGCACTTTCTTCGAGACTGTCCGGTGAAACCAGCCAAGAAGGCAGTAGGAGCTGCAGTTACCAAGGTCACAAACTCTGAGCAGGGAAACGACCTCGCCCGACAAGAATAGAGGTCCTCTTGCCGAGCGTTAAAACCAGTTCCGTGACCTCGCATTTCGTGATACCTATGGTCCTCATTAGCCCTGATCATCCGGATCGATTACATGCGATTGAAGCTTACGTCGACAGCGGTGCCATCAGCAATTATGTGGATCATGAAATGGTTTTGAGGATGAATCTAACTCTTTGTCCCAAGGCTGTAAAGGACGTCATTACTACGGTGGATGGTACGGAGATAGCCTCCGGACCAGTAACGCATACCACTCAAGAAGTGACGCTAGTAAGTCAAGATGGACACCATGAGAAGATCGTGTTCGATGTGATCAAGGCCCCTCAGTTCCAGATTATTCTAGGAATACCTTGGTTAGAGAAACACAATCCTCAGATCGATTGGCGAGCAAGAACGGTTCAGTTTCCAGAATGTGTCTCTACTTGTCACCCTCCACCTGGTGTTGCACTGGCAGCAATTTCTTCGGAGACTCCCCAGTTACCTCCCGAATACCTAGAATTCCAAGATGTTTTCCGGAAGGATCGGCTAACTCTCTACCTCCTCATAGGTCTTATGACTGCCAGATAAACCTGATACCTGGATCTACTCCTCCTTGTAGTAGAATTTATGCCCTCACCGAGCCTGAGAACCTTCACCTCCGACAATACCTGGATCAATACCTAGCGAATGGGTTTATTCGTCCTTCCAAGTCCCCTGCTTCTTCAGCTTTGTTCTTCGTTCCAAAAAAAGAAGGGGACCTTAGAACTTGTATAGATTATCGTGCCCTGAACCAGATCACCGTTAAGAATAGATATCTGTTACCTTTGATCCCTGAACTCCTGGACCAAGTCAGAAAAGCATGATTATATACAAAGCTGGATCTTAGAGGAGCCCACCACTTGGTACGAGTAAAAGAGGGCGATGAATGGAAGACGGCCTTCCGCACCAAGTATGGGCTATTTGAATATCAGGTCATGCCCTTCGGACTTTGCGATGCCCCGGCCGCCTTTCAATATTTTATGAACGATGTCCTCAGAGAGCTCATAGATGTGTGTGTTGTTGTTTACATTGACGACATCCTCGTTTATTCTTCATTGGAATCTGAACATTGGAAACACGTGAAAATGGTCCTCGAGAGATTGCGTCAACACAAACTTTTTGCCAAGTTGGAAAAATGTGTTTTCAACGTGACTGAAGTTGAGTTCTTGGGATTCATATTATCACCTAGCGGAGTGCGTATGGATTCAAAGAAGGTCGATGCAATTCTCAAATGGCCATCACCATCATCCGTAAAAGGTGTTCAAAGCATGTTAGGCGTCGCTAACTTTTACCGCAGGTTTATCCCCGAATTCTCTCGAATAGTCCAGCCCATCACCGCCTTGTTAAAGAAAAACAAACGTTTTGAATGGTCTACCGAGGAGGAGCAAGCTTTCCAGAATTTGAAGACTAAATTTATCTCTGCACCAATTTTAAAACATCCTCGCCCCGAACTCCCCTACATCGTGGAAACTGATGCTTCGAGCCTTGCCATGGGGGCAGTTCTATCACAAAAGGACCCAGTAACCAATCAGTTGCATCCCGTGGCATTTTGGTCCCGCAAATTCTCGCCTCCTGAAATCAATTACACTATTACTGATAAGGAACTTCTGGCTATCAAGTCTGCCTTTAAGGCTTGGCGGCATTATCTTCTGGGGACCCGACACACCGTTACTGTGATTACGGATCACCGAAACCTGCAATATTTGAAAACCGCAAAAGCCCAATCCTCTAGACAACTCCGTTGGGCACTATTCTTTGCCGAGTTTGACTTCATAATTACCTATCGACCTGGTACAAAAAACTGTAAAGCTGATGCCCTTTCTCGGATGGGAGTGGAAGAACACTTGATCAACCCTAAACCTGTACCTATCATTCCCGAACAAAGAATTGTGGGTGTAATCGCCACACAATCCATAGAGGAAGTTAAGGATAAAGCCAGGCAACTTGTAACTCCAGCAGACATACAGAATTGGCATCTGCAGGGAAAGGACTTTGCAGTGAAGGACAACTTATTGTATTTCCAAGAACGATTATACCTGCCCAGCACAGATTTACAGAAAAAGGTAATCTCTTGTTATCACGATTCCTTAATGGAAGGACATCCCGGTATGGCCAAAACCTCAGAAAAGATCAAGCGCTACTTCTGGTGGCCGTCTTGGAAAAAAGATATCAGAGACTTTATAATGTCCTGTGGAGTATGCGCCCAAAACAAGAGTCAAAAGGAAAAACCAGCCGGCCTCTTACGCCCTATTGACATCCCACCTCGCCCTTGGCATACGCTTTCTATGGACTTCATCACCGATCTACCTCCATGCTCCGGACACAATACGATCCTAGTAATCGTGGACTTATTCTCCAAGATGGCGCATTTCATTCCACTCAAAGGCTTGCCAACAGCAACAACTCTGGCCCGAGAATTTCTCGAAAACATCGTCCGACTGCACGGTTTTCCTTCAGTTCTAATTTCGGATCGAGGTAGTCAATTCAGTTCTCATTTTTGGCGAAGTTGCTGTCGGTCGGCTCAAATTGATGTGAGACTATCGACCAGTCACCACCCTCAAACCGACGGACAAACGGAGAGGACCAATCAAACTCTGGAACAGTATTTACGCTGCATGCTGCAACAAACTGAAAAAACTTGGAAAGATATCCTTTGGATAGCCGAATATGCCTACAATAACTCTGTCCACTCGGGAACTGGGAAAACCCCGTTTTTTCTTCTATACGGCAGTCACCCTCGAACCTCGGAGTTGGATCCACTCCAAGATCTTGGAACACCAGCAGTAGACTACCTGCATTCTACAATCACCCAAGCCTTTAAGGAAGCCGTTTCTAACCTTCAAAGGGCTAAGGAACAATACAAGAAAGGAGCAGATCAACATCGGAAGGAAGCCCCCCAATATCAAGCAGGAGATCAAGTCTGGTTATCCACCAAATATCTACCTCTAAAAGGACCACGCACATTCAACCCAAGATACCTTGGTCCCTATTCCATCACTACCATAGTAAACCCAGTAGCGGTCAAGTTGGACTTGCCCCCTCACATGAAGATACATCCGGTCTTCCACGTCTCTCTATTAAAACCCGTGCAACCTCAAACCCGACTAACTAAATCTCCAAAACCTATCCTAGTTGATGGAGAACTCGAGTTTGAAGTCAAAAGCATCCTGGACTCCAAGATCTCCAAATCTAAACTATTTTACCTAATTGACTGGAAAGGCTACGGCCCCCAAGAAAGATCCTGGGAACCTGCAGAATATGTCCACGCTCCTCGTCTAATCAAAAGATTCCATCGAACATTTCCTGACAAGCCCAAACCCCCGGAGAAGCCCGGTTTGGGAGGGGCCTTGAGGGGGGGTGCTGTCATGATCTCTGCTTCCAAAAGGTCAGGACTTACCCAACTCCCTTGGAAGCAGACCCATAACCCAGGTTCCGAGTGCCAACCAGTCCCAATTGGGACCTTTTGGACCCTGTCCTGGCGCCAGTGGCACCAGGCTCATAAATATGCCCAGTCCCAGCGCTGGAAGCGCCGGGCTCATAATGCTTGGGTGGACTTACCTGCAGCAGACCATGCTGCTTACTTACCTGCCAGTTGAGCCTCTAATCCTCTTCTGTTTGGGACTACTTTTCCTGTTGGGTGGGGCAGGAGCCACTCCCTAGGTTCAGAACACTGGAACTCTTCTGGAAAGCAGGAACTCTTTTCTTACCTAGGCGTGGCTGTGAAAGGAGACACCTAAGCACCACAGGAGGCTATTTAAACCACACCCGATGGATGAATCTTGCTTTGTGTTATTCTGCATCCTCTGCAGCAGAACGCTCATCGTGTCTTCTGCATCTGATCCTGGGCCTAAGGGAAAAAGGCTTACCATCCTGAATCCAGTCTTCAGCAACACCTATAAAGACAAGAAAGAACAGGTTAGCATTACGGTCTTCAGTGACAGCGCTTCTCTTACCTGGTCCATCGGCTGTCACCAACGCCTCGCGCTGCATTCCGGCATCTGAAAGACAAAGGCTTACCTACTCTTCGCGTGCTCCGGAGGTCTTCGCACTGCATTCCGGCATCTGAAAGACAAAAGCTTACCAACTCTTCGCACGCTCCGGAGGCCTTCGGCACTGCATCCCGCATCTGAAGACAAAAGAAGGTGCGTTTAAAGATATTGGGTAACTTTATTACTCACGTGCCATTACTCCTTCCCACGCCGAACCCAGTGGGTATTCCGGCACCCTTCAGCAGCTCCGAACTTGTATCTGCAAGATAAAAGGACAGTTAGTGCGCATCGTGAAGCAGGCAACAAGCGCTTACTTACGTGCTTACAGGCGCTTCTATTCCTCACACGGGTTCCATCCTCAACTCACTTCAGCCCGTCATCCGCCATCGCCGGAACCCTGCAAAACAAGAGACATCATTACAAAAGACTTTTAAAGATATTTGAAATACTCGGAACTTACCGTTCGTGCAGTAAACGACGGACAGCAGTCCTCTGAGGTCAAGAGGCCTGCACCCTTATCCAGTGAAGAAACTGGTTACGGCACCCTGCCCCGAGGCAGATGGAGAGCTTGGCGTTCACTTACCTAAGACATCTTACTCTTCGAGTCAGACATACAGTGCACAGAGGTCCAGCCCAAAGAGCCAATCGTGTGTTACACATCACCTTTGAAGATACGGTATTCGCCCAGTCAAGACTGGCGCCTCTGCGGGAATCAGGTGAGCGTTACACACCCACCACCAGGCCCCCACCCATGTCTCCCACCACCCCACCCCCCAGCAGTGCAGGGCCAGCCTCCACCAGGCCCCCACCCATGTCCCCTATCATCCCCACCCCCCAGCAGTGCAGGGGCACCCTCCACCAGGCCCCCACTCATGTCTCACACCACCCCCACCCCCCAGCAGTGCAGGGGCACCCTCCACCAGGCCCCCACTCATGTCTCCCACCACCCCCACCCCCCAGCGACCAGGGCAGCCTCCACCAGGCCCCCAACCATGTCCCCTATCACCCCCCCCCCCAGCAGTGCAGGGGCAGCCTCCACCAGGCCCAGACTCATGTCTCCCACCACCCCCACCCCCAGCAACCATGGGCAGCCCCCAGCAGGCTCCCACCCATGTCTCCCACCACCCCCACCCCCCAGCAGTGCAGGGGCACCCTCCACCAGGCCCCCACTCATGTCTCCCACCACACCCACCCCCCAGCAGTGCAGGGGCAGCCTCCACCAGGCCCCCACCCATGTCTCCTATCACCACCCCCCCCAGCAGTGCAGGGGCAGCCTCCACCAGGCCCCCACTCATGTCTCCCACCACCCCCACCCCTCAGCCACCAGGGGCAGCCTCCACCAGGCCCCCACCCATGTCCCCTATCACCACCACCCCCCAGCAGTGCAGGGGCAGCCTCCACCAGGCCCCCACCCATGTCCCCTATCACCACCCACACCCCCCAGCCAGCAGGCGCACCCTCCACCAGGCCCCCACTCATGTCTCCCACCACCCCCACCCCCCAGCCACCAGGGGCAGCCTCCACCAGGCCCCCACCCATGTCCCCTATCACCACCCCCCCAGCAGTGCAGGGGCACCCTCCACCAGGCCCCCACTCATGTCTCCCACCACGCCCACCCCCCAGCCACCAGGGGCAGCCTCGACCAGGCCCCCACCCATGTCCCCTATCACCACCCCCCCCAGCAGTGCAGGGGCAGCCTCCACCAGGCCCCCACTCATGTCTCCCATCACCCCCACCCCCCAGCAACCATGGGCAACCCCCACCAGGCTCCCACCCATGTCTCCCACCACCCCCACCCCCCAGCAGTGCAGGGGCACCCTCCACCAGGCCCCCACTCATGTCTCCCACCACACCCACCCCCCAGCAGTGAAGGGGCAGCCTCCACCAGGCCACCACCCATGTCCCCTATCACCACCACCCCCCAGCAGTGCAGGGGCAGCCTCCACCAGGCCCCCACTCATGTCTCCCACCACCCCCACCCCCCAGCCAGCAGGGGCACCCTCCACCAGGCCCCCACTCATGTCTCCCACCACCCCCACCCCCCAGCCACCAGGGGCAGCCTCCACCAGGCCCCCACCCATGTCCCCTATCACCACCCCCCCCAGCAGTGCAGGGGCAGCCTCCACCAGGCCCCCACTCATGTCTCCCACCACCCCCACCCCCCAGCCACCAGGGGCAGCCTCCACCAGGCCCCCACCCATGTCCCCTATCACCACCACCCCCCAGCAGTGCAGGGGCAGCCTCCACCAGGCCCCCACTCATGTCTCCCACCACCCACTACCCCCCAGCAGTGCAGGGGCAGCCTCCACCAGGCCCCCACTCATGTCTCCCACCACCCCCACCCCCCAGCAGTGCAGGGGCAGCCTCCACCAGGCCCCCACTCATGTCTCCCACCACCCCCACCCCCCAGCCAGCAGGGGCACCCTCCACCAGGCCCCCACTCATGTCTCCCACCACCCCCACCCCCCAGCAGTGTGGGGCAGCCTAAACCAGGCCACCACTCATGTCTCCCACCACCCCCACCCCCCAGCCACCAGGGGCAGCCTCCACCAGGCCCCCACCCATGTCCCCTATCACCCCCACCCCCCAGCAGTGCAGGGGCAGCCTCCACCAGGCCCCCACCCATGTCCCCTATCACCCCCACCCCCCAGCAACCATGGGCAGCCCCCACCAGGCCCCCACTCATGTCTCCCACTACCCCCACCCCCCAGCAGTGCAGGGGCACCCTCCACCAGGCCCCCACTCATGTCTCCCACCACCCCCAACCCCCGGCAGTGCAGGGGCAGCCTCCACCAGGCCCCCACTCATGTCTCCCACCGCCCCCACCCCCCAGCCAGCAGGGGCACCCTCCACCAGGCCCCCAATCATGTCTCCCACCACCCCCACCCCCCAGCAGTGCAGGGGCACCCTCCACCAGGCCCCCACTCATGTCTCCCACCACCCCCACCCCCAGCAGTGCAGGGGCAGCCTCCGCCAGGCCCCCACCCATGTCCCCTATCACCACCCCCCCAGCAGTGCAGGGGCAGCCTCCACCAGGCCCCCACTCATGTCTCCCACCACCCCCACCCCCCAGCCACCAGGGGCAGCCTCCACCAGGCCCCCACCCATGTCCCCTATCACCACCACCCCCCAGCAGTGCAGGGGCAGCCTCCACCAGGCCCCCACCCATGTCCCCTATCACCACCCCCACCCCCCAGCCAGCAGGGGCACCCTCCACCAGGCCCCCACTCATGTCTCCCACCACCCCCACCCCCCAGCAGTGCAGGGGCAGCCTCCAACAGGCCACCACCCATGTCCCCTATCACCAGCACCCCCCAGGAGTGCAGGGGCAGCCTCCACCAGGCCCCCACTCATGTCTCCCACCACCCCAACCCCCCAGCCACCATGGGCAGCCTCCACCAGGTCCTCACAATCCCCAATCATGTGCGTCATGGTCAGCCTCCACAGCCAAAAAGCCCAACCAAGTAACCCATTCACCCACATGGAAAAGGAAATTACATGTTACACCCCCAATGTTCATAAAGCTAATGAACCCATGTCCGTCACACACAATGGTTGCAATTGAATGGGAAAACACCCAACATGACATGCATGAAAGCAATGAGATGATACCACACAGTGAAGTATGAAAACAAAATTGTATTAAAAAAATAAGAATGCAAATGAAATGAAACTAACTACAATGGGAATGAAAAAAAGATAAGCTGCATGTCTGTTTAAAAAATAAAAACACCAAATACTAATCCAAAAAAATGTAGTCCAAAGTCAAATGAAAAATAAAATCAATCCAATGAAGAACTATGTACAAAACATCCAAGGGTCCATGAGCCCAACTGAACAAAGGAAACCTACAAAAAACCCTAACTAAAATGCAACTATATACAAAAAGTGGAGCAGTGTCCGTCGACTCCAAATCATAACAACAAACAAAGGAAACCTAAAACTAAAGAACTATATACAAAGGCGGCGGGCAAGTCCAGCGGCTCACTCCGTGGTGTTCCGGGCCAGGGCATCATCGAACTCCTGTTCGATGTCCCGGAGGCCGTCCTGTTCCATGGCCCCGAGGGTCCGCAGGGACGACGCCGTGTCCTCCTCCAACCCCCTACGGATTGCCTCGAGGCACTCGGCCCGCCTCAGGGCCCTCCGCATGGAGTTCTCCGCCCTGACCATTGTGAGCCGCGCCTCTTCTGCCCGCCGCCGCTCCGCACCTATGGCGTGGCCCAACCGCTCCCACACGGAAGACACTCTCTGTCCTGGGTCCTCCTGCCCTCCGGCCGATGCTTGCCCCTCCGATGTCGAAGGCCCCGAGCCTTCATGGCTCCCACCATGTTGCTGCTGCTGCTCTGCCTATGCCCGTGCACTGCCTCCTGCTGCCTGCACATCCTCCACCGGCTGGGGTGCAGTTGTTGATGTGGCCACCCCTGCTGGACGTCCGACTCCCGACTTTGGCAGGGATGCCTCCTCCACCAGCCTGGCCGCACCGTCAGAGGCAGCTCCACAGGGCACCCAGGTGACTGATGGGTGGGAAGATGGCACAGAGGACGACTGGCGCGTAGGGGGTCCAGTTGAGGAGGGGGTCGGAGCAAGCCCCATCAGACGGAGGAATCCGGCCTGGGTGACCTGTCCCAGCAGGCTGACGTGGTCAACGAGCCATTCGAGTTGACGTGCAGTCTCTCCATGAAAAGACTGCAGGTCACCTCGCATGGCCTGTTCACGCAACGCCACACCAGCCACGACAGGCTCAACCCGGACCTGGCTGGCCACGTCCGCAGGCAGAGGAAGGCCAGTTGACGTCAGCTCATCCCCTGCCTGAAAACGGGTCTGGACGTAGGCATCCCTGCTGGTGCAAGATGATGCAGGGACAGGATCGGGGACAGGATTGCACACAGGCACCTCCGCGGCGGCCTGTGCTGCCTCCTGTCCCTGGTCCTGCACTACACCACTAGCACCAGTGGGATCCCCACCTCCAGACCCCGTCTCTGGTGCTTGCACGGCCTCCTCCTCCACCAAACCCCCCACCAACCTGGATGACTCTGTGCCATCTTCCCCTGTCTGGCCCTGTGGGGTCCCAGCTGCCCCTTCTGCTGCCGAGGAGTCCAACTCCAACCTCCACCTCTTGGACCTCCCCCCGGCAGCTGCGGCCTGGGACGCGGCACCGGACTCCTCACTCCCCGACGAGATGACAACACAGGAGGGGAGCCGGGCCTTGCGTCTCTGGCTGGCGGTGGGATCCCCGCCGCTGTGCTCCACAGCACCTTCTCCGCCCTCTTCATCAGTTGACGCTGCAGACAGGGAGAAACAAAACACAGGCATCAGGGCGCTGTACAATGGACACATACACACATGACAGTTGCACATGAGTGGCATTGGCAAACCTTAGACATGTCATCACAATCCCCAACACACATGTCATTACAACTCGCACACATGAGGCATAACACAGCCATATCGCAACTGCCACCACCATCCCTACACATACAACTGCATGAGCAGCCAAAGGGGAGCCAGACATCACATGCAACACAGGAAGTGCACCACACATGTACACACACCACCACACTTGCATGCATGTGTACACCTCTACCAAGTGTTGCACTGTTCAGACGGGCATCCATGTCACATCTGCCAATCAGGCTTCCACATACCGCTGTCACATGCATCCATGTTGCATCACTGTTGCACCCTTGTCAAATACACACACATGCACATGTACACAGTGCTCATACATGCAGCCGAAAACAACATACATGCGTGACATCACGGAAATGTCTACTTACATACACATTCATCCAAACATGTGTGCACACACAACTGCATTTGGCATGCAAGCCTACACACACAAGCACCATCCATGTCTCACACATTACAGCCCTCGCATGTGTCAGCCCCACGGCCCTGTACACCCCCACCTATACTCGACCCCATACAAACAGATGTGCAACCTGCACACTACCGAATAATCACCACACGCACTGCTCACAATCAGGATGCATGTACACTCACCGCTCGACTCCAGACGGGTCTGCTTCTCTAGGACCTGGACGTGGAGCGCTGGGGATATGCGTTCCAGGACCCTCATCTGTTCTTCCGACAAGTGGCCCCGGCGCCCCTTGGCATCCGCTGCCTTCATGAGGCGCCGGGCCTTGTTCAGGGTCCTGGACCTGAAGTCCTCCCAGCGCTTCCTGACATGTTGTAAGTCCCGGACTGCCACCCCCTCCGCGTTGATGGCAGTCACGATGTCAGTCCAGATGCGAGTCCGTCCTTCCTTGTCGGCGCGGGAACTTCCAAAGAGGGCATCATACTGCCCCAGGACTTGCTCCAGCAGGACACCAACTTCGGTGGCACTGAAGCTGGTGCCCCTCTGCCTCTCTGGCCCGGGGTTGTCGGTGGTCACAGATGGTGTTTGCCCCGACATGACAACCCCAGAGGCAGGAGTGGGTGGGCAACTGGGTCCTGGGGCTGGGCTGTGGAGCGATGGAATCCCAGTCGGGAGTCTTCAGTTCCAGCAGGGGTGGTCACAGCAACAGCACCCCTGGCTGATGTGCAGGCAGCAAATGGCAGTGCACGTGGGCAGCAGGCAGTCAGGCAGCAGCAGATGGCAGGTGGGAGCGTGCTCGGGGCTCTGGGGGGCAGTAGTTCGGCCTTCTGGGCAGGAGCGTGGTCTTCCGTGTGCTTACGCGTGGCCAGCTTGATACGGAGTGATTTGGCACGTGAAAATCCTGCACGTCAGCGTGAAAATCGAGGAAAGGCCCTTAGCGCGTAAGCGCGTCAGCACGCATACGCGATTCTATTGGACCAAAGGCCCTCAGCGCGTAAGCACGTCAGCACGCATACGCGATTCTATTGGACCAAAGGCCCTCAGCGCGTAAGCGCGTCTGTGACGTGACCCGCACGGGTGTTTCCCACACAGCACGTGAGGACAGAGCACATGTGGAAAGACTGCACGTCAGAGTGTCATCACGTGTAATTGGACAGCACGTCAGAGTGTCATCGCGTGTAATTGGACAAAAGTGCGTGTACACGCGATTGGCCTATGTACGTGTATATCAGGGGTGCGCGGGCACTTACACACGCAAGTACGTCAGCGCACCTGTATCCCGGGGTGCGCGGGAATTTCCACACGCTATTGGACTGGGTACTGGATTTCAGGGGTGCGCGGGTCACACGCTCGCCTACAACACGCGCAACGCATAAATTTGCGCGCAAACAAAATAACAAGCTCAGACCCAGGATGAACATACCGTTCCTAGCAGCAGTGGGCGTGGGCTACCAAAGGAGGAGGAGGAGGATAGTCAGGGCCAGAATATTCACACCCAGAACCAGCCATTTCGGGATGCCTGATGACCAGGTGTATGGGAGGTACAGGTTTCAACCACACATAATACTGGACCTGGTGAGTGATTGGGAGGATGACCTCACATCACCCACCCTGTGCTCCCAAGCACTCAGCCCCCTGGAGAAGGTCCTCAATGTACTGCACTTCTTAGCCACTGGATCATTTCAGCGGACAAGTGCCATAGTGGGTGGGGTATCACAGGCCACCCAGTCACTCTGCCTACACCAGGTCTTGAACATCATCACTGCACGCCCATCAGTCCGCAGGCACATATACCTGCCCAGAACACCTGCAGAAAGGCATGCTGCCGCCCTGGATTTTTACGGTGTGGCACGATTCCCCAAAGTGCTAGGTGCCATCGACTGCACCCATGTGGCCCTACGTCCCCCCAGGGCATCAGAGCACATCTATAGGAACCGCAAGCACTGGCATTCCATCAACGTGCAGGTAGTATGTAATGCCAAGGGAATAATCACCTCAGTATATGCCAACTATCCCGGGTCCACCCACGACAGCTTCATTTACCGAATGTCCACCCTAAGCCGGGACCTAGAAGCTGGGCGGCATGGCGATACATGGCTGCTTGGTGAGTATGAATGCCACTGCACATGCATGCATGTCAGATACTGAGCAAGGTCACAACCCCACCAATGATACCAATCACCACCTCCACAGGGGACAGTGCCTACCCTCTCAGCCCCCACATGATGACGCCAATTCGGAACCCCACCACGCCACCCCAGGTAAGATATAACACAGCCCACATTACAACCCGGGGCATAGTGGAGCGCACATTCGGAGTGCTAAAGTCACGCTTTCGCTCCCTTGACCGTTCTGGCGGGCAGCTGTTGTACGCTCCCCCAGTAGTGTGCAGGATCATAGTGGCAGCATGTGTCCTGCACAACGTTGCAACACGCCGGGGCCTGGCCGTGGACATGGTGGTGCCCCCACATCCCCAACCACATGCACAGCCGCTGCGCATGGGAGGGGAAAGGGCACGGGGGAGGCAGCCCGTACACAGCTAGTGGCTAATTACTTCACATAGTAATCACACCCCTGTGGAGTGCACACTGCCCTGGCACATTCCATCTGACAATCAATGATGACTCAACCTGACACTGATCCTGAATGTCTGGAGAATCAACCGTGAAAAAAATATCAGCCTGAGATTGTTCACCTGGAAGTGTTACAATGTGTGCATCCCTACCCACGCAGACACCACCAATGCAGTTTTGTGAAGAAACACATCCAAGCAGCTAAAATGAATACCCACTTGCAAAATGCAACAAGAGGACAGTGCCATGTCTGCCAACCCATCCCCAGCACCGCCACACGACACACCGTGCCATGTCATGCCATTTGCAGGTAAACAAAGTAATCCCCACAACATGACACTAGTGTCACAATGTACAGTGTCCCTAATTTAAACTTGCAACACCTAAAATGCTCACAGTAATGCAGGACCAACAACAAACTTGAGCAGGTACTACCATTAACATGACATCACAAATGTAAGAAATTAGTAGTCTCACCACCTGGAAATGCCTGCACTCCCACCACAACCAACTGTGCAGTGTTGGCGCCATGTAGAGTTGTAGGTGCACTGCTGCCAACATGGACCCCATCTCCAAACTAGAGGGCCTTGTGTAGACATGAGGAAGGGACCTGCAAATTGGGAGGTAGACACAGGTGATGAGTTACACATCAATGCAACATGCAGTGTACAACACAACAGCAATATTCACTAGGAATGTATACACAGTATTGACTAGACTACCCACACATGTAGTGGGAGTCCAATGTCACCATGTACGTCAATGTCACTTGGGCACACCCTTTGCAAGCCCATGGAAACGGGAAGCAGGAGGGGTGTGTGTGACTCAAACCCAAGCATCTGAACCAAATACATGACAAGCCTGCATGTGCCCAGCCACAATGCAGCATATGCCCACAGGAACCACGGAAGGCAACAAATTGTCCCAAAAAAATTGGGAAAAATAAAATGTAAAAATAAAAATAAAAATAAAAATAAAAATAAAAATAAAAATAAAAATAAAAATAAAAAATGGCCATTGATGGGCCCGGGGGGGTTTGGGAGGCCACCGAGGAGGTCCGAGGACAGGGTGCACACCAAAACCCACCTGTGTGGATCCTGGGAAAAAAAAAACACCTCCATGGGCTCATGGCCCACACGGCTACCCTATTGTGGGAGTATCACTGCTGTCGCTATTATCACCCTGTGCAACTGCATCCGGAAGTGGTTGCACTATGGGAGGCAGCCCACGCAAGGCCCTAGTCTGCTCCTCCGTGGCTGCAAGCATGCGGGTGTGGTAGGTCTGGTTCTGGAGGATGAGTGTGCAGAGGTACCCATGCAACAACTCATGGGATGCCCGGACCTCCGCCCTCGTTGCCTGCATCTCAGCTGAGAGCGTACGGGTGAGATGCTCCAGCTGCTGTTCTGTCCTTTGGTGTGTTGAAGCCTCAAGCTCAACAAGAGTCGTCCTGAGGTGAAGGAGCTCCTGCCTCAGGGCTTCCCTGTGGCCCTGGGACTCTATGGAGATGGCCTCCTGCAGAGTCGCCAGTGCCGCCCGCCTGTCCCTGTTGGACGCCAACATGTCCTCCCTGTGTGACTGGCAGATGGAGTCGGTTGCCTGCTGTAGTCGCTCCATCAGCCTTTCAGGGGGGACAATGGAAGTGGCCACCCTATCCATGGCCTGAGCCATCATCTCGGATGATGCTGCCTGTTGGGTTGCCATACCATAAATGGATTGCTCCCATGCGGTATTGCCAGGTGGCGTACGGCCACCACGTCGGCGGGCACCACACCTGTCTGGGGCAAGGCGAAGTGCGCCTTGCTGTGCCGGCACTGCCTGAGGCTGCAGGACTGCATTCCCCCTCTGATCTGCTGGCCCAGGAACAGGATCAGATGTCGCGGAGTGTGACCCTGCATCCGTAACCACCAAAGGCGTAGCTGCCAACACTGGCATCCCCATTGAGGGTTCTGACCCTGGTGCAGGTGGGTGGGACAGAACAGAATCCCTCCCTGGAACACTCACCTGCGACGGCACATAGGTCTCATCATCCGAATCAACACCTGAGTACAGCTCGGGGGAGGTGCAGCCAGAGACACCCCTTGAGAGCACGACCTGCAGCACTTGTGGGTTCTCACCCACTACCACACCACGTCCCTCACTGGTGGTTGGTCGGCCCTCGGACCCCTCCTGGGTCTGCACCATCTCCACAACCCCAGCAGTATCAGGTGCGTCTTCCCCTGCAAAGACATAAAAACAAAGAAATGGAAACAGGCATTAGCACCATGGCACACAATGAGGGCTGAGAAGCAAGAGAACCAGTACTTGATTGACACATGTCCCACATGACTAAAACCCTCCCATGCATGCACCCTCACTGCATATGAAGGGCAGGCAAATGGCACACACTGATGACACCAAGATGGAAGATGAACACATTTTCTGCATGCTGCCTGGCAGTGGCATCACACAATGGCCTGTGATTGCCAGGTGAAACACACATGCCATCACACAGATGGCATGTACCATTGCTATTGAGTGAAGATGGAGAGGAGGGCAGCACCTATTCATTCAGTCCAGTTCCCGCATGTAATAGCTTTTCTAATTCAAACAGGTCAGATTTTTCACCTGGAGCTGCCAGTCCAAAATGGTCCAATTGCACAGGGACATGTGTGAACAAATGATATCCAGGTAACAAAGTCACTCCACTTTACCATAGCCATGTCAGACATGTGACTAGAGGACTGCGAAATGCCTAGTAAAAGTGGTGGAATGCAAACAATCTGCCTGAATGAACAGTGAAACATAAGCAACAATGTTGTGGCAAGGTGACACTTCAAGGGCAACTGGCGTGCAGTTGGGCTAGATGTCTACTGTTGGCAGAAGGGATACTGCTATGGCCAAATGCAGCTGCGCAGGATGTATTGCATGAAGCACATGGCTGACCCATACGACTCAGGCGCACACACTCTCACCTGGCACACAAACAGAAGCCCTCACACACACACCATGCACATGGATGACACACACATGCATGTGCACTCACCGGACAATGCCTCGTAATCAGGCAGATCTCCCACGCCTTGGATCTGTTCCTCCGTGACATAGGTCCCAGCGACTGACTCATGTGGAGTGAGTTCCATGTCTACTACTGGAGACCCACCTCCAGTCACTAGATTTGCGGCATGACTTGAGGCCAGCTTACTCTTTGCCCTGCACTTTAGGTCATTCCAGCGCTTATAGCAATCATTGGCTGTGCGCCTCACGATTCCAAGGGCACTTACGATGTCCGCAACGGTCTGCCAGTGTGCCTGGCGTTGTGCAGGTGTGGTCTTGGATCCTGCAACAATGACCATCTCGTTATCATGTGCGGACACATACTCGACAAGTGCATTCAGTTCGTCATCCGTGAAGCTGGGCTTCCTGAACGGGCCGGACTCTGTAGCCGTGTCTGGGGCATCAGCCTGTGCCGGACGAGCACTCTTCCTCTTCCGCTTGGAAGGTGGTGGTGATCCTGAGTGTCCTGCGCCGCTCTGGACACTAGGGGCAGGAGCCCTGGTGGACTCTGTATCAGGAGTGTGGGATTGCACACTCAGCATGGGAGTTGGTGCAGGCATTGGCTCAAGTGTAATGGTGTCAGGGGGAATGTCAGCAGGATGGACTAGGACCGACACTGTCCTGGCTGGGTGTGTGAGAGCTGGGGTGGATGGAGCCGCAGCTGCCCCTGCAGCCTCTCCGCCCTGCCTACTTGGGGCAGCAGATGACCTTGCTGCCCCAGATGCATGTGGCATGATGACATCAACGTGCACCAGCGCACGTGTCATAGGCCTGCTGACCTGGAAGTCAGCCATGGAGTCAGCCAGGTCTGGTGCCACAATGGGCTGGTCCAACAAGGGCTGAGCATGGATGGTGTCAGCCACATCAGCCTCAACGGGAGGGGGGGGATTATGGGTGCCCTTGACTGGTCCTCCACACATGGGGGGACAGGCTCACCCTGCAAGTAACGACCACGTCCCCTACCAGATCCACCACGGCCACCACTTGTGGCTCTTCCACCTTTGCCACCCTTACGGAATCCTCGCCTCCCAGCCATGGCACTGATGTTAATGTGCGTATGGGAGTGGCTGTAAACTATTGTCCTGGGCAATTGGGGGTCAAAGGGGTTGGGTACCAGATGGTAATTGTACCCTAGTGCTCTAGCAAGGCTGAATGTAACCCCTGGGGAAAGATGACGGGTCACGATACGCACAGGAGCCCCAAAAAAGGGAGATGACGTGCACGCAACCCCTCCTAGACCACGTGTGCAGAAAGAAAAACCTGCTCTACGCTGTGGCACCCAGTAACACAAGAATGAACATATGCGTGTCACACGCAGCCTAGAATGACCTCTGAAGGGGTAGGCTACACACGGGGCAAGCACAGATGTTAGATACGTGCGTGACTCACCGTCTGCCAGGTAAAAGAGCGTGAAAAAGGAGCGCGTTTGGTTGGCAACACCCCCGTCAAAAGAAGATTTGTACGCTGTCTGAGGAGACAGGACAACAGTAGAAGGGAACACTGTTTGAGAGAACAGGCCCAGGTAAACCAGTAAAAGAGAAAAAAGAGAAAAAAGAGAAAAAGCTGTCAGAGGTAACAGGGAATACGAACTTGAAACGCCGTGAAGTAAATCGCGTGTGAAACAACAAGAAGTACAGAATTCACCCACTCGCTCTCCACGAAAAGCACGTACAAGGAAATGGTGTTCTACACGTACCTTTTATACAGGCCCACACGTCCAGCGTCACTTACGCGGCGTGTACGCGCTAGGGCCATTTCCACCAATTACACGCTTTGTCACTGCCGCGTGTACGCGCTAGGCCCATTCCCACCAATTACACGCTTTGACACTCGGACGTGTCTTTCATTTTTTTCACACGCAACATTTTCAAACGTGTGCCCAATTCAACGTGCACGTGACTTCATAGACGCGCATACGCTGGCAACGCGCTTACGCGCTGAGGGCCTTTGGTCCAATAGAATCGCGTATGCGTGCTGACGCGCTTACGCGCTAAGGGCCTTTCCTCGATTTTCACGCTGACGTGCAGGATTTTCACGTGCCAAATCACTCCGTATCAAGCTGGCCACGCGTAAGCACACGGAAGACCACGCTCCTGCCCAGAAGGCCGAACTACTGCCCCCCAGAGCCCCGAGCACGCTCCCACCTGCCATCTGCTGCTGCCTGACTGCCTGCTGCCCACGTGCACTGCCATTTGCTGCCTGCACATCAGCCAGGGGTGCTGTTGCTGTGACCACCCCTGCTGGAACTGAAGACTCCCGACTGGGATTCCATCGCTCCACAGCCCAGCCCCAGGACCCAGTTGCCCACCCACTCCTGCCTCTGGGGTTGTCATGTCGGGGCAAACACCATCTGTGACCACCGACAACCCCGGGCCAGAGAGGCAGAGGGGCACCAGCTTCAGTGCCACCGAAGTTGGTGTCCTGCTGGAGCAAGTCCTGGGGCAGTATGATGCCCTCTTTGGAAGTTCCCGCGCCGACAAGGAAGGACGGACTCGGATCTGGACTGACATCGTGACTGCCATCAACGCGGAGGGGGTGCCAGTCAGGGACTTAAAACATGTAAGGTAGCGCTGGGAGGACTTCAGGTCCAGGACCCTGAACAAGGCCCGGCGCCTCATGAAGGCAGCGGATGCCAAGGGGCGCCGGGGCCACTTGTCGGAAGAACAGATGAGGGTCCTGGAACGCATATCCCCAGCGCTCCACGTCCAGGTCCTAGAGAAGCAGACCCGTCTGGAGTCGAGCGGTGAGTGTACATGCATCCTGATTGTGAGCAGTGCGTGTGGTGATTATTCGGTAGTGTGCAGGTTGCACATCTGTTTGTATGGGGTCGAGTATGGGTGGGGGTGTACAGGGCCGTGGGGCTGACACATGCGAGGGCTGTAATGTGTGAGACATGGATGGTGCTTGTGTGTGTAGGCTTGCATGCCAAATGCAGTTGTGTGTGCACACATGTTTGGATGAATGTGTATGTAAGTAGACATGTCCGTGATGTCACGCATGTATGTTGTTTTCGGCTGCATGTATGAGCACTGTGTACATGTGCATGTGTGTGTATTTGACAAGGGTGCAACAGTGATGCAACATGGATGCATGTGACAGCGGTATGTGGAAGCCTGATTGGTAGATGTGACATGGATGCCCGTCTGAACAGTGCGACACTTGGCAGAGGTGTACACATGCATGCAAGTGTGGTGGTGTGTGTACATGTGTGGTGCACTTCCTGTGTTGCATGTGATGTCTGGCTCCCCTTTGGCTCCCCTTTGGCTGCTCATGCAGTTGTATGTGTAGGGATGGTGGTGGCAGTTGCGATATGGCTGTGTTATGCCTCATGTGTGCGAGTTGTAATGACATGTGTGTTGGGGATTGTGATGACATGTCTGAGGTTTGCCAATGCCACTCATGTGCAACTGTCATGTGTGTATGTGTCCATTGTACAGTGCCCTGATGCCTGTGTTTTGTTTCTCCCTGTCTGCAGCGTCAACTGATGAAGAGGGCGGAGAAGGTGCTGTGGAGCACAACGGCGGGGATCCCACCGCCAGCCGGAGACGCAAGGCCCTGCTCCCCTCCCGTGTTGTCATCTCGTCGGGGAGTGAGGAGTCCGGAGCCGCGTCCCAGGCCGCAGCTGCCGGGGGGAGGTCCAAGAGGCGGAGGTTGGAGTTGGACTCCTCGGCAGCAGAAGGGGCAGCTGGGACCCCACAGGGCCCAACAGGGGAAGATGGCACAGAGTCATCAAGGTTGGTGGGGGGTTTGGTGGAGGAGGAGGCCGTGCAAGCACCAGAGACGGGGTCTGGAGGTGGGGATCCCACTGGTGCTAGTGGTGCAGTGCAGGACCAGGGACAGGAGGCAGCACAGGCCGCCGCGGAGGTGCCTGTGTGCAATCCTGTCCCCGATCCTGTCCCTGCATCATCTTGCACCAGCAGGGATGCCTACGTCCAGACCCGTTTTCAGGCAGGGGATGAGCTGACGTCAACTGGCCTTCCTCTGCCTGCGGACGTGGCCATCCAGGTCCGGGTTGAGCCTGTCCTGGCTGGTGTGGCGTTGCGTCAACGGGCCATGCGAGGTGACCTGCAGTCTTTTCATGGAGAGACTGCACGTCATCTCGAATGGCTCGTTGACCACGTCAGCCTGCTGGGACAGGTCACCCAGGCCGGATTCCTCCATCTGATGGGGCTTGCTCCGACCCCCTCCTCAACTGGACCCACTACGCGCCAGTCGTCCTCTGTGCCATCTTCCCACCCATCAGTCACCTGGGTGCCCTGTGGAGCTGCCTCTGACGGTGCGGCCAGGCTGGTGGAGGAGGCATCCCTGCCACAGTCGGGAGTCGGACGTCCAGCAGGGGTGGCCACATCAACAACTGCACCCCAGCCGGCGGAGGATGTGCAGGCAGCAGGAGGCAGTGCACGGGCAGAGGCAGAGCAGCAGCAGCAACATGGTGGGAGCCATGAAGGCTCGGGGCCTTCGACATCGGAGGGGCAGGCATCGGCCGGAGGGCAGGAGGACCCAGGACAGAGAGTGTCTTCCGCGTGGCAGCGGTTGGGCCACGCCATAGGTGCGGAGCGGCGGCGGGCGGAAGAGGCGCGGCTCACAATGGTCAGGGCGGAGAACTCCATGCGGAGGGCCCTGAGGCGGGCCGAGTGC
This sequence comes from Ambystoma mexicanum, assembly GCF_040938575.1. Lineage (NCBI taxonomy): Eukaryota > Metazoa > Chordata > Amphibia > Caudata > Ambystomatidae > Ambystoma > Ambystoma mexicanum. The sequence goes on from NC_090925.1 coordinate 559,813,906, forward strand.
CTTGAGGCAATCCGCAGGGGGTTGGAGGAGGACACGGCGTCGTCCCTGCGGACCCTCGGGGCCATGGAACAGGACCGCCTCCGGGACATCGAACAGGAGTTCGATGATGCCCTGGCCCGGAACACCACGGAGTGAGCCGCTGGACTTGCCCGCCGCCTTTGTATATAGTTCTTTAGTTTTAGGTTTCCTTTGTTTGTTGTTATGATTTGGAGTCGACGGACACTGCTCCACTTTTTGTATATAGTTGCATTTTAGTTAGGGTTTTTTGTAGGTTTCCTTTGTTCAGTTCTGCTCATGGACCCTTGGATGTTTTGTAGTTCTTCATTGGATTGATTTTATTGTTCATTTGACTTTGGACTACTTTTTTTTGGATTAGGATTTGGTGTTTTTATTTTTTAAACAGACATGCAGCTTATCTTTTTTTCATTCCCATTGTAGTTAGTTTCATTTCATTTGCATTCTTATTTTTTTAATACAATTTTGTTTTCATACTTCACTGTGTGGTATCATCTCATTGCTTTCATGCATGTCATGTTGGGTGTTTTCCCATTCAATTGCAACCATTGTGTGTGACGGACATGGGTTCATTAGCTTTATGAACATTGGGGGTGTAACATGTAATTTCCTTTTCCATGTGGGTGAATGGGTTACTTGGTTGGGCTTTTTGGCTGTGGAGGCTGACCATGACGCACATGATTGGGGATTCTGTGGACCTGGTGGAGGCTGCCCATGGTGGCTGGGGGGTGGGGGTGGTGGGAGACATGAGTGGGGGCCTGGTGGAGGCGGCCCCTGCACTGCTGGGGGGTGGGGGTGGTGGGAGACATGGGTGGGAGCCTGGTGGAGGCTGCCCCTGCACTGCTGGGGAGTGGGGGTGATAGGGGACATGGGTGGGGGCCTGGTGGAGGCTGCCCCTGCACTGCTGGGGGGTGGGGGTGGTGGGAGACATGGGTGGGAGCCTGGTGGAGGCTGCCCCTGCACTGCTGGGGGGTGGGGGTGGTGGGAGACATGAGTGGGGGCCTGGTGGAGGGTGCCCCTGCTGGCTGGGGGGTGGGGGTGGTGGGAGACATGAGTGGGGGCCTGGTGGAGGGTGCCACTGCACTGCTGGGGGGTGGGGGTGGTGGGAGACATGAGTGGGGGCCTGGTGGGGGCTGCCCATGGTGGCTGGGGGGTGGGGGTGGTGGGAGACATGAGTGGGGGCCTGGTGGAGGCTGCCCCTGGTGGCTGGGGGGTGGGGGTGGTGGGATACATGAGTGGGGGCCTGGTGGAGGGTGCCCCTGCACTGCTGGGGGGTGGGGGTGATAGGGGACATGGGTGGGGGCCTGGTGGAGGCTGCCCCTGCACTGCTGGGGGGTGGGGGTGGTGGGAGACATGGGTGGGAGCCTGGTGGAGGCTGCCCCTGCATTGCTGGGGGGTGGGGGTGGTGGGAGACATGAGAGGGGGCCTGGTGGAGGGTGCCCCTGGTGGCTGGGGGGTGGGGGTGGTGGGAGACATGAGTGGGGGCCTGGTGGAGGCTGCCCCTGTACTGCTGGTGGGTGGGGGTGGTGGGAGACATGAGTGGGGGCCTGGTGGAGGCTGCCCCTGCACTGCTGGGGGGTGGTGGTGATAGGGGACATGGGTGGGGGCCTGGTGGAGGCTGCCCCTGGTGGCTGGGGGTCGGGGTGGAGGGAGACATGAGTGGGGGCCTGGTGGAGGCTGCCCCTGCACTGCTGGGGGGGGTGGTGATAGGGGACATGGGTGGGGGCCTGGTGGAGGCTGCCCCTGGTGGATGGGGGGTGGGGGTGGGGGGAGACATGAGTGGGGGCCTGGTGGAGGGTGCCCCTGCTGGCTGGAGGGTGGGGGTGGTGGGAGACATGAGTGGGGGCTTGGTGGAGGCTGCCCCTGCACTGCTGGGGGGTGGTGGTGATAGGGGACATGGGTGGTGGCCTGGTGGAGGCTGCCCCTGCACTGCTGGGAGGTGGTTGGGTGGGAGACATGGGTGGGGGCCTGGTGGAGGGTGCCCCTGCACTGCTGGGGGGTGGGGGTGGTGGGAGACATGGGTGGGAGCCTGGTGGGGGCTGCCCATGGTTGCTGGGGGTGGGGGTGGTGGGAGACATGAGTGGGGGCCTGGTGGAGGGTGCCCCTGCTGGCTGGGGGGTGGGGGTGGTGATAGGGGACATGGGTGGGGGCCTGGTGGAGGCTGCCCTTGCACTGCTGGGGGGTGGTGGTGATAGGGGACATGGGTGGGGGCCTGGTGGAGTCTGCCCCTGGTGGCTGGGGGGTGGGGGTGGTGGGAGACATGAGTGGGGGCCTGGTGGAGGCTGCCCCTGCACTGCTGGGGGGGGTGGTGATAGGGGACATGGGTGGGAGCCTGGTGGAGGCTGCCCCTGCACTGCTGGGGGGTAGGGGTGGTGGGAGACATGAGTGGGGGCCTGGTGGAGGGTGCCCCTGCACTGCTGGGGGGTGGGGGTGGTGGGAGACATGGGTGGGAGCCTGGTGGGGGCTGCCCATGGTTGCTGGGGGGTGGGGGTGGTGGGAGACATGCATTGTTGATCAGTAGTGCAAGATGACATGTGGGTTGGCTGGGGGGCATGCCCATGGTGGATGGGCTGCCTGCGGGACATGAGCAGGGGTGCAGCGTAGTCCCCCGTGGTGTGGGCTGCCTGCAGGGGCCGTGGAGGTTGTGGAGCATACACCTGGGAGGACCCACACGGCCAATTCGCGTGTAGTACTCCCCAGAACCCCTGAAATACACATACCCTGCTGAAATCGTGTGTGGAACTTCCCGCGCACCCCTGAAATACACGTACCCTGCTGAAATAGCGTGTGGAACTTCCCGCGCACCCCTGGAATACACGTACCCTGCTGAAATCGCGTGTGGAACTTCCCGCGCACCCCTGAAATACACGTACCCTGCTTGCACGGGGCCAATCGCATGTGGAACTTCCCGCGCACCCCAGAAATACACGTACCCTGCTTGCACTGGGCCAGTCGCGTGTGGAACTTCCCACGCACCCCTGAAATACACGTACCCTGCTCGCACTGGGACAATCGCGTGTGGAACTTCCCGCGCACCCCTGAAATACACGTACCCTGATGAAATCGCATGTGGAACTTCCCGCGCACCCATGGAATACACGTACCCTGCTCGCACTGGGCCAATCGCGTGTGGAACTTCCCGCGCACCCCTGAAATACACGTACCCTGATGAAATTGCGTGTGGAACTTCCTGCGCACCCATGGAATACATGTACCCTGCTCGCACTGGCCCATTCACGTGTGGAACTTCCCACGCACCCCTGAAATACACGTACCCTGCTGAAATCGCGTGTGGAACTTCCCGCGCACCCATTGAATACACGTACCCTGCTCGCACTGGGCCAATCACGTGTGGAACTTCCCGCGCACCCCTGAAATACACGTACCCTGCTGAAATCGCATGTGGAACTTCCCGTGCACCCCTGAAATACACGTACCCTGCTTGCACGGGGCCAATCGCGTGTGGAACTTCCCGCGCACCCCTGAAATACACGTTCCCCGCTTGGCGTTTGCTGTTTGCCAGCCCGGTGAACTGGTCCAGGGTTAGCGCAGCCCTTTGCGATGATTTAGCGATTTTTATGGCTTTTCCTTGCGCGAGGGCGTTCTTGGGGGCGTTACTGGCGCTGCTGCAGGGTCTCTGCGATTCTCTGCGCCACGGCTGGTTTGGGAGCCTAAAATCCATGAATACGCTGTGCGCGGAAATCGGTTTTAGCACACGTGCCTGGCGCAGTCAATCGCACGCGGACACTCTGCGCCAGCCGCTTGCGACACTTTTCTGCGAAATTCTATGAATTACCCTGACAGTATGTGGATTTGTTCTGAAGCCCAGTATCCGATGGGTCAGGTTCAAAATCAGTGCCGTTGAAATATTGAAACAGGTGAATTTTGCACCTGAAATTAAAGAATTCCTGCCGGAAACTGAATGGGTCATGTAGGTTCGTCGGTACGAAGCCCATACCACGTTCAATCACTTTCTTTTCAGTCTCTGTCGGGCTATATGATGATAAATTCACCATAATGCCTGCATGCTTCTGGATACACGAGGCTCGAAATCCCAGTCCTCCGGGTTCCTAGCTAAAAAAGGAGCCAGAGGATTTGGAAAAGTTGTAGTTTTGAAAGTTGCTGTGGTTGCTCCTGCCCCGATAGTTATCGCGTGAGCCTCTGGGTTTACGGTTGCACTGCCCTCGTCTGGGAGTAGGTTCATCATTAGAGCTCCCATTACTGGAGCTAAAAGATGTGTTTCTAAAATGGACTTTCTTCTTGCCCCCTAACTGCTTGCTGTCATTCTGCGTTTGTGAGCAATAGTTATCTTGAGTACATTTGAAGGCTTTTTCATGGGAGAAATTAGTAAGGTATTTGTTCAGTCTCCTAACTCTTTCTCGTAGTGTGTCTTTCTTAAAGCTCATCATTTCCAATATAAGGGTGTCCAATCTTTTTTTTATGTAGATCCAGTGGAACTGCCTTTTGTATTCCCTCTAGTTTTTTTAAGTCTATTAGAATTGTTTCTGTCATCTCAGTTGCAGTGTCAGTAATGAGGATTACCCAATCGCATCCGCATTTATTGGCTACATAACTCCATTGGAGTATAAAGTTTTTGTTGTCTAGAAAAAGTCGGGGCTCGTTCCTGATGACCAGTCCTTGAGGCAGGGTACCTTTTATAAGATATTCCAACATAATTGATCCGTGCAATTCGGTCCTTATTAAGCATTTTTTTAGTTGACTCAACCTATCCCAATTGGTAATATTAGATGTTTCCTCTGTTGAGCCTCCCAGACCCGATGCTTTGCCCAATAATTCCTTGATGTAGTCGTCATCATAGCTTCTACAACAGTCCATGGCCATGTTGTACTACCTCCACAATATTACTGCAAAAAGATTTAATTGTATGTGTCTGTCCTCTGGGCCTGTAACTGTGGCCCTCTTTACTGTAGCGCTTCCTCCAGTAACAGCCTACTTTTATCTAAAATGCCTCACGGACAACTATCCGTATGCAAAATCTTTACACACAAAGAATAAGCTTAGGGAGTGGCACTACCCACTACTAACCAGCCCTCATTAAGGTTCTGCACCTTTTTCAACAAACATTAAGGTTAGGCGGGCTATTGAGAACTGTTTTCATAGTAATAATACATAGATAACACCAGAAACCAACACTACCGGGTTGTGCTGCCATTGTATTAAATTCAGAAGCACACAGCCAGTTAAGCTTCAAAACTTAGACGATTTTATTAACATATAAAGAATAAAAGTTTTGAACGGTGGCGAATGTCACCATAAAATAATTCAACACAATATAGCAATACACAATAATCAATAAACAGTGCAAAGGGTGTTACAGACAGTAAAACAAAAAGGACAAGGTATTAAGTCACAATGGCCTATAAAGGTCAATGGTGTAAATGAAAGTGTCATGTGCTGTGCAAATTACGCATGTAAACTTAATCTAACACTCCATTCAAATTCCCCATTGCTCATACATCCACTTACATACAATTCATACCAACATGTTTCTTTCCAAAAATGTAACAGGTGCACAAGATTGTGCAAGGAAATTGTCAGGGACTGTCAAAAAACAACACAGAAAATGGTTGTGCAAATACAGCTAATACAAGACAACATAAAAGTTTATCTGTATACCAATAATGATATTAGTATATTGTCAACACTCAAAAAATGTTGCTGAGGACACATTTCACAAGCCTCCAGATGCTAAATATCGGATTGGTAATGGGTCCACAATGTGGCTGCTAGTTTCACCATGGATTACCTGAAAACATTAAGGAAATGGGAAAAGTTACCATTTATCAGATGCAATCATGTTCATAAGTCAACATAAGATTGCCAAAACGGTCTTTGTACCGTGCCTATATAAAAGAGAGCAGGTTAGTGGCCCAAAAAGGCTGTTATATGGAGGAAGTATGTACGCAGGGAGAGAGGCGGAAACACAAACCCACAGGCGGAAAACCATAGCAAATTGGATAAAAAAGATGTGTGCCGGCGCCAGCCTATTGTTGTGCAGGTTTCTTAGAAGCAAGGGAAAGAAGTGCCCACCGTACTAATTGTAAGGGAAGTGGTCCAGCGTGCTGTGAGCATGCCCTGAAAAACAGGCCTGGAGACTATCCCAATCACAGAAACCTCAGAAGAAAATTCTGAAAACACCCAAGGTGAATGCATGAGTCTTAAAATACATGCAAAGATCCTTACCATGTGCTGAGGATGCTAAATAGGATCACCTTTGATCTTGGAAGCATGAACAATTGTTGAACAAAGGGTGCGGCTTCCCACGACGAGGTAGAATACCAAAATGGGAAGTTGGTCACAATCCATACGAGTGCGGCTGTTATATGGAAAAGGACGAAAGAAAGAGCACAACAAGAGTGCTGCGGTTACTGAAATGTCAATTAAATGAGGACTAGTTATTGTTTTCTAATTATCAGAAACAAGTGAATGTGTTTCAATACCTTCTCAAAATAAAGCGTGCGGCACAAGTGGTTGCCGCTTCTGTGGAAGGCACAGCTCTGGTCGGTGCATAGGAAAGTTAATGCGACGGGGTGCCTAGTGCAATCTCACTGGAGAACACGTTACAGCTCGCCGAAATGAAGCCATTTACAATAATGGTCAGTGCGGGAAGAATACCGCTGCAGGAAGGAAAAAGGAGCATGGATTAGGATGCCCATAATGCCGTACGTTGACCAGAGCCAGAAAATATGGGCTGGCTGAGGCTCAGTGAACACAGATATGTAGCTGTCTATGGGATTCAGAATCACGTGCAAATGAGAAGCTTACCTATCATGCGTACGCTGTGCATCGAAGCTCAGGGCTGCCCTGCCGAGACTCCTGTATACCCCGGGCTGGAGATGTGTTATCATGTGACCTCTTAAATCCCTTAACTACACATAGAACGTGGATAAAACGTGCCCTTTAATTGGCAGTTATTACGGCGTTCGCTTGATGACGGGAGCTAGTTAAAGGGCAACACTCCCACCGGCTGAAAAGAAATTGAAGCTGTGTGCAGCCCTCTTGCAATTAAGAAAGTTTTAGTCTCGAGCGGTAGAGGGAGGCTGGATCGGAGTATATCCTGCTGATGTGGAAAACCTTAGGATACAAACTGTGCCATAACACACTTGGCGGGCATAGGAAATGTAAATCTCTGGCAACATTTACAGAGAACATGTGTCAGTCTGCAGACCTCACCTATGCTAACATTTTAAAAAGCATTCGGATTGGTCTTTTTTCTAACAATGCACAATCTATCTTAAATAGTAGACTCATCCGTGAGCTATACCGGCATAACATATCTGCTGCTGATGTAATGGAACAATTAGCACACAGAAATGTAAAATGTATGTCCTTAATGCAAGCTGTACACAATTCAATGATACAATGTAAAAAAAAGTCCGCGCAATGATACTCCCTATGTGTCAACAAGCCACAGCATGACTACATAGCTTAGAAAACTGTATCTCCAACCCAGCTGTTTTGAGAAAAAGTTAACATTGTGTTTAAACTGTAGAGTAATTCTAAAACTTAACCTTGACAGCGAGCACGGTTTTGTTAATGGAGCACTTGGTACGTTGTTGACTTCCAGACACATCCATGTGACAACAGTGAGTTTGTAAACATCAACTTTGACAAACTTTCAGAAGTTTAAAGGATAGGATGCTCAACAGCACAACCTCAATGTAACTCCTGGTATGACTCGGATCTCGTCACCCTAAAACGCAAGTGCAGGGTGGCAGAGAGGAAATGGCGTGCTTCATGTTCATCCTCTGACAAACTGGCCTGCCGCCTGCTCCAAAGGCAATACCGGCTCTCCGTTCTCACCAAGAAGAGAGCCCTTATCCAAGCCCGCATCTCTGAGGCATCTAACAACTCGGCCGAACTCTTTAAAATCTGCAAGGAGCTGGCCAACCCTGCTGCAGTCTCTACCTCTCCTGTCCCCTCCCAGGCCCTCTGCACTGCACTGGCCTCGCACTTCATCTCAAAAACTCAGGACATCCTGTCCTCGCTCTCCTCCGCTCTCCTCCCTCCCTCTCTTCCCGGCTCTTCCTCTTGCTCTCTTGCAGCAGCCCCTCCGCCCTCCTTCTCTGCTTTTCCACCTTTTTCTGCTGATGAGGTTTCCAGACAAGTCCGATCTATGAAAGCCTCGTCTAAACAGGTTCACCCCTGTTCCTCCAAAACCATCAAGGACCACATCGACTCCCTGGCTCCTGCCCTGGCTGACTTTTGCAACCACTCATTCGCCTCTGGAGTCTTCCCATCCCCCCTCAAGCACTCCCTTGTGCACCCCCTCCTCAAGAAACCCTCTTCCGACCCCTCCTGCCCGGCCAACTATCGCCCAATCTCCATTACTCCGATCCTGGGCAAACTCCTGGAGAAACTGGCCATCTCCCAGCTTAACCTCCATGCTGAATCTGTTGGTAATCTTCATGACCATCAATCCGGCTTCAGAGCGGCCAGAAGCACGGAAACTGCTCTCCTGAACATCCGTGAGGACCTGCTCCTTAACCTCGATTCCAACACTCCCTGTGTTCTCATTCTGCTCGATCTCTCCTCTGCCTTTGACACTGTCAACCATGCCATCCTGCTCAACCGTCTCCGTGATAACCTGGGTAACACTGGTCAGGCTCTGGCATGGCTGACCTCTTTCCTTTCCGGTCGACCCTCCCAGGTCCAAATGGGCTCCTTCCTCTCTGACATCTTTTTCTCCACCTGTGGTGTCCCCCAGGGATCCAACCTCTCTCCCTGGCTTTTCAACCAGTATCTGGCACTCCTTGCCCACCACATCGCCGCTCTCTGCCCCCACTTCCAGTGCTATGCGGACGATACCCAGCTCATTTTCAGGCTACCCTCGGCCTCCTCCTCTCCTTCCCTCATCTCCGACTGTCTGTCTGCTATCCAGGAATGGTGTGCTGCCAATGACCTCTGCCTTAACGCCAGTAAGACTGAGATTCTACTCATCGGCACACCCACTCCCTCCTTCCCTGCAGCTCTCTGGCCGGCCTCCCTTGGCCCCCTTCCCGCCCCTACCTGCAAGGCTAAAAACCTCGGGGTCATCTTCGACTCCACACTCTCCTTCTCTCCTCATATATCTGACGTCTCTAAGAAGTCACACTACCAGCTGCACCTCCTCAGAGGTATTCTTCCCTTCCTCTCCTTCCCCCAGAAGCTCACTGTCTCCCAAGCCCTGGTTCTCTGAAGGCTGGACTACTGTAACAGCCTCTATCTTAATCTGCCTGCCTCCACTCTCCGCCCTCTGCAACTTATCCAGAACAGAACTGCGAGACTTGTCCTTGGCCTCAAGCCCAGGGACGGCATCTCTCCAGGACTGAAATCTCTTCACTGGCTCCCAGTGGCTGCGAGGATTAAGTACAAAACCCTCTGCATTGTTCACAAGGCCTTCTGGGGCCTGGGGCCTAAATACCTTCAACTCTCTCTTCCTAAATATCTTCCTTCACGAGCCCTTCGCTCATCCGTCTCCAACTCCCTCATGGTCAGCCGCTTCTCGAAGCAACGAGCTGGGGGTAGATCTCTCTCCGCAGCAGGGGCCTCCCTCTGGAACAACCTTCCTGCCTCCCTGAAACTTGAGGAGAACCATCTCCGGTTCCGGAAGTACCTCAAAACCTTCCTCTTCGCTTCTGCCTTCTCTCTCCCTCTCCCCTGCTAAACCTGCTTAACTCCCGACTGAATTCTGCACTAAACCTGCATCTGGGCCACTCTCAGCGACCTCGGTCCAGGGCCCAGCCACTCTCCACTTGCACTGCCTCCCTAGCTCCCCCTGCACTGTGGGACTGTCACTGTATCCCTACAGCCCCCCTTCCCAGCACTTCTCAGCACTTGCTCTGCACTTACCTCGCACTTGCCACCAGCTGGCCCTTTTTATTTATTATTTATTATTTTATTACGCTACTTACCTTGTACTGCACTTCCCCCCCACCTCCTCCCCCTGCACTTTCTCCTTTTCCCCTTACCTCTGCACTTGCGCGATCTGAATGACACCTGGCCTAGTAGGATCGTTTGTCTGTCTTCCCCTTGTTTCCCTCCCTCCCTGCCTCGTCGCGCCTTGAAACACTTGTGTATAGGCGCGTTACAAATACCACATCATATCATATCATATCACAATTCCTTCTTTAAAAGACATGTATGTACGCAGAGAACAGTTTTCTCTGTCTCTTGCATATGCTGTGACTGTTCATAAATCGCAAGGTCTAACCCTAGATCAGGCATTGGACTATTTCTAGTCAATTTTTATACAGAGTCAAGGATGAAATTCTTGCATCGTGGAGTACAACAGACTACATGCACTCTACACACCCCATCTCGATATGCACCCTGTGCCTCAAAAAGGAAAACTTGTTAAAAGAAAAGTAATGCAAACAGAACTTATAAGAGATCTCCCAACAGTATCACCAACGAAATATACAGCAGCTGCTACTCCATCAAGTAGCACAACCACAAAAGGATGTAGTTGAAACGCAAGTGCACATCCAACAGCACAGAGAGAAATATGTCTTCTAAAAAAACAAGTGGCGCTCCAGCAAATGACACAGACACAGAACTCTGAAGTCCATTAAATATTCCAACACAACTGCTGTAAATTGATATGCAAATGTAGCAATCAATGTTCTGTTTCAATTGCCACCAATTGTTGAAAACATTTACTTGAACTGCGCAGACAAGTTGTGTTCGCAAATGCTCCTCCTTCATAGAAATGGAACAAACAATCCTGACAACACTTACAGTGGGCCTCATTACGAGGTTGAAGGCAGCCTTGCCGGTTTTACCGGCAAGGCTACCTCCATACCGGCAAGAAAATCTGGCATCCGCGAATGGGCAATTACCAGAGTATTCCGGCCCAGCCGACTCGGTAATTGCCCTTTTGTGGGTGCCGGTGCCGTAATATCCCCATTCCCATTCAGCCCCATAGGGCTGAATGGGAATGGGGATGCCTCCAGCACCGGCGCAGACCTGGCAGAATGAAAGGCACCCATGGCACAACTCGGAGTTTGCTGGCCTCTCCACAACGGTATCGGTAAGCTTACCGGTACCATTGTATCTTGACCGGCAACCTTGTAATGAGGCCCAGTGTCTCAGGAATCAGTTGGAATTGCACTACTCTGTGGGAATGGTGAGATGCACCCTAAACACACAAGAAGATCCACAAGCATGTCTAATGTACTTACTGCAAGTGCTAGAAAGCAAATCTATACCTATAAATGACATCTTCCAGATTTAATATATGTGGAAACATACATGCACTTTCTGCAACCATGTAGCGCAGGTACAAGTCCCTAATGAGTGCTTTGTGTGTGTATCTATACCTAATTGTGAATACATTCTATTTCAGCAGCTGGTACAAAATGCAAATCATGGCATATTATGTACTGTTTGCAATTCATTCCACCTTGCACATAAACTCACCATAGCCAATGCATAATAGTAATGCTTTTAAGATACAACGCAGATGGTACCAAAAAAAAACTGCAAGCTTACTAGCTTCACACACGGGTAAATATCGCTTGGCAAGAAAACATTCAAAACAGTAGGCATAATCTACCACATGGGTGCCACAGCCAGTGCAAGTCCCTATACTGCATACATTAAAAAGAAATGTGGGTGGTTTGAATGCAATGATACTTTCATTACTCCGAAACAGAGATTACCAGCAAATCTAACAAATGCCTACTTAATATTACTCAAACCTAAATGTACTCACTGACCTTTAAAACTAGCATAACTCACTGCCCGATAGACATCAAAAGGTGTGTAAGTGCAAATAAAAATACCCCTCTGACCTGTGAAACTATAACAAAACACCAACTGGTACGTCAGTACATCCATAGCGCTACAATGCTGTTTTTGAAATGGAAAACAGTTTCAATATGGCAACAGATGTGCATGTTGTACATTTTCCATACTGGTGTACGGTTTTTTTCCCCAATGACCCAATGATTATAGACACAGAAACAACAACTGTGGAAAACACGCACTAATATTGTTTCACCCATAGTACTTAAAATGTGCTGATTATGAGTGTCTACAAACTGTATTCACTAACCTGTAAAACTAGCAACTGTTAGAATATGCCAACTGCTGTCTAACTGTGCCCATACCACTGAAATTAATATGGCGACTGGCATCTAACTGCACCCATAATATTGCAATATCACTTGCCAATAGTGAAAAACTTGTAATCCACCAAAGGGAATGAAAGTGGTTTGAAACATACCCTATGAAACTGTTAAACTGTTAACAGTTAGAATATGTCAACAGGTATATAACTGCACCCATAATACTGCAATATTACTTTCCATTACTATGAAAGGTAAAATCCATCAGCAAAAATGAAGGTGCTTCTGGAGATGCCGTTCAAGACTCGCAAAGTATCAACAGTCAGAACACACCAACTGGTATCTCAGTAGACCCATAGTACTGCAATATTACTTACAGTAGTGAAAGTGCTAAAATCCACCTTCAGGAATCAAAGTACTTCAAAAAATACCCTCGAGAACTGTACAACTAGCAAAAGTTAGAATATGCCAACAGGTATATAACTGCACCCAGAATACTGCAATATCAAATTTCAATAGTACAGTACTTGGAATACACCAACAGGAATCAAACTGCATCAAAGTATAGTGTTAAAAAGTGAAAAACGATAAACAGTTAGAATACGCTAACTGGAATCTAGCTGCAACCATACCACCACCACTTTCAAAAAGCAAAACACATACACCATTTCAATTCCTACTACTGCAACAGTGCTTGTAACAGCAAAAGCACATAGTTGTATACCTTAAACATTCCTGTAAGTACTGCACACTTAATGAAACATAGTGTAACAAATAAATGAAGTAGGTTTTTTTTTTATGCAACCAAACAACGGAACTGTGAATATTGCACAGTAACATTGTTTGAAGCATAGTACTTGTAATGTAATGTACTAACTATGAGGGTCTACGAAGGACATGAATAGGTGAAATTGTGTAGAATCCGATATTATCAAGTACCTTACCACACATATTATGTTGTTTTTTCACAGAAAAAGAAGCAAAGATGTCTCCTGCATTTCCATGTGCAAGAAACAGAATGTGTGCCAGCAATGGCACATCAATCAAAAGTGCTATTTGCACTTCAATGGTATTCTGTCACTGTGTTCCAAAAACTATACAGTGTCTAGAAAGTATGTATAATTAGTATACACACATTAGTGGCATGCTTTTTTCCAATGGGCAAATTGCATTGCTACACACATATTAGTGCAATGCTTGTGCCAGTGGGCACATTTTTGAGTGCATGGGCTTATTATGCTGTGGTGGTCGTGGCCAGCCCCTAGACTTTTGGGTGCATGGCCTACAGCCTACAGTGTCTGGTCTTGTCATCTTTGATGTCGTGGGTGTTAGTCTTAGCAGTGCACGGTGGTGGTGTGAGTTATGGTTGCTTAGCTTACCATAACTGGCGAATTTCAGGGGTTTTTCGGTTTTACTTGGAACCATAACGTCCCTTTAAAAAAGTTTTTTTACTGAATTTCATAGGTTTTTAGTAGCACAACTTAACCATAACATCCCTTTAACAAAGTTTTTTCACTGAATTTCATAGGTTTTTACTAGCACAACTTAACCATAACGTCCCTTTATCAAAGTTTTTTCACTGAATTTCATAGGTTTTTAGTAGCGCAACTTAACCATAACTCCCTTTAATAAAGTTTTTTCACTGAATTTCATAGGTTTTTAGTAGCACAATTTAATAATAATAACTCTGATTTTATGTACATGTAAAATTGAACATACTGAACCTCCTCTACTGAGTTTGATGTCCGCAAACGGACAATAGCATCACTACCTTAAAACTCTGCGGGGGGTATGTTTAATTGTTATATCATAACATATGAACATTTTACAAATTCACAAACCCGCACACATACACATTATATGTAGTAATACATAAGAAGTGTAACCCATATATATAACACATTAACCATTCATGTAAATACAATATTTACTAAAATGGAATATACCAAAAGAAGATACATAGGCTTCCAACATAATTACCTCAGAGACACTCCACAATCAAGAACAAGAGGAGATCTACAGAACACTCAGAACACACCTTACCTGAAATAGTAAGTTTATTGCATTTTACTCATATATTTGTAAAAGTTCTGTATTAGATTAAAAAAAAATGATATTATGTTTTTTTTTCTCACAGAAATGTCTAGTTCTCTGGAGTGGCTAGAGGAGCATTTTCCACATGAGGAAATGTCAGAAGATAGTGAATCAAATGGTAGACACTTTACAATATAAACCATTTAATTATTATTATTTTATATACATTTAACATATATATATTTTTTTTGTACAGAGCATACCAAAATAGAAAGTACTACAGAAAAAACTGTTATGGATAAGACTCTTCACAGCATACAAGAAAAAATGGATCTATTGTTGGCTAATTTTAATAATTTAAAAACCTTTGTGGAAGATAATTTTAAACAAAAAACCACATACCATTGTCCCACATGTACCTGTCCCCCCTCACCATATCCCAGTCAATTATCCCCAAACCCTCTCCATGAACCAAAACGTTTTGATGAGACTTCCATCCATTCTTCACCTCATACAATCCTGTTGAAACCCCTAATTCCCCTGTTTTTGTTTCAGTTTTTGCCTCACCTTCTCTGTCATAAATTGATCATACATGTTAAATAAAGTAAAATGTTTATATTGAATTCATTTCATGTTTTTTTTTTTTTAAAGCAATTTAGGTGTCCGCGGACAGCACGGGTGTCCCGAATGTCCATAAAGAAACGAAAATGGAGGTGTCCTGAAGAACACTATACCTGTCCGTATTGTTCGCTAGCAAGTTGAAACTGTTCTAAGAACACAGCGGTGTCCTGAAATGTTCATAAATAAACAAAATGGGGGTGTCCTGAAGAACACTATACCTGTCCGTATTGTTCGCTAGCAAGTTGAAACTGTTCTAAGAACACATGCGGTGTCCTGAAATGTTCTTAAATAAACAAAACGGGGGTGTCCTGTGGACGCTATGCCTGTCCGTATTGATTGTTCGTAAGTTGAAACTGTTCTTAGAACACAAGCTGACTCCTGAAATGTTCGTCAATGGACGGAATTAGGGTGTCCTGATGACGCTCTCTGTATTGTTCATTGACAAAATGAAAGTGTTCTTAGAACATATTATGTATCCTGAAATGTACGTAAATATACAAAATAGGGCTGTCCTGAGGACGCTATGCCTGTCTGTATTGTTCGCAACCAAATTGAAACTGTTCTAAGAACACATGTTGTGTCCTAAAATGTTCGTAACTAAACAAAATGGGGGTGTCCTGAGGACGCTCTGTCTGTCCATATTGTTTGCAAGCAAGTTGAAACTGTTCTTTGAACAAACGTCTGTCCGTAACTGTTTGTTTGACGTGTGACGCACTTTTAATTTCTTCAGGACCCGAACAGTGTCCGTAGAACATCAATGCGCATGCACAAACCATTGTTGGTGCATTTGGTGTTCTGCGGACAGCCGCTCTTTTCGCGGACATGCTCGTGAAGCTATCATGTGACCACACCCACGCTGATCGCGTGTTCTGAATGCGGACACTGTTCGTGACCCCGAACAAATTAAAAGTACATTTTCAAGTAATCCACAATATTTTTCCACAAAAACTCACCATGGTACAAGCCCCACATAGTAATCCTGAGTTTCTACATACTTTTTGAAACTTTGTGAACCCTTTTTTGTGTTTGATCTGTCCGCGAACTGCGTAAAAGCACCCCTATAAAAGACCACGCCCTAGAGCTTATTCTCATTGTGTTTCTGGCTATCCTACAGAGCACAGCGATTTTTTCTGCCAACTGGAGATTTTCATCAAGAACCTGATGGCATCCATGGCTCCACTGCTGCCATCTGGTGCTGCATCTGCTTCAGCATCACCCCCACCCTCACCTCCCCAAGGGCCTGAAGAGGGGAACAGGAGTGAGGATGCAGAGGAGGAAGAAGAGGATGATGAGGATGAGGTAGTTGAACTCCCTACTACCCGCACTCGGCGTGAGTCTTGGGTGTGGCGTTTATTTACCATTCGTGGGAATGGTCCTAAGGCTCGTGTGAACCAAGTCACCTGCAACGAGTGCAAAATGGTACTCAGTCGCGGGAGGCGTGGTTTGTACAGCTTTGGGACCACTACCATGAAGCGACACCTAAAGTCATTCCACACTGGAGCTGTTCGCATGGTTGTACCTTGCGAGGAGCGTAGCAGGTTGACTTCCTCTACTTCATCCTCCGTTTCTGATCCTGTCACCACAAGGAACACTCCTGAGGCACAGCGTATTCCTCAAGCTGCCTCACAGGCCATACACAATGCCGATGGCCCTTACCTTTTGAGGGTCACAGTTGTGTCTATGTACTGCAATGCAGTACTCTGCAGGGGGGAGCGAGAGCACGAGAAGATCTGCTCACTACCCAAATAAAACCCACTGTACATCTTCCTCTCTCAGCTCGCCCTTTCTTATCCCCGTGGTTGGTGTCCCCCCTCTTTACCCTCATTTCCCCTTCTCTCCTTGTATAAAAAATCAAAAAAAATATAAAACAACAAAAATCCCCCCAAAAAATAAGGCTCTTTTCAGAGTCGCCTTTCACAGTTAAAAAATAGAAGTGAAAATAAATGAAGCAGGGTCCTGTGTATTTTTTTCAAAGTCTGCGGACAGTCCGCGGACATCTAAAATTTTGGAGTGCTGCCCTATCACAACCATTGCAATATTATCTGGGAGGAAGTGGTGGCTCTGAAAACAGCCTTTTGGTGGTGGTTGTGTTTGAAAAATTAGAAATAATCAACACCTACTACAAAATGGATGCTGTCATTCTAAAAAAGGTCGCAATGCATTTTGTACATTTCTCAGAAAAATCTGATTGCCAGCATAAGTAAGATGGACACCATCTCTGAGAAAAATGTATGTACTACGAAACATAATATTTTCATTGTGAAAAGAGGACATGCCAAAATCACTTAGAAAAGCACAAACAGCCTTATTGACATTGTGCCTTGCTTTCTCCATTTGTGGACCAAATGAAGAAGAACGAAGCCACATTTGTCTCTGCGCAATCCGTGAAAAAATTACTTGAGAATTTGGAAACATGTACATGACCTTCCCAAGTGTTTCTTTCATTGCAAATTGCAAAGAAATTCCAGACACATGTCCTAAACTGTTCCCTCCAAAATGAATTATAATTATATCTGGATGTTGCTTTGTCTCCAAAGTAGCACAAAGAGGTAGCAAGCCCAACCACTTAATTCCACGTACTCCATGCCATGTACTTCCACATGTGGAAATACAAGATCTAGAGCTACTCCACAGCTTTCTGCATGCACCTTCAACCAATGTATCCACGAGTCTTCCAAAATCCAAACAATCTGTTTTCTGTGCATGACAGCTCGTCTAGGATAGACCTGTTCCTAGTGTCAAGGGAAATTATGGGCAGGGTGGAGGGCTCCTGGATCCTACCCCGGACACTATCGGACCATGCCCCAATCACAGTCACGGTGGAACTGGGGATGCCCATCCCGACGTTCAGCACCTGGCGCTTTAAATCCGAGGCTCTCAGAGACATTGTCCTTAAGGCTGGAATATTGGCTGACATTGAATCTTTCTTCGAGTGTAACTCCCTTCAAGATACATCAGCCGCGGTGAGGTGGGACGCCTTCAAGGTGTATATTAGGGGAATGTCTATTTCCAGAGAGGCTGGAGTGCTGAAAGCGATAAGAGATGCCCTTGGGCGCTCCAAAGCCAAATTGAAACAACTTGAGCTCCAATGTACCACGGCTGCTGACCCCGGCACTCTCGCCCAAATCAGTGTTGAGCTCCAGATATATAATACACTCGCTATTAACGAAATCCAATACTTCAGCCGCCCACAGGCCGCAAGGAAATATGGGGAGGGGGACAGACCCGGGAGAACGCTAGCAACACTAGTTAAAAGGGAATCTGGCCGGACGCAGATTGCCTCCATCAAAGACCAACATGGCAACCCACAATGGGCGGACCAACGTATCTTAGACATATTCACTGACTTCTATAGATCCCTCTACTCCCAACCTACCGAACACACCGAATGACACATGCGCGAGCTCCTTGACCAGATCCCCACCACTGAGATATCCCTTCACACCCGGGACCAACTGGACTCCCCGATTACATTGGACGAGATAGTGACGGCCATTTCAGACCTACCCAAAGGAAAGGCACCGGGCCCCGACGGGCTTACCACAGAATTTTTCCAGAAGCACATCGCTATCTTGGCCCCCAGGCTGCTCGAGATCTGGGACGAGGCACTGCGTGTCTCCGTCCTTCCCCCTTCCATGCGCGAAGCTGTCATCACGGTGCTGCTCAAACCTGGTAAACCTGACGATGAATGCGGATCTTACAGACCTCTTTCCCTCATGAACCTCAACACCAAAATATTTGCTAAGATCATAGCGAACCGCTTTCTACCCATTATGCCAGACTTGGTTCACGAGGACCAGGCAGGCTTCGTCCCCGGTAGGTCCACCTCCCACAATATCAGACGGTTGTTCAACGTTATGTCCCGTATGGACCAGGACGTCCAGGCTGTAGCGGTCACTCTGGACGCCCAAAAGGCCTTTGATATGGTCTCCTGGAAATATATGTGGCTGGTGCTTGAAACAATGGGCGTTGGCCCGAACATGATCGGGTTCATCCAACTACTATACACCTCCCCTGTTGCAAGAGTAAGAGCTAACTCACTGACATCTGACCTCTTCACACTTTTCAGGGGTACCAGACAGGGTTGCCCCTTCTCCCCGATCCTTTTTGCATTGGCAATAGAGCCGATGGCGGACTATGTCCGTTCACGCCATGCCCGCAAGGGAATACGACTGTTTGATGATCCCGAAATCATTTCCCTATACGTCGACGATGTCCTACTGTATATCAGGGAACCCACGGCCCATCTTGACCCTATACTAAGAGATATCACTCGCATCGGCACCCACTCCGGGTTCACGATTAACTACTCGAAGTCTGAGATCTTCCGTCTTACTAAATCCACCACACAACCCACCACCGAATACCCCTTCCGTTGGTCTCTGGATGGTGTCAAATATCTGGGTGTGCAAATTTCCCTAACCAAATCCACCTTGCTCACCGATAATTACTCAGCTGTAGCACAGTTAGTTGAAACCAAGCTTTCACGGTGGCGCGCCCTCCCATTATCCATGACAGGTCGTCTCTCCCTCATTAAAATGATTCTGCTGCCTAAGCTCCTTTATACCTTCAACAACATACCTGTATGGCCTGGAATGGAATACTTCTCCAAACTACATGCATTATGTGCACAGTTCCTATGGCACTCTGGTGCTGTACGCAAGAAGTGGACTGATATGGTGCTTCCATACAAGCGAGGGGGAATCTCTGCTCCGGACCTGATGCTGTATTGGACTGCGGCCCAGGCCCAACACGCCACTCATTGGTACCCCGGTTCTCCTGCCCGCCCACATGTTAAGTTGGAACGACTGGCAGCCGACGGCACTAACATAATGTCCCTCATACTGCATCAGCACTATATATCTAACTCCCCTATCGATCCAATCAATGCAACCCTGCGTGCCTGGGCACGCCTGCTGTGTCTGTCATCCGACTCCTACCCTTACTATAAATGGCTCCCGGTATGGGCGTTCCCGGGCCTAGAACCCACGTATGACACTGCTCGTGCCCGTCACTGGGGCGCATTGGGATACCGGGCATTGTCGGATTTCTATCCGGAAGGCCGGTTCATTAACCCCCAAACATGGAAACAGGGGCACACCGGATCCGCTCTAGAGACCCTCCAATATTATAGGCTCCGAGCAGCGTTTCGCACTAAATGGCCCTCATTCCCAGATGAGCCCCCTGATAACCCGGCGATCGCATATATCACCAACTCGGGCGGCGCCCGCGGCGTCGTCTCTTCATTATTTAAGATCCTACAAGACACCACCCCGACCCCATCGCTCAGAGCACGCGACAAATGGGCAGCTGAACTGGGCCTAGAAATTTCCGACAAAGTCTGGGAGAAAATGTGCCTACATACCCAAAAGGTCTCTCTCAATTTCCGCCACCGGGCCATGCAATACAAACTCCTAAACAGGCTTTACTAGACGCCGCACAAGACTTCGAAGTTCACCCGCACCACGGTGCACCCCTGCCCTCACTGTGGAGCAGAGGGAGCTGACCATCTACATATGTTTTGGTCCTGTAATAAACTATCTGAATTCTGGGAAAGCATTCTAAATACACTCACCGAGATTACCGAAACCAAGGTCGATTCTGATCCCTTAGCAGTCCTTTTCGGGGCCTGGAGAACGGAGGACACTAGACGTCTGGCTAAATTTTTCAACATAAGCTGTATGATAGCCAAGAAATGCATACTCCAGAGCTGGAAAAGTTCCTCCCCTCCGGCCTTTAAGAAATGGCTGAATTTGCCCACCTGGTCGCGAAACTGTGAGGAGGAATACCTGGCCATGCTCCCCACCCACTCTCGCCCCAAAAACACCTGGGTTGAATTTAACACCTATCTTAATACCCATAGTGAAAATACACCCACGACTGACCTGTCCCCTGCCCCACAGGGGACACTCCCCGCATCATGAGGCCTTATATCCTCTGCTTAAGGTCTGCCCTGATGTTATTACTATGACTGCTGTACTGTGATTACTTTGTTGCTCAAGTATAATATGTTATACACATGTGTTGCCTTGATGTGTGTGCCTTGTGAACCTCTGCCTGCAAAAATAAAAGTTTAAAAAAAAAAACAATCTGTTTCTGAAACACACAGCCATAGCTATCTGTTCTTCTCTCAGCAAAAAGAGTATCTGAGAAACTCTCTCCTGGCACAACACACCCACTAAACTTTCCTGACCAATCCCTTTGTATGGTCATTCTCATTTGCATGGCTTCCCAACCTAAAAATCCCCGGATGTAACACTCGATGTCCGCGAACTACTGCCATGTCCGTGGACATATCGTAACATGGACAGCCCTTCTACCATTTCCACTTCACTCTCTGTGCCATTCACTCATTGGATGTAGCTATGAAGTCACATGACCATCCAACAATCACATAGAACACCTCTACATCTAACTGCATCATCATAGATCAGCACTGCAAATATACTGTTAATCTCACTGAGTACAAGTGTCATTTCATTGGAAAGCACCTTCTACAAGAAATACTGTACAAGTCTCCAAGATTTCTAATTGCAGCTCTATCTATATGCATGAACAGAAACTAAAGGTATGCATATTTTCTGTAAAGTACATGTAAAATTCTTCTAGTTTCATATAAACAGATTAACTGACTTTTAGCTTGTATAATCTGTAAAAAGAATTTACTGTCTTTTTTTTCTATCTCCTAAAATCAACTGTCACTTACAAACCTTTATACTATTTAATTTCTTTTTACAAACACACATATTCAAATCATGTTGAACTAACATTTTTTAAATAAAATATATAGAGTGCATATAGTCAAACAAAATTGCATGCACACACTATGTTCAAATCTCAAACAACAATACTTGTACAACAACATAAACATTTATTTATTTATTTGTTTATTTACTTATATTTATATAGTGCAAGCAGCCCATAACATTGAGGCACTATTGCTTGCAAGAGCTTAGTTACAGGAATAGTGGTATTCAGTGGTACATTATGAATTTCACAAGACATAGTAAATATATTTTTTTTGCTACAGTTAGTCATTGCAATACAGTTTATTCATTAAGAACATATGATATGTATTCAACTGGTGCGGCGTATCTTATGTAAATAAGATATTTTTAATGGTTTTGAGGAAGGCGCTGAGGATGTTAATTAAAAAAATCAATGTCTAAATTAAAACAGTGCTATATACAAACAAAATTACTAATTTGTTTATTTTACAATTGCAGTGAAGACCATTCTCCTGAAAAGAAGCAGCCGAATTTGAAGTACAAAGAACAACTAAGAAGTAACCTGCACATTTTAGAAAGAAAGTAAGTTGAATACCACCTTAATATTTGTATTATTACTCAAACACACTGTAAGGTCAATTCATGCTATTTCTGTGCCTAAAAATAGAGATTGTGCACCATTCTGTCCAAAACTCCCCATTTCTTAAACAGCGATTTACAGCCAGAATGGCCCACAAATTCCTATTTTTCGACACACAAATTACTCAACTTAGCCACTAGAATTTTGATGTTATAGAACAAACAACTGTTTTAATTGTATAGCATTAGATTTACTATTTGTACTTCTCCACACCACTAGCTTACTTTTTTTCTGTCATCCGAACCCCAGTAGCACATTAATTCAAGAATACCCATCCCTACTAGTTGTAGTTGCCCAATGCACAATCACACACCATTACGTACATCTTCATCATCTTGCTCAAACACTCATGCACACAGCACACATACATTGCAGAACACCCCAACCCATACCTTCTTTATTTTTTTCAACAGACCCAAAAGAATGCCTACCAAAAATCAAGTCTGTAGAAAGCAACGCAGAAGTAGAGCAAATGAAAATACGAGTGTCCAACATAAGCATCCATCTCTAGCAGAATTTGTAAAAAAAGTTGAAACAAAACAGCTAATACAGTCATTTAGTGAAACAAAAGAAGTTTCAAGTAGAGAAACTTTGCCTCCTCTATCAAAATGTAAAACAAACCATAAAACAATTAACAAAAAATCAGCAATCACTACAGATAAAACTGCTTCTATAAATGTTGATATAGTGCAAAGTAAGCATACCAAGAAAAGTATTTTAGCCAAAATGTTCCGTCACAGAGTCCTTCAAAATCTTATAAAAACAGGATAGAAACCAGGTTCAACCCTTAAAACCTATTGTAGGAAATTAATCTTAGAAGTGTTGATAGACAGTGCAATTCTTCTCAAAAGAAAGTTATTTATTTTAGTGTTAATCAAAATGAAACCACTAACAAAACGAATGACTAAATTACAAAGAAGACTTCTCAATAAACTAAATGTCAACAGAAAGAACTTCTTAAATATCTGCAGAGGTGAATGGAGTCACACTACAAGCACAGAACCATACTTTAATGAAGAAGCATACAAACAAAAGCAAACAAATACAATTGCCATACATAGCAGTGGTCGAGGTTATGAACAAGTTAATAATACCATAATGGAACAAGAAGTACTGCTTACAAAAATATGCCCTGAAAACTTACAACTGCCTCTCCATTCTACTGAATCAGAACGTCTAGTATACAAATGGCCATGCACGTCAATGTGTAATATTCCCAAAAAAAAATGTCAAGTCTTTACGCCAATTCCTCAATCAATATGTGAAAGGCAAAGACAAAATCAACATTAAACTACTGCAAAATATGGATACCTGTCCAGTGCGCAAGTACACAGGACTACAAGGACATTCTTTGGCCTGCATTACAGGACCTATTTGCAAAACCACCTTCCATGATATCAAAAGGATATCAACCCATCATTCAACTATAAGAAATCTAGTGTATAAACTGTACTATGCTAAATGTCCTGCTTTAGCACTAGCCAATTTAAATAACATTCTTCTACATGGTACAGCAAAAGACCTACTTGAAGAAATCGACTATATCAAGAAAAAATATTTTGGAAATGAAAGCCACTTACAGAAGGAAATAGCTTTAACCCAAATTAGCAACAATTCTACGCATGGCAACCTTTTACTACACACATACAAAAAAGAAATACCAAAATTTAAAAGTACATCAGCTGAAGTACCAATCCATTTGTGTGTATGTTGCCGCAGAACTTTTTATAAAGGTAACACAAAAACTGTAGACCTATCATACAAAATCGAAGACAATGAAGATTCTAAATGGTTTGAATTAGTTCTCTACCTTATAGCAGAAAACAAACACAAAATAACTGACCCCTTAATACTTTGCAGTTACTGCACTACAAAACCTGACAACAACCAAACTCTTTCACATGCTATCACAAATAATTTGGAATCATATCCACTACCAAAACCCCTACAACAACTTAATTTATATGAGAGCATCATAATTCAAACAGTGCACCCATTTCAAGCAATAATCGGCCTTCAACCAAAAACAGCAAAATGACCTCCCTCTGAATTAGTGAAAAGTATTCGCGGAAAAATAATGTATTTACCATTAGATCTAAAAGAAAATGTGCACACTCTACGAGTGCAACATCCAATGCAGCAATCTTTAATTATCTTAGTAAATGGAGTACCTACAAAAGACAAGAAAATATTGCAACAGCTTGTAGATTTACATAAAGTTAGACAAGCCTTGCAATATCTTAAAGAGAATAATGAATACTACAAATAAATTAATATTGAAGAAAACTTGAAGGATACAACTAAAATAATTCAAGAGACACAAGAAGCTGGTCAAATTGAGCTCCTAGAACCTGCTACAATATCAAATACTTTAGACCATTATACAATTCACCCATTGCACTCTAATGACAACATAGAAGATGCACTAGAAACGTACCAAATGCGACAAAAAAAGGATCACCAATCATCATATGGGAAAAAAGTATAGAAGCACGTGCTTTTCCTCTACTCTTTCCTACCGGTAAAGGAGGAAGGTACGATGATAGACCTATTCAAATATCAGCATCAGAATACTGCTCATTACGCTTGTATTCTGAAGATCCCAGATTTAGACAGAATGTGGAATACATATTACACCTTCTCTTTGAAAGTGAACTAGCAACTTTATGTTACGGAGTTGCACACACATTAAAATCAGGATCTCACTTTCAAAATATGTCAGCTACACAATTATTACACAAAGTGCAACAAAAAGATGAGGTTTTACAATCAAATATTACAAATCTATTAGCAAATATGCGTGGTACTAAAGAGTACTGGTTACGACATCATGGAGAGGTACGTTGTATGATCAGAAACCTTGGCCCACCCACTTGGTTTGTTACATTAAGTTGTGCAGAATATGCATCGGAAGATTTACATGATTTCCCACGCATATCAAACAAAAACAAAACAAACATAGATATACTAGCACCTGGAGAAGTTTGTTCTCTGGATCCTGTTAATGTTTCAAGATATTTTCACCATCGCTTCATTGCTATGCTACACTTTATTTGTAACAAAACTGTTCCTCCCCTTGGAGAAGTGCTTCACTTCTTTTGGAGAAAAGAATACCAAGCCAGAGGAGCACCACATACCCACATGCTTTTATGGATTAAAGATGCTCCTAAATTTGGTCAAGACAGTGATGCCACTGTTTTACAGTTTATTGAAAAATATGTCACTTGTGAAATTCCATCAGAAGCCACAAATAGTGATCTTCATGCACACATTTTACAATTTCAAAGACACAAATGTGGCAAATATTGTCGTTGCAAATACAAAAACAAAGGGAAATACTATACCAAATGCAGCTTTGGTTTCCCTAGACCAGTTACAAATACAGGTCAAGTGAACAACCTCATGTCTTCAGTTAGACATAGTGTTAAAGGTAAGTCACCTAAAAATACATATTACATAAAAAGAACAGAAGAAGAAAAATATATCAATGATTACGATGCAATCATTGCCCACTTATGGAATGCAAACATAGATGTGCAGTACGTTGCAGACAATTCCACTGCAGTTGCACGATATGTTACAGCATACTTAACCAAAGCAGAAAAACAGAGCTCCAAGACCTCTGGAATGACCTGTCATCAGATAAAACAGTGTCTCAGAAGTTATACAGCTTGGGAATAAAAATGCTCTCTCATAGAGAATGTGGATCCTATGAAGCAGCAGATCGTTTAACTGGTACTGCATTGTAGGGTAAATCTGAAAATATAGTATGGCTAAGTCATGGTCCTGCTAAATCTAGAAAAAGAGTTCTAAAACCATACGAAGATATAGAAACAATAGCCAAACGTGATCCCAACAGTCACGCCATTTTAAAAAACAATTTATTGGACACATACTACCCAAACAGAAGTAATACTTTGGAAACCATGTGTCTATACCACATAGCCCAAAACTTCACATACAAAAATAATATAAAACCTGATGAAAAAAAAGGTAAATACAGAGTGACAAACTGTGAAGGCAGCTGAGTAAAACCCACCAAACAAAATGTAATTAATCATATCAAATTGTCATTAAAGACTCCCCAACATAAAGAACTGTATCACATGTTCCTGCTACAACTCCATAAACCATGGAGAAAAGAAGAAGAAATACTAGATAACTATGACTCATATGAAGACGCTTTCAAAGCAAATGAAAGCACTATAACTGATGTAAACTTTACACAGTATAAAAAGATGTTGCACAATGAACAGCAACACGAAGAAGAACTCCAGGCTCAACTAGATAAGGACACTCCTGACAGTAGTCAACCTTCTGTAATAGGAAGCCAAGAACCACTGGGAGAACCACTAATAACAAATGAAGCAAAATTAGCTGTGACAGAAGTAGAAAACACCATGTGTCAGTATGAAGATAAAGAAGACTTAACTATACTACAATCAAAACTAAAAAATGAGCAACGTAGCATTTTTCAAGAAGTAACAAAAGAAATTGCATATGGTGTACAACATGAAAACAAAGAATGCACCTGCCAAAATTACAAACCTATACTACTGTACTTCAGTGGTGAAGTTGGTTCTGGCAAAACATTCCTAATCAAAATCATCAGTAAGTTCCTTCAACAATTGACAAACAACAAACTCTCAGCTGTTGTTACTGCCCCCACAGGTTTAGGTGCCTACAACATAGACGGTGTCCCTTTACACTGATTACTACTCCTGCCAGTAGAACACCAAAACAAATGAGACTATTACAAACTTTCTACAGAAGTTGCAATGGAACTACGCAGAGTATTAAAACAAATGAAAATGCTACTAATAGATGAAGTGAGCATGGTGTCCAACCTAATGTTGGCTTTGATTCACCTCAGATTACAAGAATTACTCAAAACAAACTACGAAGAGCTCTTTGCAGGAAAACACATTATTGTTTTCGGAGATGTTCTTCAATTGACACCAGTAAAAGGTGAGCCTATTTTTAAAACATTAGGATACAAACTCTGCCGTAAAACTGTTGGCAGCATTGGAAATGTCAACCTTTGGCAACATTTCCAATACAGAGAAATAACAGAAAACATGCGGCAATCTGCAGATCTCACTTATGCCAACATCTTAAAAAGTATTACAGTTGGTATACTATCTAAAGAAACACAAGCAATATTGAAAGCCCGGCACATTCATGCACTTTATGGTTATTATGCATGTGCTACAGATATTATGGAACAATTACCCATAAAAATGTCAATTGTATGGCCTTAATGCCAACTCGTGCAAGCTGTTGCAAATTCAATGAAATAATGTTAAATAAAGAAATGCAACCAATTATGGAAATTAGCGCCACAGACAAAATAGATGTACATTGTATGACACTATCCATGTGTGAGCAAGCCACAACAAGACTAAATAGTTTAGAAAATTCAATCTCCAACACAGCTGGGTTGGAAAAGATATTAAAATTATCTTTAAATTGCAGAGTAATGCTTAAACGTAACCTTGACGTGGACCCAGGACTAGTTAATGGAGCAGTGGGTACAGTTGTTAGCTTTCAAACATACCCATATGACAACAAAATTAAGTTTGTCAATATTATCTTTGACGAACTTTCAGAAGTAAAAAGGATAGGACGCTCAACAGCTCGATTCCTTCTCTTCAAAGACATGTATGTACGCAGAGAACAATTTTCTCTAACTCTTGCATACGTAGTCACCATTCATAAATCACAAGGTCTTACCCTAGACAAAGCAATGATAGACATTGGTAACACAGTCTTTAAAGAAGGCATGAGCTACGTAGCACTATCACGGTTACGTACACTTGACGGTCTATTTCTAATCAACTTTGATGCAAGTAAAGTAAACGCTAATATTCCTTGCATTTTAGAATACAATAGACTTCGCTCACTATACACCCCCCATCTAAACACTTATTCTGTTCCACAAAAAGTAAAACGTTGTAAAAGAAAACTAAATCAAACAGAAATGCAACAGGATGTCACTGCAAATCCTCCAAAGAGAGTAAAAGAAACTAAAACTTCAACAAGTACCACAAACATACAAGAACCAATTAGGGAAAGTAAACCAGGTACTTTGTCAAAGAAGGAAGACAAACTAAAAAAAAAATCAATCAGATACAGAACTACCTGGTCCATTTAAACTCTCAAATATAGTTGGAGTAAGTTGCTACGCAAATGTAGCAATTAATATTTTATTTCAATTGCCACCAATTGTTGACAACATTTACTTACACGGTACAGACCAATTGTGTCTGCAAATGTTAGTACCACATAGAAACACAACAAACAATCCTGACAACATGTATAGTGTTTATGGAATAAGACAACAATTGGACTACTGTGCTCGAATGGTTAAATTCACTATAAACTCACAGGAAGATCCACAAGAATTTCTAATGTACTTACTACAAGTACTGGAAAATAAAAATATACCTATAAATGAAATCTTCCAGATTTCATACATGTGGAGACATACATGCACTCTCTGCAACAATGTGACACAAGAACAAATCCCCAATGAACGCTTTGTATAAATATCAATACCTAATTGTGAATCCATTCCATTTCAGCAACTTGTACAAAATGCAAACCATGGTAGATTATGTACTACCTGCAATTCGAATAATCGCTTCACCTTATTAATACAAACACATAATAAATACGTAATACTAATGCTTCTACGTTACAATGCAGATGGTACCAAAAGCAACTGCAAGCTGACTGGATTCACACATGGTCAAGTATCACTTGGTAATAAAACCTTCACAACAATAGGTATTATCTACCACGCAGGAGCCACAACCAATTCAGGTCACTACACTGCATATATAAAAAAGAAATGTGGATGGTTTGAATGTAATGATAGTACCATTACTCTAAAACAGAGATTACCAGCAAATCTTTCAAACGCTTATTTAATGTTCTTAAAACCAAAATGTATTACCTAAACTGTACTTAAACCTTAACTAAATTTGTAGTAAACATATATAAACTGTTAGAATATTCCAACAGGTATCTAACTGCCCAAGGATTCTACAACAAGTAATCAGATAAATGAATACCACTAAATTAGAGCAAAAAATAGATAGTTAGAATACACCAACTGGTATCTAACTAACCCAATATTTTACAATATCCTAACTAATTTTTCAATACCACTACATTATATAAAAAAATAGACAGTTAG
Organism: Ambystoma mexicanum; assembly: GCF_040938575.1. Classification (NCBI taxonomy): domain Eukaryota; kingdom Metazoa; phylum Chordata; class Amphibia; order Caudata; family Ambystomatidae; genus Ambystoma; species Ambystoma mexicanum. The sequence goes on from NC_090925.1 coordinate 559,843,216, forward strand.
AATATGCCAATTAGTATCTAACTGCCACAAAATTTGACAATATCCAAAAAGATAAATCAATACCAGTAAAATATATAAAAAATAGACAGTTAGAATACGCCAACTGGTATCTAACTGCTACAAAATTTTACAATATCCAAACAAATAAATGATATGTAACTGCTCCAAAAATATGCAACAAGCCAATATATAGAGCATTAGCCAGAAACAACAAGTGAACACTGAAAACGAACAAACAAATAGACTGAAGCATAAAAAAAAGTTTTTTTTTATCCAACATGGATTTTTTTTCTCCCACAGACCCAATGATTTTAGCAACAAGCACAGAAACTGAGCAAATTGCACAGTACACTGGTTTGTAATGTACAAAATATGAGGGTAAAAAAAATGTTGATTATTCAATGTTATAAGTCGTTATAAAATACCAATACTAACAGGATCTTTTCTTTTATCACAGAAATGAAATACATGTACTCCAGTTACTAAACCAAACAGTAAGTCTATTATAATAAGTACAACCATCGCAGCATATCACACCCATAGTGGCTTATAACTTTGTTCCTTATAAAATTGTTTTTGGATCCCACAGTTATTAGCCACTATGAGTGTGATATGCTGCGGTGGTTGTCCCACAACCACCGCAGCATTTCACACCCATAAAGTCAAACATTTTAACTATGTCTTATGGGAACTTTTAATGTCCGCGGACATGATGAGTGTTCTTAGAACACTTTCAACTTGCCAGTGAACAATACGGACAGCGTCCTCAGGACACCCCCATTTTGTTTATTTCTGAACATTTCAGGACACCGCGAGTGCTCTCAGAACCCTTTCAAGTTGCCAGCGAACAATACGGCAGCGTCCTCAGGACACCCCCATTTTGTTTATTTACTAACATTTCAGGACACCACGAGTGCTCTTGGAACACTTACAAGTTGCCAGTGAACAATACGGACAGCGTCCTCAGGACACCCCCATTTTGTTTATTTACAAACATTTCAGGACATTGCGAGTGCTCTTAGAACACTTTCAAGTTGCCAGCAAACAATACAGACAGCGGCCTCAGGACACCTCCATTTTGTTTATTTACGAACATTTCAGGACACCACGAGTGCTCTTGGAACACTTTCAAGTTGCCAGCGAACAATACGGACAGCGTCCTCAGGACACCCCCATTTTGTTTATTTACGAACATTTCAGGACACCGCGAGTGCTCTTAGAACACTTTCAACTTGCCAGCATACAATACGGACAGCGTCCTCAGGACACCCCATTTTGTTTATTTACAAACATTTCAGGACATCGCGAGTGCTTTTAGAACACTTTCAAGTTGCCAGCGAACAACACTGACAGCGGCCTCAGGACACCCCCATTTTGTTTATTTACGAACATTTCAGGACACCGCAAGTGTTCTTAGAACACTTTCAAGTTGCCAGCGAACAATACGGACAGCGTCCTCAGGAAACCCCATTTTGTTTATTTACAAACATTTCAGGACATCGCGAGTGCTCTTAGAACACTTTCAACTTGCCAGCGAACAATACGGACAGCGTCCTCAAAACACCCCCATTTTGTTTATTTACGAACATTTCAGGACATTGCGAGTGCTCTTAGAACACTTTCAAGTTGCCATCGAACAATAAACACCCCCATTTTGTTTATTTACAAACATTTCAGGACACCGCAACTGTTCTTAGAACACTTTCAACTTGCCAGCGAACAATACGGACAGCGTCCTCAGGACACCCCCATTTTGTTTATTTACTAACATTTCAGGACACCACAAGTGCTCTTGGAACACTTTCAAGTTGCCAGCGAACAATACAGACAGCGGCCTCAGGACACCCCCATTTATTTATTTACGAACATTTCAGGACACCGCAAGTGCTCTTAGAACACTTTCAACTTGCCAGCGGACAATACGGACAGCGTCCTCAAAACACCCCCATTTTGTTTATTTACGAACATTTCAGGACATCGCGAGTGCTCTTAGAACACTTTCAAGTTGCCATCGAACAATAGACACCCCCATTTTGTTTATTTACAAACATTTCAGGACACCGCAACTGTTCTTAGAACACTTTCAACTTGCCAGCGAACAATACGGACAGCGTCCTCAGGACACCCCCATTTTGTTTATTTACTAACATTTCAGGACACCACAAGTGCTCTTGGAACACTTTCAAGTTGCCAGCGAACAATACTGACAGCGTCCTCAGGACACCCCCATATTGTTTATTTACAAACATTTCAGGACACCGCGAGTGTTCTTAGAACACTTCAACTTGCCAGCAAACAATACGACAGCGTCCTCTGGACACCCCCATTTTGTTTATTTACGAACATTTCAGGACACCGCGAGTGTTCTTAGAACACTTTCAAGTTGCCATCGAACAATAGACACCCCCATTTTGTTTGTTTACAAACATTTCAGGACACCGCATCTGTTCTTAGAACACTTTCAACTTGCCAGCGAACAATACGGACAGCGTCCTCAGGACACCCCCATTTTGTTTATTTACTAACATTTCAGGACACCACAAGTGCTCTTGGAACACTTTCAAGTTGCCAGCGAACAATACTGACAGCGTCCTCAGGACACCCCCATATTGTTTATTTACAAACATTTCAGGACACCGCGAGTGTTCTTAGAACACTTTCAACTTGCCAGCGAACAATACGGACAGCGTCCTCTGGACACCCCCATTTTGTTTATTTACAAACATTTTTGGGACACAGCGAGTGTTCTTAGAACACTATCAACTTATCTACGAACAAAACGGACAGACATACCGTTCTAAGTACACCCCCATTTTATTTATTTAACAACATTTCAGAACACCGCGAGTGTTCTTAGAACATTTTCAACTTACCAGCGAACAGTACGGACAGCGTCCTCAGGACACCCCCAACTTCTTTACTTAAGGACATTTCAGGACACTGCGAGTGTTCTTAGAACAGTTTCAGCTTGCTTGCGAACAACACGTACACATATTGCGTCCTCAGAACACCCCCATTTAGTTTATTTAGAACATTTCAGAACAGCTGTGTTGTCCGCAGACAAATCAAACACAACAAGAGGGTCTACCACATAAAAAATACAACATTTAACCCATCTCATACTCTCCCACTCTCCCCAAACACTCTTACACACCAACACACTCTACTAAATACAATTTTTCAACCAAGATTCACGGAGCTGTCCGCGGACGTCCGTGAATCCAAGATGGCGGGTGCAACTGAAAATCTGACGTGCTTCACGCTCTACGCCGTCCAATCAGCGAACACGTTGCATGTCCACGGACATGACGTAAGCCGATTGGCCAATCAGGACACTGTCCGCGGAGCCAACAGGGAAGTGTGTCCGCGGACCGAACACAGATATCACAATTCTTTTTTTACCTACTTTTTGGTCATTTAAAAAATAACTACTGGACGGATTTTCACCAAATTTACAAAAGCACACTTTTGGGACCAAGCCGCTACTCTTGCTCCAAATTTGGTGAAAATCCATCCAGCGGTTTGGGCTGTAGTTTTATAACTTTGTCCCCCCAGTACGAATCCTCACCAAACTTTGCAACACATATGCAGCGTGGGCTATATACTTTTTTGCAAACTTTGGTGAGGATTCGTCCAGGGGGAGAGAAGTTATAAGCCGACCAAAAAGTGCTCTTCCTATGGAAACAGCAACTTAACCATAACTACATGGCCACTAGCGTAGCCATGTAATATATATGTTTGTAAATCTTTATGGGTCACACTTTTAGATCAAAAACTGCAAGATGATTGTGATAATTGAAAATAATATGATTGTTTTTTGGATTCCAAAAAAAGTCACTATATTCACGTGTCTTCTTACTAAAGTTGGATAAGATTGTAATATATAAGTAAAAACAGCAAACAAGAATTTGTGTGTTGCTATCACAATGAGTAAAATAAAAATTAAGTGTGCTTCTCTTCCTTCCATTCTGGTACATTAAAAGATTGTTCCTTGAGCCTTTCTAAAAAGTTATGGGATAACTGAAAGTCTATTGATTCCTTATCAAATGTTGAAAGATATTGGTCTCTATTTTAATGTTCTGCTGTGCTCTTCATTGTCCTTGTCTCAACTCTTGGCCATTGAAAGAGTCTGCATGCGCAGAACTTCTTCTCTTGCTTCACTGTCTATAGTTTCTCCTTTACATGGTTTCATATTGTGCAAATAAAGGCAATCTCTTCTTCCTTTTAACTTGGCAGCTGAAGTGGAATCTTCTTCCACCTCATATTGCCCTTCAAAGTGGGGCTTACTCCAAGTACGTACAAACATTCGTACCAGCACCCGGTCCCCTGGGTATAGGCTGGGTAACAAATCTTCTGCTTCAAAGGAATGATCATCTTTGTCGCTTCTTTTTGACCCTTCCCTTCGGTTTTTGACCTGTTGAGACATGAAAGAAATGCAGTCATTGGGCCTGATTCACAGATGTTTTTATAATGGTGCAATCCCATAGGAAAACGTTCTGTGAATCAGGTCCTTTGTTGTTAGGTAATCATGCATCTCGTAACTGATTATCTTTGCAACACTATGGGCATCCGTTTTTCACCTAGTTGGAGGAATAAGGGGGGTTCTCATGCTGAGTGCAGTCACCAACTCATTAGGAACTAAATGCCGATATGAGCCAGGCTGGTTTTTAGGGAATATAAGGCAATGAATAGGTAATGTAGACATCCCTTTTTTAAGTTCATCCTTTATTTTTCAATCCTCTTCTTTAGTAATCCATTTAATCTCCCACAGATGCAATTTGCCTGTGGGTGATACGTGGAAGAAAACCTATGCTTAATGCCTAATAGAAGAACTATTTGTTTGAACAGTTCATTTACAAAACAGACCACAAAACCTTGCATACACCCCATTTTGGGAAAACCTCATGCACAAGAAACCTGGTAGCGCATGTGGCCTCAGGGTGTGTGCATGGACCTGCCATGATTGATCTAGAAAAAGGACATACCATGACCAGCATATATCTGTATCGGTTGCATGTCTGCAGCATATCTGCATAATCTATGTGTAGGTGCTGAAATGGGCCATTGGGTCTAGGAATTGCCCCTCTCACTGTTCTCAAAGTGTGCCCTGCAGTGCGTTCCTGGCACACAATGCAATTTGCAATAAACTGTGCCACATTCTCTTACAGACTTGAGGAGAACCCCTTTTCTGCAGCTTTGGCAGCAAGACTCTCTTGAATCACATGTGCGGGGTAGTGAAGCTGCTCCAGCGCTACCCTCAATTATGCTAGAGGCATAACTGGATTTCCAGTGCTATCATGTCTCCAAATTGCCTCTGTGGGGGATAAAGAACACCCCTATTTCTTCCATAAGCCCTTTTCCTCTTGTGGTGCTTGATCTTGTATCTCAGTTAACTGGACAATAGACAGCATGGTAAAGCCCCCCTTTACCAACATGCATCACCCAGTCAATATTTAACATCTTCTATTTCGAAATTAGAAATGGTTTGGAAATAGGCTGCCTTTTTGGGTTCTAAGTCTGCGGTTTTGTTTCCACAGGAAATGACGTCTTCCCTTTTAGTATGCGATGTGTATTTTAGGCCTGTGAGTGTCAATGGGAATCATAATACTTCAATAGGCTTATCCAATAGGGCCTGCATGTTGCAATGGAGTGCTCTCTGTGCAGAAGAAGCCCCTCCTTTTCCAGCATGATAAACCTGCATGTACAGTTGACATCACATAGGCGGAGTCAGAGTACACTGCCACTTCCTCATCTTCAAATCTCTGAAGTGCAGCAATAAGCACCACTAATACTGCAACCTGTGCTGAATAATAATGCAAAGGCAATCTTGTGCTTGTCACTACCTACTGCTATCATGTACATAATCATTCTCACCTACTGGTTCCTATATGAACATTGCTGGGTTTACCGTCTTGCATCTAACAATTTTAATTGCTGGATTCGATAAGTACCTCCATCATGACTTCTCCATTTGAATGATAATAATAAAATAATAATACATAAAACTCTTCATGATCATCTGGAATTCCCAACACAGATGCAGTACTGATTGCCTTTTTTAATTTATGAAATCCTTCAGTCATCTCATCTGTACAGGTTATTTTACTCTTGCCTACATGTGCTTCTTAAAGTCCTTTCAAAAGTGGTTAAATATATTTACTGTAATGGAAAACCCAGGCCCTACAATGGTTACATAGGCCTAATAAATGTAACATTTCCCTCACTTTTTCAGGTTCTAAAATTGCCTCTGCACTTTCAGGCGTCATTTTCCTCCCCTCGTGAGAAATCAATTGCACTATATACAAGACCTCTTTCCGACAGTATTGTAGGTTCTCCTTGTCTACTTTGTATCCTTTCTCTGAAAGTAAAGTCATGGCCTTAACCAAATCTTCACTGCATCTTTCTTCTGTCTCACTACACACCAAAATGTCATCCATGTAGGACTATTACACTTTCGAGCTGGGCATTACCCAGGTCCTTCTGAAGGACTCTATTAATGATTGAAGGGGACTCACAGTATACCTGCGGCAAATATGTATGTTTCAGGTGAAAATTTCTGTACGAAAACGAATGTCAAATCTTGTGAGTCTTCATTAAGGGGAATTGAAAATAATGCATTTTTTAAGTCTATGACTATGAAATACTTGGTCTTAGATGGGACCATACACAATATTGTTGCAGGGTCTGGAACTAAAGGAAACTCAGCTTTGACTATATTGTTTAGGGTTTGAAGTTCCTTTATGAATCGCCACGACCCCTTCCCCTGTTGATTTTCCCACTGGGTACACAGCTATGTTACATGGAGAATCGGACGGTACCAATATGTCTTGCTTCATTAAATATACCTTAATCCACCTCTCTGGACATGGGGTATTGCTTTGCTTGTGGCAAAGGTGCTCCTGGTTTAAGCTTCATTTTAACTGTTCTTACTCCTTTCAACATACCCACATATTATGGACTTGTGGCCCATAAAGTATTCAGCACTTTCTCTAAATCATCCTGGAGAAACGACATGTCTTTTTTACCAGCACCATTCTCTGCGGTATTTCTCTATTCTCTACTTTTCTCTACTTTAAATCAATACGCGAGATTTATGAAAAATACTAACTCATGATTTGAGTACTCATCCTATTCATCTATTAAATCTGTCAACCTGTATATTTCACTTAGGGCTATCACTGTTCCTATCCTCTTCCCTCATCATCTGTCCCATGAAGAACAACCCTTTCCTCTCTAACCACTGCACCTTCTAACTCCATGGGGATAATCTGCCCTTCTTCGTTGCTCCAGTGTCTACAAGAAATGAAAATATCTTGCCTCCTATTGTCACCTTGACTCTTGGTTCCTCTTGGGGGTCTGGTGTGACTGAGAGTACTGAACACATCAGGTTGCTCTGTGGGCTGTCATATTGTGGATATAAAAAAAAGAAATTGTGGATATAAATTCATCCCCGTCCCTGTGAAAGGATTTCCTCCTTTCACTACCACGCTCCCTAATTTGGGTGTGGGTGCTTGCTGGGCTCCTGTAGTCATATTCTATTTTGGTACCATGGCCTGTTTTGTCTGCGCTTGCTGGGAGTGTACCTGTTGTGTTTGCATGGGCACTTGCTGTGATTGTCCATGTGTTTATTGCATTTGGTGCTTGCTATATTTGCTGTGGTTGCAGCGCATATGTCTGAGCCTGTGTGTGATCTCGGACATAATACTCCTGTGGTTCTATATTATATTGCGGAACATAGCACATCCCCACTCTTAGAGCTTGCCAATTTTGCTGCATGCCTCCTCTGCTACTACATGTTCTGGCTATGTGTCCAATTCTCCCGCAATTCCAGCATTGTTATGGTTGTCCGCCATTAAATCCTCCTCTACCTTGAGGGTTTTGAAATCCACCTCGTCCTCCTCCTCTAGACCCATTCCCAAAACTGTTACACATTCTGATCCAGGCAATACACTATGTAATTTTGCTATACTGATTGCATCTCCTGTGTCACCCCACCTTCATTTTTCTCCTGCATTAATCGGCAGTAATGCACAATTGTCAATTGTATTTCGTGCCATGATTTTGCTTCTTTTTCCACCTGTTTCTTCATTTTGCACTGGCTCGGCCAGTCCCTGACATAATATGTGATCAAATAATGGCACTGTGTTATCCCACGGTTCACGCATCTCAAGGCGCCATCTCTCTTGAATATCTTGAATATATGCACCATGGTCTTCATCCTAACCCATTTTCCTAGTCATAATCATACCCATATCTGATCTATCAGGATATTGTACTCTAAGCACCCGCCATACATCTTCTATGCAATTTTTGAATGGTGGTCCATCATGTGTCGTGTTCTGTGCAGTCACACCTACATACCCTGCTCGCTTCCAAATGTCGTCAGCTCTCTCTCTTGTCATGGCTGCAAACAGCCTTTTATGTCACCTATGGTCAATGTCATTCCTGATGTCATTCTCTCTAGCTCATAAATCCATTTCCCACACCAGAGTTCACCTTGGAAATGTTCATCTTAAATTGTCTTTATCCATTTGAAGCCATGGAATATATTGTGGTCATCCTCCCCCTTTCTCTAATAATGGAAACTGTGAAAATCCTGCTCCATAATCAGACCTACGTTCACTCCTCATTTTCCAGGTGGGACTAGTCGTGCCCATTTGTGTCTGTCCTGGTAAAGCCCTTAATCTACTTACATATGGTGCAGATACATCTCCTGCACTATGCCATTGTGCTTGTGGTTGATCAGTATATGGTGTTGATTCTGGTGTTCTCTTTTTGGGGTCCTCTAAATCTTAACATCTTACCCCTTTTATTACACTCAATTCTTTTGGAAATCCACATCCACCTTCCATTTGCACTCTTTTGTTTTCTTCCCTTTGTTCATCTGACATCATTTTTCCCCAGGTTGTATAGCTATTATCCTTTTCCGCATCATCAAAATCTAATCTGTTTAAAGACAGCATTCTGAGCTCCTTTGTTATGATGTCATCTGCCCTTCCTCCAGTTTCCCTCAATAGAGATCCTTCTTCATTCTCTTGTGGTTTATACCCTTCTTTATCCATTCTCTTGGGGTTTATACCCTTCTGAATCCCTCATCGGCCTATGTAAATCCCCAATTTGTTTCCCTATGTCTTCTGTGTCTCACATTCAGCCCATGTTGGTATTCTTGGTATTCCTTGTAACTCCCTACGAGGCTGACCCTCTCTCTTCCTTAAATCGTTCTTTTGCTTCGATCGGCTCTATGCTTCTATGGCATAGATAGTCTATCTTGTCATCTTTTAATCTCCTACTTCTGTTCATTTTTTCCTCTCTCTTCCACATCTCCCTAATTCATCTTCCTCTAGCTTTCTTTGCATCCTACTTGTTTAATTCTTTAATTGTCCTCTCAACCATTCATTCTGTACTATTGTTATTTCCTTAGCTTTGTACTTTATTTTGTTTCTGCTTCCTTGTTTCTTCCTCTATCTATGTCTGTCTATCATGTCTGTCTTTTCTCCCATCATGCTGTTTACTTTCATCACATGTGGAGATATATTTACCCTCTCTACTTCTTCTCTCTTGCGTGCTATCCTCACTGTTATAAGCAGGGGGCACATATGTCAGATTAACATACCCTGCTGCTGCTTTCAATTACTTTAAAGGGTAACATCTCTTCTCCTCTCTGTCTATGCTCTTGTTTCCAGAAGCAGAACGGGGAGCAGCCGTAGGGATTACATCCTCCCTTTTATGCTGATTAAGCATCCACTGCTTCTCAGCTTGATCTTCTTTCTCACTCTGATACATCTTTCATAGTTATAAAACAGCCAACCTTTTCTGTAGCGTCTTTCCCTTGTAAGTACATGGAAATATGTTGTCATATGTTGCAATACTATTTTTGATAACGAACCCTCTTGAGGCCATGGCATACATGTCTTATTGGTCATGCCTTGTACCCACTCTGAATGATACTTCATTATTTTAGCTGTGTATCTTGGCAATGTCCTGCATAAGTGTAGAAGTGGAAGTGTTCCATGGTGGCAAGTCAATCTTTACTGTCGATACTTGCCCAACCTTTTATTCTGGTATTTATTTTATCAAATATACTGCACTGTTCAGTTTGAGCAGGCACCATCAATCACTGCTTATTATTCCCTTATTATCCGAAAATCAAAATATTTGATCCACTTTTAAAACTCTATACAAAAATGTTCTTTGTGTTCCTTCATCAATTCCTTTCTATCAATTTCGAGTTCGGAAGGCCCGGTAATTCCTCCCTCCAAGGACCCGGACATGGTCCTTCTCCATTCCCATTCAGCCACCATAGGGCTGAATGGGAATGGGGGAGGGAGCAAACAACGGGCCATTACGAGATGGCCCGTTGTTTGCTCCCTCTTCCCCTCGCGGGACCCGGTAAGCATGCCTGGTTTTCCCAGGCGTGCTTACCGTGTCCCGCGAGGGGAACTCGTAATGCGGCAGTACGGAGTGAGCGGCGCCGGCACCTTTTACAGCGCCGTTCACTCCGTACCACCAGGGTCGTAATGAGGCCCTTACTGTTTTATCATTGACATTTTAAGTCTCTTCTTTATTTATTCATGAGTTTTCTTTGATTTCTATCCTTCTGATAGACATCAATCTTTTGATAAAAAATATCTAAAAACCACCTTATCATTGTTTTATATCTATTCGTTTAAACACAACAAAAAGCTTTATTCTGACATATTATAACCCCATACACATATGCACTTCAATACATTTTCCCTGGGTAGCCTTCCTTTACTATCGTTAGTAAATGTATCTCATCAAATTTTTACTCCATCTTGGAGTTTGATACGCACTCTTCTTGTTGACCTTGCCTCAAGAAACCTTAACACCCTGATTTGAAGTCTTTTTTGGTGCGTAAACCTTCCATCCTCTTGGAACCAGGAAGTGTTTACTTCTACTCCTTATAATCCCCAAAAATCCTGTTACTTTTATAGATATATATATTATTTACATCAGTCCCTAACCCTATTTTTGCCACTTTCAATATTCTACTTAAATCAGTGGCTCAGCTCGAGTCCCTCTGCACCGACTCTCCCTGAACCTACCAGTTCGCTTTCCATCCGCGGGGTACCTGCGGTCACCAGACAAGAATTTCATCAAAGGGCTACCTGTCAACCATATCTTCTTACACGTGTTTTTGCACTCCATTCTTCACAGGAAGCTCTGCAGCCTTATGGCTAATGGTGGGTGCAGTCAATCGTCTGGAGGTCTGGATCTCAGCATAGGTCGATTAGACCTGAACCATTTGCACTGCTACCATAAAGTGCTCTAGCACCTAGAAGTGTCTCTTGTGCTAGATGTAATTACCAATAAAGATCTCAGACCAAATAACCATACAGACTCACAGAATATGGCAAAGTACTACTTTATTCTCAGTTTAATAAAGCAGGGTAAACTGGCAGGCATCACACTGATGCTGGCACACTCACAAACAAACTTGACGTCATCCTACGTGGCAAAATGTAAAACCTATTGAGGAGAGATTTGGTTAGGTGAACATATCTATTTATAGAATTCATATGGGTTAGTACTTCATTGGCTGCCCCTTATATGTAGGACACACCTCGAACTCCCTCTAAATTCGTATAATACTGATTATAGCGGACAGAATGAAACATTGTATATCAGGTTGCCCATAGACCCACTGATTGGTTGGCATTCCCACCCAACCTTGGACTTTCAGCTCGGCTAGCAGCACATAAGAGAAATGAAACCTAGGTACAAGCGTCACGTCAGATTACTCCCTACTTTCCCACTTAGGCCATCATCTTTCTTCAGTCCAACCATGAAGCAAAGTTTCCCATCTGTAATTGACCTTGTAGTCTTCTCTCTGTTTTGGGACATTTAATTGAGTATAAGCACATCACTATCTTCAACTGAGAAGCAATGAATTGCCCTTGTTTGCGACTTCAGAATCACATGTGAAGAGACCACAAATTTGGTAATTTCTAACTCTTATTTACTGCTATTTGATTCAATTATGCTGAGTGTCATTGCTCCTCTGGGGCTCTAGAGACTTGTTCAATCCATCTTTTTGGAGCTTTATTCACTGTTAATTGTCCAATACTTGGTTCTTGTAAATGTTTTCTTCTTCTTTAATTTAAGAGAAATATGTCTCAAGTTCATGGCTTATCCGTCTGCCTCCCTGTCACTCTGCAATTATTCCTCTAACGGCATCCTTGATCCTAGGCCAACACAGACCCCTCTTTATTTTGCACACAATAATGTTTTCCAGTGTCTCCTGACTATGCAGCCCTGATCTGTCTCTGAGGTAGCTGGAATGAATCTTACACAAGTCGGTGTCGACCTTCCTATCATGGCCGTCATTGCCACGTTATATTTTCCTCTATAGCAAGCCTCTATATGTCTCACCTACCTTGTGATACTGCTTATTTACACTTATTGGCCAGCAAGTTACTTTGTCTTCTTTTACATATATTATTACTATATCATTTCATACATGTTTCTCTTGTTGCTTTGGTTACATCATCAATCTTAAGTATTTTCATATCGTTTCACATGATGTCCAATGGTGCGTGCAGACATCCTTCCACTCTTTCATTGTGAGGGTACATTCGGTATGGTTGCCTTAGTGCAAATCGTCTCTTGTACACTTGATGCGGTAAAAGGGAAAACATAGGAAATCCCACATACACACATAAAACTAAAATGGGGGTAATCTCGACCATCAAAAAAGAAAGAAACAGTCCTAGTCAAATAATAAAGGCTTATACTAATAAAAACCTAATGCCTGCCCTTCACTCTAATACAAACTAATGTGACATAGGGATATGGCCCTTGTAAATCTCAACGAAATGTCAGAAGAGCAATATAAATCAGTATTAATTCTCATCCCCACATTGTATTGCATGTGGTTAGATGTAATACTTGATGGATGAATATACTTTGGCTTGCTAACACAGTTTGGCAGTGGGCTCTGCCCTCCAGAGCCTTCTTGGCCATTCATATCTGAGTCAGACGTTCACAGGTTTAACCTCTCGGATTCCCATCACTCAAGTCCAGGTTTCCCTTCAAGCTTCTACACAGTTTGAACAACATGTTTCTTAGTATTATATTTAGTCACAGTTCACTATAGGTCCTGTAGGGTATTTTGTGGAGATTTGGGGCCTGACGGTATTTTATTACCGCCGAAAAATAACTTAGCAATAATCACTCTTTGTATTCAGATTTGGCCATGTGCAACAATAATACAATGGACATGCATTATTTCAGCACCCAGACCTGCATATTTGGTATACGTGGTTGGTGGTATTTTGGTGAGCATAATTCCCTTGTTTTATTTGTGGCCCCAATGTCCAGAATCCCTTATCTTTGCTTAGATTTTTCGTGTGATCACTAGAGAGACCTCAGACCTGCATTCTAGGAATACCACATTTCCAGTGATAGTGTTGGTGTGCCACCATGGGCGAACTCACTGACTTATTTACGACAGAGAGCTATATGTGGTAGTCTTGTGGTAATTTCCACTACCTTATATACGGTAGGGAGCTATGTTCAGAGAGTCTCTCTTCCTGTTGGCTCATGTACCTCCAACAAGCTATGCTACAGTCACTCACAATTATTCATACTGATTCTGACATGCACACATCTGTCTTAAAATGACCATTGCACTGTTTAAAAATCTCCCCACATCATCGGCATTGTAATGGTAAATAGAAAATAAAACACCCGTCTGTTTTCAAATATTTTCTGTATTATAAAAGCTGCATTTAGACACGATCTCATTCTTTACAGAAATAAATAAAATGGTACAGTCAAAGCATTGTCTATGACACACTGCAAAGAGCGTGGCGGAGAACAGAATTCAAATTGCAACATTGGTATTTGATTAAGACACGCACAGGAATCCTACACTGACTGCATATTACCGTACACACTCAGCTCCCACACTTCTCATTACCTTATCTTTTTAGTTGTTCTCTTTGTGAATGTGGCTCTCTTGGATTAACTCCAGCAAAAAGGAACACTTGCCTTCTCAAGCCGGGGTCATTGCCTGGAATTCTCAGCTTTTTCAGATAGGAATGCCTCAGCCAGTGGAAAGGTTTTTCTTTCAGCTCTCCCCAATCTCGACTGCAGCAGGACACAGGAATCTGCATTCAGTCAGGACCCCACAGCCAGGTCTTCTCCCCAGTAGTGCAGAAAGATGTCTCCTGTCTTTTTCCCTGATACTGCCCACTAAAACTTTCCTCTCAGCCCTCTGTATGACGTGTTCCAATGAAATCCATCATCTCTCATCCTCCTACTCTTCAACAATAGCTTCGCTTATACATTTGCAATTGTTGCAAATCTGACTTCCTTCTTCCTGCAGTTACTGTGCACAAAAACACGGAGAATCAGGCAGAGAAGAGAAGAAAAAAATCTGCACACGCATTTAAATGGTTTTCATAGTATGCCTAATTCTGCAGTGGAGAACACATTTTATTATTGGGTTATGTTAAATAAGGTTTTATTAGTCAGGTTAATTGTTAATAGGTTAGCTGTTAATTTTCAAATGTGTCTCTAGCAATATAGGCATTTCAGGTGAAAAATAGTGTGCATTTTTAAATGAGCACGTGTGCTTTTAACTGTAAAAATAGATTTGCATCTTATATGTTAAAATCGTTTTTGACTGAATAGCCTGTCTTTCCTTGTTAATCTGGCAACCCCTATAGCAATGCACCGCACCCTTGTGGTGGTGCTGCAAAAAAATTGTGCTACTTGTGCAGTATTGCTGTACTCTGTACTGTAACACGCCAAATATCCTTACATATACCCTCCTTTTGTTTTTAGAACTTGGCTATAATCCAAGCCAATTCCTAAAAACAACTTGTTCTATTTTTTTTTACAATATAGCAATCCAACAAAATGAATATTCATGTGCATCAATGAAAATTTGCAATCAACATTTCATCTGAGTCCATCAGTTCATAAAATGTTCCACATTTGCCTTCTCAGTGGAAGTGGCATTACTTTAAGTTTAAATTTTCCAAGTCAATTAAAAACAATGAAATAAAACAACTAACTAAAACAAATAAGTAATATAACAAGTTAAAATAAATAATTAAAATAATAAATACGTGGAACTTCATATGCCGGAACTTTTGTTTTGTCTCTTTTGGTATGTCCCGACCAGCGATGTTATTCAGTTCATTCGAGTACTCTTTCATCTTGGCAATCTTCAATCCACAGTAGTCATCTCTTTTGGCATTCCGGTTATTTTGTCTTCACCTCCACCTGGAGGCAGGCATCTTTTGGTCTTCATCCAGGGGACTCCAGGACTCCATCGTCTCCCGTGGCCTCTGATCCCGGAACCTCCGACCAAATAATGTTAATTGTCTAAATCAAAATAGAAAATAAACAGATTAAGTACATAGCACAATACTAACTTCATCCTTTTGCCAAAAATAAAACATGCTTGGTAAAAATACTTCGTTTTTTTTTCTTTTTTCTGAAATTAAACACAAGTTAAAAGAAAACAAACACATATAAAACAGCATTCAATATTTAATACACTTTCTCTCTGCACACCAACCATGAGCTTCCATTATATGTGCATTTATTTATTTATTCATTTATTTATATTTATTTTATATTATATTTTACATATACTACAGTGTTTATGTGCCATCATAACAATCAACTTTTTAACTTCTTTGTAACTGCCTCCTGATTGTATCCATTTATTTTCTCTTTTTGTGTTTAATTGATTTTATCTGTTTCTACATGCTCAAGCCGCCTGATCTCATGTCTGGGATGGCATGGTTTGATTTGATTTACATGGACAAACTGCTCTATTGCTGTTTCACCTTCATTTTTCAAAATTTTATACACTACAGGAGAAACCTTATCTATAATTCGAAATGGCCCCTGCCAGGCTGCTAGAAATTTAGAATTTTTCTGTTTACTTTTTCCAAAATGAAACTTGTACACCTGATCCCCTACATTGTATTCCTTTACTGATGTCTTTTTGTCATAATATGACTTAGCACTGTCAGCAGCCCTTTCCAGATTTCTCTGCACAAAAGCAAATGCATGTTGCAAATGCCTCCTCAGTTCATCAATATATTCATGAACCGTGGATGCACTCACTAGAGTTTGCTCATGTGTTCTGTATAGTAGGTGTTGTGGTAACACCATTTTCCTACCTGTTAAGACCTCATGGGGGCTAACACCTGTTGCTTTGGCAGG
The DNA here is from genome assembly GCF_040938575.1 of Ambystoma mexicanum. Lineage (NCBI taxonomy): Eukaryota > Metazoa > Chordata > Amphibia > Caudata > Ambystomatidae > Ambystoma > Ambystoma mexicanum. Next base: position 559,859,425 of record NC_090925.1, read on the forward strand.
AGTCGACCTGATTGCCATCAAAACCAATGGTAAACGCAAATCCCAGCTGGAACCTGCTTCTGCCACAAATTTCTTTAAAATATCCACAACAGACCTATTGCTTCTTTCAACTGTACCTGAAGACGCCGCCCGATATGCGATATGTAGTTTCCTTTTCACACCTAGTATTTGCCATACCTTACTCATTAGAGTACTTGTGAAATGACTTCCTCTGTCTGACTCAATTCTTTGTGGCAACCCAAACCTTGAGAACACATGGTTCACCAGTAATGTGGCTGCTGTTTGCGCACTACAATCTGGTGCAGGGATGCACTCAATCCACTTCGACATCAAACATACCACACTCAAAATATAACGGTGTCCCCTGCTCGACCTTTTTAAAGGACCTACATAGTCTATTTGCAAATCTGACCATGGGAGAGTTAGGCCTCTTTTCATCAATGGTGCTCTATGCATTGGTGAAGCAGGTTTAAATTGGGCGCATACTAGACATCCTCTAGTATATAATTCCACATCTTGGGACATATGAGGCCAGTAAGCATAATCTTTTAGTATTTCTAATGTTTTTTGTGAACCTCTATGGCCTGCAGTTATGGCATCATGTGCATGGTGTAGCATTAGTCCTCTGAATGAAAGGGGTACTACCCACTGTATTTGCCCTGTTATGGACTCTCTAATCATGAGCCCATCCTGTAATCTAATTCGTGTTTTGTTCTTTAATAACACCCTCAACTCTTCTTTTCCCATACAATCTTTTTCTGTTACAGGATTTTGTTCAGGATCTATCAAATGATTATAATAGATTCCCAAAATTTGATCATTCTTTTGTGCCTCAATCAAATCTTGGTCTGGCGTGTCATGACTCCACTGCACCACCGGTTGATCTACCTCCTTTGGTGCTTTAGAACGTGTGACTGCATCAATTTGTATTTCACCCATTAAATAATCAATAGGTAGCAATTCTCCCATCACAGCCCCAATCTTAGCCAGATGGTCTGCCTTATCATTTCCCTCCTTATCCTCTCCTGGTGTTTTTAAATGCCCACGAATTTTTCTCCAGTATATTGTTAAATTATTTTCTGACACCAATTTGTCTATGGCTTGTATCATTTTTCCATGTTTAAGTGGCTTTTTGTTGTATGTAACCATGCCTCTTGCCTTCCAACCAGGCAAATACTCCACAAAGCTATTCCGTGCATAGTCAGAATCAGTCACCAGGACAATTTCACTGAACTTTTTATCAACTGCAGTAGCAATTGCTTTATAGATGGCTGCCAATTCCGCCACCTGACTGCTCCTATCTCCAATCCTCATCCCTATACTAGGAACGCCTTCACATTTCAACCAGACATTTCCTATTCCTGCCACTAATTGTTTATTACTGTCATTTTCAATGTGAAAAGCACAACCATCCACATATACAGTTGGCAAATCCTTGCATGTTTTTTCATCAAAAGCTTTGTGTGGTGATTGTTCAAATTCCTGTAAACTAGCTTCCACTTCCATTTCATTTGGTATTTGTTCAGCTGCACAGTCATGTAAGTCAGCTAACCCTTGAGCAATTGGGCTCTTTTTATTTTGTCCATATCTTACTTCTACGGGAAAACCTTGTAATGCCAGCGTCCATGAAGTGATTCTGGATTGCGCTAGATTGCCTGATCTAATTCTTTTACTCTCTAAAAATTGCAAAGGTTGATGATTTGTTTCAATAATCACCTTTTCTCCCTGAACAATGGGGCGGAAATGTTGTAGCGCCCACACAGTGGTTAATAGGGCCTTCTCACATTCATTAAATTTCATTTCAACTTGGGAAAATGCCTTACTTGCATATGCAATGGTTTTGGGATTCAAATCGTGTTTTTGTGATAACACTGCTGACATACAATGTTCAGAAAAGCCTATTTCTATAAAGAAATCCCTGTCCTTTATGGGGTATGCTAAACATGGTGCCTTTACAAGATATTCCTTCAATCTATCCACTGCATCAGACTGCTCTCTTTCCCATCTCCAGGGAGTATTTAGTTTAAGCAGTTTAGTTAATGGTTGAGTGATTTCTGCATAATTCTCAATGAACTTTCTGTTATAGCCTGTCATCCCTAATAAACTTTTTACTCCTTTCACATTTTTAGGATCTTTTAATCTTTGAATGGCCTCTATTTTCTTCCTTTGTGGATTTAGCCCATGTTCAGTCACTTCATGCCCTAGAAAGTTCACTTTTTTCTTGCACCATTGTGCTTTTTGCAAAGATACTTTGGCGCCTGCTTTCTGCAATTGGCCAAGCACATGTCTTATTTCATCAAAATGGCTTTTAAGGTTTTCATTTTTTATCAGGACATCATCCACATAAACTATTGTTCCTCTTTCCGCTGCATCCGGCATGGCCTTTCTCAAAAATATGCCAAATTCACTCCCACTATTGATGTACCCGAACGGAGCTCTAAGCCAGGCATATTGAGTCCTGTCAAATGTAAAGGAAAATAGGTGTTGTATCTCCTCTGCCAATGGCACACACCAATATCCAGATGTGAGATCTAATGTGGTAAATACATTTGAACCATGTATCTGAGCTAGGCCCTGATCAATGAATGGTAGTGGCCACCTAGATACTGGTACTCTTTTATTTAACTCTCTTAAGTCTGCACACAGCCGCCATTGACCATTTGGCTTTAACACACCTAAAATAGGCGTATTGGATGTGCTATGAATGGGCCTGATTATTCCCCGTGATTCCAAATTTTTAATAATCTCTGCCAATGATTCTAAACATGCCAGCGGTAGTCTATACTGGCGTACAAACACTGGATTTCTGCTACAACCTTCTGGTAGTGTGGCCACATGTAAATCAGTTAAACCACAATCATAAGCATCTTTTGCAAATACATCCTTAAACTCCATAAATATTTCCCTCAGGTCGTCTCGATCCTCATCGCTGTCACATGCATCCGCTAAGGAGATCTGCTCTTCTACCATTCTGGAAAATTCTGGAAACTCTTCTGGTAAAGGAATCTCAGCGCTTTCCTCTAACTGTGTGGCTGTGTCTTTTTGTAGAGCTGCCACTTTTAAATATTTTGGCATATCAGCTTCCACTTCAATGGGCTGATTTCCTGTTTCATTTTCATTTAAATTAAATATTATGCAATCCTCTTGATGGCAGCACACTGTCTCATTTGAATCATAAGGATACACAGAATGAATTTTAAATATTCCTTTGGGCTGAGAGTCCAGGTGTTCTGGCAACTCGCTCTTGGCATCTACATATTTTTCAGGAATATTCCCAATCACCATGTTATTTAAATCTGCCGTATAATGTGATTTTTGTATGGCCATTCCTAATGGGGAGTTTTCCTCTAAATGAATATCCTGACAACCTTTATTATTTACCATGATTTTTACAGATCCCTCACCAATGTCTACCAATGGAATGTATTCATAATCCAGGCCTTGCTGTTTTATGGATTCATTCAGGCATACAAATGCATCAGAGCCTTTCATCTGCTGTCCATTTTTGCATTTCAGTGTTATTGCAAACTGTTTTGTAAATGCAGGAACAATAGTATTTTTCCTCATTTGTAATTCGACTGCATAAGGAACTAGTTGTGCACAATGATAAGCCCTTCTTTTGTCTTCAAATTCAGGTGCCGGACCACCTAGGCATGACCATATTTTTTGATTAAGGAAATCTAACACCATACACATTCTGTGCATGATGTCATTGCCCATGTAAAATTCATTTTGTGCTCCACTCACTATCCATACATTATGGTAAATTATTTTCTGCCCAATGCTAATTTTAAGCATGCATCTGCCTGCAATTCGGTTTTCAAAGTCTGGACTGTCCAACCCAGAAACATATTGGTTTTTAATCCTAAATTTCGGGATTTCTTCCCTCTCCATAATTTTTTGCAACAATTTCTCATTAATGAAACTCCTTTCATGTTCAAGCGCTAAAGTGGCTTTTATTGTTTTAAGATAATCATTTATACCAACGTGAACCCATGGTTGCTCATCTTCCATGTGTATTTCTGCCAGAGTGGTAATGTGTTTTTCTGAATCTGTTTTAGGAACAATATTCTGTTTGCATGTATTCTCTTTTAAGTAAAAACGTAATGTGTGCTCATCTATAGCAGTCTGCCAATCTTTCCTTGGGTCCAAGTATATTTGTACAGGTAGTTTTTCATTGTCGCTCTGATCTTTGTCTTGACACATTAATATAACAGTGACACTAGGTATGCAGCTATTCTGGAGATATACCTCCACAGCATCATTTGTTTTGGCAACGGTGTGACATTCTTTTATATTGCTGTTTTGTGATTTTAGTTTCTTAGGCCTCAATGGTTTTTTGGTTAAGGACCACAGCACTCCATTCACCCCATCTATGAGAGGAGACAATCTTTTCAGGCAATCTGTCCCCATCAGAAATGGAATTTCACAAATAGATGTGATCAATACCTCTTGTTTCATTCTGTGCTTTCCTATTTTTATGTCAACCTCAGTTACACCTATGATGGGCACCTCCTCCCCATTAAAGTTATGCACTGGGCCTTGATTTGCCTTCACTGTGATCTGACTCTGTGGAGGCCTCCCTTCATTGATACTCTTTACCAGCTCCTTGGACATAATTGTGGCCTGTGCGCCAGTGTCAATCATAGCGAAGGTGTGGCATTTTTCTTCTACAGTGATGGGTGCATAATATCTGTCCTCAACTTCCTCTAATACACATAAGAAATGTGAATTCTTACTGATTTCAGGGCTCACCTTTCTCAGGTCTTTTTCACTTTTGGCTAAGCACATTGGTAAATGAAAAGACATTTTTCCCTCCTTTTTACCCATTTCTGTGCGAGATATTTTATTCATTTCTCCATGATCAGAAGTTTTTTGGAGTGTGGCCACTGTTCGCCCATCCATCTGGGTAACATCAGAGACCACATTACAACCTTCCAACTGAACATGTGTAACAACATCATTCAGCAATTTGTCATTTTTTAATTCTGTGCATTTGTGATCATTTAGTGTAATACCAGCCCTTGCAGCCTCTTCAAGAATATGTGGCTCAAAGAATTCTTCAGGTGATTGACTTGTACCCTCCTTGTGAGTATTTCCTTTTTCTGTCTGTGTTTGGTCATTGTTTTGCTTGCCCAGGGAAGGAGCTATGGCATCCCCACTTACTCCCTGTTCACTGGTATTCCCCATGCATGAGTCATTTTTCTTAAATCTGTCCCTTTGTTCTTTTGGAATTCCTAATGTTTCTTTTTCATTTGTGCAAATCTTTACTGTTTTATTTAGCTCTAAGTTAAACCGTACCTCTTTTTTAGAAGTATTTGCACTTTCTATCACAATTTCATTTACTGGTACTTTCATTTTTAATCCATTAGTCACCTCAGAGTTGTCATGCAAAATTATATCAGAGCAATCTGTCATTTTGGCACTGCGATTATCATGAGTACTTAGTCACTTTTCGGAAGCCCCCCGGTCATTGCTATGGCCATCAGCCCCCTCTTTGGAAGGTTGTTTTTGCGCTGTATAGAGCTTTCCTATTTGCTCAGCTAACATTTTCACTTGGGCCTCAAGGCACTGGAACCTTTCCATCTCTCTAGGATCCTCTTTCTGTGGCCTAGGTCGATATTGGTTGTTTTCCCCCTGATTGGATCTATTCTGATACCTCTCAGGTGATTGATACCGGTTGGGATGGTTTCTGAACTCTTGATTCATTTGTGGAGGGGAGCGGGTTGCACCCATCCTTTGATTATAGTCCCCTGGTGGGGAATCATTGTACTGGCGTGGACTGTAGTTCACGTTTTGCCTCATGTCCTGTCTCTCAGATTGTGGGTACTGGCCCCTATGTTGATTTCCATTATCAGTAAATCGATCCACATATCGGGGCCTATCCTGATTACCATATATCATGGTGTTGGGATCAAACCTACTCTGTGTCCCCAATGACTGGTAGGGACCATCATTTCTTTGATCTTGATTTTGTCTCTGGTTATTGTTCATACCTGCCATATCAGGCCGATATCTTACCCGGGGTCTATCCCCTAAATATCTAGGGCTGATGTAGCTCTCTCTATTACTAGGATCATGTGTTTGGAACATTGGTACAGGAAATGGCGATCTTTGTTGATTACCCCTTTGTTCAGGTGTCACATTATTTTTACCTTGGCTTTGAGCAGACTCAAGGGACATTTTGGCTGACCTGATTTCCATTACTGTGGCTGAGGGTTCTTTAGATTTAGGTTAAGTATCTTTCATTTTATCACTTTCTCTACCCTGACAATAGAGTACCTCATATAGCTTGGTGCTTTGATGTACAATCCATTCAAGGGACTTGTCACGGTCAAATTCACGGACCAATTGGGATATGATGTCTTTCTGTAGCCCATAGAAGTATGCGGTTTTAAACTCATTGGAATTTGAGTCAAAGGATACATCAAAGCGAGAGAATGCTCTTTTTAAGTCTTGTAAAAATTGGCGAGGGGATGTATTAGGTCCAGCAGTAATAGTGTACGCGACTTTCTTTGCCTCCTGCAATGACTGAAAAGGAGAAAAATGACGCCTAATTTCTTTTTCAAACTCCAGCCATGTCATATTCTGCTGTTCATTTAATCCCCTTATGATGCTGGCCGTCGGGGCATCTAAAGTTAAATGAAAATATTGTCTGTACTGTTCCCTAGGTATCTGGAGTGCTTTAAAAATGTCATGCACCGCTTCTAAGTGATCCTCAATGCAGCATTCACCTCCTTTTTTAAATGGTTTGATCAGGGCTTTAATGGATTTCATTATTTTTATGGGGCTACTTGTTGCAATGCATGGAATTGCACTATTTTGTGATTCAATCCTGTTTTCAGGTGTATGGGATTGGTGGCTGCCCCCAATGGGAGTATCAAATCCCCCAAGGGCGCTGCAACCAAGTTCAGTCACCGGCCCAGTCACTGGGGCACTAGCTCTTTGGGCAGAGCTAGAATTCACCTCCACTCCATTGAATGTGGTACCCTGCCGCCTCTCCTGGGATCTGGGAATGCACATTTGCTGTTCTAAGTCCTTACACTTTTTAAGGAGTCTGGTTGCTTCATTCTGCAAATAATTATTTTCATCGCTCATTTTATTAATCGCCTCCTGCATGTCGCACATTTGCATTTGGCATTCATTGAACTCTTTATTTCTTTTGTCTCTTTCTTGAATCATTTTAATCATTTCTTGTTCTGCACTCTGGAGATCACCTTCTTTTTCACAATGTTCTTTTTGTAAAATCTGCATTTCTGAAACAACCTCATCTTTATCCTGCCTAATGTGATCCACTAAGGCTTTTAAGTGTGTCAATTCTTGCTCACTATCTTCAAATAGTTTCTTGCTTTTGGATAACTGAGTATCAAAGTCTCTGCATTTTAATTGCATGTCTTTTTGGCATACATCCAATTCTGCTCTCAACATTTCCTGATTTTTACTTGCCCCATCTAATTCAGTCTTTAACCTGTTAATTAGCTCAGTATCATTCTCTTGCATTCGCAGGGACTTGTTTAAAATAAACCATATTTTGCCGCATAGCCGTATTAAACAGTCTTTCTCTGCACTTTTATCGGCTGCATTCAATAATCTTGTAAGGCAGACCTGAATTATGCTGCCTTCTGCAAAAATATTGTCTAGTTTTTCTTTCTGCACCTCACCCTGAATGCGGTTACTCCATTCTAACGTGCTATTCGAAGACCAATTCCCATGTGCAAATAACTTTGCCTCTAAATATTGCACTAGATCTGAGAATGTGGTTTCCCTTTGTGACATTCTGAAATTCGTTTTTAGTGGCACACTGCTATTATAAAATGGGTTCCCTTTAATGTGCAAATGGCAGTGTGAGACACGCTTGCCACGCCCAGTAGGTACTCTATGATCACTTTCCCGGCCTGCAACGCACCATAAATATGTAGGGTATTTTGTGGAGATTTGGGGCCTGACGGTATTTTATTACCGCCGAAAAATAACTTAGCAATAATCACTCTTTGTATTCAGATTTGGCCATGTGCAACAATAATACAATGGACATGCATTATTTCAGCACCCAGACCTGCATATTTGGTATACGTGGTTGGTGGTATTTTGGTGAGCATAATTCCCTTGTTTTATTTGTGGCCCCAATGTCCAGAATCCCTTATCTTTGCTTAGATTTTTCGTGTGATCACTAGAGAGACCTCAGACCTGCATTCTAGGAATACCACATTTCCAGTGATAGTGTTGGTGTGCCACCATGGGCGAACTCACTGACTTATTTACGACAGAGAGCTATATGTGGTAGTCTTGTGGTAATTTCCACTACCTTATATACGGTAGGGAGCTATGTTCAGAGAGTCTCTCTTCCCGTTGGCTCATGTACCTCCAACAAGCTATGCTACAGTCACTCACAATTATTCATACTGATTCTGACATGCACACATCTGTCTTAAAATGACCATTGCACTGTTTAAAAATCTCCCCACATCATCGGCATTGTAATGGTAAATAGAAAATAAAACACCCGTCTGTTTTCGAATATTTTCTGTATTATAAAAGCTGCATTTAGACACGATCTCATTCTTTACAGAAATAAATAAAATGGTACAGTCAAAGCATTGTCTATGACACACTGCAAAGAGCGTGGCGGAGAACAGAATTCAAATTGCAACATTGGTATTTGATTAAGACACGCACAGGAATCCTACACTGACTGCATATTACCGTACACACTCAGCTCCCACACTTCTCATTACCTTATCTTTTTAGTTGTTCTCTTTGTGAATGTGGCTCTCTTGGATTAACTCCAGCAAAAAGGAACGCTTGCCTTCTCAAGCCGGGGTCATTGCCTGGAATTCTCAGCTTTTTCAGATAGGAATGCCTCAGCCAGTGGAAAGGTTTTTCTTTCAGCTCTCCCCAATCTCGACTGCAGCAGGACACAGGAATCTGCATTCAGTCAGGACCCCACAGCCAGGTCTTCTCCCCAGTAGTGCAGAAAGATGTCTCCTGTCTTTTTCCCTGATACTGCCCACTAAAACTTTCCTCTCAGCCCTCTGTATGACGTGTTCCAATGAAATCCATCATCTCTCATCCTCCTACTCTTCAACAATAGCTTCGCTTATACATTTGCAATTGTTGCAAATCTGACTTCCTTCTTCCTGCAGTTACTGTGCACAAAAACACCGAGAATCAGGCAGAGAAGAGAAGAAAAAAATCTGCACACGCATTTAAATGGTTTTCATAGTATGCCTAATTCTGCAGTGGAGAACACATTTTATTATTGGGTTATGTTAAATAAGGTTTTATTAGTCAGGTTAATTGTTAATAGGTTAGCTGTTAATTTTCAAATGTGTCTCTAGCAATATAGGCATTTCAGGTGAAAAATAGTGTGCATTTTTAAATGAGCACGTGTGCTTTTAACTGTAAAAATAGATTTGCATCTTATATGTTAAAATCGTTTTTGACTGAATAGCCTGTCTTTCCTTGTTAATCTGGCAACCCATATAGCAATGCACCGCACCCTTGTGGTGGTGCTGCAAAAAAATTGTGCTACTTGTGCAGTATTGCTGTACTCTGTACTGTAACACGCCAAATATCCTTACAGTCCCCCTCAATCGGGCTCAAACCTCTTCTTCTAAGTACAGTATTTGGTCACAGTTCACTATAGGTCTCCTTAATAGGGCTCAAACCTCTTCTTCTTGGTGGGGTTCCCTTCCCAAAGCTTTCTTCATATTCCACAGTATAGTTTCCCCTCAATAGTGCTCAAACCTTTTAACTCCCACTTTTTACATGGGTCTCCCTCAGCCAGGCTCAGACCCTCTTTACCTTTAACTTTCACTACACACACGGGTCTCCCTAAGCCGGTCTTGGACCCACTTTACATTTCAGTCGTTGAAGACTTTCAAAACTGGGAGGATTGTTGCTCTCATCTCCGCATGACCACTTTGACCCTCCTTTCTTTCTTTTGCTTCCACTGCCTCTGCAGCTTCAAAATATTTCACAGAGACTTTTGATTGGGCAATCTCACTATCACCGGGCCTCTCTGCTACTTTGTATTTCTTATTCACAGTTCTTAACAAAGGATTCACTTTCTCTCGCAGCTCATCGGCGCTCGTGTAACCTTCATCCCTTGAATACTGTTGAAAGCATTTCAATTTAACAAAGACCAGGCTTTCTTTGATTCCCTCAACTCACCAGTCACATTAAGATGCTTTCCGTCTTTCGTGCCTTTGATGTAGGAGTCAAGGTTGTTACCACTGCTGTTTCTGCGCCTACCCAACTCTACCGTTCATCTGGGAGTATGGCCGGTAACCTTGTAGCACTCAGACACGTCTTTCTCCCTTCCAGCTGGGCTGTTGTGCGCAATCCACACAGCATTTTGGAGATAATGATCTCTTGCCGGAGGGGTTTCTGGCTTCCTGCCCCTTTGGTTCAAGGCTTGGTTTGTTGCTGTCCTTCGCCTGGTTCTCCAGAGCCCTGGAGGAACTGCTCCTTCTCGTGCACCACCTTGCTCAAAGTGTGTCTCAGTGTTCCACCTTTTAACCATGTGGGGAGAGTCAATAGGTATTAAGTGTGCAGGATTAAAGTCAAGTGTCTGACCTTGCCTGATCTTGTTGGAGGGACATGTCCAATGTATTGCATGGGTGTTTATCTTTTCATCCTCAGATATCCTCTTCCTCAGCTCAGAAAGGGGGATCTGGGAACTTGGAATATCCTATAAAATAGGACTGGATAGCGGTATTGGAAAAGGGGGGATACCGCATCTCACCATTGGGTGTCTCTCCCCCACTCCCTGAGCACCCCTCATCCAGGTGATCCTCCTGCACTTGTCCACCCCCAGGGTCTGGATCCAAAGGCAATGGCCGTGCCCTGACCACCTGAGTAAGGGATCCCCGGGGTCTAGGCAGTGAAATGCTCTCTGTTTTTTCATACTCCCTTCCCCTATGCGATGTGGACAGATCTGTTTCGCAAGGGAACCAGGAAAGGAAGTCAACATTCCCCTGTTCTTTACCCTTTCGATGTTCCACCGCAAAACAGTATGGTTGCAAGTGCAAGAACCATCGCATGAACCGAGGGTTAGATTATTTCCTCTAACTTATCCAAAGTAAGGGTGATTGATCAGTAGAAAGTGTGCATTTCCTTCCCAGTAGGTAGTACCTGAGAAGGAGCATCACCCATTTTATTGGCAAGGGCTTCTAGTTCTAACACAGGGTAATTTTTCTCTCTGGGAACTAGTTTGCGGCTGGTAAATTATTTAGGATGTTCTAAGCTTCCACGAAGAAGCCCAGATATTTTATGGCCGATTGAACCAACTTACACTTCCTGGGGTTGGCAGTCAATCCGGCCTCAAGATGGTGGTCCTCCCATGTTTTACTATAAATAACTATATTCTCAATGTATGCCCCACAGAAATCGAAATAAGGTTGTAGTATTTTGTCGATAAGTCACTGAGGCTCCATGACCACCAACAGGGAGTACTTTAAATTGAAATAGTCCTATTGATGTTCATAAGGCTGTTTTCTCCTTATCAGGTGCATGTACGGAGACCTGCCAATACCCTTTAGTTAAATCTAGAGTTGACAAGAATACTGCATTTCCTAGTTTATCAATCTAGTTATCAATATCAATGTGTGGCCATAGGATATGCATCAAAGGTGGACATGGAATTTACTTGCCTACAATCTATGAAAAATCTTCAAGAGTGGTTGGTTACCAACACGATAGAGGAATACCATGGACTTGACGAGGGTTCGATAATATTAACCTGTAGCATATGCTCAACCTTCTCAATTACTATCTTTCTTTGCACCTCTGGGAGTCTATATGGCTTCAGATGAAGTACTTTCCCTGTTGGGGTTCTGATGTAGTAATAATTTTCATTTACTCTCCCTCGTTTTTCACAAAATACGTCATGCATTGCAGTTACAAGGTAATTTACAGTTTTTTTTTCGTCTTTAGGTAGTTCTTGTACCAAACAGGATAACATGGAAGAGTTAGATGAAGAAGGGTTCTCTTTCCATTCTTTCAGGAGATTTATGTGGCAGAAGTGGATCTTTTGACATATCTCACATGTATGAACAAAGTTTTTTATATCAGCATGTATCCCCGGCCAATAGAATGTTCCACTAATGTGAACTTGGGTCTTAGACTGTCCTAAATGGCCCCCTGTCAAATGAGAGTGTGCAAATGCTAGCACACATTTCCAGGCTAAGCATAGAATTTGGTGCCAGCCTAGTGTAACAACCACGGGTGTGGGTGGTATTAAATCATTGGGAATCATTCCTCTTTTTCCTGGAGGGATGGCAGCCTCTCTGGTTCTGCATATATCAAATCTGCTAGATGCTTTTCTGCAGGTATTAGTGGCTGAGGCTCGGTTACTGAGTTTCTGGAATGTTAGGGTTCACCAACTTGGTACAATTGAATCATATCCCACCGCTGACACCAAATATGAGGGAGGCATGGTATCACAAGTAAACAGTCTCACAAGGGTTGCAAGTTTCAAAGCCTTTATTGTTAGATTCAAGGGGATTGGAATAGCTCCTGTCTGGCCCTATAACTAAGATGGGATTAATCTTGACCATCAAATAAAAAAGAAACAGTGCTAGTCAGTCTTAGTCCATCAATAAAGGCTTATACTAACAAGAACCTAATGCCTGCCCTTCACTCTAATACAAACTAATGTGACATAGGGATATGTATCTAAAAAAGGAAAAATCAGAGGTGAAACAAAATGTCAGAATGGCAATATAAATCAGTATTAATTCTGGTCCCCATATTATAATGCATGTGGTTAGATGGAACACTTGATGGATGAACACACTTAGGGGTGCGCTTTGTTCTCCAGAGCCTTCTTGGCCATTCACGTCTGAGTCACAAGTTCACAGATTTAACCTCTCGGGTTCCCATTAACCAAGTCCAGATTAACCTTCAAGCTTCTACGCAGTTTTAACAATATCTTTCTAAATATCGTATTTAGTCACAGTTCACTATAGGTTACCACAACCGGGCTCCCTTCTGCATGCTTTCTTCAGATTCCACAGTATAGGTTCCCCTCGATCATTCTCAAACCCTTTAACTTCCACTTCTCACACGGGTCTTCCTCAGCCAGGCTCAGACCCTTTTTACCTTTAACTTTCACTTCAAACACGGGTCTCCCTCAGCTGGGCTCAGACCCTCTTTACATTTCAGTGTCCAGTATATTGATTAGGTGGTAATCCGTTCAGCCTTAGTGGATAGGGGTATTGGAAAATGGGGGATACTGTATCTTGCCATCGGGTGTCTCTCCCCCACTCCCCGAGCATCCCTCACCCAGGTGATCCTCCCACACTTGTCCACCCCCAGGGTCTGGATCGAAAGGCGATGGTCGTGTCCTTGCCATCTGAGTAAGGGATCTCAAGGGTATAGGCAGTGTAAGACCCTCTGGTTTTTCACAGGGGACAGAAGGAGAAAGGAAAAAGGAGAGAAGTAAATGATCAGAGGCATAAAACTGGAAAGAGGAGACAGGAGGAAGAGGGGAAAAACAAGACAAAATTAAGTTGAGGCAGGAACCAGACTGAAGGGAGGAAGAAATGGGAAGAATGTGCAAGTGGTAAGAGTCAGCAAGATAAAGCAGGATGGGGAGTGAAGAGACAGTGGTGGGAAAATGAAAATCTCCTAGGAGAAAGAAAGGGGAGGAATAGGGAGGTAGATAGAATCGAAGGAGATCAGGACGTTCAAGAAAATCAATATGTGGGCCTGGCAGACAATAAACAACATAGATAGAGACAGGTAAAGGATTAGAAAAGGATGAAAAGTGGTATTCAAAGGAAAGAAAACTTGGGAGATTAGAGCGAAGAGATAGGAGATTCCAGGAGTAATTGAAGAGGATTCCAGTGCCCCCCCACACCTAAGTGTGTGGGTGGGTGGGAAAAAGAAGTAGAGGCAGTGTGAAGAAAAGCAGGAGTTATAGAGTTATCAGGGGTTATCCAAGTTTCAGTTAAACAGAGAAATGGAAAATTAAAATGAAGAAAGAAGTCAAGAATAGAGTGTGATTTATTACAAATAAAGTGAGCATTTAAAATACCGAAGTGAAATTGCAGAGGAGCATCAGAAGACATGAGAGGACAGGAAATGTTTGATACATTACATAGTCCATAAAAGGGCAGCACCCGAGGAGTGTGATTGGTTACCTAGATGGGATAGGATGAGACATCAAAGCCGAAGAAAGAATGGGAAAGAGAAAAGTAGACAAATAAATGACTAGTCGGCACATGATTCGACACAAACAGAAATAAATAATGAAAATTAAAGTCTCTCAAAGGGGTTGCCCGTAGAGTAGGGTGCCTAGGGCTACAGATGTCTGAGGGGGCTCCTTAAAATAGCAGTTGAATGGAAGCATGTGACTGCCCTAATCACCAGACACGGGAGGTGGGATAAAATCATAAGACCCGCTGCAGTGGTGATGAAATGGCCACAAAGAAGTCATTTTGGAGGACCAGGAACAATGGCACAAAATCATCAGCAGATGATACTCGGATAACAGCAAAGGTACCAGTCAAAAGAAAGGCACAAAGTTGGAAAGTCAGAAAAGATGGTAACAAGGAGGCAGTTAAAGTTGGTAGTTCTGGTGCCCTAGGCGAAAGTCCAGACACAGACAGCAGAGGGCATCAAGCGCACTTTCAATGAGGTTGAAAGAACTACAGGCCACAGCCTGGTGTAGGCTACCTCCAGAGAAGTAGGCGGAAAGGCTAATGATTCCACCCAGCAGCTAGCTCCAAAGTGAGGGTGGGGGCAAGCCTTTTCTTGAGATCTCTTTTGTCTTTATCGTCACTGGAAGATGACAGTATTTATGCCTCCTTTTCGCTGGACTGCTCCTGCCAGCAGTTATTTTCCTCGACCGAGCTGGGTGGGGATATTTTCTGCCACCTGCTTTCTTTCATCCTCAACCACAGTGCTTTTCTCTTGCCACCTTTCTCCTTCTGTGGTATCTCTGGAGGTGTGGGGCCATCATGTGCCCTCCGGGCTTTGTTTCTTCCCCCTTTTTCTCTTCAAAGCTCACCAGTACCTCTGATCTCACCCATGCTTTGGGAGAACGTTAACCGATTATACATGAGGGATAGCTGCTGCAAACTAAGTCTCAAACTAGCACCTAATGCCTTCTGAATGGTCTACCATATTCATTTTTTGTCTTACATGTGGTCTACCCTCTTTACTGGAGCTGTGAGTGGTGGTTGTGCAGAATCAACCTCCACTCATTTAAGGTGCTGCCACCAACAGCCAGAGTCTTGAAACCCTTGCAGTACTGGAGCACTCCATTCAAAGAGTCATCAGAAATGCTAGAGAGGTTCAAAGAGGAGGCCTTTGATTAACTGTCTACCTATGTGCTAGTCCCATCTCCAGCAGGACCACTTGGATGAGCAAGGGGCCTTCTCAGGATCTTTTCTTTCTGATGCTAATGCATCTGCCAGAAGTTTTTATCCACTTCATCCCAATTGTGTTTACCAAAGTTTGTTTTGAATTAGATCACAGAATTCATTTTGCTGATTTTCATGAAAAAGTTTAAGCATCATTTCACTCAATTTGTATACCTGACAAAGCACTCAACCTCTTGAGAGCCAACAAACCTATGAGTGCATTAAATCTTGCCCACATGTATTCACAAACATGAGCAAATAATCAGGATTCGAGAGGTCTACTTTTAATGTATTTGACCATTTGAACCACTTTGTCCAAATGTTTTCTTAATTCATTTCCAATGGTTTGCACAACTAGTATCCGCTTTATAGGAAATTCAACTGTAATTTAATGAATACATCTATGCAAATATATTTTGTGGAATTGAATTTCAGTGTACTGAGGCAATGGTGTAGTTTACGTTGTCTAAGAGACACAATGCTCCTTGTGCCTACCAACATTTCAGCCAAAATCTAAGTATTCGGCTTCGGTTGAATACGTTTGTGAATGCTCACTTGGAGCCGAATATCCACTTTCTATGATTATCTATCTTTCTGTGTTTGCAAGAGATATGCAGTCATAGAAAGCAGGCTGCAGCAGCCAATGAGGTCTTTTGTTATTGCTTGATGTAGCATGTGCCATGGTCCGCTACGGAATGGGATGTGGGAATCGACAGTCCCATGTGTATCATGGTTCTCCCGTTTCCTCCAAGATGGCCACCGCCGTTGTCCCTTCGGGCTCTGCTGTGAGCGCCCTAGCTGTCAGCCATCTTTTCGCCCCAGCGGTCTGTGCAGACAGCATATCAACATTGAGAGCCAGCAACCGGACATGTCGCTACTCTTGCTCTCTTAGACGTAAGTTCAATGCTAGTGTGAATTCTTACTACTGTATCCTTACTCCTTGATTTCTCCTTGTGATCACTCTACCTTGCTTCCGTAGTGCCTTTGATCCTTTACCCACGTCCTGTGTGCTGACGGGTACGTTCTGTTATTTCTGTCCTACCGGCTGTTTCCATTCACTGGCCCTAAGTTTGTTCCCCGAGTTGGGACGGAATTCTTACTGCCTGCATTTGGTAAGCGTTAGTAGCATCTCTCCAGTTTTTGGGCCGACGGACTGGGCACATCGTATTGACATCCCCTCTATTTGCAGCCAGAGCATACCTTTTGGAACAGCTACCACGAACACTAGAGTTTGCAAAACCCAGCCCACATTGCTAATGACCGATATTGAGTTTGCCAGAACCCTTTCTACAGGTTGTTCTTACTCCTACTTCTTAAAGACTATATTTCTACTTTTACTATTTCTTGAACTAAACTGTATAGATCATCATTCTACAGTACCCCATTACTGGCTATCCAGTCTCATCTAGACTACACCATATGGCAGTTAACATTCAGCAGCAGCATAATACTACAGCCCTACTACAACACTAAAGGGAATCCCAGACGGCAGACTCCAGACTTCACGCAACATTCCAGGCACACTGCTGAAATCGTATTCAATCAAGATCCAGGGTTTTCTTCCCCATAGGGTTTCCCTGGGTGCGCTGCATCTCTCAGTTCCACTTAATAGACTGGGGGTTGCAGGATGTCCAGGGGGGTTCTTACTATCAGCTCCCTTTGGACTGCTTTTGATGCATCTCGAACCAGGTTGGTGTAGTTTAGTCTATATTTCAATCATTATTCAAACGGCTAATTACTACCTATATGACAGCTGTCCAAGGAACCATGCTAGGGTGGTCTGGGCATGGCTGTCAATGGGGACTGTGAGTGGAGCATGTACCACCTCTTTTCCCAAGCCAGCCATGCCCAGACCACACCAGGAGAAGAGGATGACCTCATCCACACAACAAAGTAGGCATTGCTAGGTGGCAATGCGCCAGTGGCCTCCGATGCTGCCATTTTTGGTTTTCAAAAGTTATTATATTGTATGTAACAGATTACGGCAGGTTACTGTAAAGAAACTTAGAATTTCTTAATAACAATTTAGGCTATGATTGCAGAAGTAACACTGTGCACAAGCTGACTCTGTTGCTGGTGTAAACATCTGTGCATCTTTTGGATACAGGGATAGTAAGTGTCAGTAAATATTTAGAGCTTTATTTGCAGTGGAAACAGTGACACACCTAGAAAAACTACCCATGACCAATCAGGACACACCAGATTCCATATACGTGAATTCTCATCATACCCAAAGTAAATAACTTGATATTGATCAGTCCTTCTAATAAACCATCATTGTTTGTGGAATTGTATTTTTAGTCTTGCAAATTTTGTTGTTTTATATTTTTCTCCCATGTTAGACATTTAAACATGTCTGACAATCATAGCAGCAGTGATGATGATGTTGTGTGGTTCCACAATCCATCCCCACCCCAGAAAAACGGAACTGCAATGAAGACCATTGCAGACAGTTGGTGTTACTTCAAATTAACAGAACACTGTTCAAAAAAAGAAGTGGAGGATGTCCAATGCACATTGTCCAAAAAACCACTGAGATGTGTGCCTTCAAACATTCTCTATGAAAGCCTGGGAACTTCAGTCCAACTAAACCATCTGGTGCAGATCCACTGGGACCATGTGGATGATGAATTCTGTAAATCATCTGAGCACCACAAAATAAAAATGCTTGGGCCTCATGCATTACGTCACAGAGAATCAGCACCACCTCCATCACCTGCATCCACCATTGGGGCACCACCAACAGACAGTCAACCCTCAACGTCTGCGACTGCTGCTTCAATTCCACATGTTGCTATATTATTGCCACCCAATAGATCTGTTTTGAAGGTAATGTTGCCATTAAAACGATTGTAAAACATAAATGGCTGCCATGGAAAGGAGGATGAATCCCTTCTCCCTGTCTATGCCAGCCACTTGCTGAAGGAACACTAAGGGACATGGCGCGATTGGTACATTATCAGGTTGCTAAGGATCCAGCGAAGGCCAATCAGATCATTTGTAACAATTTAATTGTCCCTCGTCGGATACTAATTGTACTTTAAAATGTCTACTTGGATAACATTACGAAAATTAGCACATTCAATATGTAGTGGAAAAGGAAAACTGTTACATACAATGGGCCTCATTACGACCCTGGCGGAAAGTTACCGCCAGGGCCGTGACTTTACCGCCATGGTGCTAACTACGTTAACACCATGGCGGTAAGGGGATTTACCGCCCCATTCCGACCTTGGCGGGGCGGTAAATCCCCAATCCCCATTTACCCTTCCCCATTCCCATTTTTGCCCCATAGGGCATAATGGGAGTGGGGAAGGCGTTAATTACGCCACCGTAAATTACGGTGGCGTAATTAACACCAAGTTCCCTTACCGCCATGGATTTTTACACCCGCTAAAAGCAGGTGTAAAATCCGCCATGGCGGAAAGGGAACTCGTGATTGGCGGTAAGGGGTCGGCGCAGCTAACGATGGCGCTAACCCCTTACCGCCAGGGTCGTAATGAGGCCCAATGTAATTACTGTTGTTACCAGTGATGGCATGAGTGATGCGATCTGTGATGTGAACAGTAATCTTATAGAACATGTAATTAGTGATGTGATCAGTGATGTCATCATTGTGGCCATAGACTGCGCAACAGGGGGGCACAAAGTTAACGTGGCTTTAGTTGAATGCATGTATATATTCAGTGGAAAAGCTTTGACATTATGGTAAAGTTTCACTAATAAAAACCTATGCAATTCAGTGAATACAATGTTGTTAAAGGGATGTTATGGTTACAAGCTGTCTTCTGCTGTGCTGCACCCAGAGTCCACTTTGGGACACCATCAACACCCCAGAGGCCCGACCTTCGCTGGGTCCCTTTGCGACCCTAGCCCCTGGAAGATGGCCACCACCACAGCAACAACAAAGAGCAGCCTCCCTGAGGCTGCATTCACCAACAAGGGCCTACCTGGTTGGCCGCCATGCAAACCAGTACCAGAGCCCCAGTTCCTCCGGATGGTGGAGCCGGCAGTAATCCAAGGCAGTCTTCTAAGGCTACAGCAGCTGTCTTCTGCTGTCTGCTGCTTGCCACAATTGCCAGAGTCTGAGCAGAAACCTGCTGTTCCCACGCACAGTCACCTCGAAGGTAAGTCTGACGTACTTAAATGTACTGCCAGTACTTATCTCGCAATTTGCAATTGTTATGTGCCTCCATGCTGCCCGCCACATAGCCAGCACCCCTGCCGAACCCCTTTCCACCCACCCATTGCGATGTTTGGTGTACCCGATAGGCCACAGCATGCAGAAGAAATCCTTGTTAACTGCCCTCCAGCACCCGACTGTAGCAGGCACTCCTGCATGCCCTCCGCTCACCAAGAAAGCTTGAATACGTTTACACACTCTCACAGCAAAGCACTCCCTCTGCCAGGCTCGCTTATCAAGGGATGACTGACAGCACACACGCCCCCAACCCCTTACGCAATCCCGCTCATGCAGGCCCACACTACCCCAGCAACCCTGCCACTATTTCCTCATAGTGCACCGTGTAACCCTACAACTATCCAACCTCCTATCCATCCCCCTCATCACACCCCTACCAAGGCAACCAAGGCTGCTGTCACAACCCCATATAAGAACAACACCATAGCCCCCAGGACACAACATCGAACTTGCGCCCAGCCAGTGCACCCTCCAACACCCTGAGATCTCTGACCATCCCTGCCCCGCCCCCTTCTATCACCACACTCACTCCTAATCAAATCAGACACCTCAGCACCAGCCCCAATCAGATAAAGAAATGCAAAGATATGCTCTAGGACCACCAGAAGTCCCCCCACCCACCTCCCAGCTAAAGGAGAAATAGCCACTTGAGCTTGAGATCCCGTGCCTTGAACCACCCCAAAACGACTAAGACAGCCAAGGCCCATGCCCAGCAACCTATTATTACAACTGTTTACCCATCCCCATACTTCATCCTCAGCCAACAGCAATAACCACCCCATATCCCCACATCCACACAACACTGCACCACCCCCCAAGATACGACCATTTGTGATGTCATATTTGATGCCCTGGGTGTTAGTCTTAGCAGTGCACAGTGATGCGTGAGTTATGTGTTATCATTGAATTTCATAGGTTTTTAATAGTGCAACTTAACCATAACATCAATCAACAATGTTTTTTCACTGAATTTCATAGGTTTTTACCAGTGCACCCTTAATTTGCCACCAGTTCCTTATATTATACTCACCCGCAATGTAGCAGCTCCAGAGTCTGCAGACAGTACGAATGTCTGCAGACAGCAGGTAGCATTCACAAAACCCACAAGGGAATCCAGTGATAATATTGCAGGAAATAATGAAGAATGAATTTACAAAGATGAAAAAATATTGCAAAAAATAATAGAGTGGGTAATAAATACCTAACAACAGAAAAAATATTGAAATAAAGACAAGAAAATGTAATGGTGTGGGTCAGTTTTAGGTGTATAAAATAAAATGAACAGATTTAGGTTAAAATGTGGATATAGGAGAGGGGGACTAGGAAAGTTTAGGAGTAGGAGAGCTAAGGGGATAAGAGGGTCGCCCCGAAATTAGGTATGTTTACAATGTGTGCTGTAAAAGGCATTTTGATATATTTTCTTGCAATTTTTTTTTTGCACTCTGTAATTGTACATCTATGTTATTTCTGCAATTAAACAACAGTGAACCCCTACAAGCACATGGGAGAACAGAATAAGGTTCTAGCCGTCAACCAACAAACACATATACATAAAACAGCATTACTTATATTTACTATACCCAAATATACCTTTTTGTACAGAATCGTCATTTGAAAATGTAGAAATACATTTTTCATTTAGCACACAATATAATGGAATGCACCAAGCACAAACCATAACTATATACCGCATATTATCACCTCACGACATCTCTTCATACAGGCTCACAAACACCAGGAGCACATTCCAAAACAATCTCTTATAAAATAGTAAGTAGCCTGTAATTATATGTGTGTTATTACCATTCATTATATAAACCTTAAATAAACATTTTGTATAAGGAAAAAGCACAACTTGTTCATTTTCACAGAAATGGCAAACACACTTGAGTGTCCAGATTTGCTCTGCCCTGTAACTACGGGCCCTGGGGCATTACCTGTCACAGTAATGCCCCCTGGCTTGGGGCTTACTGTTAAATAATACTTTTCTGCAACACAGATGTGCAAACCATTACACACTTAGACTGAGAAGACAGTAATTCCCCAACCCCATGTGTAAATTGTTTTCTATACATGTTCTTGTTTTTTATTGAAAAGTAATATACATAGAAAAAGGGAAAGAGTTGAAAATATAGATCTTCTTGAATCTGCAAAGCGACTGGATTGATTTTGGCAATGATCTCGAATAGTCCTATAGATCTAGGAGATGATTTGGAAGGTCGAACCCATTGAAGTAGGTATTTGGTATCACCATCAACACCCCAGAGACGTTGGTTCCCACATCCCAACCGGGAACGTCTCTTCTCTGCTTGTCAGCATACTCCTTGTTTCAATGCTTACTGGGTTCTAGATTTTCATAGGCTAGTCTATGTGCTTGAGCTATTTCATCAAGAAAGGAATATACCTATGGCATTTTGAGAGGTGGAAAGTTAGTAGCTGGGAGAGATCTAGGGTGTGTACCAGAGGAACAAAAGCATGGACTCATCTTAGTAGCATAATTTGCCGTGTTGTTATAGGCATTTTCAGCGGTGTATAGGAAATCTAACCACGATCTTGCTTGGAGTTGGTGAAACAGCAGAGATATTGCTCCATAGTGTGATTGATTTTATCTATTGTCTGTCTGTTAGACTGTGGATGGTATCCGGAAGATAGAGCTCTTTCTATGGCCAAGAAATTTGATATCATCTTCTAGAAGATAGAAGTATGTTGAGACACGCTATCAGACACATTGGTCCCCCCATTGCAATTCTACACCTTTCCACACACTAGTGGAAAAGTGAGGAGCAAGCAAAGGTGATAGCTGCCTTTATTATTCACCTTTCCACTAAGCAGTTGAAAAGTGCAAATATTGCGTGCAAAGCATGCTTCACAGGCAGCATTTACAATGGATTCCTATAGAATCCGTTTGCCTTTCCAAGTGGTAATTGCAGGCAGATATTATAGAAATCCATTGAATTACCACCATTATGATGGCATTAATAATGCACCTGCATTTTTATGGTGGCGGAGGAAAAAAAGACACATTGGCCTCGCTAGCCAACTCCAAAGTGAGCAAAATTAGGTGGATTGCAAAACATAGTATTGAACACATTTAGCGCCATTGCTTGCTATCTGCTTTACCTGGCATATGTCTCTAAGGTGTTAATAGTCAATAATATTTCAGACAAACTGTGATTGGCACATTCATATTACATAGCTCAAAAACTCCACACAGACCCCAGCTAAAACAAGCTGTAGGGATTCTAAAAAATACTATAAAAAATGGACCCTTTAAGGACCATTGTTGTATGCGTTTAGGATTTTAAATCAAAGTGACAAGGTCGAACCCATCGAGGTAGGTATTTGGTAGAAATCCAGACCTCGGTTTGCACATCCCAATCAGGAACGTCTCTTCTCTGCTTGTCAGCATACTCCTTATTTCTTTGCTTATTGTGTTCTTGATTTTTGTAGGCTAGTCTATGTATTTGAGCAATTTCATCAAGAAAGGAATCAACCTATGGCATTCTGGAAGCTGGGAGAAATATAGAACCAGTAGCTGGGAGAAATATAGGATGTGTACCAGAATGGACTCCTCTTAGTAGCAGAATGCACTGTTTTGTTATATGCAAATTCAGCAGTGGGTAGCAACTCCACCCAGTTAATCTTGCTTGGAGTTGGCAAAACAGCGAAGATATTGCTCCATAGTGTGATAGATTCTTTCAGTCTGTCCGTTAGACTGTGGATGGTATCCAGAAGATAGAGCTCTTTCTATGCCCAAGAGATTGCATAGCATATTCCAGAAGAGAGACTATTGAGAACCTCTATCAGACACAATGGTTAAGGGAAGTCCATGTAGCCTGAAAACGTCCATCAAAAATATTTTAGCCATGTTCAGAGACAAAATTATTCCTGATAATCGGGAGAAGTGGGCCACCTTGCTGCATGAGTCAATCGTAAACCACAATAGCGGTACAACCTTGGGATGGAGGAAAATCAAAACAAAGTTGGTAGAAATATGGAGCCAAGATCTCATTGGTATGGGTCCTTGCATGCCAGAGGCCGATGGGTTTGGCAGCAGTATACGTCCCTTGTACACACACTGGACAGGTGTTCATGTACTTGTGCATCTCTCTTCAAACAAAGGACCACCAAAATGACCTTAGAAGTAGATCCAATGTGGTGGCAATGCCCTTATACCCAGCAAATTTTGAGTCGTGACACCAAGACATTACTTTTTGTTGAAGTGATGAGTTAGGAATCACTAAACAGTCCCCAAAAAACAATAGTCCATCTTCCTCTGTAATTGATTGATGGAGTTTTCCTACTGACAAAACCTTAACTCCAAAGATGTTTCTTGACAGATGTCAAGAAACATCTTTGGGGTTAAGATTTCGAAAAGGTGTAGGAAAGAAGATATCACAAAAATGCATTGTTTATCCTAAAGGATCCATTCAGTAGGTGGAAAAAGATCATAGAAAACTTCTTGATAAACTGTTGGCAATGATGTTTCAGTTGCTGGGAAAATCTATGATAAAAAAATTGAATTGCGAAATGAAATATACCCATTGAGCTTAGCGTGAATTGTGGCAATCCATTTGCTAAAGGACTTTAAGGTTGCAACGATCAGTCCAAACTTCAAATGGATGGACAGCACCAAGCTAAATGTGATGCCATTTTGTGCAGTCTTGCCTAATGGCAAGCAATTCCTTTTCTATCACAGAGTAGTTTAGTTCACTTATGCTCAACGACCTAGAAAAATAGGCAATAGGATGCTCTTCGTCTCCACTCAACAGCTTGAGGACTGCTCCTATGACACCATAAGAAGGGTCTTTATCCACGATGAAAGGAAGAAACTGATCGGGTTGTCTTAATATTGGAGCGGAGCAGAATAAGTATTTAAGATGGCTAAAGGCCAGTTAAGTTTGATCCGTTCAGGTGAATGGAACATCCTTCCTCAGAAGAGCGGTTATGGGTAAGATTATCCCAGAGAAGTCCTTTATAAATTT
Source organism: Ambystoma mexicanum (assembly GCF_040938575.1). NCBI lineage: Eukaryota > Metazoa > Chordata > Amphibia > Caudata > Ambystomatidae > Ambystoma > Ambystoma mexicanum. The sequence continues at coordinate 559,883,982 of NC_090925.1, forward strand.
GCAGCAAAAGTTGGCCAAACTCAGTATCGGTATCATTTTGATAGAAGATGAGGAGGGCCATTGTAAAATAGCTGTGGTCTTTTGTGGATCCATCTGAATACCCTGATCCGATAATACGATTCCCAAATAAGGTACTGATGAAACCTCAAACAAACATTTCTCGGGTTTAATGAGAGGTCGGTGTCTATGGAGCCATTCTAATGCCTCAGTGAGATGTCTGGGTTGTTGAGCTTTGGAGTCGGAAAACAGTAGGATGTCATCAAGGTAGACTATGGGCCTCATTCTAAGTATGGAGGTAGCCATGCCGCTTTTAGCGGCATGGCTACCCCCATACCGGGTACCGGGTCCGAGTTCCTTGAATGGGAAATACCAGGACATTCCGACATTGGAGGGCCCAGTATTTCCCCATTCAAGGAACCTGGACCCGGTACATCCCCATTCCCATTTGGCTCATAGGGCTCAATGGGAATGGGGAGGAGGCAAACAACGGGCCCGTTAATGACGGGCCCGTTGTTAACAACAACGTTGTTAGCAAAACCAGGCTTCCTTAGCGGTTCCCGCGAGCAGACCTCGTAATGAGGCAGTATGGGTTTAACGGCGCCGGCAACTCTACCGGCACCGTTAACCCCCTACTGCCAGGGTCGTAATGAGGCCCTATGTCTGAATGATACAACAAATCAGCAAAGATCCTGTACATGAAGCATTGTAACATCGCGAGTGCATTAACTAACCCAAAGGTCATAAAATGATATTCAAAGTGGCCAAAAATTGTTCTAAATGCAGTCTTGCACTCATCACCATGATGTGTCCGTAGGAGATGATAAGTGCTTGTTTTTTGGGTGGAGACAATGAATGCATTCTTCTGAAGGGAATTATGGAGTCAGGAATCAAGTCTATGGCACAATCTTCTATTCAATGTAGGGGTAGTTCCTTTGGTATCTTGTCTTCGAATATGTGTCAGTATTTCTGATATTTGGCACAATGCAATGTATTCCTATGGTTGACATTTCTTTGGTAACACGGGTGGTGATGAGCGGTTCCTGAGTATTATTTTCCCAACAATAGCAAGGAGCAAAACTCTGAATTGAACTGTACAGTGTTCTTTGACCAATCGATAAAAGGATTGTGCTGACAGAACCACGGTTACCCAAAATAACTGGGAAATGAGTAGCTCGAATAATGTGAAAAGATAAAGTCTCATGATGGTCGTAGATGGATACAGATAAGGGTAATGAAGTATGCGTGATGGGGTCAGAACTCAAAGATCGACCGTCAACACCTTCCACAGGTTGGGAACCCTTCTTTTCTTCTCTGGGTATACCCTCCTGGTCAGCCCAAAGTATTTCCATGAAATTGCCAGCTGTGCCACAATCGAGCAAGGCTAACACCTTGTTGTGTCTCCTGTCTTGTGCAAGTAGATGGACTTGAAATACCATAAGTCTGGAATCAAAGTCATCAGTAATTGTCTGTGTTGTTATGGAGGGACTAATTGGTCACACTGGATCGTCATCCTGTGTAGGACCAGAGTCTTCCATTTACCTGTCTTCTGGGAGGAACTTCTGGACAGTCTTGTAATAAGTGTTTACTGTAAACACGAGACCAAGTCCCATATCCCTTCTTCTTCTTCTTTCAGTAGCAGTAAGGGGACGCCAGGCAGGTCCTATCTGCATTGGTTCTTCTCAGGATGGGCCTTCTCTAGGAGGTTCAATACAGGACGTACATTGGAAAGTAGAAGTAGTCGTAGAAGTAGTCCCTTTCATATACTCCTTATGTTCTATTTGTCATTCTGCCAGTCTAAATTCAATTTGTAGTATCAGTGATACCAGGTCAGAAAAGGTATCCAGGTGAGTTGTTCAAGCTAACTCATTGTTGATGTCATCATTTAACCCTTTTCTGAAAATAGTGTACTGCGTTGTTTCAGACCAGCCTGCCTCAGCATCTATCCTCTTAAAGGAGGAAACATAGGTGAGTACATCAGAGTTGCCTTGGCAAATGTCTAGGAGTGACTCGTATGCTGTGTAAATAGCTTCTGGTCTTTCAAAACTTTGTCTAAGCATGGCAACAAAGGCAGAATAATGCTGTAAAACAGGATAAACTGAAGTGACAAGAGGAGTTGCCCAGGCTAAGGCACTGAATCATGAAACCGATCTTGGACCTGTCTGTGCAGTAAGTTGATGTGCAGAAGGTAAAATAAACAGTACAGGCATCAATGAGTTCTCACATCTTCTTCAGAGATCCATCAAATTTCCCTGAAGCCATACCCAAAGGAGGTACATTTGTCGAGTGCATTTCTCTGTGGTGTCAGAAGTGCCCCGTTGATTTGGTTCTTGTTGTGCCTTCTTCTTGGAAGTCTTGCGACCCTCAGATAGAAATCGACTGTCTCTGTTGGAGGCCACAATGCCCACCTGATCTTGTACAGGACAGACAGAATGAACCCCCACAGGAACAGCCTATTAGGGGAAAAATTCCAAAGTAAAATTAAAGAAAACAAGGTTGTCGAGCTGTTATTGCAAACTAGTATATTTCCTCAGTAGTTAACAATGTTAACAGTGTCCCAGTAGCTATTGGATAAGTTGCTAGTAGTGAATAGACTTCTGCAGATCATGAACTCCGGAGGCAATGGCCAAGGAAATAAAAGACTGTTAAATTGTAACCAGTAAGCTGGACGTAAATAGTAAGAAAATGTCTGCAGTTGAAAAGGGGCAGCACTAATAGGTAAGCACAGTGACTAGCAATCAGCAAGAGGCGTAGACTTACTCATGTAAATACCGGTTAACAGGAGCAAAAGAAATTAGAGGCAGTAGCTCAGCAGTAGTGGGCGAGATTAGAAAACACTGTGTCTTACCCCTGGGAGAAATCAGAAGACTTGCAATGCAATATGTATGATTTTTCAGACTGCTGATATCCGAAATGGGAAGCGCCATCTTGGGAAAAGACTAGAACGTCAAAATGATTATTGGAAACGTAGTGGCACTCCTCAATGGTTGTGTCTCCAGTGATGCCACAACCTCCAAGGGAAGTGAGCTGTGGCATGTATGCAGACAAGCCTGATTACAAAATCTGGGTTCCAAACCATGCCTGGAGTGTGACTAGTACTTCCAAAGGCACATCTCTAATCCAGAAAAAAATGCAATGCAGCATATGCTCCCTGTGTAAGTTCTTTACAATGCTCCTGGTCATCCAAATCGCAAGCTACCTGCATGGGGGTGTGCTTAGCAGACCCCTGATACTCTGCAGAGTCCATAGTAGAAACTCTTGTGATCTGCATGATCATTTCCATAAGTATTTTGCAATTCTCCCCCTTCCCTAAAAAAAACAGACATGGCCGATCACAGAAATGCACACTATGCACCAACGCACTCACTGCCCTCTACTGATACAGATTTATGGCTCCAGGGATCAACAGGGAAGAATCAGGTTCATATGCCGCATTCAGATTTTCATTGGGGGTGGCTCCAAATTGATTCCACTGACAGCCTACAGCCCCCTTTGTGAATTGAGGTACGTGCATGCAGATCTTGCGAGTTACTGGATGTAATGAGCTGCTTGCTCATCACATCATATGATGAGCAGAATCAGCATAGTACTTCAGCAGTACATGTACCTTTATCTCTAGTTGAGAGGAATCTTTAAACAACAGCTACACACACACACACACACACACACACACACACACACACACACACACACACACACACATAACTGCAACTCAACTATTTAACATGATACTAAGGACCACAATGGCCCACATGGGTCTTTTAATTGTTACAATGCCCCCTTAAAAGTTACAGAATGCTAGTACACTCAGTGCATTCAGAAGGCAATAGCCTTGTTGTAGTGGCATCATTTTCCTGACCTCCCTTTCATTCTTCTACAATGGTGTCTTGTTTAAATACAACAGAATGAAATGATTAATGTGAAAATAAAATAAAGGGGCTTTGTAGACAAAGGTAGGATCAGTGAGAAAAGCAAAGATGTAAATGGCAAGAATTTCAAACAATGAAACCTAAAACTATTCACGCATCGCTGAGAAAAGAAAACAAAATAATGTGGAATTCAAGATTCAGTGGATGCTAACACAATCTTGAATCTAGAGCAATTAACGTACCATAGAAATCTAAGACCATCTCAGTACCTCATTGAAGACCTCATATTTGATGTCACATGTAAATGTTATTTAGCCAAGGGCAGCCAGTAGACTCCGCTGCATGATTATCCTGCTCAGATGCTACCAAGAATTAGTTGGACAGTTAAGGTAACTTGAAAAGGATTCTTGCCTTTGTGTTTTAGCTAGTATAGTGTACATGGGAAAGTATTACTTAATCCTATGTCCTGTGTTCTTCCACTTTGTAAAATACTTCAGAGAAGGGAGGATAATGTACAAAAGTGAGAACCTGGGTGAAAGGGCACTGCTTAGTTAGTAAATAGATAAATTCAATTATGTATTTTAATTCAGTTATGTGGTCCTGTCGCCAGAATCCCCACATGCACTGCGGGGTATATAAATTCTAAGTGATAAACTGATCCTAGGTTGGGCAACTGGGAAAATTGGAAGTACTCCGCAAGTAAAAAACACATAAAATTGTACATCCATATTTATCATTTAATATTAACATCTTTAAAAAAAAGTTCATAATGAAATCCTTTCTTGTTTGAACAAAACTTTCACTTCATCAATGTGAAGTCCATTAAAGTGTATTAGCACCTGGGAAAGGCCAATTGACCAATCACAATCTGCCTTTCCTGGGTGCGATTGTGCATTCACCTCCCACGCTGTTGCAAAAAAACAAAATGGCCAGCGTCATTACAATAGAAAATTGACCACTCCCTTTTCAGATGATGGTGACCATGTGACTTATTTTCCATGGCCGCTGTCATCTGAAAAGGGACTTAGACCCTTTTCTGTTTTGGCGGCGGCCATTTTTTTGCCTTTTTTTAACCTTCGACAGGATATGTGCTCGTGCTGAGCTCATCTCCCATCAGAAGGAAAAAGAATAAAAAACATCCTCGCCCCGGTAAATCCCAGGGTGCGAATAGCTTTCCATGTGATTATGTAAAAAATAAAAGTCAAAAAATGACTGCCACCATTGAAATATGTCCCTTTATCATTTGAATGGCGGCAGACAATTTTTGTCATTTTATTTCTCAGACAGGAGATGTGTTTCGCGCAGAGCACATCTACCGTTGGAAGAAAAAAACAATGAAATCTATATGCACCCCAGAAAATCCCAGGGTGCAAAAAGCTTTCACGCCGTGGCAGCAATGGGATTTAACATTCCACAACCCGGGGCTGTCGGGCCATTAACTCCCATGTTTGCCCGCCACAGTGGCATGAAAGCTACATTTTATTCCAAAGACATAGGCAGTAATTAATGTCTATTGCATTTCGGTCAGTTAACCATCTTCAGGGACCAAATTCAAAAAAAGAAAAATTACACTCATAACTAAATATGTATTGAGTTCCTCTTTATTTATTAATCAATTATTCTGGAAGATGAGTTAATTTACCTGCCTGATGTGACACGTTATGTACACATTTCAAACATCATCTTCAATTCTCGATGAGCCTGTGGCTTTCTTCTCAAGGATCTATTTTCAATTCCTAAAATGTAAATGTATATTTGTCACCCAAAACATTTTTGTCATCTATTTATGTTTTCTTCAAAAATTCCATGGATATGTAGCTGTCTGAATTAAGGTTCAAGAGAAACCCTTTTAATCTGTCATCACACAAATCAATTAAATATTTTGGGTAGTTGGGGGAACCAGTGTCCAACACATTTCCCTCTAGATATTTTCTGGAAATTAGAGATATCCAACCTCAAGCTGTAAAGCAAGTCCCAAGTCAATAATAAAAATCAATCCAAAGATCCAAAAAACAATGCATGAGATTGAGAAAAACAAAAGGTTTAGTTGAACACAGCCTAGGCCGGAGAATTATCAAAAAGACATTCAAAATGGGGACACAAGAGGTCTTTTTTAATAGCAAATAACAGAGGATAAATTACTACAAATGTTCCAGATTATTCACACTTTCCCGGCCTCTGATTACGCATCGTCATTTTCCCTATTAGTCAGTCTATAAGCTACCTATTCCTTTTGGCTTATTCTAACCTTATGGCCGGGGTCAGTTTATTAATTAATTAGCATTGAGATCATGTCCTTTCCCATGGCTCTGATTGGATGCTACTCTTTTTATCTTTTTAATGTGTATCAGCAAGAGTTGATATGTGATTGGCGGTTCCCGAAGGAGTGTGCGTTAAGTGAGTGACTGAGTAAGTTTCAACCAATCTCTGTGTGAGATGTGACAGTGTGACACCAAAATTATAACTTTTACATCCCCTTCCTTAAGAACTAATGGGTTGGCACTGTTTTACCGTTCTCATCATTGTGAACTGCTCATAGCCAGTTCAACTCTTCAACTCCTTATTGGAAAAATTACTTGGTTCTCCTTCCTTTCGCGTGATTCCATTTGTCCTGTCTTTGTCCTTAAGAGCTGAGGGCTTAGTTGCTTGCAAATGTCCTTTTCTTATAGTGATGGAAATATAAGTGTGTAGTCTGCAATAATATAAACATACTCTGCTCTATTATTTTGTATGTGCTGTGAGGGTTGTTAATGAATTTCTGTGGAAATCATTGGTATTTGACTATTCTGTTCTATGTGCAATAGTGTTTTGTATGACTTCTTCTTTAAAGATTGGAGCTCTTTCAGTGAGGTTTTTCCTACAGAGGGCAGTGCTGTTCTAAGGTCATTCTGTCTTGACAGATATGCTCTTCACTGTTCATGTTTTTATTCATACCAGCTTGTGACCTTCATCATGATATTTTTAAACACATGGGCTAGGAACATAAGTTGTTGTATACCTGTTGAAAACACGCTTGGGAACTTGGCTGAGCTGATGTGTTTTGACCAATACGGTTGCCGGGTTTGTTCTTTAGATCTGGTGTTAAGATATTTCCTTGTTGCTTTTTCATGACCTCACTACTGCAATCCAGGCCTGGGAATGAGTTTGCCCCCCTTGCCTTAGCCAATCACGGCGCAGCATTCTGTCTTGCTCTGGGCAGTTGCAGCTTGTTATGTGTGTGCCTCTCTGCAAGGGCCTGGCTGATGTTCTCTGCTGAAGGAGGTGAGGTTTTTCATGCTTCCGAGATTGCTAACTGGGTTTTGAGGCCTACATGTGTTATTTATTCAATTAATGTAAAGGATCACTGTCATTCCCTATCATTATGAGTGCCACTAAGGTTTCCCTGGCTACTGTGAAGTGCTACTATACTTGTTAAGGATATGTGATTATATTCAATGGTAAGGTCTGTGCTTTATGGCTTAATTGCCTTTCAGGGACATGGCTTACTAAAGCATGTCTAATAGTGCATTGTAAGGCCTACCCAGGGAATTATATATGTGTGGGCTGATTTCTCTATGCTGTGTGCCTTTTCACAGTGACTTTCGAAGCTTGCATTTTCATGCACGGTGGGGGTGTTGGATTTAGTCCCCAACAAATCTTACGTCTTTACAGATATTTTTAACAGGGTTTTAAATTATCTACATAAGACCAGATGTTATATTCCCTCATCATAGACATTTCAACTTCACGCAGCCGAAGTGTATAACCTTCAAATATCAGAATTGGATGTATAATTCTTAGTCAAATCGTTATATGCTAGCACCAGAAGTTGAATTTTTGAAGCTGGCACCAGCATCTGATGATGTACCCCATTACTTTATAGACTATGCTTCCCAAGCCTAGTTCTATTCACATAGATTAAACAGCAGTAAGTAGGCTTAGTTGGCTTCTGCACTCTACACTCGATTTCTCTAAGTTCATAATATATCCGTATGGAGAAGCTCAATACCATATAACACAACGGGCGTATTGTAGTTTTATAAACTTTTAAAATGAAGTTAAAATCACTCAGTCCCTGTGTTAGCATTAACTTTTTCAGAGCAAAAATCATAATTTTAGATACTTCACTATACAGTTTTTGCCAATTAAAATGTCCTTGAATTTAAATATGTGTATTTCTTTACTGTTTGAAGTTTTTTAGAGTACAAGCTCCTGTTAGATCCCACTGTATACTCACTCTCAAATCATTTTCCCTAGAATTTGTTTCAAAAACAGCCTGAGTCTCTGGAAATATTTTGAAGTTCAATCTAAAATAATGGTAGTGCCCTCATACAATAAAATGTGGCCATGAGAGGAATACAATTTTAGAGGAGCAGATCTAGAGGTGAACTCTACAAAAGGCTGTTGAGCAAAATTCTGTGACAATAGTAATAGGGTGTAATCTTGTCACAGAAGATTGCATGTCTTTCTTTTCTTCATGAAATAACCTGATAAATCAGGCTGCACTCTGACCTACGTATTTGTGTGTAGCTCAACTAACATGTTTTAATAGACCTTCAGGTATGCCCGCTTGTGATTGTTTATTTCACATAAATGACCTATCAACATGATCAAAGGCACTGGAAAAATCAAAAATGGCTGCATATAACTAATTTTCTTCTCTCTGCAAAACATTTCAGTGAGCTATTTTAGGGCTGGACAAATATCAATAGTAGACTATGTTTATTAGAAACCACAATGCTGTTTGCTAATAATGTGTGACATTCACACCAATCCTTTAATGCACCCAGCACTTGTCTGGCAGGGATTTTCCCCCAGAAACTGAGTGAAGCAATAGACTGAAAGTTGCCTGGTAAATCTTTCCTTTCTTTCTTATAAATAGATATCGTTATAGTACCATTCCAGCTATCAGCTGTTAGTGATATAAATGATAGTTTTACAGGCCATCGTGGCCATGTGCACATGATGGATTAGCACTTTTCTTTATTAAATAATCAATTTGAAATTAGGGTTGGGCTTGGAACTCTACCTAATATTTTTGGTCCATTATATGGAATGGTTATAAACACATTTGACTCATACAAATCTCATTGAAAACTTTGCCAGGTGTTTTAAGGATAGGAATACTACAAACTAGAATGAACCTTTGTGACATTTTTACTATACATTTTCAAAAATCTTTAATATCCTTATTTCTACAGGAAGTTAGCAAGTTGGGCCCTGCTCTAAGCTGGTGATCCAGCTTTTTTCTTGATATATGCCATTTATGGCTTGCTATTGCATTTTACATTGTATCATTTATGATTTGTTCATAGTCACGTCAAGTGTTCTAATTAGCTGATTTGACTCATATTTATTTTCCGTATAAATCTTTTCAATCTCTAACCTAATATTGCTTGCAAAATTCTCAAAACATTTCCTACAAACTGTGAAGAATTTTGGGCAAAGCTTTAATAACTTTTTTGTGAATTTTGCTGGGTTATACAATACAATCCTTGCCCCTTTCTTTACATGTCTGTGCGGATGTACCAGACTACATTTTCCTCTAAATATGGCTTGAATAATTATACAACAGGCTTAGCAATACGGCTGCTGCAAGTATCAAATAGTATATAGAATGAAATACATCTACTACAATCATTCACTGATATGATTATCGATTAACTTTTGTTTTCACTTCAGAATGTCATTTTATCCAGAGTGTCCTTTGAAGGTCTCCTATTTCAGGATACCACACTATCGGAATGCAAGCTGTCCAGGAATATGCAATCCCACTTGTTGCTCGGGTTATTTAAATTGTGAGTCTCTATTATAGATTGAAGATCATATTGAACTATAGGCTCTTTCGAGAATAGTTAATTTGGAATTCATCATTGAAATCTCCCATTAATAATAGAATATGTAATAGTTAATCAAACATCCTTATTTAAATGTCATAACAGAATGCCAATTTTTACAGGCAGGGTGTATGAATGTATCACTAAAACTTTTTAGGCCAACTAAATTAATAAATCTGCATTCGGATGACATTCTGGGATATATCATGGAGCAGCAAGAGGCTCTCTATAAGAAGGGATTTGAATGTGTAATAAACTACCCTCATGTAGGAAAATAAAACTAAATTCTTAGAAGCGGCCAATTCACGCCCTACATCAACTAAAAGATTGGAAAGGTCTGGGGATCGACTGAAACCCTCTCTGCCTGTCCTGCAGCTGGCTCACATAATTGATAAACCTACGGAACAAATCCCAAGTAAAGAAGGGAGCCAGGACGACGACTCGCATTGGCAATGGCTGGCAATTCTGGTGGAATCATGAGGGGCATTGTGTCCCTAACTATAGTATCAATTTGCCATTTCTGTAACTAAGCTGGAACACCAGGGGCAATGCTCATTTATCTTTGAAAGATGGACTATTTCTTTACATTGAGGGCTTAAGTTTCATCATGCTACAGGAAACTTGGCTAACCGTTCCATTGGTGATTGATGGTTGGAACTTAATAACACGGGAGGAGTAAAAGGGCCCTAAGGGTCGCCCAAAGGCGGCCTGGTTATAGGAGTAAAGATCACATTAGAGTTGGCTGAGATATCTACATTTTCCTCGAACATCTTGATGGGGACTTTATCCTCCCAACTGGCTGACAAAGGGTTGATGCACCCTATATTACTCATCTCAATTTATGTCCCTCCTTACGTGGACAGTGTCGCCACCTAACTGAAAAATATGAGAGGATATTATGTGACTTGTCATTTGTGAGCCCTATAATTCTTTGTGGGGATTTTAATGCAATACCATTTATGACTGCTCTCTACAGTGTGAGCCTCTGCCTTATGATCCAAGTGCCATTAAACCCCACAAATGGAGATCGCACCCATGGGGGCGTAGTTGGGCCTACCTACTATCTAAGTCGGGTTTTAAGGCAATTAATGGTGCTCGTCCCTCCGACAAGCCACTTATTACACCCAAGTAGGACACGGAGGAAGCAGCATCTTAGACTATATGTTTGTTGCTCACTCACCCACATTGGTGAGGGATCTGTGTGTCTGTCTGTGCGTAGAGAGCGACCACTTTCCAATTGTGGCTCTTCTGTACGTACAAGTTATGGGGCGCCCTTTGAAATTGACAGGCAATCTAAGCCTCAACAGTGTCCGGAATCGAGCCACGTGGAATGACCACAATCTGAATTCTGCCACATCGACGAGACGAGGGGCGCTAAGTGCCTATATCAGCGCAGAGGAGAATCCACTCTTGGAGATCCATTTGTTTGAGAAGATCATCTCCTATATTCAAGGCTGTTCACTTACCACCATAAATGTGTTGGGAAGAAAGGCCTCAGGCATTGGGAGTAATAACAACTACCCCTATGATAATCTGGGACAGAAGGAGAACATTGAGAAGAGAACTACGGGCTATAGCTACGCTAGAAGCCCTACTAGATGAACACACCATGAGGGTAAAGGCCGCTAAACTCAAATACCACCAATGGATAAGATGATAGAAATACACAAAGACTTGTCTTCAGTGGCCAGAGCTAGTGTCGGGGTCCCTCTCTAAGGATTCCAAAACCTGCTGGCAATTAATTAATAAACGGCATAGGTCATAAGTCTGCAGCACTGAATGAAGTCTCTGAGCAGGGTGGGATAGCATCATTGTGCCCATTTTGAAGAAGGGTTGTCAAGTGGATCCGCACAAATACTGCTTGCTCGCCATTCTTGATGTCCCAGCTAAGATCTTCACCCGAGTGATATTAAAATATCCGGAGGACTGGGCTGATAAACTCCAAATCATTCCACGCAACCAAACCAGCTTTCGTAAAAACTCCAATACAGCCACTAACGTATTAGCCATTTCTACAATTATTCAGCAAGCAAGAAGTAGAAAGCTCCAGGTCTATTTGGCATTCATTGATTTTAGTGCCGCCATTCGACATGGTTGACCGCACAAGGCTCTGGCACAAATTGGTGAAGTATAACATCCCACAGGGCCTACTTAGAATGATCATGCTGCTCTACTCTGACACACAGGTCAAGATCGGGCTTGATCAACAGGGAGGCACCTCAGCTTGGATTGGGACCAATAGGGGCCTTAAACAAGGATGTACTCTGGCCCCTATTTATTCAACTTGTACCTGGCTGACTTCGGAGAAGCTTTGCTAACACGATTGCGATTTCACCAAAGCTGGGTGATTTACTGGTTCAATAGCTGGGATACACCGGTAATCTGGCAATCTTAGATTTAACACCGGGCGGCCTGCAAGCCACATTGACAAAACTGTCATTTTATGCCATCGAAAATTCTCTGGTAATCAACAACTCTAAATCAAAAGTCATGGTATTCGATAATGGGAGGAAGAGAAGAGAACCTCGAGCATGGAAAATCAGCGGAAAGTATTTGGAGATGGTTGGTTCCTATAAATACCTGGGAATGCAGATGAATTCCAAACTGACCTGCAAGACATATCTCGATTATATCAGCCTGAAGGGCAATGTGTCAATGGGGGGTATCTGTTTGTTCTCGCATAGTGGAGGAAGATTTTCATTGTGGTCCATGATTAATCTCTATTAGACCAAAGTACTGTTCCTATTATTGTATGGAGCCGAAGTTTGGTCACTCTAATCTGGAAGAGTTGGCTAAACTAGAGCGACGCTAGCTGAGAGCTTTGTTCTGCTTGTTCCAATGTACACCAATAGAGATGATTTTGCTGGAATGCAAAGTCATCTCTATTCAAAGCCGCATTATTCTAGGCTGTTTATCCATCTTTTGGAAATTGACAAATGCTCCAACTGCTGCTCTCTCGCAGCGAAAAGCTGAAGCTTTTTGCTCTAGATCCACACTGATGGCCAATGTGGGTAAACTCTGTTCTTTGGCCAACAAATGGCTACTTTTGGCACCAGTGAATTTGATCAATAAACCTTTCTTAACTTGTAAGAAGGCAATGAAAGAGATCTTGACTGCATATGACCACGAACAAGCAGTGGTCAATTTGAGCACAAAAAAACATTGCCGCAGAATATGTGTCTCACTTCCTACTTAATCAGAGCCGGCCCAGTCATATTGATCAATTTCTGGTTAACCATTTAATCTGGATCTACCTAATAGTTAAATTCAATGTGGTGGCAACCAGAGATTTGGAAAGTACCTGGTAGCGACTATCTGGCACCTCTCGGAATTGTCGTCTTTGTGGAGAGCAGGTCTTGGAAATTTTGAGACATTTGATGTGTGCATGTGCCTCCCTACACAAGTTAAGATTGGGTGCAACAAGGTCGATCAGCTTGATGGGCTTCCTTTCTGGGAACTTCCTAATGCAGGAATTCATGACGGGCAATATTCATGCTTGTATCTTGTATCTCTCTCTACTATGGAGAAAGATTTTGAAAGTCATTCACATATTCACATATTATCCTGAATTAGTACCCGGTGAGGGTCAACCAGAATGTAACAAACATTCTGATTGGCCCTCGCCGGGGCTTTACCCGACCGGGAACCCCTCGGCCGGGATTCCTTGCGATTGTCCCCAGTTGGGGGCCTGGCAGCCTCTCAGCCAATGAGGAGGCTCGAAATGGGCCATCCCTGCTCTGAGCCACCACATGGCTGGAGGCTGCCAACTCCCTCGCCGGGGATTCAGGTAAGTGTTTTTTTTTCTACCCCTTCCCCTGCAAACAATCCCTTCACCCGCCATCCCAGCCCCACTTACCTTCTTATTTCTCCTTTTTCAGGAGCTAACGCGCTGGGAACACTTCTGTTCCCAGCACGTCCGCTCCCAATGGCTGCCATTGAAAGGTCAGTTTTCCCTTCCCGTAGGGCAAGACTTTTTTTTCTATTCTGGAATGCTGCAGCCTTTCGGAACAGAAAAAAATGTTATTAGTACCCCGGTCTTGCGGGCCAGGGGACTAATAGCAATAAGCCCCTTGCCACGGGGGCATTACCGAGTCAGGTAATGCCCCGGGGCCTTTGTCATATAACTATGGGCCCCGGGGCATTGCCTGTCTCGGTAATGCCCCCGCAGCTCAAGGCTTATTGCTTAAATTCGTGATTTTTGATTTTTAATTTTAGAAATAAATTGTATTCAGAAACCAAAACAAAAATGTCTTTTCCTTTGGATTATTTACTGTGTAAAGTTAAACAAACTACATCACCATAAAAGATTTTTTGATGTGAGAAAACTAATATTTATTTGGCTCCTCTCATCAGTGTGACTAAATCATCCTTTGGTCTACCTTTAGCAGGTGTGGTAATAGGTATAGTACAGAAAGCAATTCTGTTGCATTATATATTTGTCAGCCCGTATGTCTCTTTATTCAGATGATGTTAGCCCTTTGTAGTTCAGATGACCTTTTCAAATGATTGAGGATGGCCCTCATTACGACCCTGGCGGAAATCAACCGACCGGACCGCCATAGCGTAAATAGCGTTTCCGCCATTGCACGATGGAGCAAAGTGCGGCTCATTCCGACCCATCGGGCACGAGCACCACGCCATGGCGGAAGTGCAAAGTCCGCGATGGCAGAAATGACCCCAGAAGGCCCACACCGCCGCCGTACGGCGCCCTAGGTGCAATACCGCCACCCATCTTAGCGGACACCGCAGTGAGCGCCAACCGGAAAGTACGGTGACCGTAAATATACGGAAACGGAAGTAAAAGCATGGTCCCGGAACGGGAAACATCACGCCGTACACCTATAAAACCACAAATTCCACACAACCATTAAAAATACTACCCTGAGACACATCCCAACCCGTCATCCACCCTAGTGAAACCAAGAAAAATGGGAAAAGTAGCGAAGAAAGCGTGCGACCGCAAGTGGCAGGTCCACTTCTCCCGTGAGGAACTCACCGTGCTCACAGAGACCCTCCAGGAGAATGCTGCCGCCGTCTTCTCCACGCAAATGACCAGGATGGCACTTGCGAACAAGAAGGCCATATGGGCCCTGGTGGCACAGCGGGTAAGTGCGGTGGGGACCGCACCCCGCAACCCACAGCAATGCAGAAAGCGATGGGACGACCTGCGGATACGCGTCCGTAGCATACTTTCTGCCAACCGCAACATTGCCACAGCTACCGGGGGAGGATCGGAATCACCCATCAAGTTGACCGCCTGGGAAGAAATCTGTGCCTCCACCATTGGAATGGAGAGCATAGAGGGAGTCGGAGGGATGGAGAAAGGAGTGCAGACATCCGAAGAATCAGGTAGGTGTCCCAAATAAAACAATGCCAAAACCACAATGTCCAATCATGTGAAGTACCACGTGCCCACATAGTGCAACAGTAACACATGTCCAGGAGAACGTCCACATACATAGGCCTGATAGCACACTTTAAAACTCACATCAAATACATAAATAATTAAAAATCCTAAAAACACCCTCTACACGTGCAGCAGGCACACCCTAACTGCAGGCTGCCAAACAACTGCACCCTCACTCCACACACAAATGAAACCACCTCCAAGGCCCCGACCCAAATCACCCTCAGGTACCACCCCAATGCATGTGATACATTGCCATTCCAATTCCCACAGACCCATTAATAATGCTCGCCCTCCTTTACTCCACCACAGGGTCCGATCCAAACGACGAGCTCCAGGACACCCCTACCAGCACACCTGCAAAGAGGGCCAAGACCAACGGCCAAAGACCCTCCACCTCAGCTGCACGCATCAAGACACGGGAGCAGCACAAATCAAGTGGCAGCACAGAGGAGGGAACTCCAACAGGCACCCCAGCAGCCAGCATGCCCACAACACCACCACCACAGGTCCCCCCAATGGATGCCACAGTAGGCACTGCTTCTGGTGGCAGCAGCACCATAGGTGACACTGCATTAATGGCAGCATGCTCCGACACAGAAAACGGGGATGTCGAAGTCAGATCCATCCATGACCTGTCCCAATCCCCCTGTCTGTTCCATCCCGTACACCATGAGGATACCACGCAGGGGCACCCACAAGACGACGACTGGCCATCCCCCACAAGCCCTGTGGCAAGGCAACATGAGGTGATCAGCCACTCTGTGACACCACTGCAAATGGCCATGGCCCAGCAGAGGCAACAGTCCCTCGACCAGTTAATCGTGCAACAGCAGCAACTGGCCACGCTCCTCAAGGACCATGCCGATGAATGTGGGGGCACTAAGGCAGACATAGAAACATCAACTGAGACACTTAGGGCAGAAATGGAGAGAAGTACAGAGACACTAAGGGCACAAATGGAGAGTAGCACCGAGAGCCTGAGAGTACAAATGGAGAGTAGCACCGAGAGCCTGAGAGTACAAATGGAGAGTAGCACCGAGAGCCTGAGAGTACAAATGGAGAGAAGCACCGAGAGCCTGAGGGGGGAACTGCATGCGACGTCCAAAGACGTATGTGCCGAACTTGCCGCAGTGCGCCGTGTGCTCACTGAGCTCTCACAAACCCTTAGGGACATGCATGGACGTGAGCAGGCAGAGACATCATCCGTTGCAAGTTCCGTCCAGGGCAGCCCCCAACGTAGATCTGGGAGGAACCTGCGCTCCACAGGCAGGGGTGCCCCTGATACCCGCAGAGGGGGCTTGCAATAGCGACTGCCCACTAACAATGAGCATCTTTGGACACTGGTGTTCGGGGGGGAGGTAGGAGGGTGGAGGGGGTGTGTTGGACTCACTTGGGTGGCGGGTCGATAGGGTGTCTAACATGATATCACATATGCCATAAACAATGCACGATCATCCAATGAGATGTGTGGACATTGATCTTTGTGTACGAGGCCATTATAGGCGTACAGTCCATATTGTGCATGTTCCAGACACACACAGTGCCACGAGTCCCGTGTCCATGTATCAGCCACCAGGCGTGAGTGCTAGAAGCATGCATCTATGAGATGCTGATGAATGTCACGTCCCTCCTGTGCCTCGCAGACTCCTTGAGGTGCTGCCACATCCCCACCCTCATCATGACCATCTTCAGGTGCTTGCAGTTCTGCGTCAGGGGGCATGGGCACATTTCTACGTACGCACATGTTGTGTAGCATGACACATGCCATCACCATCTTTGCAACCTTCACATGGCGGTACAGGAGTGCCCCGCCAGACCTGCTGAGGCAGCGGAAACGAGTCTTCAGTAGGCCGAATGCATGTTCTATGACTACACGGGTACGGGAGTGGGCATGGTTGTAGTCCTCCTCATGCTGGTCCCGTGGGTTCCGGACTGGTGTGAGGAGCCATCTCTTCAGTGGATACCCGGCATCACCTGTATGTGGACAATAAACGAATTATGTGGAATGCCTTTGCTACGTACGCACCCCCCCCCTTCCTGCCAGGTCATTGCCGCATCACATACCCCACATCATCATGCATGAAATGAGACTCACCGAGTAGCCAGGATCTGTTCCCTGCGTGTCGCTCCATGTAGCGTGGTATTGTAGAGTTCCTCAAGACCATAGAATCATGGGTTGATCCAGGGAATCGGGCACAACAATGTGTAATGATCCTGTTGGAGTCACACACCATTTGTACATTCAGAGAATGAAATTGTTTTCGGTTGCGGTACTGGGCCTCCATGGCATGTGGGACGACCAATTCCACATGGGTGCAGTCGATGGCACCAATGCAACCCGGTATGCCGGCAAGTGCATGGAATCCCACTTTTGTGTTGGTAATTTCCTGCTCCGAGCGTGGTAGAGAGATGTAGTCGTCTGCGTGCTGCAGGAGGGCATCGAGCACTTGCAATAGTGTCCGTGAGAACAGTGGCTGTGATATGCCATGCAACTGTCCGACTGTGTGCTGGTAGGTGCCTGTGGCCAGGAAGTGGAGTACAGACACCACCTTCAGTAGGGGTGGGATGGCGGTTGGGCTATCTATCATGCTGACAAGGTCAGCCTGTGTCATGTCCACAATGGCGGTTATGGTGTCCCGGTCCAAACGGTAGAGGGTGTGGATCTGCTCATCAGTGAGGTTGAACGGATGTGCTCGGAGGCGTGGGATTGCGGGCTGCCTGCGTGGTGGTAGTGGCTGTGCTGGCGGCCCTTGCTGGCCCTGCCTTGCCCTCCTCCTCCTCCTGCGTCTCCTCCGTGCGGCCGGTTGTAGTTGGTGTTCGTCTTCTTCTTGAAGTTGGAGTACTTGCAGTGCTATCAGGTCCCCCAGGGCCAACATAGCTAGTCCTGCCGGTAGCATTTCGGAGTGGGTGTGGTTGTGGGAGGAGACTGGGTGTGCAATTTATGTGTTTTCAGGCTGTATGGCCTCCACCTGTGGTGATTCATTCCACCTGTGCAAGCTGCTCTCCCCTTTGGGCGAGCACGTCCCGCACACAACGCTGCAATTCGACGAATGGCATCTTGCTATTACAATCATGTATTTGTACCCGATGGCAGTGTAACATTGGTTGATATGTTCATTCGGCTATGGTCCCATTGTTTCACATACTATCTTTGCAGTCGCGAACAGACTTGTGAAGGGTCAGTGGAACGTAGTACTCGAGTAACGGTGGACCCTCATGCAACACTGTACCGTGGTTCACCGACGGGCGGGGCGTCCCATTTGTGAGTGAAGGCAGTTGCCATTTTCACACACAGCCGCACTAGATGGATTAATTTGTGATTTCAAGCGGCCACAGATGCCTTTTCGACGTGATGTTGCAAATGAGGAATTCGAAGGGCGGCGCTTTCGGTTTTCAGCTAGCGGCGAGGAGATGCCCACAGGTCTGACTGCAAATATAACGTTCTATTGTTCAATGTCCTTGGGACAGGGGCCATGGCGAGGATGCAATGATTGATATGAATAGTTTGGGATGCGCAATAGCGAAGTGGGCGATGAGGCCGGACGTTCCAAAATACATGTTACTTCACAACACTGGAATTACGGGCTGGGGCACAGTGGATTTTGCAGGCTGCATAACGCACAGACTCAATGGAAATTTCACATGTTATGTGAATATGGAAACAGGCGTTTTCATTACGGGATGAGGGAATGATGTATGGATGCATGGACAGATGATTTGATACAGAGTTTGCCATGTACAGGGCTTCTTGGAATCTATCCGCCTCCCCTGCGCTATCTGATGCAGGGCTGCCATAGTGGGACCATCGTCTATCTGGCCTTGTTGAGCCCTCCCTGTCTCGACGCGCCTTCAGACACTTGTGTCTATGCACGTTACCAATCCCATCTGATGGATTCTGTTTTAACAGACGCATGCACAGGTACACTCGTTTGTGATGGTGTTTTCACCTCGATTTAGATAGTTATGATTCGCAAGTGGTTTTTGGGTGGTGATGATCCTTTGGAGTGGGCTAGCATGCATATGGCTGTGGATTTGGTGTGATCATTGAATTGAGTAATTCAAATGTAGTTCTGATGGCCATACTATTCTTTTTCATTTCATTTGGTTGACAGGTATCTCCTCCCCTTTTGCCACTGCCATCTGTATGCCACTCCTGCAGATGGATTTTACTCCCGACACCTGCTGCTTCGTGTTAATCAGTGGAGCAGCATTACGATCTTATGGGACGATCGCCAATGGGCCACAATCCCTTACGCAGTACTAGTGGCTAGGAGCAACATTTCGGCCTTTCAGCTGGACTAGTGCCTCCCTATTGGGACGGCCCTGCGGTTCTAGGCGCTTCCATGTTGCCTTTTCGTACAAGAATGTAGCCCCTGTGTACCATGAAGGAACAGGGCGTCACACAAGAAGAGGCTGGTCATTTATTGCGGATGCAGCCCACAATGGTGAAATGTGTTTTGGAGTTCATGGCCTAATGGCTGTATGGGCTTGGTGAATTTGTTGTGCATTAAATTTCTATTCTGATATGAACCGTGTAGCGTTCTTCTTTGCAAGTGATGTGGCATATTCCTATTTGGGGAGCGATGTATTGTGAGGAGATCTGCATTGGGTTCCAGCTTCGGAGTATAGTTGCGTGGTACTGTGCTGGGCGCGTTTGCCTACGAAGCCCAGTGAGGTCAGGGATAAGGGCTGCCAATATGACTGTTTTGATGATGTCATGCTCAGGGGCGGGGGATTAGCTTTTGTGTAACAGATGCCGGTCAGCCAGTTGGATTGGTGGAATGATGTGATTATCGGAATATTGCTGGTCACAGGTGCCTGTGTTTGCGTGCGTTTCTTGGTGGGAGACTGAGGTCATGTCCATTTGTATAGCTTCTGTATTCGTGCCATCTGTGCCCTGCAGCTCCCATTGGCCCCTCTTGAGATTCATTTGTTCGTTGGCAGGCATGGATGACTAGTACATTTCACTGGTTGCATTGTGTGACTTCATTGCACCTACGGGGAGTTGTACAATGTGGCCAGGGAGCGGTGTACAGGCACTCAGTAGGGCCGTTTATGGTTGGTTCGCGATGCCGTACTTCTCACCATGGCGGAATGGTACTTTCCGCCGTGCTTGATGGCGTTAGGTGCATGTCCGCTAGGGTCAGAATTCGCGTACCGTTGCGCCATGGTGGTAATTACGGTTTGGCATGGCGCGCGCGCGCGTACTTGGTGCAGTTAGCGTTGGCGTTCACTACGGTGTCGCTAATGGCATCGTACTTTGCGGTGACGGGTCATGATCGCACCGAGCGCTATTCGATGGCGGTATTGCATTTCCGCCATCGTTTTTCGATTTCCGCCAGGGTCGTAATGAGGCCCGATAACTGCATTCTGTTAACTCACTGATAGGTCAAGGTTATCCATTTTTTCTTTCAACAAAGCTATCAACCCCGAATAATTATGCATATTTAAGATGGTTTCTGAAAATGTTGTGGCAGCCTGTCCTGGTGCTACAAGGTACTCTCCTTTATTTAAACAACACAATTATTTGGCTGCATCCTGATGTATTTTTAGAAATAATTGATATCTAGTTTCTGGCCAAACTAGACAATTGTCTGATGATTTCAAAGATACTGTTCTCTTTGAAGACGTTAATCTTAACCCCTTCGTTGAATATTAAGAAATTATTTTAAAACTGCTGCAATTTAGATGACCGTTCCTTTATCTAATATTGTGTTCAATTTATGGAAACATGTCTGTGAATAGGTATGATTTTAGCATTTTATTTTAAGAATATGATAGTTTTCTAACATATGAAATATTTTATATATAAATAGTTAAGAACCAATTGTATTTTATGAATTAATTTAATCATATGTATTGTGTTGAAGGTTTGTCTGTAAACCATAAAACACTAACAGGCCGATTCATGGAATTAATGTGCGCTGAAATTTTCAGCGCAAGCGTGCGAAAGCGTGCGAATCGCAGTGCCAGTGCGAAAATCGCAGCGAAACCCGCGCCCAGCGATTCATGGAAGTCCATGCGTGTGGAAATCCCAGGATGTGCGCCAAATTTCTGCGTGGCGCACGTTGGCGCACACGTCTCCAAACAGCGTGCGCTAAGCACACAGCGAAATCGCACATAGCGCGGCGCACACAACAAAAGTAGGAGAAACAGGGGGCGTGACACACGGAATGGGGAACAACTCGCGAAAATGTGGGCGTCATGGGGGAAGTACAGGAGGCAAGTGCGCGGAACGCCCACACGCACGTTCAAAGCACGTATTCATGGAATCGAACGGGGCTAAGGCGTGTGCCAAAAAAGACGCGCTAATGAGGAAAGACGTACGCCAGCAGGAAGCAGGCATACGTGGACCCGCGCAGCATAAAAAAGCGAGCAAACAACAATCAAGCACAGACGCCAGGATGAATATACTGTTCCTAGCAGCAGTGGTCGTGGGATACCGCAGGAGGAGGAGGAGGATAGTCAGGCCCAGAATTTTTACACCCAGAACCAGCCTTTTTGGGATGCCTGATGACCAGGTGTATGGGAGGTACAGGTTTCCACCTCACATAATAATCAACCTGGTCAGTGAGTGGGAGGATGACCTCACATCACCCACCCTGTGCTCCGAAGCACTCAGCCCCCTGCATAAGGTCCTCAATGTACTGCACTTCTTGGCCACTGGATCATTTCAACGGACAACTGCTATGGTGGGGGGGTGTCACAGGCCACGCAGTCACGCTGCCTACACCAGGTCTTGGCCATCATGACTGCACTCCCATCAGTCCGCAGGCACATATACCTGCCCAGAACACCTGCAGAAAGGCAGGCTGTCATCCAGGATTTTTACAGGGTGGCACACTTCCCCAAAGTGCTAGGTGCCATTGACTGCACCCATGTGGCTCTACGTCCCCCCAGGGCATCAGAGCACATCTATAGAAACCACAAGCACTGGCATTCCATCAACGTACAGGTAGTATGTGATGCCAAGGGAATCATCACCACAGTATATGCCAACTATCCAGGGTCCACCCACGACAGTTTCATTTACAGAATGTCAACCCTAAACCGGGACCTAGAAGCTGGGTGGCATGGCGATACATGGCTGCTCGGTGAGTATATATGCCACAGCACATGCATGCATGTCAGATACTGAGCAATGTCACAACCCCACTAATGATACCCATTTCCACCTCCCCAGGGGACAGTGTCTACTTTCTGAGCACCCACATGATGACGCCAATTTGGAACCTCACCACGTCACCCGAGGTAAGATACAACACAGCCCACATTGCAACACGGGGCATAGTGGAGCGCACATTCGGAGTGCACAAGTCACGCTTTCGCTCCCTTGACCGTTCTGGCGGGCAGCTGTTATACGCTCCCCCAGTAGTGTGCAGGATCATAGTGGCAGCATGTGTCCTGCACAACGTTACAACAGGCCGGGGCCTGCCCATGGACATGGCCTGGGTATGTGTATTTAAGGGGTGCGCGGGAAGTTTCACACACGATCGGGCTGGGTACGTGTATTTCAGGGGTGCGTGGGGAGTTCTACATGTGATTTGGCAGTGTGGGCCCTCCCAGGTGTTCCCTCTACACCCTCCATGGACCCTGCAGGCAGCCCACACCACAGGGGACTGCCCTGCACCCCTGGTCATGTCCCGCAGGCAGCCCATCCACCATGGGCATGCCCCCCAGCCAAGCCACATGTCACCTTGCACTACTGATCAACAACGCATAACCCCCTGCACCCCCACCCCCTAGCAGTGCAGGCAACCTGCCAGCAGGCCCCCACACATGTCCCACTCATGTCCCCTTCTACCCCCACCCCCCAGCAGTGCAGGGCACCTGCCAGCAGGCCCGCACTCATGACCCACTCATGTCCGCTTGCACCCCCACCCCCCAGCAGTCAGGGGCACCTGCCAGCAGTCCCCACTCATGTCCCCTTGCACCCCCACCCCCCAGCAGCCAGGGGCACCTGCCAGCAGGCCCCCACTCATATCCCCTTGCACCCCCACGCCCCAGCAGTCAGGGGCATCTGCCAGCAGGCCCTCACTCATGTCCCACTCATGTCCCCTTGCACCCCCACCCCCCAGAAGTCAGGGGCACCTGCCAGCAGGCCCCCACTCATGTCCCCTTGCACCCCCACCCCCCAGCAGTCAGGGGCACCTGCCAGCAGGCCCCCACTCATGTCCCCTTGCACCCCCACCCCCAACAGTGCACGGCACCTGCCAGCAGGCCCCCACTCATGTTCCACTCATGTCCCCTTGCACCCCCACGCCCCAGCACTCAGGGGCACCTGCCAGACACCCCCACTCATGTCCCCTTGCACCCCCACCCCCCAGCAGTGAAATGCTGATCACATGACACAAAACAAAAGTCAAAACTATGTACATCAACACATGTCCGTCACACACATACACTGGTTGGCATTACTTGTGTAAACCCACATTTTCACATGCATCAAGCCAATGAGCGAATCCCACACATGGAACTAAAAAATGAAAATGTATTATGTACATGAAATCCAAAATGAAATGAAAGCATACCAAAATATGAAACATGAAATGAAAAGCATGTGAAAATGATGATTGAATGAAAATGACAACCAATCCATATTAATTTGAATGAAAAACAGTCCAAAGTCAGCCTCCAACAACGCAAATCCAAAGGAAATGTAAAAAAAATAAAGAAATCCATTGCTTCATGTTCATAACCAAAAAAAAGAGAAAAATCAATCCATTGTCAAACTATTTACAATCCATTGTCCGGGAAAAAAAAATCCATTGCTCCATGTCCATAATGCAAAACAAAACAAAAAAGGATACATGATGAAACTATATACAATCCATTGTCCAAGGATGTAAAGGGTCCATGATCCCAACCAAACAAATGAAACCTACCTACCTAAAAATATGACTATATACAAATGTGGGTGGCATTGTCCATTGACCACAAATAAAAGGAAAACATAAAGGAAACCTAACTCTAAAAACTATTTACAATGGCAGCGGGCTAGTCCGACGGCCTTCTTTTGGATGTCCCGGGCCAGGGCATCATCGAACTCCTGCTCAATGTCCTGGAGGCGGTCCTCTTCCATTGCCCCGAGGTT
This sequence comes from Ambystoma mexicanum, assembly GCF_040938575.1. NCBI lineage: Eukaryota > Metazoa > Chordata > Amphibia > Caudata > Ambystomatidae > Ambystoma > Ambystoma mexicanum. The sequence goes on from NC_090925.1 coordinate 559,908,168, forward strand.
TCGCAGGGACGATGACATGTTCTCCTCCAACTCCATGCGAATTGCCTCGAGGCACTCGACCCGCCTCAGGGCCCTCCGCATGGAGTTCTCCGCCCTGACCATCGTGAGCAGTGCCTCTTCTGCCCGCTGCCGCTCCGCATCTATAGCTTGGCCTAACCGCTGCCACATGGAAGACACTTCCAGTCCTGGGTCCTCCTGCCCTCTGGCCGATGCCTGCCCCTCCGATGTTGAAGGCCCCGAGCCATCATTGCTCCCACCTAGAGCCTGCTCCTGCTGCTGCTGTCCATGTGCCGTGTCTGATGGTGCCTGCACATCCTCCATCAGCTGGTCTCCAGTTGTGGTGTCCACCCCTGCTGGGCCAACGACTCCCGACTGTGGCAGGGATGTGAGCTCCACCAGGCTGGCTGTGTTTGTCGGGCCAGGTCCACAGGGGGCCCTGGTGGAATCTGGGCCGGAAGACGGTGTGGAGAATGACTGGCACATAGTCTCCACAGAGGAGGAGAGGTCCGCCAGAGTGCGCAACACATGTAGGGACCCACCAACCAGGTCAGAGACCATACGTTCGTGGGACCCCTCATCCGCAGGTAGTGGAGAGGCAGATGACATGGCACTCTCCCCTACCTGCGGACAGGCCTGGGACGGGGCCTCCCTGCTGGTGCATGGTGGTGCAGTCACAGAGTCAGGGACAGCGACATGCACAGGCCCCTCCGCGGTGCCCTGTGCTGCCTCCTGCCCTTGGCCCAGGACTGCACCACTTGCACCAGTGGTACTACCTCCTCCAGGCCCCATGTGCGGCTCAGTAGCGGGCTCCTCCTCCTCTGTGGAGACCACCAACCTGGATGTCTCCACACCGTCTTCCGCCATTGGAAGCCCCTGTGGGGTCTCACCCGGCCCTTCTGCCACAGCTGTTGTGGCAGACGCAGCACCAGCCCCCTCGGTCCCGGATGATGGTAATTCCTGGGAGGGTGGCTGGGCCTTGCGTCGCCGCCCAGTGGAGGCATCCCCGCTGCTTGGTTCCACAGCGCCGTCTCCGCCCTCTTCTTCACTTGACGCTGCATAGAGGGAGACATAGAACACAAGCATCAGGGTACAGTACAAAATACCCTAGACAGGGAGCAATAACACATGAGTGGCACTGTCAAATGTCACTTCCATCCTGTCATTCCACAACCCATGGGTCAATGCACACAACACACATGCAGAAACAGTCCTGGTGCCTGCAATCAACATCAACATCCATGTAGAAGGGTCCCTGTAAACCAAGATGTTGCCTTCAAAGTCACATGCAGCCATGACGTTTCAAAGTCACACACACACTTCTCTGGCACACACACAAACACACACACACGCACCATACATGTACATGACATCAGTACCCATTCCTCACCCCCCTTCATGTCAAGGAACAGAGACAGCCATGCTTTAATGTGTGCATTCCGCATAGAGCTCCCCATGTTGCATTAAAACACATGCACCAACCATGTTGTTCACACATAACTGGTCTCACATGCATGACCATGATGTCCCTGCACACACACATCCATACATGGCCTATGTCACACATACAGGCAAGCATCAGACTAGCAGCACACTGCAACATGCCCTGTCTCACGCAGCAATGCTTGGCCACTTACCGCTCAACTCCGGATGGGTCTGCCTCAGAAGGATCTGGGCGTGGAGCACTGGGCCTACGCGTTCCAGGACCCTCATCTGGATTTTACTCATGCATGCCCGCCCCCCCTCCGCGAGGCGCAGGGCCTTGTGGAGGGTCCTGGACCTGAAGTCGTCCCAGCGCTTCTTGACGTGCTTGATGTTGCGGGTTGCCACCCCCTCCACATTGATGGCAACCACTACGTCGTCCCAGATCCTCTCCCGTCCTTCCTTGTTGGCGCGTGATGTTCCGAAGAGGGCATCATAATGCCCCAGGACATGCTCCGCCAGGACACCATCTTCGGTGGCAGTGAAGCTGGTGGCCCTCTGTCTCTCTAACTGGGGGTTGCCAGTGGTGCCAGATGGAGATGTGCCCGACATGGCAACCCCAGAGGCAGGAGTGGGTGGGCAACTGGGTCCTGGGACTGGGCTGTGGAGCGATGGTATCCCAGTCGGGAATCTTCTGTTCCAGCAGGGGTGGACACAGCAACTGGACCCCTGCAGATGGCTGATGTGCAGGCACCAAATAGCAGGGCACGTGGGCAGCAGACAGTCAGGCAGCAGCAGATTGCAGGTGGGAGCGTGCTCGGGGCTCTGGGGGGCAGGAAAATGGCCTTCAGGGCAGGAGCGTGGTCTTCCGTGTGTGTATGCGTGGCCAGCTTGATACGGAGTGATTTGGCATGTGAAAAATGTGCATGTCAGCGTGTAATTCGAGGAAAGGCCCTTAGCGCGTAAGCGGGTCAGCACACGTACGCGATTTCATTGGACCAAAGGCCCTTTGCGTGTAAGCGCGTCTGTGACGTGTCGCACACAGGCGTTGCCCTTTCAAACTTCACGCGAACCCCAGGAATACACGTACCCCACTCGCACAGGGCCCTTTCGCGTGTAAAACTTCATGCGAACCCCAGGAATACACATACACCACTCGCACAGGGCCCTTTCGCATGTAAAACTTCCCGCGAACCCCAGTTATACACATACCCTGCTGAAATGGCGTGTGAGACTTCCCGCGAACCCCATAATACACGTACCCCACTCGCACAGGGCCCTTTCGCGTGTCAAACTTCACGTGAAGCCCAGGCATACATGTACACCACTCGCACAGGGCCCTTTTGCGTGTAAAACTTCCTGCGAACCCCAGTTATACACGTACCCTGCTGAAATGGCATGTGAGACTTCCCCTGAACCCCATAATACAAGTACCCCGCTCGCACATGGCCCTTTCGCGTGTCAAACTTCCCGCGAACCCCAGTTATACACGTACCCTTCTGAAATGGCGTGTGAGACTTCCCATGAACCCCATAATACACATACCCTGCTGAAATTGCGTGTGAGACTTCCCCCGGACCCTGTAATACACGTACCCCGCTCGCACAGGGCCCTTTCGCGTGTGAGACTTCCCGCAAACCCCATAATACACGTACCCTGCTGCAATCGCGTGTGAGACTTCCCGCGAATCCCGTAATACACGTACCCCGCTCGCACAGGGCCCTTTCGCGTGTCAAACTTCACGTGAACCCCAATTATACACGTACCCTGCTGAAATGGCGTGTGAGACTTCCCGCGAACCCCATAATACACGTATCCCCCTCGCACAGGGCCCTTTCGCGTGTCAATCTTCATGCGAACCCCAAGAATACATGTACCCCACTCGCACAGGCCCTTTTGCGTGTGAAACTTCACGCGCACCCCAGTTATACACGTTCCCCTCTTGGCTTTGCTGTTTGGCAGCCCTGTAAACTGGTCCAGGGTTAGCGCAGCCCTTTGCACTGAATTGGGAATTTTGATGGCTTTTCCTTGCGCGAGGGCGTTCTTGGCGGCGTAACTGGCGCTGCTGCAGGGTCGCTGCGCCACTCTGCGCCACGGCTGGTTTTGGAGACTAAAATCCATGAATACGCTGTGCGCGGAAATCAATTTTAGCGCACGCGGCTGGCGCAGACATTCGCACGCGCACACTGTGCGCCAGCCGTGTGCGCCACTTTTGTGTGAAATTCTATGAATTACCCTGTAAATAAACAAATAAAACAGTTAAAAAAATTGTGATGACGTTTATAATCAAGTATCATTTTGGAAAACAAAGGCATGGCACAGACAACTTCTAAGAACTTCTAAGAAGCAATAATTCACTTCTTTGCTTTCTTGAATCATAAATGCAAAGAGAAGACAACAAGGCATGCCAATTTGGAATATAATGAATCAAATATACGAGATCTATTCACTGGGAATTGAATTTCTGAGCCTGGGGTTAAATCATTGAAAAATGATATATTAGAAAGCTGTCAAATCGTTACTGGGCCAGAGAGTTATGGACATTTCTTTGAGTTCATGGTGAAACTTAGTGGCTTTCTACTTTTGGAAGAAAATCTTGAACAGCTCCATCATTTCATTTTCCTAAATTATCACTCATGAATAGCTTTGTGTGGGCTACTGTATCTTGCAAAGATATAGCATCATCTACACTGTCTTTCTCTATTCCACATCTAGCTTGCCCCCGTGCTGATTGAGAGACCAACATTACCTGATTCAGGCCTACTACTTGTACTGGTATGAAAGTGTCTGCATTACGGTCCAGGTTAGATTAGTTTTCATAGTTTTTAAGCTTTGTGACATTTTTTCTATTCTACATTACATTCTCATTCAGTGGTGTTTCTTGATTATCAGGTTGATTACCTGAAAGGCTAACACTTTTGCCCATCTTCCTTTCTAATAGATTATCTTCCTAGTTTGTTTAGGGTGAGTTTAGATGTCTTCTTTATGTAATTCCGTGTTTAGGAATAGCAAATACCTCTTTCTTTGTGTGCACCTGAAATGGAGGATTAAAGTTTAATTTCCCCTTGCTTCTACATTTCAGGAAGAAGCTTTAGACCCTTCTCTTTAAAGAATGCCTGATCCCTAAATCCTAGGTTCACACACCCTCCATTCCCCACCTCAAATGAGACTGGGTGAGTTGCCCCTTCCCCGTGTTGTGTTATCCTCTGGTTGCTTGTAGATCTCTTGCTACCAAATTGCCCACCATCCCCACTTCCATTGTTAGCTCCCCACTGGCTTGTATCGATCCATTGCAATCTTCTTTTTTCACTGTGTACTTACCCCAATGACTTATAAAGCAATCCATTGTTTCCCAAAGTGAGGTCTGCACAGAATAAATGCCCTAAAAATAATTATTTCAGTAATAAATGCATCTCCTGCTCCATTTTTCTATTTGACATCCTTCTCTTTGGGTATCCAGTGATATTTTCGAATAGAAATTACTGACTCCAAAATACCGAAAAAACACCCATTTATTTTACAAAAACATATATGGGGGCGGGGTAAGGGAGTAAAACAAGTGTGGAGGGGGTTGGGTGGGATTATAGACATAGGGAAATAGGGGTTTGGGGGACACCCAAATATAAAAAGAATAAGGGTATGTTTTTTGTATTTAAGATTCATTAAAAATGTTTTCAATAAAATATTTTTTGAAACAATCACATAGATGCTTCTCTTTGTTGTGACTTCATATAAGACATATAAGGCTTCATTAGGAGTTTTCCGGTCCAGAAGCAAGGGTGCTGGTAAGCTCCCTGGCACCCTTGTTTCCAGATCGGCAAACTTTGTGTCTGCCTGCCATGGCCACTGTGGCCACGGTAGGCAGACTCTTCCCGGGAGCACCGGCACCGTTGCTAACGATGCCAGTGCTCCTGTGTCCACATGAGAATGGGGACTAACAATTTGCCAGCGCCTGACTTCCCGGGACCGCCGGAGTCATAATGAGCTGGTGGCACCAGGAAGTCAGGAGCTGGTAAATTATTACGGGTCCAGTGGCAACCCGCCAGTCGCACCAGCAGGGTTACCGCCGGACCCATAATGGGGCCGATAGACTCCAACGCATTTTCTTCTTTTGAGTTTTGGGGTAATATCTCTTTATTTTTTAACAAACTTTGATGCATTTACTAAGGTCATATTTGATTCTATTTACACATCCTTTGTAATTTTGTTAGCATACTGACTATTTTTCGTTTTTATTATCTGAGTAAGCAAAAGAATGTCAGTATTTCTTAGGGGTGTTCCCATCAGCATTAATACTGAGACTAGCATTAATTCAGTAGCCTCCCTCAGTGTAGCCAGGAGCTGCGAAGAGTATAGGCAGAGGATTTTTAACATTATGCTGTACTGGGGGATCCACCACTTGTCAGTTGATTATTAATGGACCTCTCTTCCATTTTATCAAACATTACATGGGTAAAAGTAATTAAGGGGACTCAGTAATTCATAGAAGAATCTAAGATTGATAGATTTGCCCTCTCAACAGTTAGTCATGATTTTGCCTGTAATGGGGTGGAGATGTTTTTATTGGATGAAGGCATATACAATATTATTTGATCAGACAAACATAAATAAGTATACAAAATAATCAATCTATTACTCTGACTAGTTTCGTCTAATGCATTTTTGGGGGATTAGTTGACAACTCCCCCTCCTTATCGATTTCTTTGGTCTGTATCAGACAAATCTTCTGTTCCTGTAGTTAAATATTTGGTGAAATGTTCATCATCTCATTCTAAACCTTTTTTGGCGGGTATTCCAAGGTTTATTTTAGAATTAAACTCACGATTCATTATTACTAAGGGGGATCTACTTTTAAGGATTCAAACATGAAAAGAGGAATGGATTAAAAGTCTGAAGCTAGATGTTCTTTTGTCATCTATTCCTCTACTTCACACTTAACACTGAAATTATCAGAAAGAAATGAGACGTTAACCAATTGAGGCAAATGATCCGTCATCCTTTTTCATATGGTAATAGCTGTTTTCTTACAAGCAGTAGAGTCCACTTTAATTGCCACATTCTGTGTCATTGGGAAATCATCCATTTTAACTCCTAATTCTCAGCCTTAAGGTTCCAGTGCATTGAGAGATAATATAATGGACAACTTTTACAGGAGAAGGCACGTGTGTTCTCAGTGGCACATGTATGCTATGTGCCTGTGAGGGCAACGCTTTCCTTTGTCATCATCATCATAGTGTTGTCTTCCAGGCTTTGAATAAATGTTACATTTATTTGATGCTGTAATTATTTATAATTTTAAAATATATTTCATATTGTAATCAGACTTAATCTCTCAAGCGACCACCACTGGGTGTAGTGTTCACCTGTATTGTAAATGTCAGTTTAGCTAAACACTATTTCCTGTTACCAGCTGTTGCCAATATTAGAGGGTAGGAAAGAGAAAGAGTAATAACAAACAGTAGTAAGGGCTAATAAAACAATCCACAGCTGCAACTATTGACCAGCGGGGAACAGGAGTGGGGGATCCACAGAGTTAATGTAATCCAGTTGGGACCAATCAAATCTAATTAGCAGAAAGAGCCCATCACCCATTCCATGGAATTAAACCGCACTGAGCAGACCACCGCCCCCCTCTCCAACACTGCTTGCCCTGCACCTGGTATGGTACCTTCCTCCTCTTCCATCACACGTCCTCGTTAATGAATTAGGCACCTGAGAATATGCAACATGCTATAGGAAACATGATCATTGAAGCCAGGGGAGCAGACTAACAGGCTCTAGCAATGAGCAGGAATGAGAGGTGAGGCATAAATTGCATGCTGAATCTGCGGCAGGGTTATTATCGCCGTCTGACATTATACCACCAAGCATCAGGGGAACGCCGGGGGAAGTGGCAGAGACTGCTACAGCCACTTCTGAGTCCCAAAGACATGACACCAATGATTACACATTAGCTACTACTAGCACAATGATAGACCTCGTTAACCCCCTTGTACCATTTGCAGGTGTGTGCGTGCTTGACTCTACTATATTCTCCCATCATAGCCACTCACCTTTGATTTTTCCTTTTCCTGTTCTTCCAATGGGTCATGACCTGGATATCCCCTGGCCGGGCGCAATACACCACTATCCAGACAAGTATCTAAGCAATAAGACCACTTGTATCAATCTAACCAATTCCCTTTAACTACTGAAGGACATTGAGGCACATTTGCTGGGAGGGTACTCATCCTGTGACTAGTGTGAATGTCTGTGTCGCAGCCTCAAGCCTTGCTTCTACAGGGAACGAGCCTTCAACATACCTTGATAACAAACTCCCTCCACATTTACCCCGTGCTGATTGAGTACAGTCTTAACAGCAGATGTCTGCGGTTGAAGTTTGTATGTCCACTCAACAGACTGTAACTGCAGCCACTTCTTGGGAAATGTCAACTTTAAAAAAAACGAATTGGACCCTTCACCCAGCTGTGTCCAGCATATGTTCTATGCTATGCTGCGTTCTACAAAATTGCAATGCTTTGATGAACTCGCCTGTGACTTTGAAGTGGAGCTCTCGTATTCCATGCTCCGAATTGTAGATGGCAGCAGAGAAGAAATAATGATGGACGTGTGTTAAAAGTGATTGCTTTGTGTTGAAGTGTTTTTTTTTTGTGGTGGTCGCTGGTCATTTGTTAGTACTGTGGCTGGCATAGCTCTAGGGCTCGGTAGTACACCCATGGCATATTTGAGTTTCCACATCTTTTCTTGTGGTACAGTCATGTTTCAATTATAATTGCAGCACTAATATCAGGGCAGAACAATGATATTCTTCCACTTTGAATAACACTTACTGAATATGTCCTTTGTGCTTTTATATTCCATAATACATCACATTTACATGTACTCAGGGGTCACTCTCTGTAAAGGCTGCAAGAAACCAGGAATAAAGCGTGCAGAGCAGAACAGGTTTTTCAAAAATACCCTCAGTGACGGTAATAGGAAGTGACAGAGGGCCTCATTACGACCCTGGCGGTAAGGGGTTAACGCCAGCGTTAGCTGCGCCGACCCCTTACCGCCAATTACGAGGTCCCTTAGCGCCATGGCGCTTTTAACACCTGCTTTTAGCAGGTGTTAAAATCCATGGCGCTAAGGGACCATGGAGTTAATTACGCCACCGTAATTTACGGTGGCGTAATTAACGCCTTCCCCACTCCCATTATGCCCTATGGGGCAAAAATAGGAATGGGGAAGGGTAAATGGGGATTGGGGACTTACCGCCCCGCCGACCTCGGAATGGGGCGGTAAGTCCGCCAACCACCATGGCGTAAACGTAGTTTACGCCATGGTGGTAAAGTCACGGCCCAGGCGGTAACTTACCGCCTGGGTCGTAATGAGGCCCTAGAGACTGTTGCCATTTAGTCACCTTTATCTGTCACATTACATTTAATTTCTAGCTCATGACAGCGGGAACGTTCTAAATATAAATTGTTCTCTTTTGCTATGTAGTTTAGTTCGTAAGGTTGTGATGACTCAAAGACTTTTCATTCAATTTATTTTTTTCATTATTCAATGTATTGCTATATGGCTACACAAATATATCCTGTTACTTTCCCCTCTTATACATAGGCTCTCACATATGAAGACAGCTTCCATTGATACAGCTGCACCACTAAGGACCTTATTAAGGGTAATTCCGACAAACTATTCCGATTTTACCACATGTGGTAAGCATGTGTTAATGGTAACGGTCTTCATGATTGAGATTCATGCGCACCCTTCGGGGATTAAATGGGGAAAATGCCATATTATGCACAATTTGGCAGCCGTGGAGAAAATGTATTCGACACAAAAGCAGATCAATTTCAAGAGATTCAGTAGTGAAATTCGAAATTTGACAGTGTGGTGAAAGTGGGGGTAATTTGATTATCAACACTTCTTTCTGTACTGCAAACGCATATTCAGGCACTACGTCGGGGAGCTGCTTTAATCCTTGGAGCCTCAGCATAAGTGTATGGTTGAAACTGATGGGCTTGCATATAAGCAGCTGTCCAGACCCTAAGAATATAAACAGTAGGGACAGATACACTAAAACAAAGAAATGGCAGTGCTCATGAATGCAGAAAACAGAAATGAAGGGAGACAAAGAAAGGGAGGGAAGAGTATAAAAGAGGAAAAGAAAGGAAAGTGATACTATTGCATCAATACTAAGCTATGACCCTAAATTGACACAATAGGTATTAATATAATGAGTTGCACAATAAAAGAGTGTTATACAAGAACAAGCCACCAAGATTATTGTATATTTTAGGAAACTCAAACCATATATGACATGAAATGATGCTAAAAGACCAACCTATAAATAAGCATAGGCTTTTGTTAAAAGATTTAAAGACTAATTCATAGATTTCAGCGCAGAGACAGCGCACGCGAGCAGCACAGTGAGGGAGCGTGCGCCAGCGTGCGCCAGCCGTGTGCGCTAAACAGCATTCTGGCGCACCGTGTATTCATGGAATTACCAAGCCATTTTGAGCGCTGGCGCAGAGAACATCCCGCAGCGCCAGTTATGCCCCCAAGAACGCCCCTTGCGCAAGGAAAAACGATTGAAATCCCCAATACAGCGCAAAGGGCCGCGCTAACCCTGGACCAGTTAACAGGGCTGCTACACTGCAATCATGCGAGCGGGGAACGTGCATTTCAGGGGTTCACAGGAAGTATTACACGCGATAGGCCTTGTCCGAGCGGGGTACGTGTATTTCGGGGTTTTGCGGGAAGTTTCACACGTCATAGGCCTTGTGCGAGTGGGGTACGTGTATTTTGGGGTGCGCGGGAAGTATCACATGCGATAGGCCTTGTGCGAGCGGGATACGTGTATTTTGGGGGTGCGTGGGAAGTATCACACGTGATAGGCCTTGGGCAAGTGGGGTACGTGTATTTCTGGGGTGCGCAGGAAGTTTCAGATGCGATAGGCCTTGGGTGAGCGGAATGCGTGTATTTTGGGGTGCGCGGGAAGTTTCACACGCGATAGGCCTTGGGCGAGCGGGGTACGTGTATTTTGGGGGTGCGTGGGAAGTTTTACACGCGATAGGCCTTGTACAAGCGGGGTACATGTATTCCTGGGGTGTGCAGGAAGTTTCACATGCGATAGGCCTTGGGCGAGCGGGGTACGTGTATTTCTGGGGTGCCCCAATGCGAATTGGCAGTGTGTGGCCTCCAGGTGAGCCCTCACCACCCTCTCCAGGGCCTGCAGGCAGCCCACACCACAGGGGACTACCCTGCACCCCTGGCCATGCCCCGCAGGCAGCCCATCCACCCTGGCCATGCCCCCCAGCCAGGCCACATGTCACCATGCACAAGTGAGCACCGACACACGTCCCCCTGCACCCCCACCCACCCAGTAGTGACGGGCACCTGCCAGCAGGCCCCGACTCATGTCCCCCTGCACCCCCACCCACACAGCAGTGACGGGCACCTCCCAGCAGGCCCTGACTCATGTCCCCCTGCACCCCACCCACCCAGCAGTGATGGGCACCACCAGCAGGCCCCGACTCATGTCCTCCTGCACCCCCACTCACCCAGCAGTGACGGGCACCTGCCAGCAGGCCCCGATTCATGTCCCCCTGCACCCCCACCCACCCAGCAGTGACGGGCACCTGCCAGCAGGCCTCGACTCATGTCCCCCCAACATGTCATAAAGATGCACAATCATGGGCCTCATGTCCACCAAAATCCCACTGCACGCCACACCAGTCTTGAGACCCAATCAAGTTTCCCATCCACCCCACACTGAAAGGCCTATTACATGACACAAACCAGAAGTCAACTATGTACATCAACACATGTCCCTCACACACGCACACTGGGTGCCAGTGATTGTGTAAACCCACAGTGTGACATGCAGAATACCAATGAGCAAAAACCACACATGGTAGTAATAAATCAAAATATATTTAGCACAAAATGAAGGTAATGGAATGAAAACATGAAAAATATTTTAAACAAAAAAAGAAATGCATGTCCAAAAATGATAAAAATAATGATGTTCCAATCCAAAGTAATCCAAAAGAAAGTTTGTCCAAACTCTCCGTCCACCAAAGGAAACGTAAATTGCAAAATCCATTGATCCATGGTGATAAAAAAATATTTTGTTTTCATAAATGTACAACGATTCAATCCAGGGTCCATGAGCCCAATGAATGAAAAGAAACCTATAAAAAAATACCTAAGAAATAACTATATACAAAAGGGTGGGGCATTGTCCAAGCACCCCAAAATAAAGCAAAACGAAAATAAAACCTAACACTACGTCTCACTTATTGATTACCCGGCCCAGGGCATCATCAAACTCCTCGTCTATATCCTGGAGGCGGGACTCTTCCATGGCCCCGAGGTTTCGCAGGGACGATGACATGTTCAACTCCAACTCCCTGTGAATTGCCTCGAGGCACTCGGCCCGCCTCAGCACCCTGCGCATGGAGTTCTCCGCCCTGACCATCGTGAGCCGTGCCTTTTCCGCCCGCTGCCACTCCGCATCTATGGCCTGGCCCAACCGCTGCCACACGGAAGACACTCCTAATCCAGGGTCCTCCTACCCTCTGGCGATGCCTGCCCATCTGATGTTGATGGCCCTGAGCCATCATCGCTCCCACCTTGTGCCTGCTGCTGCTGTGCCTGTGCCGTGCCTCTTGCTGCCTGCACTTCCTCCAACAGCTGGGGTGCAGTTGGTGTGGTGGCCACCCCTGCTGGACGTCCGACTCCCGACTGTCGCAGGGATGTGTCCTCCACCAACCTGGTAGCTGGGTCAGAGGCAGCTCCACAGGGTACCCAGGTGATACATAGGTGGGAGGATGGCATGGAGGACAACTGGAGCATAGGGGGTTCAGGTGAGAAGGGGGTTGGAAGAAGGTCCAGCACACGGAGGAATCCAGCACTGGTGACCCGTCCTAGTAGGTCAACGCGGTCAAAGAGGCATCCGAGATGACGTGCAGTGTCTTGACGAAAACACTGCAGGTCAGCTCGCATGCCCCGTTGACGCAACACCATCCCAGCCAGGACAGGCTCAACCCGGTCCTGGATTGCCACGTCTGCAGGGAGAAGAAGGCCAGTTGTTGTGCGCTCATCCCCTCCCTGAAAACAGGTCTGGACGTAGGCATCCCTGCTGGTGCGGGATGATGCAGTCACAGGATCGGGGACAGGTTTACACACAGGCACCTCCGCGGCAGCCTGTGCTGCCTTCTGTCCCTGCCCCTGGACTGCAACACTAGCGCCAGTAGAATCCCCCCTCCAGACCCCGTGTGTGTCCCTTCCACGGCCTTCTTCTCCACCAAACCCCCACCAACCTGGATGACTCCATGCCATCTTCCTCCATCGGACCCTGTGGGGTCTCAGCTGCCCCTTCTGCTGCCGAGGAGTCCACCTCCAACCTCCGCCTCTTGGACCTACCCTCGGCAGCTGCAGCCTGGGACGCGGTACCAGACTCCTAACTCCCCGTCGAGATGACAACATGGGAGGGCAGCTGGGCCTTGCGTCTCCGGCTGGCGGTGCGATCCCTGCCGCTTTGCCACACAGCACCCTCTCCGCCCTCTTCATCAGTTGACGCTGCAGACAGAGAGAGATAGAACACAGGCATCAGGGCACTGTACAAAGGTCTCATACACACATGACAGTTGCACATGAGTGGCAGTGTCAAACTTCAGACATGGCATCACACTCCCCAACACACATGTCATTTCAACTCACACACATGAGCAAATCAACAGGAATGTTGCGCCAGGCAGCACCATCCATACAGAAACAACAGCATGATCAGCAGAAGGTGAGCCTGACGTCACATGCAACACGGGGAGTACAGAACACATGCACACACCCCACCAGACTTACATGCATCTGTACATCTCCACCACCTGTCGCAATGATAACATTGCCATCCATGTCACATCTGGCAATCAGCCTCCTACATGTCAGTGTCACATGGATCCATGTTGTATCACAGTTGCACACTTGTCAAATACACACACATGCACATGTACATAGTGCAGATATGTGCAGCTGGAACCAGCATCCATGTGTAACACCACAACCATGCCACAGTACATACACAGACATTTTAACATGTGTGCACCCACACATGCATTTGGCCAGCATGATTACCAACACATACACCATTGATGTGTATCACACATGAGAGGACTCACATGTGGCAGGTTCACGTCCCTGTACATACGCATCCATACATGGCCCTACAAAGACATATGTGCAACCTGCACACTCCTGGTACACCTCAACATGCGCAGCGTCCAATCAGTACGCATGTACACTTACCGCTTGACTCCAGACGGGTCTGCCTCTCAAGGACCTGGATGTGGAGCGCTGGGCGTATACGTTCCAGGCCCCTCAGTTGGTTGTTGGTTAGGTGGACCCGGCACCCCTTGGCATCCGCTGCCTTCAAGAGGCACCGGGCCTTGTTGAGGGTCCTGGACCTGAAGTCCTCCCAGCGCTTCCGGATGTGTTGAATGCCGCCGACTGCCACCCCCTCCTCGTGGATGGCAGTCACAATGTCCATCCAGATCCTCTTCCGTCCTTGATTGTCGGCGCGCAAACTTCCAAAGAGGGCATCATAGTGCCCCAGGACTTGCTTCACCAGGATACCAACTTCACTGGCACTGAAGCTGGTAGCCCTCTGCCTCTCTGGCTGGGGGATGCCAGTGGTGCGAGATGGTGTTGTGTCCGACATGGCAACCCCACAGGCAGGTGTGGGTGGGCAATTGGGTCCTGGGGCTGGGCTGTGGAGCGATGCTATCCCAGTCGGGAGTCTTCAGTTTCAGCAGGGGTGGTCACAGCACCTGCACCCCTGCAGATGGCTGATGTGCAGGCACCAAATAGCAGGGCACGTGGGCAGCAGTCAGGCAGGCAGCAGCAGATGGCAGGTGGGAGCATGCTCGGGGCTCTGGTGGCAGGAAAATGGCCTTTTGGGCAGGAGCGTGGTCTTCCGTGTGTTTTCGCGTGGCCAGCTTGATACGGAGTGATTTGGCATGTGAAAAAAGTGCACGTCAGCGTGTAATTCGAGGAAAGGCCTTTAGCGCATAAGCGCGTCTGTAACATAACGCGCACGAGCATTTCACACCACACGGGGGCATGTTCATTGTACACGTGACAAAACTGCATATCCGGGTGGCATTGTGTGTAATTGGAGGAAAGGCCCTTAGTGCGTTTGCGCGTAAGTGACGGGGCATGTGTGGGCTGGCTTAAAAGATACACGTAGGACGCCATTTTCTTGTACGTGCTTTTTGTGGAGAGCGAGCGGGTGATTCTTGTACTTCTTGTCAGTTCACACGCGATTACTTTACAACGGTTCCAGTTCGTACTCCCTGTTTCCTCAGACAGCGTTCATTTCTTCTTTTGGCGGCGGTGTTGCCAATGCGCACATGTGCGTCTTTTTCACGTTCTTTTTCCAGGCAGACAGTGAGTCGCGCACGTATTTTTCAACTGTGGTTGCCCCTGTGTGTCGTGTACCCCTTCACATGTCATTGTAGGCTGCGTGTATCACACGTACGCTTATTTTTGTGTTTCTGGGTGCCACAGCGTATTGCGGGTTCATTTTTCCACACTCGTGGTCTACCAGGGGTTGCATGCACGTCTAATTTTGTTTTTGTGGTGCCTGTGCGTTGTGTGACCCACCATCTTCTCCCAGGGGTCACAAACAGCCTTGCTAGATCACTAGGATACGAATTCCATCTAGTACCCTACCCCTTTCACCCCAATTGCCCAGGACAATTGTTTATTGCAACTCCCATACGCACAACAACATCAGTGCCATGGTTGGGAGGCGTCCAAGCAGTGAGGGAGGCGAAGGTGGCTGACCTCCAAAAGGTGGGCGTGGTAGGGGACGTGGCCAGGATGTGCAGGGTGCCCCAAGAGGCCAGAGTGTGGAGGACCAATCGGGGCCACCTATGCCCCCCCCAATGGTTGTGGGAAATGTAGCTGACACCATCCCAGCTCAGCCCTTGTTAAAACAGCCCATATTGTCAACTGAACCGGCACAGGAGGACTCCCAGGCTGACTTCAGTGTCACCAAGTCTAAGCCACGTGTAGTGATGAAAGTTGCTGTCACCAGGCCACGAGGATCTGGGGCGGCAATGTCATCTGCTGCCCCAAGTAGCCAGGGTGAGGAGGCTGCAGGGGCAGCTGCAGCTCAATCCATCCTAGCTCCGAGTCTCCCAGCCGGGACAGTGTCGGTCCAAGTCCTTCACACCGAGGTTGGTCCTGCCAACATAACCCTGCAGCCAATGCCTGCATTGAGACCTTTGGTCATTGTGCCTTTGCAAACTTCAAGTACCCAGTCCACCTGCGCTTCTGCCCCTACCAACCAGAGCATCCTAAGCCACTCAGGATCCGCACCACCTTCCAAGAAGAAGAAGGGTGCTCTTGCACTACAGACTGGGACCCCAGACACGGATACACACTCCGGCACGTCAAGGAAGCCTAGCTAGAACTAGATGCACTTATGGCCTATGTGTTGGCACATAGCCGCGAAATGGTGGTGACTGCAGGGTGCAAGGCTATGCCTGCTCAACGTAGGGCCCACTGGAAGACCATCGCGGACCACATTAGTGCCCTTGGATTTGTGAGGCGCACAGCTGATGATTGCTATAAGCGGTGGAATGACCTGAAACGCAGATCAAAGAACAAGCTGGCTTCCAATCATGCCTCTACTCTGGTGACTGGCGGTGGGTCTCTAACAGAGGATGACCAACTGACTGAACATGAGTCTGTCGCTGGAGCTTTCGTCACAGAGGAACAGATCCGAGGCGTGGGAGACCTACCAGATTTTGAAGCATTGTCTGGTGAGTGCCCATGCATGTGTGTGCAATCCATGTCTATGTTGCTTGGATGATGTGTTCTGATTGAGTGCGAGGTGAGGCTGTGTAGTCATGACTGGTATGGGCCACCCATGTAGTCCCTCAAAACCATTCCCCGGCCTTGGGTTTAGGTATGACAGTATCCCTTCTGACCACAGTTGCCAATTTGCACCAGATTACTGCAGTTGCCCTTCAACTGTCATTTTGCAACTACATTATTCAAAATGTTTTCCTGTTCATTCAGCCTGATTGTTTCAATCCTTGCCATTTTTAGGACACATTTTTTTGATGTACTGCCACATATGTCATATACTTCTGTCATACATTACACCCCCACAATGGCCCACATTTATCACCTTGTTATGGGAATGATTTAACCATTCAGGCTGATTGAGTAATGGGCTGCACACAATCATTTTTGGGCCCTGTTGAATGTTGAACATGAATGTTTCTTCTGTCATGTTGAAGTGACCAACCATTGATGTATTCATCTGCCTGCCATCACTGTATCAGTGACCACTGGATGTGTTGCAGCGTGTGGCACATGCGTATTTTGTCACACTATTTTGCATGTTTCATCTCATGTCCATCTCACATGGATGGGTTACAGTACTGATTTCCTACCATATGGCCATAGTAGTCAAATGTACCATGGCTATGCTACGTGACATCTGTATGATGGCATGTGTCATGTATGTGTATTGGACATGCCACTCACAGGCTAATGTGTGCTGTCAGTGCTATCCAGCATGCTGCACATGTGTTGCTTTTCATCTTGGAGTCCTCAGTGTGTGCTTTTTGCCTCCCTTCCAACTCATTGACAGTGCATGCATGCTAGAGTTATATTCATGTGGGACATGTGCAATTTGTGTACTGGATCTCTGCCTCGTCAGGCCTATGTGTGTGCTATGGTGCTCATGCCTGTTTCCATTTGTTGTCTTTCATGTTTTTACAGTTGATGAGTCACTTGATGCTGTTGAGGAGGAGGAGATGGTGCAGACCCAGGAGGAATCTCAGCCACAACCGGGCACCAGTGGAGGACGTGGGGTGGTGGTGGGTGAAAACCCAATCCTCCTGCAGACCATACTGTCCACGGGTGTCTCTGGGTACAGCTCCGCAGACCTCTATGAATCAGGTGCTGAATCGGACAGTGAGACATATGTGCCATCACAGGTGAGTGTTTCTGGCAGGGATGCTGTACTGTCCAACCCACCTGCACCGGGGGTAGACCCTTCTATGGGGATTTCAGTGTTGGAAAGTCTGCCTGTGGCGGTTACGGATGCAGGGTCACACTCCACAATATTTTCTCCTGTTCCTGGGCCAGCAGATCAAAGGAGGAATGCAGACCTGCTGCCTCAGGCAGTGCCAGCACAGCAAGGTGCAGATCGCCTTGCCCCAAACAGGTGTGGTGTCCGCCAACGCAGTGGCCGTGTGTCACCGGGCAATACTGTGTGGGAGAACTCCATTTACAGTATTGCAGCACAACAGGGGGCACTGTGTGAAATGATGGCTCAGGCAATGGATAGGGTGGCTACTTCCATTCTCCCCCCTGAAAGGCAGATGGAGCTCCAACAACAGGCAACAGAATCCATTTGCCACTCACACAGGGAGGACATGTTGGCGTCCAACAGGATCCGACGGGCTGCACTGGAGACTCTGTGTGCAGCCATCTCTGTAGAGTCCCAGGCCCACAGGGAAGCCCTGAGGTTAGAACACGGGTCCCTCAGAGATACTCTGGGTGAACTTGAGGTTTCCCGGAATTTTAGATCAGAACAGCAGCTGGAGCAGCTCACACGTTCACTCTCAGCTGAGCTCCAAGCAACCCATGAGGAGATCCGAGCATCACGCGAGGCCATGCAGGCAGAAATACATGCTACTCATGAGGTGCTGCATGGGGATCTCCGTACCATCATACTGCAGAACCAAACCTTCCAAACCCTCATGCTCGCTGCCTTGGAGGACCATACCAGGGCTTTGCGTGGGCTGCCTCCCATATCACGGCCTTCTCCTGATGTAGCAGCTGAGGGTGATGAGAGCGACGGCAGTTCTCCCACTGTAGCGTAGCCGTGCAGGCAATGAGCCCATGGATTTTTTTTTTCAACATCCATGCATGTGGGTGTTGGGATGCACCCTGTACCTCGAGCCTCCTGGGTGGCCTCCCTCCCCCCCGGTCCACACATGGCCATTTTTGATTTATTTATTTTTGGATTTTTTTTTTTTACAGTGTATTGCTTTGTGTGGCTCCCGTAGGCATCCACTGTGTATTTCAGCTGGGCACATGCAGGCTTGTCCCGTCTTTTGCTTAGATGCTTGGATTCCTGACACACACATCCCTCCTGCTTCCCCTTTCCATGGGCTTGCAAAGGGTGTGACCAAGTGACAGCAACTTACACAGTGACATTGGGCTCCCATGAGTTGTGTGGGCAGTCTGTAGTAAAAACTGTGTGTACATCCCTAGTAGGGATTGTTTTTGGATTCTACACTGCATGGTGTATTGATATGTGCTTGTGCATCCATGTCTTTCTCCTTATACACATATAGGTTATTCATATCTTCACAAGGCCGTCTCCTTTGCAGATGCAGTTCATGTTGTATGTAGTACACTGAGTCATTTGCCTGACAGCAACACTCTGCAGTTGGAAGGGGTCGATGTGCTGCCTTAGTCAGGTTGTGTGACTTGCACTACTTTAATTTTTTACTGTCATATGTTGCCATGATTTCATCCTGTACTGCTGTTTTGTGTTGCTGGTAAGTATTTGTCCATGTGTGGTGTTTCTTATTGATTACTGAGAGCATATTGTCTGTGGACTGTTTACATTAGGGACATTGCACTTTGTGACACGTGTTGTGCATTCATTTAGTTGCCTTCACATTGCATGACATGCCATGGTGTGTTGGGTAGCTGAGATGGGGAGGGGTTGGGTGACATGGCACTATTTTGATGTGGTATTTTGCAAAGGGGTAATCATTCCTGCTGCATGAATGTGTGTCTTTTTGTGACACAGCATTGGGTGTCTTTAGGTAGGTAGGGATGCACACAATGTAACACTTCCAGATGAACAATCTCAGGCTGGTATGGTTGTGACAGTTGACTCTCCCTTTTGTCATCATCATTGATTGTCAGATGGTATGTGCCAGGCCTGTGTGCACTCCACAGGGGTGGGATTTTAGGTTAAGTAATTTGCCACAAGCTGGGCACAGGCTGCCTCACCACGTGCCCTTTCACCTTCCATGCGCAGCGGCCGTGCATGTGGTTGGGGATGTGGGGGCACCACCATGTCCACCGTCACGCGCCGGCGTGTTGTAACGTTGTGCAGGACACATGCTGCCACTATGATCCTGCACACTACTCGGGGCGCGTATAGCAGCTGCCCACCAGAGCGGTCAAGGGAGCGAAAGACTCTGAATGTGTGCTCCACTATGCCCCGGATTGCAATATGGGCTGTGTTGTATCTTACCTCGGGTGGTGTGGTGGGGTTCCGAATTGGCGTCATCATGTAGATGCTCAAAGGGTAGGCACTGTCCCCTGGGGAGGTGATGATGGCTATCATTAGTGGTGTTGTCAAATTACTCAGTATCTGACATTCATTCATGTGCAGAGGCATTCATAATCACCAATCAGCCATGTGTCGCCATGTCGCCCAGCTTCCAGGTCCCGGTTTAGGGGTGACATTCTGAAAATGAAACTATCATGGCTTGACCCTGGATAGTTGGCATATACTGACGTGATGATTCCCTTGGCATCACATACTACCTGCACGTTGATTGAATGCGTGTGCTTGCGGTTTTGATATATGTGGTCAGTGGCCCTGGGAGGACGTCGAGCCACATGGGTGCAATCAATGGCATATAGCACTTTTGGGAATTGTGCCACCCCGTAAAAGTCCTGCACCACGGGCTGCCTTTCTGCAGGTGTTCTGGGCATGTATATGTCCCTGCGGACTGAAGGGCGTACAGTCATGATGGCCAACACCTGGTGTAGGCAGCATGACTGCGTGGCCTGTAACACACCCCCACTATGGCACTTGTCCGCTGAAGTGAACCAGTAGCCAAGAAGTGCAGTACATTGAGCACCTTTTCCAAGGGGCTCAGTGCTTGCGAGCACAGGGTGGGTGATGTGAGATCATCCTCCCACTCCCTCACCAGGTCTAGGATTATGTGTGGTGGAAACCTGTACCTCCAATACACCTCGTCATCAGGCATCCCAAAAAGGCTGGTCCTGGGTAAAAAAATGCTGGGCCTGACTATCCTCCTCCTGCGGTGTCCCACGACCACTGCTGCGAGGAACGGTATATTCATCGTAGCGTCTGAGCTTGTTTGTTGTTTGCGCGCACTGCTGGCGTACGTGTTTCCAGATTAGCGTGTCATTTTTGGTGCACGCCTTTCCCTTGTTCGATTCCATGAATACGTGTTGTTGGCGCGCGTGTGGGCGTTGCAAGCATTTACCTCCTCTAGTTCCCCCATAACACCCACATTTTCATGTGTTGTTTCCCATTCCGCGTGTTACACCCCGTGTTCCGCCCACTTTTGTTGTGTGCGCTGCGCTATGTGCGCTTTCCCTGTGCGCTTAGCGCACGCCGTTTAATGACGTGTGCGCCCAGGATTTTAGCGCACATCCCAGGATTTACACGCGCACTGAATTCCATGAATCAATGTGTGCGGCTTTGGCATGCGTGCGCTGCGATTTTCATGCTTGCGCTGCGATTTTCACGCTTGCGCTCCCCTTTTCGGCGCACATTTATTCCATGAATCGGCCTGTTAGACACTAGTGAAATTTGGACCATTTCGTTTATGGCTATGACCCATTCGGAGGTTTTTATTAGAAACCTCAAATATAATATATTGCAGTAGACCAACAAAGGGGTTGGTTAATGGTACATAGCAGTACCCTGCAACTATCTTTTGTAGGCATCTCGAAGTATGGCCTCAGCCAATACAAACCTTCTGTTCCGGAGAGGCTCTAACATACTCTATTATTATTTGTGGCAACAACACTCTTGCTCAAAAACCTAAAATCAACCCATATGAATCATTCAGACAAACAGTTAAAACCAATAAATGCTCAACTATCTAGACACATATAGACTTGAACACTCAGTGAAAAATCTTTAGTTACGAGAGTTAACTCTAAACAGTGCAACACACCAACATCCTTGAAATTCAGTGACACATCTTTAGTTAAATTGAGTTTAAGGTGATGGTTTAAAGTCAAAAATGCCTTCAAATGTGTCAAGTGTTGGAAGATGTGCCATATTAACTCCAGGCCTTCTGCCGCACAGTCCATGGGAGCACTGATGACATCACACATGACATAATTTATGGGGAAGAGGACTGAAGGTGGGTTGAGGAGAGAGAGTGGCAAGGGATGTGCGAGTGTCATGAATTTTTTTAGATTTAAGAGGAAAAGTAGTGAGCAAAGTCATTAGAGAGGGGCAGGCAATGAATATTGTGTTGATAGGTGTGAGAAAAGATTGGAGGGTAGATTAATGTGTGTGGGTAATTGAGACGAAAGTACATTAGATATTTAAAGTGGAAGGAATTTGCAGAGTCCATTATAGATGAGAGTTAAGCATAGGGATATTTGTACACTAGTAGTAAGGTGGGGTTTGGTATTTGTGTCAGAGCTGTAGGTCATGGTGCGTGTTTGTTTTGTGGGTATGGATTTCAGAGGTGATCCAGAACCAAGGACAGTGTTAGGAAGGTGTGAATGCATGTGCAGGATTGTGTTGGACAATCAGAGTCATAAGTGCATAGTAAAAGTAAGAAAATGCACAGCCAATAGAAAAGGCATGAACAGGGGAGAGAGACCGGAAAAGGGTCCTCAAATCATCAAATTAAGGGGCAACATAATCCTGCTTGAATTTCATCTTAATCATTCAAGAGAGGAGGAGTAGAGAGTGAAGGGACCAAGACGTTAAAGTTGACAATTGAGGGATCTGAGGGACAGGGGTCAATGGAGAGCCCAGAGGGGTAGAGCGAGGAAGAAAGACATGGTCAAGCAAGTTTCCACCAGTGTGGATAAGCTGGTCATGGAGGGAGCAGATGGAGTGGTCTGATAGGAGGGAGTTAAGTTGAAGGCTGGAGTTGTGGAGGTCTTGGGAAGGTTAAAGTCCCTTTTATTTTTTTTATTTTTTATAAATGTTTTATTTATTATTGGTTATTTATTGGTTAGAAGTCAAATATGTAAAAACAATCATCAACTTAAAATAAACCTTTCACATTACATTTCCAGAGAGCATCTACAACCAAACAGCAACATTCTGATCCCCTAGATTCACACTTAATAAATCAGGCCAAACAATAGGTAATTAAATCAGAGACGACCAACTGAGTTCAATTAATCCTTACCCTCAATCCATGGTGGTCCCTGCCAGTTTGATAACACAGCATTAAGCATTTTCATCACCGCAATAATCACCCTGGACTTATCACCAAATAATATACACTTCCACCATTCCACACTTGAAAGAGTTGACCCCATCAGTAGAGAACCCTGAAGAAAAAATGCTCAAGTCTCCCTCAGAGCTTTGCAATTCATTACTAAATGCTCTGGGGTTTCCACATGCTGGATTCTCTTACAGTACTGACAGGTTGCATTATCAACACCCACCATCTTCCTCCTAAACAGAACCTCTCTTGTATGGAGGATATTCAGACGACATCTAAGAAGTAAATCCTCATATTTTGGGGAGGAGAATTTGATCACAAATTTGGGTAGCTCATTGACCCTCCCACTCTCAGTGGTCATCCTTTCTCTAGACTTTAAACCACCACATTGATTCATGGTGAAGAACCAGTCCCTAGACAACAATTTCTTTCTCACACTCATTGGCTTGAACAGCAACAATTCGACAGAGACATTCTTATCCAACAAAAAAGCTTCCATCTTAATCTGCCATTGTTCCAACTAGCCTCTACTACCCTACTATCTAGTGCCAAGATCAAGGCATCACCACACTCTCCAGGGCACACTTTCTGTATAAGGAGGCAGTCTTCCAAGCCACCATTGATTACAGAGACTGGAGCCTTAGTTCAAGCCTAATCATACACATAAGGAGGTCATTTGGCAGTTTTAAGATCTTGCGCCAAAAGTGACCCTCCAATTCCACCCTGCAATCACATGAGAGGCGAAGAACCGCCTTGGCACCATAGGTGAGTATCTGCGCCACCTTCTGCTTATAGAAGGTCACAGTAGGTAGAAATGTAAATTTACTGAACTTCTGGTGGAGCACCCTACCCTGATTGACCAGGGGGATCATTCTCTGCCACAGATATGCATAATTAGCTGCCTCATTAGCATTTCTGTTAATAGTGACTCCCAAATACACAATTGAATCCACTATATCCAAGGGTATACCCTCCACCCTCCAAGTAAACTTCTCTTTCTTACTCAATCTTGCATTCTTCATCAGGAGCACCTTAGATGTTGCTGCATTTATTCTCATACCATTAGCTTTGAGATAGCGCTCAAAGGCTTTCAGGCATCGTTGGAGTCCTATTGGAGTACATTCAAGGAAAACCAGGTCATCCGCAAAAAGAATCCACGAAACCTGGGCTCCGTTGATTGTTAGTGGAAAGGCCTGAATATCCACCTGAGATAATCCCAAATCAGCTATATAGAGGCAGAAAAGGAGCGGTGCAAGAGCACACCCCTGTTTCAAACCCCGATAAGTGAAGATTCTACTGGATAGTGTACCCCTAGATCATAACCTAATTCGGACTGAAGTATCTGTATAGAGTGCTTCCATTGCTTCTACCAGATCAACCGGACATCCCCACTTCCACAATGTTGCCCACAAATGACTCCTGATAACACTATCAAATGCCTGTTTAAGGTCCATGAAGGCCAAGAACAGTGCCGATCCCTTCTCAAAACTCTTTTCCTTTAGGAGATTCAATATAAAGAGATTTAAAGATGTTCCCCCTCCCCTCACAAAACCCGTCTGTCTAGGGTCTAGTATCCCACTCGCTTCAGCCCATTTTTTCAGATCCCGCAAAAGGAGAGTTGCAAAGAGTTTACCAATCGCATCCAAAAGGGCGATAGGATGGTAGTTTTTAGGTTCCGCCCTATTGCCCTTTTTGAAAATGGGCACAATCAGGGCCTCTGTCCACAACTCTGGGATGGACATATTAATCATGATTTGTCTAAACATCGTAGTTATGACATTAGCCAAATGATCTTTGTTCTTTTTTAATTCATGATTCAAAATCCCATTGGGTCCCGCCACACAGGAAGCACTCAGCTTTCCAATCATGAAACATACATCATGTTTGTCAAGAGCGAAATTCCATCCACCCTTACACCGCTCCTTAGTGACAGTTGCGCCTTCACCAGGGTCAGAGAACAGGGGCTGATAGTGTTCGATCCAATCACTCTCTGCCACCATCACCAGGGATTTCGCCTGGCGATAGACACCCCCATTATTTATTAACTCCCATGTAGTCCTAGATTCTTTCTTGCATACTGCTTGCAGCATGCACTCAGCATCTTGTTGCAGGCGTGAGTATTTTGTAGTTCTGCACCAGTTTTAATAGGTCTGGCGAGATAACCCTATCCTTTCCTTTTTCCTGGGTTCCGAGACCCCCCTTATCTGTTTCACTACTTTACGTATAACTCTTCTGTTGCAGACTAGTTCACAGTCATAGGCATGCTTTATAGACCATGGCAGAGCCCCTTTCTGTGAACCAGACCTAGAAAATTTGGTGAGGAGTCCCCTATAGTCAGTATTCATGGGATCAGACAATAACTATTTTTTAAAATCCCTATTGATCTTCTTAACCACTTGCTCTTTCAATCTTAAGTGAATCTCACAGCTCCCAAATTCAACTTCTTCCGTTTTATCAATCTTACTTTTAACTCCCCACTCCCTAATACTTATGATCAATAAATCATGGTCACTGAGTGTCTGCGGACTAACCACAAAGCTCTCAATGATCTCTTTAAGTTTTTTAGGAAATAAACAATAGTCAATACATGAGGTCAGGGTCCCACTCCTCCATGTCAGGTGACCAGGGATATCTCCCTCCGTTTGACCATTAACCAAATGCATATCTCTCACCTTCATACTCAACATCTATTCCTTCTCTCTTTCCTTCCCTTCATTCTTATCACACACTTTCACTATTTTATCCAGCAATTTGATAATCAGGTCACCACACAATACAATTTTAACCCCATCCACCTCGCAAACATTGTCATCAATCAAATTGATTAAAGACTTCATAAAATCAAAATCATTCCCCATGTTGACTCGCCAATAAACATTAATCAATATCCAGGAAAATTCCACAACATCCTCATTGTGCTTTAAATAGATTGCCTGAACATAAGGATTTGGGCATTTGGTGGCAGTCACTGACCATCCAAGTCATTCTTCATCATCATTAATAGACCAGAAAAAGGACGGCCCGGTAACCCCTTAGGAGCTGGGTTTAGGAACACCACATACCCATCACAATGGGCAGGTTCCCTTAGCCAAGTTTCTTGGAACAGGAGGATATCAAAGGCATCCATACCCATCAATCCCCCTGCAAATAGGATTCGAAAACCTCTAGTATTCCAACACCCTATCCTCAATCGGTTCAGCTTGTTCACCCCCACAGTCCATCACCCAGAGATACAACCCAATGATCCCGCTAGCCATGACCGAGAAGAAGTGGTATCAGTATGGGAGCTTGTATCAATCCGCCCTCCATGATTCGACACAGTAAACTTCTGCAAATGCAGATTTTTCATATTCAGGATCGTTTCACCAGCTTTAGGATGTCTCTTCGGTTCTGGGTTTTCCCGGCTCGAGGCCCTTAATGAGGTTACCATTATCCAATTCATTTTCAGTTGAGTGTGAAAATCGGATAATTCAAATCCAAAGTATAAGAATTTGGGCCTGTTCATGACTTTGCCGGTAACGCCTGCAGTATTACCGCCGGCGGTATTATCCCTACCGCCGTACTCCCCGGCGCTAATAGCGCCGGATCACGAGTTTGGCGGTAATGTTAATCCCCTTTCCCCATTGAGCCCATTCGGGAATGCCCCATTCCCCATTGGGCTCAATGGGGAATTTTCATGCTCTTACCGCCGGCGGATTTCCCGCCGGCGGTAATAGCGCACATTTTCGGCGGATTTCCCCCCAGCTCAGAGCTGGGGCGAAATCCGCCAAAGTCCTGATTTGGCGGACCCTTAAAACCGGCGGTAATAGCGCTACCGCCAGATTTAAGGGTTACCGCCAAAGTCGTGATCAGGCCCTTTATCTCTAAGGGCCAACAGTGAGTCCTTTTTGCTCTTGTGAGGAAAGATGACGAATAATCCAATCCATCTTTCTTTCTTCCACAAACACCATGATCTTAATATCCTCATTCACAAATTTGAGATTTGGAGTTATGGTGTTAAACAACCGCATGACATTTCCTATATTCAACAGGCACATCTTTGAATCACTCTCCATCCTTTCCAGACAAACCTTCGGACTCAGCACTTCCATTTGGTTTTTCAACAGGGGATTCCCACTTCTCGCAGCCCTCCTTATAACATCCAATCTCAATTTGTTAACTGGACCATATTTTTTGCCAGGTTTAACATTCTTATTCCTATTTCTGGTCTCCAAACCACCTCTTCACATTTCCTCCAAGGACCTCAACTCCAGTCCTGATCCCTTGAACTTTCTTTGATTGACTCTATCTGATTTCTCTGGGTCTTTACTAAGAACACTAGACACCGTATTGCTTCTTTGTTCAAGGGTTTTAAAATGCTGCAGATCTGTTTCTAATTTGGCCTCCCCTTTTTTTAGACTAGTGGATAGTTCGGCCAATTTCACTTTCCCTTCCTTACTTGGGATCAGGGGCAAACTCTTTCTGGAACCAGGAATCCTTTGAGTAATCCTTTAATAGGTGGATCCGACAGGGGGACCCTCAACTCCCTAGATCCCATGAGGCCCTCCAGGGTTTCCCATTCAGAGTTGCTTACATTATTCCATTTAGCATCATCCTCCGCTCTCTCAGGTTCTTCCACTAGCAAACTCAATTCCCCTATGGAGGTTTTAATGTCATCAGGCAGATCAGCTGCCACTTCTTGTAGAGGCGGAAGATATCTCCCAGGTTTCTTTGAGTCCGGTAGACTTAGCTGCATAGGAGGCGATCTAATATTCCTCAGGAAAGCTCTGGAGCCCTTCGCCTTCCTTTTTGCATTTGTTTGCATGTTTTTTTATTTTTTTGCCAATTTTAATGTGTGTTTCTCTCATAGGACCCCCTCGGTACCGACCACACCGTCCTTTCGAGCTCCTTCCTCAATTATAATCACCGACTTGGGATCTTTCTTTGTTTTAAATACAGAGAAGATATTCTTAGATATAGAGATATCATTCACCCCTCTTAGATCCACTAATGGCTCCAACCCACCATGCCCTGTGGGAGGGGGCATGAGGGGATTTGCCACAGAGTTTTTCACAGGGGAGGACATTCGAATCACACCCTTCATCTGCATCCTCATCATGAGAGTCTTATCCACAGACTCCCGACTGGCCAAGTCGCATAGTCTATTTTGCCACGTAGCCGAAGTTTCTACCTCTATATCTAATCTCTTGTCCACTCTTGTGGCAAAAGCCTCCAGGCCATGAGTTTTGTCTAAGACGCAAGCAATCAAAGTCGATTGGGTTTGAAGAGACTCATTCAGGCTCTCATACAGCTTTGTGAAAGGCCCTAAGGATATGGACAGTGAGGCCATCACTAGTTGCTGTAGTTGCATTAGATTTATACCATGCCCACCATCCCCAGCTCTTCTTTTTCTTCTGCCCCAATTCTCTTGAATCCTCAGGGAGTAATCGGGCGATACACTCCCCGATGAAGAGGACTCAGATGCCTCATCACTCCCAAATACCTCAGGCTGGATCTCCTTCCTGGGAGGCGGGCTAATTACACCCAAGGATGTATTCACTTTATTTACAGGGGATTCTATCACATCCCCCATGGTGATTTTAGCTATATCATCACTCTACGACATCAGCCACCTCTCCACATTCTTTTGAGGGCTGGGGGATTCCCCAACCACCTCTTCCACCACAAGTTCAAGGAATCCTCCACCTCTCTCTCAACCAAATCATCCGCTTCAAGAAGAGTTTTATCCAAGAGTCTTAGGCACTCCTTCACCCGGGACAGACTCAGGCGTTTTTGTTTGGCAATTTTTACACTAAGATCAGACAAATCATTTGCCAGTTTACTAGCCAGCTCTTCATTTACTCCTCTCGTCCCTGATGTATTAATACTTAGGGCCGCCAGTTGAAAGTAGGCCTTAGAACTATGAGCGGGAGTATTCAGCTAGTAAAACGCCTACTCCCCCCTCGGGCTTCCCCTCTGCTTCTCCTTGCCACTTTCTTCCATAGCAGATGGTAGAGGTTCCAGACAGCTGGAATTTTTAGAGGCACCAGATTTTACTAGAGACTTTAGGGATCCAACCCACGAGGGCATAGATCCCGGCTGAACCTCGGCCGTATCTTTCGAGGGTACCCCAACATTTTTCATAGCTGGTTCCACAACGGGCACCAAAGGCCCCTCTTTCATCAATGTGTTTGGTAGTTAATTTTCTTGGTGGAACACACATTCATCCACGGGGGAGTCACGCCCCACCACCCCTCTCCTTGTCTGCTGCCGCGCTCTTACACAATGCAGGGAGGAGGACCTTGATTTCTCCATCTTCAGCACAGTTCCCACAATAGCCGACTCCTAGCCCCTACTCTGCCCCCTCTCGCCAACTCCTGCTAACTCCACTTATCTCCACTTCGCCAAAGACCAAATACATTTAGCAGGCTCTACACAGGGATGTCTCTTAGTTCCTCAAGTTAATAACAGCTCTACAGTGAGATGAAGAGTCACTGCGTAAAAGGATCACTACATGTGGAAACTGGAGTCAGGCAAAGGAAAGGTTCAGCAGCAAAGTCCTGACTTGAGTAAAAACTTTGACCCTCGGCCCTTTCCAGCCCTAACAGGCCCAGATAGGGAGTTCCCCTTTGCTGATATTGTCATTGAGGCTGAATTCCCAAGGACAGTTAAGAAAGCTGTTATATATTTCAAGGTAGCAGAAAACCATGCCCATCTCAAAAGTAGCGTTTCCTATCTAGTGATAGTTTGGGAAAAATAAATAGATTTCTGCAGATGCATAATTATTTGCAGTGTCTCAATTAGGAAAATACTGGAGAATCTAACAGAAGTATTACCCCAAACTAGAGAAGCCTGTAGGATCAGCACATTTAATGTGAAGTTGTTGAGATTGTAGACATGTGCATTTAATAATCCACAAACTATTTTTGAGATTTGATTAACTTTTATTCACAATTGTCTTTTAAAGATCTGTATTTTGTAGGATTTTATTGAGTGTTATTTAATCTTATAAGTAATTAGTTTTAAATTATGTAGGATAATTTATCTGATCCCTGGTCAAAGCATTTTATAATTTATTACATATTCTAGTGAGTCATTCTAAATTGTCATCGATTATCTCAGGTTCTGGATTGCGTACTATTGTATGGATGTTATTTATTGCTTCCTTGTTACATGCATTTCCTTACTGTTGGGGTCATCACGGATTGGGCGGAGCAGCAAAAATACAGTGGTAACACTATTACAGCTCCGATTCTGGGGGGAAAGTGGGAGATTTACCTCCAGCTTTTTGCTGGAGGTAAATCTTGGCACTTTTTGCCCATTTGCAGCTCTATTACTGCAGCGATAATGGCGCTGCAGTAATAGTGCCAGGAATGTCCCACTGAGTCCAATGGATCCAATGGGAATGGGGACTTACCACCCCCCAATCAGTGCAACTCAGCATTCAGCGCTAATAGTGCCAGGTCAAGGCATATACACGTGGGGCGACATGTACGAGGAAGGGGAATTCAGGGACTTTGAATCTCTTAAGGCCGCCGAAGGAATACCCCCGGGCCAGTTCCTCTGGTACCACCGCCTTAAACAGACTGCCAAGAAACAATGGACCTGCTGGCCGGAGGAACCCTCCCCTGACCCTCTACTTCAAGAAATGCATGACCTCTCGGATGGCTGGAGACCAGTCTCCAGGCTCTACAGCAGACTATGCGACAGACCTAACCCTAAAGGCAAAGATCTGAGAGCGAAATGGGAAGCAGACTTTGGGACCCCGATCACGGATGAAGAATGGGAGAGAGCGCTAATATTTCCCAAAAAAGTGTCCAGGAATACCAGATGCGGTCAGATTCAACTGAACGTCCTGTATAGGACATACATAACCCCTCATAGGGTCGCCTCCTTCAATAAGACATCCTCCCCTGCATGCCCATGGTGTGGGAACGATAAAGCGGACATGATCCACATGTTCTGGACTTGCACTAAGGCGATGACACTATGGTCCAAAGCCAAACAGACTTGCATGGACGCCGGAATGACGAGGTACAAATGGAGCCTCGGCGAGAGCCTCCTGGGGAATTACCCAAGACCTAGCGAGTCCAAGCATGCTGTCAGACTAATGGACATCTCATGCATCCTGGCTAAGAGAACAATTGCAATGGCCTGGAAGACGCCGTCGGGCCCCAGGCATGAACGATGGCTCAAAGAACTCGAGAGATGGACAGTAGCTGAAACCAGGGCCTGGCAAGAAGGAATCACGTCAAGCGGCGAAACCGAATGCGGCACCCTGGAATCATGGAAGGCCCTCCTCAGAGACATACGCTTCAGCGCCGACTACAAACCCCCCTGAAATTTCGCAGCATCACACTGACACTATCCCCTGATGCCAGCACTGGAGGGACAGCCCTCATATGCGACCCCCCCTGCATCCTGAAACTCTGGGTCGCAGGCCCTAACCCATCCATCCACTGTAAGTTCGCTGTAACATGAAGACTGTTGTTGATTTGTTTGTTCCCTCCCCCTCCCCTGTCCCCCTTGCACCGTCCCCTCCTTTGTTTGAACCACCGTTTGATTTCTCGTTGTATTGCACGTTTTTTTTCCACCAAAATCAATAAAATACGTTATAAAAAAATAGTGCCAGGTCAAGTTGCTGTACCGCCATGGTCCTGATATAGCCATGTAACTGTGTGTATTACGTCATGTATTCTAAAAATGTTTTATAAATGTTATTTGTTTTGTTTAGATTAAGGCAAAGCCGAATAAACCTGTTTTCTACAATAGCCAGCATCTTGATAAGCAACATCCCACACATTTCTTTATTTTTCCACATCGTTGATATTCCAAAAAGAAAACTAACTGAAACGCAGCACTTCATCTATGGAGTGTTGCAAGACATAAACCATAGTAAGCAGGGGCAAGGCTTGAGGTATTACCAACACATCACATAATATACTGTGTTGCAGTGTCGTCACTCATTTCCAACCCCAAGGTGCAGCCCGGCAGATAGTGATGTACCTTGCTAGGATGAAGCTTAAATTTGCTTGTGTTTTCAAACTAGAGCATTGGTAGTGCAAAGGGGGGAACAGCCTTGGGAGCTTGATAAGAAACTCTCTGCCACGCCTCTCTGCCACACTTTACTTTTCTTAAAGTTTTATTTGTAAATGTGATAATAATGATAATAATGAAAATAATAATACTAATAATACTAATGATCATAATTATCATACTCATCACAATAATTATATAGACAGTTGTGCAAAGTAGCAATTCCCATTTTAACCAAAATACAGACAAACACATAATAAGTCTGTAGGCTTTTCTTGTGTGTCCTATCATAGACCTTCCTCATTGTCGACCAAACCATCCTCCTCAGTACAATGCACAATCTGCAATCCACCACCAAGCAAGCTCTGAAGTGGACTCCATCTTCCCTTGTCAATATGTCACAGTCAGTCCCCTTCTACCTTTTCAATACAGTCACCAGCCTTTAATATCTGGGGTCCCCCGGCATTCAATTCTTTCTTCTCCTTTTAAAATGTGTATTCGGCCCGTTTGGCCAGATTTAGACAATCCTTTAGATGGATGTTCGATATACATGTTGATGCTACTAGATCCTCCTGCATTTTAAGGAGAATCTGGAACATGCCATCTTTAAATCAGGCATGTAACTGTTAGTCAGATGGATACACACATTTATTCTAAAATGTAATTCCTCAAACACAGAGATGATGTCTTTTTAATTACTTGCTTGCTGAGTATGTTGCTTTTCTCCTACTTTTCGCTTCCTCCATCACTGAATTCTGCTATTTTGGTGGACTCTTGGTGCATGTTTATGGAATAAAAAGGCACGGGGAGTGAGTGACAGTTAGGACAGTGAGTGACAGTTTTGAAATCTGCACTGTTCATGGTTGCAAACTTGAAGTACTTGAGTATTCTGTGCCAGTGTGATTCTACATGGCATCCTGTGGTGACATATTGGTGTATGTTTTAAATAGAGGAGAAACCCAAACAGCTGTTATCTCCCAGTGCTCGGACCCAGGTGTGCTGCTGGTCCAACAGAAGGAGGTTGGTATGTGAAAGGGCTAAAGATGTTGCAAACCATTCAGTGAATTTTAAACGTCTCTGTGTTAGCTAATGTGGTGCAGAATGTAACTGCATAAGCCTACAGGGTTTGTGCGATCAATGTGTGTAGTGTTCAGGTCATGGTACATTGGAAGGTGAATAGATTAGTCTGGGGGAAGGGAGGCTATTGAGGAGTACTGTTTTTTTAGGGTTCGTAATATATACCGACTGGTGGTGTCCTAGTTTGTCATCGGGCTGAAAGCAGAGGTCCTGTATTATTTGCATTAGTCAGGATGTTTGATCCTGGTAAGTCTTGGTTTCTTTAAAATAGGATTTTTTTGGAAAATGTATTTATTTGGTTGAATAGGTTGGCACCACGCAGATACCAGTAACAGTCCCTCTTTAGGATGCCTTTAGGTAGTTACAGTGTGTTTGCGGGTGGTGGTGCGACATTTAATGCAGGGACATGGTTTGGAGACATAAAGAAGTGACAGCTGATGACAGAGAGACATACATAAATATGGTGTAAATGTAGTAATTTGGCCAGTGGTTATATGAATGTATATTTAAGGAAATAGAATCAGGAAGGAAGTCTTCTCCATGGGAAGGTTTAAAGACAAGTGCCCCGATTCTGAATAAATCATTCCTGTAAAGATACTGCTTTTTAAGATGCTTCATTTTAGCAATCTTCATGTCACCTTATTCACAAACGTGTCCTATGCATTTGTAGGGGGCACCGCACCAGCACAAATGATGCACTGGCAAACACACTTGCATACAAGAGTATTGGGAGTGTGCTTCCAGAGCTAATGCATATTAGTTTCCAGTACATTTCACAGTGTGAGGCCCTGTCAAAACAAGAAATAAACCTTTCTAACCCTGTTTGGAGAATACAATTGCAAGGGGGACTGAACTGGCTCACACCTCAAGGATGCAATCCGTGTGTGTATGAGTGTGGAGGTCAGAAGAAAAGGAGAAAGCATGTGAGAGGATGGAATTGGCATTGCAGGCCAGAGAAAAGGTGACTTCCATTGTACAGGGCTTTTGCATCAGGCAATGAAGTGCCATCCAGGGATATATGGTGTAGAATCAATTGGCAATGCTCTCAGAGATGTTCGTGTAAAGTAAGAGTATGAGAAGTAGATCTGTGTATTGTCAGTAAATCGGTGGTATGAGAAGCTGAAGGAGGATATGTGTTTAGCCAAATTGGAGGTGTAAAAGAAATCGGCCCAGAACTGATGCCTTTGTGTCACTCACTGTAAGGCAGGTGGGAGAAGAGGTCTTATTTTCAGGGATATGAATATTGAGCCAGCAGAGAAATAAGAGCCTACTCATTTGAATAGAGTGCCTTTGAAGCCAATAGAGAAGATAGTTTGGACGCTGTGGTGATGATCCACATTGTCAAAGGCATCATATCAATCAGGTAGTATTAGCAGTGAGGAGAGGTGCGGCATTGCGAGGAAAGTTTGAAGAGTGTGCTAGATTGCTTTCTGTGGGGTGCCTAATGAATATTCCAGATTCCAGATTGAAGGGGATTGCTTAGAGTGTTTGGGGTCTTTACGAGGTTGCCAGTAAGCTTCCAGTAGTACCTGTGGATTACCACCAATCTCGGCTTACTATTTCTGCAACCCGATATCCCGGTATCACTGGGATAATACGGGTGGCAAAAGAACGGTAAATTCCCATTCAGATGGAGTCCAATGAATCACTGGCACAATTGTTAATGGTGCCGGTGCTTCAGACTCGGAGTATGCCAATCTGAAATAGGTGCCAGTACATGATGTTATCGACACCTTATTTACGGACCAGCATACTCCTAATAGCCCTCTTTGTCTCATGAAAGTTGATGATGTAGTTTTAGGCAGATTGTAGAGAACTCTCTCAGGGATGGAAGAAGAGCTTCCAGTCTGTAGGAATAGGGATTGTTAGGTTTAGCAGTGGGCTCTTTCATGCATATGGACATCTTGCAGCAGCCTGGAAAAGAGGCCAGTTGTTAGCAATATTGAAGAACGAGAGGTGGCAGGTAATATGTGAATGGGTGAGGGTAGTTCAGGAGAATCTTGAGTAATCCATTCTCTGTTCTGGTTTTGGTTAGACTGACCCAGTATTGTCATGCTTATTGTGTTTATGTTAAGTAATGCATTGATATCTCCAAAGTGCATTTTACATTATGCAACTTGTATTTAATGCTAATAGAAATAGGTGTTTCTTTTCCCAGAAAACCTCTTGATGCACATACTGTTTAATTTTGTACAGCCATGTTATATGAAAAAATACACATTTTATATTATGATTATTCTGTGAGAAGATGATAGGATGTATTGTATATGCTACATAGATTGAGTTAAACATTTTGATAAGGCCTATATTTATGAAATTGTCATCGGCTGTGAAAATTACACAAAGCAATTTGGGTTCCATTTTGCATATAACATTGAAACTACAATGCCCTCTTTTTAGGATCAACCAAAGCTACCATGAGAAGAATCCAAACACTACAAAATAATGCCCTCAGAGCTGCACTAGGCATTTCCAGAAGAGACCACATCTCCGAGAGCAGCCGACAAAACAACTGGCTACCAACCAATGACAAAATCCTTCTAAAAATGTTGTTGCTCACCCACAAATCTCTCAATAATGCTGCCCCCAGCTACTTGGCCCAGGGATTCCATAAACAGACCTCCTCGAGACCACTTAGATTAGCTAACAGATATCGCCTCCACATACCTAGCTTCAAACGTTCCACAATCGGAGGCAACAGCTTCCCCGTAAAAGCAGCCAAACTGTGGAACTGCCCCGCCACACTGAGATCAGACCAATCTTACCATAACTTCAGATCTAACATCATTTTGTGCTGAAATCTAATGGCCAGGAAATGTTAACTATTGCTCAACCTTTGTATATATTGCTTCTGTAAAATATCTTTATCATTTGTATATTACCCTTGTAATTAGGTACTGTCTGTATATAGCTTCTTGTATTAATAACCTGTATGTAGATCGTATACCTTCTCTGTTGTAACCAAGCTTTGCATATACTTGCAACCGCTGCGCCCTGTTACCACCGGGTATGATGCGTATTATAAATAATAAAACAAACAAACGAACGAACGAACAAACAAACGGACGGACGAAACAACTGAACTCTAGTTAAACCAAAGATGTGTTTAAACAAAGGCCCATCTCTGAATAGCTAAGGAGTGCAGATTTCTGCTTTTGAGAAAAGATGCCTCCCAATTAATTAGTAACTAATCTATTACTAGAGATGAACAGCCACAGCTGTGGGTATTCAGAACAAAAGGCTGTGTAAGGAAAATACAACAGAAATAAGTCACATGCTTTCCAAATTCCAAATTTTTATGGAGAGGCAAATTTTATAGGGGGAGCCAGGTCAGAGTTCAAAGATCTAGTTATTAAGTAAATGGTCACTTCTCCAGAACACGTCTACAAAACATGCTGAACTCTAGCCTAAGAGCAAAAGGGCATCATCCAATATGTTTCTGCTTCAAGAAAATCACCCATTAAATGGCCCTATAGTCTCAAAATATTTGTTCAGCACATTCTTTTGGTTACTGTCAAAACTCCAATGTACACGTACATTGGCATTTAAAAAAAATGTATATTTATACATTTAAAGGCACCAAATAATGAAAGCACATTATTGGCTCTAACTTATTCAGCCTTTGCTTGATTCAGAAACTAAAACTAGGTTTGAATTACGAAAAGCAGCCTCTATCATCTACATCCAAACATGATATATTAATATGTATGAATTATTAATACATTTCAATATTTAATGACACTGCCATGCATGCAGCTACAGGAGCATAGTGTTACGCTCACCAGGTATCCACAGGGATGCCACCCAGCCGGGTTACTCGCTGGTATGCTTCTCAGCTTTGCCCTGATGTGGTCTGCGGGGAAGGTTCTGCCTGAAAATACAGGAGGACTGTGTTCACGACTGACCGACTGGGGTAAATATCCTCCCTCCACCCCGGTATGATGTCAGTCCCTCTGGCGCCCTCTCCTCACCTTGTGGTAGAATTAGGCGTGCTCTCTCTCCTGCCTTCATTGCAGGGGCGTGTTGTCTTTCATGGGCGAGTGCGGTTCAGTTACTTCACTGACGCCGGCCCCTTTGATATTGTTCTGGTAGATCTTATTGCTGTTCTTTAGTTTTGTTGCTATC
The DNA here is from genome assembly GCF_040938575.1 of Ambystoma mexicanum. Taxonomy (NCBI): domain Eukaryota; kingdom Metazoa; phylum Chordata; class Amphibia; order Caudata; family Ambystomatidae; genus Ambystoma; species Ambystoma mexicanum. The sequence goes on from NC_090925.1 coordinate 559,945,025, forward strand.
CTGCATGCCTTTCTTTGTTTAAAATTTCTCTTTTTTCCCTGGTAAATGATGGTGCATTAAGAGCGCTATGATGCACTAAGTAAGCGCTATGCTTTGCTAACCTGTGTTTTCCTTCCTTGTAGGTCGCGGTGTTCTTCAGCATGAGTGGAATGTCCGGAGTGGTGCCAGCTGAGAGGTGACCAGCCAGGTAAGCCTTTTCAGCTGTAAATGTCTCTACTGCTTTCTTTAATGTTGCCTCTATCTTCCTCTATCTTCCTCTTTCAGGTGGTTCTGTCCGGGAGGCGTGCAGATTCGAGGAAGCTGTTCTCAGTAGCTGCGAGTGTTTAAAGATGAAGACTGCAGGTAAGATGCTGCTGCTAATGATGTTCCTTTTGTCTCCTTGCAGGTTCTGCTTCTCCGAGGTTCAAGGGAATAGCTGGACACGGTGAGCATCACGTTGCAAGCTGCAAAGTAACGCGAAGCATGTTGTCTTGCTCGGGTGTGGTTTAAATAGCCCCAGCAAAAAGTAGTCCCTAGGCTACCACACCCAAAACACTAGACTGCATAGTTTGGTTCTTATGAACCAAGCTATGTGGATGCATCCATGTTGGCTGACAATACAATAAAGTAGTTCCCAAGCACATTGTTTTTCATGGTGTATGAGCCTGGTGCCATAGGCCCATGAGGGCTTTTGAAGAGGATGCCAGGCTCTAGAGGCCTGAGTCCTGATTCCACCTGGCCAATGGGTTTGCCAGAGGGGGTTTCGGGCGAGGGTCGTGACACATAGAGAATAACTTTGAATTCAGACTTTTTTGTGATTCGAAATATAGAGGTATCCACAATGGCACAGGTCCATACAGGAAATTATAAGGGACAGTCATATTTCACTCTAATTCAATCCTAATTCCTGAGATGAGGAGTAAAGCACCTCTACTTGTGACATCACAAAATACATTTAGCCAATCGAAGCAAAGAGGGGAATTTAGTGGGTGTCAGTGTGAAGGGAACCTATCACAGGATCCATACATTCAGAAACTGCTGTACCAAATAATGCTGCATGGGTGGTGTTTGTGGAGTATTTAAAGGTAAACACATAGGTAGTTGTGAGTTATTGGGAAAGCAGAAGAGGTTGATCGCTTGTCCGAGAAGAAGAGAAGAGCTGATTGGGGTTCCAAATGGAGATAGCTGATGGAAATCTTTCTTAAGAAGGCATGTTCTAGAAGGAGCCAAACACATCAACCTTTCCCAAGACAGAGCCATACTTCCTGGGAGAGATTTGGGAGCAGGGAACAGACAGGAGAGAAGAACCCTCCAGGTGGAGTAGCATGGATCATTTGATCCCCCTACCTGTCCTGGGCCTTTAACAAACACATACCAAATGTGAGCATATTAACACTAGTGCTTTTAAATACATGTCCAAAGAATTAGATAAACCCCATATAACTATTGAAATTATTTTAGGGGAATCATATTTACAGGTAATGCCACTAACTGGGGAATGGGCATGTAACAGAAACTTTGAGGAAGTATATTATAAATAGAATGTCCAGAATGTATAATTGCTCAGGGCATGTTATTCTTTCACAGTCGCCAAGTATGAATGTATTCCGTTTTTACATGGGCAATTTATATCTGGGTTTCTAAACATGCTGTATGACATGTCTCGCATATTTTGAGGAATGTAGAGACTTCTTCACCTTTGAAAATAATAGTCTACATCACAGACAAATCCTGAATAGGGATGTCTACCCCGCAATGTACAATTGGAAGCAGCTCAGTTTTTCCACTTTATTCCCAAGAAAATAATGCAAATTTAAATAACCAGCCTAATTTTTCCAAATAAGGTTCTGCAGAAAAGAAAGGATTCTATCTTAGGTGGATGACAAGTAAAGTTAATTTGATGATTCCTTTTCTATTTCAATGTTATACTCACATGCTTATGTGACCCTTTTAGTGAATCACAATATTGTTTCCTTCAAAATAAAAGCTTGTACCCAAGCCCATAGACAAAGTGACCAAATTAAACTGAGCAAATATTCTTGAATCTATGCACATGATAGGAACTAACAGTATGCTACAGTTGAATGTGACACAACTTCATGTGAACCCAGTTTTTTCTCTGGTACCAACATTTGTTGATGGTATGTGAGAAAGTAAATTGACGCTACAGAGTCTATTTAAAATGTTTTTTGTTTTCATTGAATCCAAACACAGAAAATAATGTGAATGCCCATTTTGGGGAAGATTGGATATTTTGTCCAGAATAGTGATTTAAATAGGCTTTAATACATGAATATTTGCTTTCATTTTGAATGTAAACATTAGTGAGACAATTGCAGGTAGGTTGTGTTGCTTTCCTGTAGAGAATCTGACTGTGCTTATGTGGAATATTTCAGCATTCCAAGTTAGGAGACCACCTTTAATTTCTTCATTTATTGTTTGAAATAAAATTGTGTATTAAGATCAGCAACAGCCTTTTTCTTGTCCCACATTTTGGGGTGCGATTGTTATGGTGGGGGTGTTAGAGCAGGGGACATTTCTGCATAACAAAGAATCACACATTCGAAATTGAGGTATATTGCATAGATTTAATCATTACAATAGACATTAGGTTAATGCAGAGTTATGATGCAGTGGTTGAGATGGGATGGCGTAACTTCCTGGACAATGCATGCTAGAGACACAGTGGGTTGCGGCACAATCTGTGTTATGGTTCTTCTGGTCCAAGATTGGCCCTAACATAAGGGGGTGATGTTGATGTGCCCGGTGTAAATATAAGAAGTTAGATAAACTATGTTGTTTGAGTCTAATATCAAGTGCATTCTTGTTTGTGTAGGTAAGTGCTCTTGAGAGTCTTTGGGTATTAGTCAGTGATGGCTATTACTTTGCAATTGTCCAGTTGGTCCAGACCTTAGAAGGTGTTTGTCCATGCTAATTTACATGTGAGGTCTCGTTAACAGTCAGTTTTTATGTGATTTCCTGAAGGCCAATTGCTTGCTTTCTGTGCACAGTTGTCTGGGCATTGTGTACCATACATTGGTTGACAGAAATTAGAACCTGGTTCCCACTTGACATCTCTGGTTCATTAAATAAATGCTGCTAAGGCTGCAATGCTAGAAAGAAGTGCTCTGCTGGTTGTGCAGTGAATTTCTTTTTGTGTGGGTTCAGGGTAATAGATGGGGGATGGCCGATGCACAGTGGTTTTACAATGATTCTACATTTGAAACTCACGTGTTTAGCGGGCAAGTCTGATGTGTTCCCACCTGTCTAGTGAGTGCTCTTTATAGGTGATATTCCTTGGAAGCAATTGAAGAGGACATTTTTTTTATGTTTAATGGTTAAACCATTTAAACCTTTAACATTTTTCACTTCAAATTATTCAAATTATCATTATTTTGATGATCTTTAATGTTAGTGTTATTCTCCTTAGCCATTTTAGCAGGAAGGCAATATGAGTCCATTTACTCCCCCTCGCTCTCCAATTTCTTCCTCCTCCAATCCCATTTTCAGGGATTCCACAAATTTTAGCGTGTCTATTGTTCTGCCAACCTTTTCAACTGTCAATAGTCTCTCCCAATATTTCTCCTCCATTTCTGGAGAAATTCTGAAAGTATAGCTCCCCATTGCCGCCTGGCGTTTCAATGCCAGGGCCGGGCAGGTTAGCATAACATATCTAACGGTTTCAAGTTGCTCATTGTTTTCACAATGTCTACAGTATGCTTTTGATTGTTCTAGTTGCTTTCTCCTCCATTTAACCTCTATAGAGTTCCAGATGTTCAGTCTACATGTCAATAGGTCTCTGTAGTAGCTTGATGGGAACTTCTTTAGGTATGGTGGAAGGATGTTCAATGCTTTACGTTCCCATATAATATTATGACTCTGGTTTCTTGTCACTTTCTTCTCTAGAGTTTCTTCCCAGTCTTTTTCCTGGATAGTTCGTTTTGCCTTATTCGGGTTATATTTCAATGTTTCCTCAGAAATGTTAAATTGTTCTAGGATAGCCTAGCATTTCTTTTTCCAGCGTTGAAGTATCGTCTCTCTGTTTAATGGCCAGACTGGGCTGGTATTTCATATGGCTGTGGTGGTTTGTCAAGAATGCATTGCGGTAGAGAGATAAAGTTTTCCACAGCACTATTGATGCCAGGGATTGCAGCCTTAATTCAGTTCTTATGAGCTCAATCGGCAGCGAGTTTGGAAGGCATAGAATTTTCCGCCAGAAGTAAGACTCACACTCGTTCCATACTTCCCAGCTCAGGCCAAGCAAAGCGTGCGCCGCTTAAGTGCTTACAGCTGACAACTTTTGTTTATAAAAAGTTAGAATGGGCGTCAAAGAGAACTTTCCGTACCTTTGATTTATTATCAGCCCTTGATTAGTTAAAGTCGTTCGTTTTTCCTGCATCAGTGCTTAGTGGCATTCTTCATTACAGCTTTTGTTAATCCTTAGTACTTGATATAATGTTGTGTCCACCACTTCCAGTTTTTCATTCTCTAACATCCAGGCATGATTTTTCATTACCCCTCTTTTCCCGCGGCTGGACTTCATTATCAGGACCATGCATTTCTTGATGTTTATTTTCATCACGTTTTCTATTAGGTACTTGTTGAAGGCCTCTATCCTACGCTGTAGCCTGATGGGCGTTTGGTCGGCGAATACCGCGTCATCAGCATACAGCATCCATGGTATGTCCATCCCGGTGATCTTTGGGGCGAAGGCCCGGATCAGTTCTTGCCTCTTCTTCATGTCTGCCATGTATATAATAAAAAGGAAGAGAGCCAAGGCACATCCCTGCATGATTCCACAGGAAGTTCCGATCTTTTTGGTCACCCCTCCATTTGCAGTAGTTTGGACCTGTATCGTGGTGTTGGTGTACAGGGCTTGGATGGCTTCTAAAAGGTATACCGGCCATCCCCATGTTTCCATCTTTTGCCAAAGGCGTTCCTGCTTTATCCCATCGAACGGCTGTTTGAGATCGATAAAGGCTAAGTAGATGGCTTTTATTTCCCTCCAGGGCGTTTGCTTTCATGATATTGATTAGGAACAAATTTAAAGCTGTTCCTACACCACTAATGAAGGCTGTTTGTCTCTCATCCAGGATTTTGGCCCGGGTCGCCCATTTCTTTAGGTCTCTTAACAAGATAGACGCAAATAGATTGCCTATAGAGTCCAGCAACGCTATTGGTCTGTAATTTCTGGGGTTCCCTCTATCTCCTTTTTTATAGATTGGTACAATGTAAGCCTCTCTCCAAGAGGAGGGGATTTGTCTCAATCGTCTTATCTGCAGAAACAATTTATAGATTAGGTCTGACCATTCCTCGCAGCTGTCTTTCATCATCTTATTCAAGATGCCATCAGGGCCCACTGTCCTAGAAGCACTTAATTTTTTTTATCATCGTCACGATGTCATCTCTATCGAATTCTAGTGCCCAGGGAGTTGCATAAGGTGCCTTAACTGTCGCCTTTTCTTTAGTTGTACCCTCATATAGTGAGGTGTAGTGTTTAAACCAGTTTTCCTCTGAGACTAGGTTTACACCTACTGCCGATTGTTTAAGGTCCCTGTTATTGATTACGTCCCACGTGCTTCTTGCATTATTAGCTGATACTGCGGCCAACATTTTCTCAGCGACACCTTGAGCTCTCATAAATCGAGTTGAGCGGAGCCAGTTTTTATATGTTTGACAACACTTCCTCCATAGATCGACTTTATCACTAGAGTTAGCCTTTTTAATGCATGTCAGCTCTGCTCTATATTGTTTTCTTCTGGCCGCTCAGAGCTCATCATATTTATGTTTCTTTTGAATGGTTTTAACCTCATTAGGATCGTATTTGACCTCAAAGGCTTTCAGCAGCCATTTGTGTTCAACCACATCCTCTCTGTTCCCAATGGAGTTTTTATATTTTTACACCAGATGTGGAATTGACTGTGTTTTAATCCTTAATCGATTTCTTACCCAGGAGAATCCAGTTTCCATTGTTTCTTTTCTCTTCGGAGTTGATCTAATTTTCCAAGCGAGTTCCGTTTCCAGAAAGCTATGATCACTGTGTATTTGTTTCATAATTGTAAAGGAGTTTATCCATTCCAGTGTATTCCCTCCTATGAAACAATAATCCAGGCAAGCTCCGGTTTTCCCACAGTGCCATGTGTTTGTTCCTGTCAGATCGCCTCTCGTTTGCCTATTTAGCATCCTCATATCTCGGATTCGCATTTCCTCCATCCATTTTTGCTCTTTCCCTACTAGATGTTCCGCCCTTTTGATCTTCCCCTCCCTATCCAGCAATATGATGTTTAAAGCTCTGCTAAGAAGTATCAGCTGGTCTTTATCAATGGCATTTATGATGTCTTTTAAGTAGCCATCCAGGTTAGGCATGTTTTCGCTCCAATAGGTGTTTATCACTAACAACTTGAACGGGCCCTCATGCCCCTCTGAGTGCAGTGATATTTTTAAAATTTGTACATAGGGGTTTGGGATTAGATGTTCCAAAACTTGCAGGGCGCTGTCTAGTTTTTTTAGCATCATAAGGCCTGCATATGGTCTCCCTTTAGGCCGCTTTCTGGCTGGGTTTATGTACACTTCGTATCCCTCACAGACTGGTATGTCCTGAAGCCAGGATACCTGGATAGAAATAAGATCATATTTGCCCAGAAAGCTACTGTCATTAGTAAACAAATGCTTGAAGCCTATGGTGTTCCATGAGGCACAGTAGATGTTTCTTTGGGCTCCACATCAATCTATTGTTTTTTCTTTGTATTTAGAGTACTTGCCATCCATGTCCAGTCTGTGGGGATCTTTTTTCCTTCCTTCAAGTTGATTTTGCTCTTCCCACTATTCCCTGAGTTATCCACTGTAAACCTCAAGGTTTTCATTTACTCCATGCTTTTTTTTATTCTAAGAGGACTTTTCCTCTGAGTTTCCATTTTTCTTTTGCACTTTCTCTTAAGTCCTTTTTAACTTCACCCCTGAGTTTCTTGTCTGGATCTGTTTTTCTTTTTGTGCTTTTTTCACCTCCTTGTGTTCTTTTATATCCTTGTTTGTTTCTTTTGAATTGTTTACAGTTGATCTTTCTTCCAGGGTTTCTAATCGGAAACCTTTTTTCCTCTGGATATCGCTAGCCTCCAGCAATGTGTGCTTGATTTTGTTGGAGTTTAGGTGTAGGATAACTTAATCCATCTGCCTTTCTTCCGGAAATTCCACAATTTTGATATCCTCTGTTGTATTGAAGTTTGCTTGAAGAGATTCATCACGTAGTTCCTATTTAGCACTACCCGCCTTGGACCTTTTGATGTTGTCTCCAGCTTTAGGTAGCAGCCTTTAGGTGGCCTTGCTCTCATGGGACTCCTGGGAGGGAAGGCTTCGCTCTGATCATCTTCCACTTTCTCCCCCTTTTTTTTTTAAATTTTGGTTTTGACTGGAGGTTTGCTGGCTCTATTTGGGCTTTTTTTTCTTTATTGTCTAGCTGCTTCCTTTTTTGTTCCAAAGTTTTAAACAGGGAGGGGACTCTTTGCTCTACCCGGAGCGGGGTTCTCTGGATAGGGGCTGTCTTTTTATCTGGTTTCCGTGACTTTTTTATAAGTTTCTCTCTTTGGGATTTCAACGTCTTGATATCTTTTAACTGTGCTCCTGGGTCAGCAGATTCCCAGTTATCTATGGTTTGCCAATCGGATAAACTAATGCTATCCCATTCCTCCTCTTAGTTGTTTTTGTCTATTATTTTAATGAGGTCACTTAAGTCAGCAGTTTGCTCCATCTCCTCCCAGTCCTCCTTGTCGATTTCACTAGTATTTTTAGTTCCATTTGTCCTGTGTTAGTCCGACTCACCCAGCTCGCTAAGTGTCATTTCCCTTCTGGGTTTCTTTGCACATTGCAAGTTTTCTCTTTTAGGTGGCGTTCTTAGATTCCTCAAAAAAGCTCTGGAGCCATTAACTTTCCATTTTAAGGTTTCCTTTTTTATTTTCTTTCCTTATCTATTTTCTTCGATGCCGCCTTTCCCCCTTGATATTCCTGGTTGTTTGAAGTACCGCCTCCGAAAATTGCAAAGTTTGTTTGGTCCGGTTTGGGTGCGGGCTCTCCTCTCTCATCAGCCTTCTTTTGCGGAGAGATCAGGATAACATCTTCTGGGGGATTGCCCAGTTGATCTAGTTCCGTGCCGTCTCCTTGTTTCAGTCTCATTGGATCCTTTCCAGCCTTTATGTTGCATCCCAGCCAGTCCAGCTCGTTGTTCGTTTTACAGAGGTTTCTCATCCATTTACAGTCCTCAAGGACTGCCTCCATCAGTAGTGATTTATCATTTGCGTCTTTTCTCCCTAAGTCACTAAGGCGGTTTTGCCAGAGTAGCGTTTGTTCTGCTTCCTTATTAATTCGTATGTCTAATCTCTGCAGGGAGGATTCCATTAATTAATTTTCCTCTTTAATTTGAAGCTTAGTTACTTCTTGTAGAGAGTCTTCAATCTCCTCATAAAGTTTTAAAAATGGGGCAAGTGTGATGTTCAACAACGTCATGATCACCTTTTGGATGTGTTTAGTATCCTTTAACCTTTCAATTTTGCAGGCTTACATGATTAATTGTGGGATTCGTTCTTCCATCGGATCACCATGAAGTGACCTTTCGTCTGCAACAGCCACATTTTGAGTCATTTTAGTTGTCGTTTGTTTTTCGTAAGGCTTATTTAGATTCATTTCTCCCCGAGCATTATCAACCTGAGCATCCTTTTTAGCTTGTTCTTTATCTAGTGCTGCCATTTTCTCATTAATGAAGGAGAAACTTATCCTTTTTTCTCTTTCTATTTTCCCCGTCAGGATCGTTATATCTTGCATGATTTTATTTGCTAATCTTGAATTACTCAAGTTAGCTGCAGGTGTTTTTTCACTTTCGTTTTCACTTGCACTTCCTGGTGATTTAGGGCTCTCTGCCAGCATCAGGGTTTTATCATCACACCACCCCTCTTTAGCCGGATATGGACAGTGAGGCCATCACTAGTTGCTGTAGTTGCATTAGATTTATACCATGCCCACCATCCCCAGCTCTTCTTTTTCTTCTGCCCCAATTCTCTTGAATCCTCAGGGAGTAATCGGGCGATACACTCCCCGATGAAGAGGACTCAGATGCCTCATCACTCCCAAATACCTCAGGCTGGATCTCCTTCCTGGGAGGCGGGCTAATTACACCCAAGGATGTATTCACTTTATTTACAGGGGATTCTATCACATCCCCCATGGTGATTTTAGCTATATCATCACTCTACGACATCAGCCACCTCTCCACATTCTTTTGAGGGCTGGGGGATTCCCCAACCACCTCTTCCACCACAAGTTCAAGGAATCCTCCACCTCTCTCTCAACCAAATCATCCGCTTCAAGAAGAGTTTTATCCAAGAGTCTTAGGCACTCCTTCACCCGGGACAGACTCAGGCGTTTTTGTTTGGCAATTTTTACACTAAGATCAGACAAATCATTTGCCAGTTTACTAGCCAGCTCTTCATTTACTCCTCTCGTCCCTGATGTATTAATACTTAGGGCCGCCAGTTGAAAGCAGGCCTTAGAACTATGAGCGGGAGTATTCAGCTAGTAAAACGCCTACTCCCCCCTCGGGCTTCCCCTCTGCTTCTCCTTGCCACTTTCTTCCATAGCAGATGGTAGAGCTTCCAGACAGCTGGAATTTTTAGAGGCACCAGATTTTACTAGAGACTTTAGGGATCCAACCCACGAGGGCATAGATCCCGGCTGAACCTCGGCCGTATCTTTCGAGGGTACCCCAACATTTTTCATAGCTGGTTCCACAACGGGCACCAAAGGCCCCTCTTTCATCAATGTGTTTGGTAGTTAATTTTCTTGGTGGAACACACATTCATCCACGGGGGAGTCACGCCCCACCACCCCTCTCCTTGTCTGCTGCCGCGCTCTTACACAATGCAGGGAGGAGGACCTTGATTTCTCCATCTTCAGCACAGTTCCCACAATAGCCGACTCCTAGCCCCTACTCTGCCCCCTCTCGCCAACTCCTGCTAACTCCACTTATCTCCACTTCGCCAAAGACCAAATACATTTAGCAGGCTCTACACAGGGATGTCTCTTAGTTCCTCAAGTTAATAACAGCTCTACAGTGAGATGAAGAGTCACTGCGTAAAAGGATCACTACATGTGGAAACTGGAGTCAGGCAAAGGAAAGGTTCAGCAGCAAAGTCCTGACTTGAGTAAAAACTTTGACCCTCGGCCCTTTCCAGCCCTAACAGGCCCAGATAGGGAGTTCCCCTTTGCTGATATTGTCATTGAGGCTGAATTCCCAAGGACAGTTAAGAAAGCTGTTATATATTTCAAGGTAGCAGAAAACCATGCCCATCTCAAAAGTAGCGTTTCCTATCTAGTGATAGTTTGGGAAAAATAAATAGATTTCTGCAGATGCATAATTATTTGCAGTGTCTCAATTAGGAAAATACTGGAGAATCTAACAGAAGTATTACCCCAAACTAGAGAAGCCTGTAGGATCAGCACATTTAATGTGAAGTTGTTGAGATTGTAGACATGTGCATTTAATAATCCACAAACTATTTTTGAGATTTGATTAACTTTTATTCACAATTGTCTTTTAAAGATCTGTATTTTGTAGGATTTTATTGAGTGTTATTTAATCTTATAAGTAATTAGTTTTAAATTATGTAGGATAATTTATCTGATCCCTGGTCAAAGCATTTTATAATTTATTACATATTCTAGTGAGTCATTCTAAATTGTCATCGATTATCTCAGGTTCTGGATTGCGTACTATTGTATGGATGTTATTTATTGCTTCCTTGTTACATGCATTTCCTTACTGTTGGGGTCATCACGGATTGGGCGGAGCAGCAAAAATACAGTGGTAACACTATTACAGCTCCGATTCTGGGGGGAAAGTGGGAGATTTACCTCCAGCTTTTTGCTGGAGGTAAATCTTGGCACTTTTTGCCCATTTGCAGCTCTATTACTGCAGCGATAATGGCGCTGCAGTAATAGTGCCAGGAATGTCCCACTGAGTCCAATGGATCCAATGGGAATGGGGACTTACCACCCCCCAATCAGTGCAACTCAGCATTCAGCGCTAATAGTGCCAGGTCAAGGCATATACACGTGGGGCGACATGTACGAGGAAGGGGAATTCAGGGACTTTGAATCTCTTAAGGCCGCCGAAGGAATACCCCCGGGCCAGTTCCTCTGGTACCACCGCCTTAAACAGACTGCCAAGAAACAATGGACCTGCTGGCCGGAGGAACCCTCCCCTGACCCTCTACTTCAAGAAATGCATGACCTCTCGGATGGCTGGAGACCAGTCTCCAGGCTCTACAGCAGACTATGCGACAGACCTAACCCTAAAGGCAAAGATCTGAGAGCGAAATGGGAAGCAGACTTTGGGACCCCGATCACGGATGAAGAATGGGAGAGAGCGCTAATATTTCCCAAAAAAGTGTCCAGGAATACCAGATGCGGTCAGATTCAACTGAACGTCCTGTATAGGACATACATAACCCCTCATAGGGTCGCCTCCTTCAATAAGACATCCTCCCCTGCATGCCCATGGTGTGGGAACGATAAAGCGGACATGATCCACATGTTCTGGACTTGCACTAAGGCGATGACACTATGGTCCAAAGCCAAACAGACTTGCATGGACGCCGGAATGACGAGGTACAAATGGAGCCTCGGCGAGAGCCTCCTGGGGAATTACCCAAGACCTAGCGAGTCCAAGCATGCTGTCAGACTAATGGACATCTCATGCATCCTGGCTAAGAGAACAATTGCAATGGCCTGGAAGACGCCGTCGGGCCCCAGGCATGAACGATGGCTCAAAGAACTCGAGAGATGGACAGTAGCTGAAACCAGGGCCTGGCAAGAAGGAATCACGTCAAGCGGCGAAACCGAATGCGGCACCCTGGAATCATGGAAGGCCCTCCTCAGAGACATACGCTTCAGCGCCGACTACAAACCCCCCTGAAATTTCGCAGCATCACACTGACACTATCCCCTGATGCCAGCACTGGAGGGACAGCCCTCATATGCGACCCCCCCTGCATCCTGAAACTCTGGGTCGCAGGCCCTAACCCATCCATCCACTGTAAGTTCGCTGTAACATGAAGACTGTTGTTGATTTGTTTGTTCCCTCCCCCTCCCCTGTCCCCCTTGCACCGTCCCCTCCTTTGTTTGAACCACCGTTTGATTTCTCGTTGTATTGCACGTTTTTTTTCCACCAAAATCAATAAAATACGTTATAAAAAAATAGTGCCAGGTCAAGTTGCTGTACCGCCATGGTCCTGATATAGCCATGTAACTGTGTGTATTACGTCATGTATTCTAAAAATGTTTTATAAATGTTATTTGTTTTGTTTAGATTAAGGCAAAGCCGAATAAACCTGTTTTCTACAATAGCCAGCATCTTGATAAGCAACATCCCACACATTTCTTTATTTTTCCACATCGTTGATATTCCAAAAAGAAAACTAACTGAAACGCAGCACTTCATCTATGGAGTGTTGCAAGACATAAACCATAGTAAGCAGGGGCAAGGCTTGAGGTATTACCAACACATCACATAATATACTGTGTTGCAGTGTCGTCACTCATTTCCAACCCCAAGGTGCAGCCCGGCAGATAGTGATGTACCTTGCTAGGATGAAGCTTAAATTTGCTTGTGTTTTCAAACTAGAGCATTGGTAGTGCAAAGGGGGGAACAGCCTTGGGAGCTTGATAAGAAACTCTCTGCCACGCCTCTCTGCCACACTTTACTTTTCTTAAAGTTTTATTTGTAAATGTGATAATAATGATAATAATGAAAATAATAATACTAATAATACTAATGATCATAATTATCATACTCATCACAATAATTATATAGACAGTTGTGCAAAGTAGCAATTCCCATTTTAACCAAAATACAGACAAACACATAATAAGTCTGTAGGCTTTTCTTGTGTGTCCTATCATAGACCTTCCTCATTGTCGACCAAACCATCCTCCTCAGTACAATGCACAATCTGCAATCCACCACCAAGCAAGCTCTGAAGTGGACTCCATCTTCCCTTGTCAATATGTCACAGTCAGTCCCCTTCTACCTTTTCAATACAGTCACCAGCCTTTAATATATGGGGTCCCCCGCCATTCAATTCTTTCTTCTCCTTTTAAAATGTGTATTCGGCCCGTTTGGCCAGATTTAGACAATCCTTTAAATGGATGTTCGATATACATGTTGATGCTACTAGATCCTCCTGCATTTTAAGGAGAATCTGGAACATGCCATCTTTAAATCAGGCATGTAACTGTTAGTCAGATGGATACACACATTTATTCTAAAATGTAATTCCTCAAACACAGAGTTGATGTCTTTTTAATTACTTGCTTGCTGAGTATGTTGCTTTTCTCCTACTTTTCGCCTCCTCCATCACTGAATTCTGCTATTTTGGTGGACTCTTGGTGCATGTTTATGGAATAAAAAGGCACGGGGAGTGATTGACAGTTAGGACAGTGAGTGACAGTTTTGAAATCTGCAGTGTTCATGGTTGCAAACTTGAAGTACTTGAGTATTCTGTGCCAGTGTGATTCTACATGGCATCCTGTGGTGACATATTGGTGTATGTTTTAAATAGAGGAGAAACCCAAACAACTGTTATCTCCCAGTGCTCGGACCCAGGTGTGCTGCTGGTCCAACAGAAGAAGGTTGGTATGTGAAAGGGCTAAAGATGTTGCAAACCATTCAGTGAATTTTAAACGTCTCTGTGTTAGCTAATGTGGTGCAGAATGTAACTGCATAAGCCTACAGGGTTTGTGCGATTAATGTGTGTAGTGTTCAGGTCATGGTACATTGGAAGGTGAATAGATTAGTCTGGGGGAAGGGAGGCTATTGAGGAGTACTGTTTTTTTAGGGTTCGTAATATATACCGACTGGTGGTGTCCTAGTTTGTCATCGGGCTGAAAGCAGAGGTCCTGTATTATTTGCATTAGTCAGGATGTTTGATCCTGGTAAGTCTTGGTTTCTTTAAAATAGGATTTTTTTGGAAAATGTATTTATTTGGTTGAACAGGTTGACACCACGCAGATACCAGTAACAGTCCCTCTTTAGGATGCCTTTAAGTAGTTACAGTGTGTTTGTGGGTGGTGGTGCGACATATAATGCAGGGACATGGTTTGGAGACATAAAGAAGTGACAGCTGATGACAGAGTGACATACATTAATATGGTGTAAATGTAGTAATTTGGCCAGTGGTTATATGAATGTATATTTAAGGAAATAGAATCAGGAAGGAAGTCTTCTCCATGGGAAGGTTTAAAGACAAGTGCCCCGATTCTGAATAAATCATTCCTGTAAATATACTGCTTTTTAAGATGCTTCATTTTAGCAATCTTCATGTCACCTTATTCACAAACGTGTCCTATGCATTTGTAGGGGGCACCGCACCAGCACAAATGATGCAATGGCAAACACACTTGCATACATGAGTATTGGGAGTGTGCTTCCAGAGCAATGCATATTAGTCTCCAGTACATTTCAGAGTGTGAGGCCCTGTCAAAACAAGAAATAAACCTTTCTAACCCTGTTTGGAGAATACAATTGCAAGGGGGACTGAACTGGTTCACACCTCAAGGATGCAATCCTTGTGTGTATGAGTGTGGAGGTCAGACGAAAAGGAGAAAGCATGTGAGAGGATGGAATTGGCATTGCAGGCCAGAGAAAAGGTGACTTCCATTGTACAGGGCTTTTCCATCAGGCAATGAAGTGCCATCCAGGGATATATGGTGTCGAATCAAATGGCAATGCTCTCAGAGATGTTCGTGTAAAGTAAGAGTATGAGAAGTAGATCTGTGTATTGTCAGTAAATCGGTGGTATGAGAAGCTGAAGGAGGATATGTGTTTAGCCAAATTGGAGGTGTAAAAGAAATCGGCCCAGAACTGATGCCTTTGTTTCACTCACTGTAAGGCAGGTGGGAGAAGAGGTGTTATTTTCAGGGATATGAATATTGAGCCAGCAGAGAAATAAGAGCCTACTCATTTGAATAGAGTGCCTTTGAAGCCAATAGAGAAGATAGTTTGGACGCTGTGGTGATGATCCACATTGTCAAAGGCATCATATCAATCAGGTAGTATTAGCAGTGAGGAGAGGTGCAGCATTGCGAGGAAAGTTTGAAGAGTGTGCTAGATCACTTTCTGTGGGGTGCCTAATGAATATTCCAGATTCCAGATTGAAGGGGATTGCTTAGAGTGTTTGGGGTCTTTACGAGGTTGCCAGTAAGCTTCCAGTAGTACCTGTGGATTACCACCAATCTCGGCTTACTATTTCTGCAACCCGATATCCCGGTATCACTGGGATAATATGGGTGGCAGAAGAACGGTAAGTTCCCATTCTGATGGAGTCCAATGAATCACTGGCACAATTGTTAATGGTGCCGGTGCTTCAGACTCGGAGTATGCCAACCTGAAATAGGTGCCAGTACATGATGTTATCAGCACCTTATTTACGGACCAGCATACTCCTAATAGCCCTCTTTGTCTCATGAAAGTTGATGATGTAGTTTTAGGCAGATTGTAGAGAACTCTCTCAGGGATGGAAGAAGAGCTTCCAGTCTGTAGGAATAGGGATTGTTAGGTTTAGCAGTGGGCTCTTTCATGCATATGGACATCTTGCAGCAGCCTGGAAAAGAGGCCAGTTGTTAGCAATTTTGAAGAACGAGAGGTGGCAGGTAATATGTGAATGGGTGAGGGTAGTTCAGGAGAATCTTGAGTAATCCATTCTCTGTTCTGGTTTGGTTAGACTGACCCAGTATTGTCATGCTTATTGTGTTTATGTTAAGTAATGCATTGATATCTCCAAAGTGCATTTTACATTATGCAACTTTTATTTAATGCTAATAGAAATAGGTGTTTCTTTTCCCAGCAAACCTCTTGATGCAAATACTGTTTAATTTTGTACAGCCATGTTATATGAAAAAATACACATTTTATATTATGATTATTCTGTGAGAAGATGATAGGATGTATTGTATATGCTACATAGATTGAGTTAAACATTTTTGATAAGGCCTATATTTGTGAAATTGTCATCGGCTGTGAAAATTACACAAAGCAATTTGGGTTCCATTTTGAATATAACATTGAAACTACAATGCCCTCTTTTTAGGATCAACCAAAGCTACCATCAGAAGAATCCAAACACTACAAAATAATGCGCTCAGAGCTGCACTAGGCATTTCCAGAAGAGACCACATCTCCGAGAGCAGCCGACAAAACAACTGGCTGCCAACCAATGACAAAATCCTTCTAAAAATGTTGTTGCTCACCCACAAATCTCTCAATAATGCTGCCCCCAGCTACTTGGCCCAGGGATTCCATAAACAGACCTCCTCAAGACCACTTAGATTAGCTTACAGATATCGCCTCCACATACCTAGCTTCAAACGTTCCACAATCGGAGGCAACAGCTTCCCCGTAAAAGCAGCCAAACTGTGGAACTCCCCCCCCACACTGAGATCAGACCAATCTTACCATAACTTCAGATCTAACATCATTTTGTGCTGAAATCTAATGGCCAGGAAATGTTAACTATTGCTCAACCTTTGTATATATTGCTTCTGTAAAATATCTGTATCATTTGTATATTACCCTTGTAATTAGGTACTGTCTGTATATACCTTCTTGTATTAATAACCTGTATGTAGATCGTATACCTTCTCTGTTGTAACCAAGCTTTGCATATACTTGCAACCGCTGCGCCCTGTTACCACCGGGTATGATGCATATTATAAATAATAAAACAAACGAACGAATGAACAAACGGACGGACAAAACAACTGAACTCTAGTTAAACCAAAGATGTGTTTAAACAAAGGCCCATCTCTGAATAGCTAAGGAGTGCAGATTTCTGCTTTTGAGAAAAGAGACCTCCCAATTAATTAGTAACTAATCTATTACTAGAGATGAACAGCCACAGCTGTGGGTATTCAGAACAAAAGGCTGTGTAAGGAAAATACAACAGAAATAAGTCACATGCTTTCCAAATTCCAAATTTTTATGGAGAGGCAAATTTTATAGGGGGAGCCAGGTCAGAGTTCAAAGATCTAGTTATTAAGTAAATGGTCACTTCTCCAGAACACGTCTGCAAAACATGCTGAACTCTAGCCTAAGAGAAAAAGGGCATCATCCAATATGTTTCTGCTTCAAGAAAATCACCCATTAAATGGCCCTATAGTCCCAAAATATTTGTTCAGCACATTCTTTTGGTTACTGTCAAAACTCCAATGTACACGTACATTGGCATTTAAAAAAAATGTATATTTATACATTTAAAGGCACCAAATAATGAAAGCACATTATTGGCTCTAACTTATTCAGCCTTTGCTGGATTCAGAAACTAAAACTAGGTTTGAATTACGAAAAGCAGCCTCTATCATCTACATCCAAACATGATATATTAATATGTATGAATTATTAATACATTTCGATATTTAATGACACTGCCATGCATGCAGCTACAGGAGCATAGTGTTACGCTCACATGGTATCCACAGGGACGCCACCCAGCCGGGTTACTCGCTGGTATGCTTCTCAGCTTTGCCCTGATGTGGTCTGCGGGGAAGGTTCTGCCTGAAAATACAGGAGGACTGTGTTCACGACTGACCGACTGGGGTAAGTATCCTCCCTCCACCCCGGTATGATTTCAGTCCCTCTGGCGCCCTCTCCTCACCTTGTGGTAGAATTAGGCGTGCTCTCTCTCCTGCCTTCATTGCAGGGGCGCGTTGTCTTTCATGGGCGAATGCGGTTCAGTTACTTCACTGACGCCGGCCCCTTTGATATTGTTCTGGTAGGTCTTATTGCTGTTCTTTAGTTTTGTTGCTATCCTGCATGCCTTTCTTTGTTTAAAATTTCTCTTTTTTCCCTGGTAAATGATGGTGCATTAAGAGCGCTATGATGCGCTAAGGAAGCGCTATGCGCAGCGCTGTAAAGTCTTGCTTTGCTAACCTGTGTTTTCCTTCCTTGTAGGTTGCGGTGTTCTTCAGCATGAGTGGAATGTCCGGAGTGGTGCCAGCTGAGAGGTGACCAGCCAGGTAAGCCTTTTGAGCTGTAAATGTCTCTACTGCTTTCTTTAATGTTGCCTCTATCTTCCTCTATCTTCCTCTTTCAGGTGGGTCTGTCCGGGGGGCGTGCAGATTCGAGGAAGCTGTTCTCAGTAGCTGTGAGTGTTTAAAGAGGAAGACTGCAGGTAAGATGCTGCTGCTAATGATGTTCTTTTTGTCTCCTTGCAGGTTCTGCTTCTACGAGGTTCGAGGAAATAGCTGGACACGATGAGCGTCACGTTGCAAGCTGCAAAGTAACGTGAAGCGTGTTGTCTTGCTCGGGTGTGGTTTAAATAGCCCCAACAAAATGGTCCGGGTAAAGTCGTCCCTAGGCTACCACACCCAAAACACTAGACTGCATAGCTTGGTTCTTAGGAACCAAGCTATGTGGATGCCTCCATGTTGGCTGACAATACAATAAAGTAGTTCCCAAGCACATTGTTTTTCATGGTGTATGATCCTGGCGCCATAGGTGCCAGGACTGGCCCCATGAGGGCTTTTGAAGAGGATGCCAGGCTCTAGAGGCCCGAGTCCAGACTCCACCTGGCCAATAGGTTTACCAGTGGGGGTTTTGGGCGAGGGTTGTGACAGAACTCCTCCCTAAGGCCCCTCCCATGGTGTTCCTTCTGTCTGGCCCAGGTTTGGTTGGGAAGTTCCGATGGAATTTCCGGATTAGACGTGGTGCGTGGATATTCTCACTGGACTCCCAGGATCTATCTTGTGGTCCAAATCCTTTCCAATCGACGAGATAATATAGCTTGGTCCTAGAGTATTTAGAGTCCAAGATATCTTTGACTTCGAATTCTGGTTCTCCGTCAACAAGTATGGCCTTAGGTGGTGTCCCAATCCGTGTGCCGGGTTGCATTGGTTTCAGGAGGGAAACGTGGAATACCAGGTGATGTGTAGATTAGGTGGTAAATCCAGTTTCACGGCTGCTGGGTTGATAATTACCTTAATGGAATAGGGTCCTAAGAATCTGGAATGAAAGGTCTGGGTTCCCTTTAATGGGTACGAATTTAGCGGCTAACCAAACTTTGTCTCCTACTTGATAAGCAGGGGCCTTTTTCCGGTGTTGGTCGGCGAATCTCTTTTGTTTTTCTTTGGCATGAATAAGGTGTTCCTTTGCCCTTTTGAAAGCCTGAGTAATGATTGTGTGTAGAGTCTTTACCGGTGGCATTTCCAAGCTGGCTGGAAGGTCTAGTTCAGAGGTACGTAGATGTCTGCCATAAAGGGTATAGAAGGGCGTTTGTCCCGTGCTTGAATGCAAAGAATTGTTATATGCATATTCGGCTATCCATAGTAGGTCTTTCCAATTTCTTTGTTCGTGGTGCAGCATGCACCGTAAATATTGCTCGAGTGTCTGATTGGTTCTCTCGGTTTGGCTGTCCTTTTGGGGATGGTGACTGGTAGATAGCTGAACGTCGATCTGCGCCATTGCACAACATTTTTTCCAGAAGTTTGAAACAAACTGGCTGCCTCGATCAGAGACCAGAACCGAAGGGAAGCCATGTAGCTTAACCACGCCCTCCAGGAACACTTTTGCCAAAGTGGCTGCGTCTGGGAGGCCTTTGAGAGGAATAAAATGGGCCATCTTTGAGAATAAGTCCACAACTACAAGGATGGTGTTGAACCCTTGGCTTGGAGGTAGATCAGTGATGAAGTCAAGGGAAAGAGTGTGCCATGGAACTGGAGGAATGTTCAATGGTTGTAGGAGACCAGATGGTTTTTGTTTCTGTGATTTATTTTGTACGCAGACACCGCAGGACTGAATATACTGAATGATGTCCTTACGCCAGGTAGGCCACCAAAAGTTCTCTTTCACCTTAGCTAGGGTTTTGGCGATCCCAGGATGCCCTTCGATCAGTGAATCGTGATAGTTTGAAATAATGTGCTGGTGTAATTCCTTCTTTGGTAAATATAGGCGATCCCTAAAAAAGGGTAGATGGTTCTTGATGGTATATTGTTCTTCTTGAGTTTGCCATGCAAGGTAGGCATCAGGATTCATTGTCCGTTGGATTTCTTTTTGTAGTTCTGCTTGTGTTAAGGATGTCGTGATACCCAACAGTTTGTCTTCAGGTATAATAGGTACTGTGTCTGGAGTTATATATACTATTTAATCTATGGTCATGCGAGATAAGGCATCCGCCTTTCTGTTTCTGACTCCTGGTCAAAATGTGATTACATAATCATATTCGGCGAAGAAAAGGGCCCACCGTAGTTGGCACGAGGACTGGGCCTTGGCTGTTTTGAGATATTGCAGGTTTCGGTGGTCTGTGATGACTGTAATGGTGTGTCTGGCCCCCACAAGGTAGTGCCTCCAGTCTTTAAAGGCGGATTTGATAGCCAGCAGTTCCTTGTCCGTGATGGCATAATTAATCTCTGGAGGTGAGAACTTTTTCGACCAGGAGGCCACAGGATGTAGCTGGCCGGTTTGCGGGTCTCTCTGAGAAAGGACAGCCCCCATTGCGAGACTGGACGCATCAGTTTCAATGACATAAGGGAGGTCTGGACGAGGATGTCGCAGGATTGGAGCGGAGATAAACCTTAGTTTAAATTCCTGAAAGGCTTCTTCTGCTTCTTTGGTCCAAGCAAACTTTTTATTGTTTTTTCGTAATAGTACTGTGATTGGGTGCACAACCTGAGAGAATTCTGGGATGAACCGGCGGTAGAAGTTTGCAAAGCCCAGCCTGCTTTGTACCCCTTTCAGAGACGTCGCTGAAGGCCATTTCAGAATGACATTTACCTTGTGCATGTCCATTCAGATGCCTCCTGGAGTAAGGATAAAACCAAGAAATTCTACTTCGGTGACATGAAAAAAGCATTTTTCAAGATTTGCAAACAAACGATGTTGACGGAGCTTGGTGAGGACTGAACGAACGTGCCTGACATGATCTTGTTCCGAGGCTGAGTATACTAAGATGTCGTCTATGTACACTAAGGTTCACACATCAATTAACTCCATTAAGACGTCATTCATGAAATATTGGAATGCCGCAGGAGCGTTGCATAACCCGAAGGGCATGACTTGATAATCAAACAAGCCGTACTTAGTACGGAAGGCGGTTTTCCATTCATCTCCTTTTCTGACTCGGACCAGGTGGTACGCTCCTCAAAGGTCCAATTTGGTATAAATCTGGGCATATTTAACTTGGTCTAGCATCTCAGGGATAAGTGGCAAGGGGTAGCGGTTCTTCACGGTGATCTGGTTCAATGTGCGGTAGTCAATACAGGTTCTCAAGTCTCCTTCCTTTTTCGGTACAAAGAACATAGGACTGGCTGCCGGGGACTTCGAAGGATGGATAAATCCGTTTGCAAGTTACTGCTCTAAATAGGATTTATTTCAAATGAAGGTTTTCTGGTTCTGTGAGAGTGTAGATCCTGCCGCAAGGGATTTGTGCACCAGGAACAAGGTTGATCTGACAGTCATAGGGCCTGTGCGGCAGCAATGTATTGGCTTGGTCCTTTCGGAAAACATTCTGGAAATCATGGTATTCACTTGGCAAGGTATTAGTTGCTCCCAGGGTTGATACTGTCACTCCGGGAGTCATGGGGATACAGACGTCGGGTTTCCCCTCTTGGTAATAGCAGGCAGGGGAGCAGTCTCCGGGGAAGATTAATTTTCGTGCCCGCCAGTCTATCAAAGGGTTGTGAGCAACCAACCCTGGCATCCCTAGTATTAGCTTGAACTGAGGTGCCTTGATGAGATTGAATCAAATAGACTCCTGATGTCCGTCCTGGCACAGCAAGGTTACCCTGGCTGTGCACTAGGTTACTGGTCCAGAAGCGATTTCTGTCCAATCCACGGTGGTTACCTTGTCCATAGTTGGCTTAGAACACAAAGGAAGCCCCATCTCTGCTGCCAGTTCATGATCAATATAATTTCCAACTGCTCCGCTATCGATGTATGCTTCAACGGCATGCATTCTTGACGATTGTTGGTGGTTAATTAAGATCACTGTATTGCAAAGTTTAAGGTCAGCAACTCTTTCTTCTCACTCGACAAACTGACCTCTACGTTTGTCGAGCTTGGTAGTTTTCCGATTCCTTAGCTTCAGCCTTCTCTGTGGCCCTGATTGTTCTTCTTGTGGGTTTTACTGGACAGTCCTTCAGGAAATGTCCTGGTTTCCCACAATACAAACAAAACTGTTGTTGTCTTCTTTTGTCCCGCTCTTGTTTTGTTAATGGAGGCCGTATCCCTCCAATCTGCATGGGTTCTACAGCATTTTCAAGCACACGGGGGGTGTTTTCCCTTGGTCGAACATACACGGTCCGAGGGTCCGTCTTAAACCGGTCTGCCTTTCGGTCCTGCAACCGGTGGTCTAGCTGCACGACCAGATTTATGAATTCTGCACAGTCTCTGGGTGGATCAACCACCTGGGCTAAGACGTCCTTTAATTGACCTCATAAGCCTCGATGGAATAACGTGGTTCTTTTGTTCTCTGGCCACCTAGCTTCGGCAACCAGTCTGTTGAAGGTAGCAATGTACGTTAACAAGTCCTGATTCCCCTGTCGGAGAGACAAGAGTTCATTGTCTACTGCTTCTTCCTGGGTATGGCGAGCAAAATGTTTCCATTTCTCTCTGGAACCCCCCAAAGTCATGTAATAGAGGATCGTCATGGGTTACCAACGGCACCAACCAAACTGCTGCACTACCACTCAGGTATGATAAGACAAAAGCTACCCGAGCTTGGTCATTTGGAAATGCTCCAGGCCTACAAAGAAATGAAGGTGGCACCGATTGATGAATGCTGCATATTTCCGTGGGTCGCCTGAGAACCTTTCTGGTGGTGCCAGGGGCACTGTTCCAGGTAACGTGATCTGTACCGGAGTGGGTGGTATGGCGGGGTTTTGCATCGTTGGATTGCTTCCAGGTAGAGGCGTCTGTCCTGCCTGTCATTGCAAGTATTGCCTGCTTATCTCTTCAGTGCGTTCTTTGGTCACTATTAGGTCTCTCCGGAGGGCATTAGTCTCTTGTCGGGCAGAATGAACCTCAGCACGAAGCTCTCCTAGTAATTGGGCCAATTGGTCCATTTCTGATGTCTCCATGGCTAACGCTCAACTGGTATCCACGGGGACGTCAATCAGCCTGTTCTGACCTCTTACGACCTCAAACCCTTCCCTGGAGGCTATTCAACTGGAGACTGGGCCTGAAACACAGGATTGGTAGAGTTTAACTCCCTATTGTCTCTGTGTGCTTGAACCCCTTCTTCCCCGGGGTCCAACACTTCTCTTTGATCCACAGCTCACCTTGTTTTCTTGGATAGTGTGCTCTCCGTCCTGCCTTCAGTGCAGGGGCGCGTTGATTGATGCAGGCTCGTTGCTGCCTAATTACTTCATTGGCAAGAGTCCGACAGGTAAGTATAATGAGTCTCTTGAACAGTTCTCTAACTTCGTTCCTTTCCTTCCTTAGATGATGGCCGGCGTCCGGGGATGGCGGCGTGATGCTGAGATGAGTAGCGCTGAAGGTGAGTGAGAGCCCGTGGCGCGATGCACCCCTTTTGTATTTGCATTGAACTGAGTTATTTTTCTGTGTCTTTTAGGTGCCGCAACATTTTCAGCATGGATGCCGGTTATGAAGAACAAATGCGGAGGATAAGCGCGGTATGCGGGGCTTCTAGATGTTTCCACGCTAACTTGGAGTGTCTTTTCCCTCTTGCAGATGGTTGAGAAGTTCCGGAGAAAGAGTTCCCCCAAAGCGCTGGGATTCAGGTAAGCGTTTAAAGCTCGTGCAGTATTTAAAAATAAGCAAAGATTTGCAGAATGCTTACTAATGCCTTTTTTCTGTTCTTTTCCCTTTTCCTTAGGAAGCGGCATGCCGGGATGGGAATGACACCACCGAAGATGCCCGCAGAACAGAAGGAACAATGACTGATGGGCAGAAATGAGTGAGTCTGGTGCTACAAGCGCCAAGTCTGACTCCAAGTGGGTCTTTGGAGGGATGGAGAGGCACTTGAGGGCCATGTAGGTGATCGTGGCCTGGCTCCAGCCTGACATCTTGGAGGGCTGGGGACATGGCAGGGGCAGGAATCATGACAATGGCGCCCAGGTGGATTTATTATGGTAGGCTTCGCCTTCTGTTACGCTCACATGGTATCCACAGGGACGCCACCCAGCCGGGTTACTCGCTGGTATGCTTCTCAGCTTTGCCCTGATGTGGTCTGCGGGGAAGGTTCTGCCTGAAAATACAGGAGGACTGTGTTCACGACTGACCGACTGGGGTAAGTATCCTCCCTCCACCCCAGTATGATTTCAGTCCCTCTGGCGCCCTCTCCTCACCTTGTGGTAGAATTAGGCATGCTCTTCGTCCTGCCTTCTTTGCAGGGGCGCGTTGTCTTTCATGGGTGAGTGCGGTCCAGTTACTTCACTGACGCTGGCCCATTTGATATTGTTCAGGTAGGTCTTATTGCTCTTCTTTAGTTTTGTTGCTATCATGCATGCCTTTCTTTGTTTAAAATGTCTCTTTTTTGTCCCTTAGGTATGCAGGGCTTCAGCGCGGAGAACTGCCTTGGTTGAGCCCCGCTGGTAAATGATGGCGCATTAAGCGCGCTATGATGCGGTAAGTAAGCGCTATGCGCAGCGCTGCAAAGTCTTGCCTTTGCTAACCTGTGTTTTCCTTCCTTGTAGGTCGCGGTGTTCTTCAGCGCAAGTGGAATGTCCGGAGTGGTGCCAGACGAGAGGCGACCAGCCAGGTAAGCCTTTTGAGCAGTTCGTAATTTGTAAATGTCTCTACTGCTTTCTTTAATGTTGCCTCTATCTTCCTCTTTCAGGTTGTTCTGTCCGGGAGGCGTGCAGATTCGAGGAAGCTGTTCTCAGTAGCTGCGAGTGTTTAAAGATGAAGACTGCAGGTAAGATGCTGCTGCTAATGATGTTCCTTTTGTCTCCTTGCAGGTTCTGCTTCTCCGAGGTTCAAGGGAATAGCTGGACACGGTGAGCATCACGTTGCAAGCTGCAAAGTAACGCGAAGCATGTTGTCTTGCTCGGGTGTGGTTTAAATAGCCCCAGCAAAATAGTCCAGGTAAAGTAGTCCCTAGGCTACCACACCCAAAACACTAGACCGCATAGCTTGGTTCTTATGAACCAAGCTATGTGGATGCATCCATGTTGGCTGACAATACAATAAAGTAGTTCCCAAGCACATTGTTTTTCATGGTGTATGAGCCTGGCGCCATAGGCCCATAAGGGCTTTTGAAGAGGATGCCAGGCTCTAGAGGCCCGAGTCCAGACTCCACCTGGCCAATAGGTTTACCAGTGGGGGTTTTGGGCGAGGGTTGTGACAGCACTCCTCCCTAAGGCCCCTCCCATGGTGTTCCTTCTGTCTGGCCCAGGTTTGGTTGGGAAGTTCCGATGGAATTTCCGGATTAGACGTGGTGCGTGATTATTCTCACTCGACTCCCAGGATCTATCTTGTGGTCCAAATCCTTTCCAATCGACGAGATAATATAGCTTGGTCCTAGAGTATTTAGAGTCCAAGATATCTTTCACTTCGAATTCTGGTTCTCCGTCAACAAGTATGGCCTTAGGTGGTGTCCCAATCCGTGTGCCGGGTTGCATTGGTTTCAGGAGGGAAACGTGGAATACCCTATGAGGGCTTTTGAAGAGGATGCCAGGCTCTAGAGGCCTGAGTCCTGACTCCACCTGGCCAATGGGTTTGCCAGAGGGGGTTTTGGGCGAGGGTCGTGACACATAGAGAATAACTTTGAATTCAGACTTTTTTGTGAATCGAAATATAGAGGTATCCACAATGGCACAGGTCCATACAGGAAATTATAAGGGACAGTCATATTTCACTCTAATTCAATCCTAATTCCTGAGATGAGGAGTAAAGCACATCTACTTGTGACATCACAAAATACATTTAGCCAATCGAAGCAAAGAGGGGAATTTAGTGGGTGTCAGTGTGAAGGGAACCTATCACAGGATCCATCCATTGAGAAACTGCTGTACCAAATAATGCTGCATGGGTGGTGTTTGTGGAGTATTTAAAGGTAAACGCATAGGTAGTTGTGAGTTATTGGGAAAGCAGAAGAGGTTGATCGCTTGTCCGAGAAGAAGAGAAGAGCTGATTGGGGTTCCAAATGGAGATAGCTGATGGAAATCTTTCTTAAGAAGGCATGTTCTAGAAGGAGCCAAACACATCAACCTTTCCCAAGACAGAGCCATACTTCCTGGGAGAGATTTGGGATCAGGGAACAGACAGGAGAGAAGAACCCTCCAGGTGGAGTAGCATGGATCATTTGATCCCCCTACCTGTCCTGGGCCTTTAACAAACACATACCAAATGTGAGCATATTAACATTAGTGCTTTTAAATACATGTCCAAAGAATTAGATAAACCCCATATAACTATTGAAATTATTTTAAGGGAATCATATTTACAGGTAATGCCACTAACTGGGGAATGGGCATGTAACAGAAACTTTGAGGAAGTATATTATAAATAGAATGTCCAGAATGTATAATTGCTCAGGGCATGTTATTCTTTCACAGTCGCCAAGTATGAATGTATTCCGTTTTTACATGGGCAATTTATATCTGGGTTTCTAAACATGCTGTATGACATGTCTCGCATATTTTGAGGAATGTAGAGACTTCTTCACCTTTGAAAATAATAGTCTGCATCACAGACAAATCCTGAATAGGGATGTCTACCCCGCAATGTACAATTGGAAGCAGCTCAGTTTTTCCACTTTATTCCCAAGAAAATAATGCAAATTTAAATAACCAGCCTAATTTTTCCAAATAAGGTTCTGCAGAAAAGAAAGGATTCTACCTTAGGTGGATGACAAGTAAAGTTAATTTGATGATTCCTTTTCTATTTCAATGTTATACTCACATGCTTATGTGACCCTTTTAGTGAATCACAATATTGTTTCCTTCAAAATAAAAGCTTGTACCCAAGCCCATAGACAAAGTGACCAAATTAAACTGAGCAAATATTCTTGAATCTGTGCACATGATAGGAACTAACAGTATGCCACAGTTGAATGTGACACAACTTCATGTGAACCCAGTTTTTTCTCTGGTACCAACATTTGTTGATGGTATGTGAGAAAGTTAATTGACGCTACAGAGTCTATTTAAAATGTTTTTTGTTTTCATTGAATCCAAACACAGAAAATAATGTGAATGCCCATTTTGGGGAAGATTGGATATTTTGTCCAGAATAGTGATTTAAATAGGCTTTAATACATGAATATTTGCTTTCATTTTGAATGTAAACATTAGTGAGACAATTGCAGGTAGGTTGTGTTGCTTTCCTGTAGAGAATCTGACTGTGCTTATGTGGAATATTTCAGCATTCCAAGTTAGGAGACCACCTTTAATTTCTTCATTTATTATTTGAAATAAAATTGTGTATTAAGATCAGCAACAGCCTTTTTCTTGTCCCACATTTTGGGGTGCGATTGTTATGGTGGGGGTGTTAGAGCAGGGGACATTTCTGCATAACAAAGAATCACACATTCGAAATTGAGGTATATTGCATAGATTTAAGTCATTACAATAGACATTAGGTTAACGCAGATACAAGAGTTATGATGCAGTGGTTGAGATGGGATGGCGTAACTTCCTGGACAATGCATGCTAGAGACACAGTGGGTTGCGGCACAATCTGTGTTATGGTTCTTCTAGTCCAAGATTGGCCCTAACATAAGGGGGTGATGTTGATGTGCCCGGTGTAAAGATAAGAAGTTAGATAAACTATGTTGTTTGAGTCTAATATCAAGTGCATTCTTGTTTGTGTAGGTAAGTGTTCTTGAGAGTCTTTGGGTATTAGTCAATGATGGCTATTACTTTGCAATTGTCCAATTGGTCCAGACCTTAGAAGGTGTTTGTCCATGCTAATTTGCATGTGAGGTCTCGTTAACAGTCAGTTTTTATGTGATTTCCTGAAGGTCAATTGCTTGCTTTCTGTGCACAGTTGTCTGGGCATTGTGTACCATACATTGGTTGACAGAACTAGAACCTGGTTCCCACTTGACATCTCTGGTTCATTAAATAAATGCTGCTAAGGCTGCAATGCTAGAAAGAAGTGCTCTGCTGGTTGTGCAGTGAATTTCTTTTTGTGTGGGTTCAGGGTAATAGATGGGGGATGGCCGATGCACAGTGGTTTTACAATGATTCTACATTTGAAATTCACGTGTTTAGCGGGCAAGTCTGATGTGTTCCCACCTGTCTAGTGAGTGCTCTTTATAGGTGATATTCCTTGGAAGCAATTGAAGAGGAAATTTTTTTTTTTATGTTTAATGGTTAAACCATTTAAACCTTTAACATTTTTCACTTCAAATTATTCAAAATATCATTATTTTGATGATCTTTAATGTTAGTGTTATTCTCCTTAGCCATTTTAGCAGGAAGGCAATATGAGTCCATTTACTCCCCCTCGCTCTCCAATTTCTTCCTCCTCCAATCCCATTTTCAGGGATTCCACAAATTTTAGCGTGTCTATTGTTCTGCCAACCTTTTCAACTGTCAATAGTCTCTCCCAATATTTCTCCTCCATTTCTGGAGAAATTCTGAAAGTATAGCTCCCCATTCCCGTCTGGCGTTTCAATGCCAGGGCCGGGCAGGTTAGCATAACATATCTAACGGTTTCAAGTTGCTCATTGTTTTCACAATGTCTACAGTATGCTTTTGATTGTTCTAGTTTCTTTCTCCTCCATTTAACCTCTATAGAGTTCCAGATGTTCAGTCTACATGTCAATAGAAGGTCTCTGTAGTAGCTTGATGGGAACTTCTTTAGGTATGGTGGAAGGATGTTCAATGCTTTACGTTCCCATATAATATTATGACTCTGGTTTCTTGTCACTTTCTTCTCTAGAGTTTCTTCCCAGTCTTTTTCCTGGATAGTTCTTTTTGCCTTATTCGGGTTATATTTCAATGTTTCCTCAGAAATGTTAAATTGTTCTAGGATAGCCTTGCATTTCTTTTTCCAGCGTTGAAGTATCGTCTCTCTGTTTAATGGCCAGACTGGGCTGGTATTTCATATGGCTGTGGTGGTTTGTCAAGAATGAATTGCGGTAGAGAGATAAAGTTTTCCACAGCACTATTGATGCCAGGGATTGCAGCCTTAATTCAGTTCTTATGAGCTCAATCGGCAGCGAGTTTGGAAGGCATAGAATTTTCCGCCAGAAGTAAGACTCACACTCGTTCCATAGTTCCCAGCTCAGGCCAGGCAAAGCGTGCGCCGCTTAAGTGATTACAGCTGACAACTTTTGTTTATAAAAAGTTAGAATGGGCGTCAAAGAGAACTTTCCGTACCTTTGATTTATTATCAGCCCTTGATTAGTTAAAGTCGTTCGTTTTTCCTGCATCAGTGCTTAGTGGCATTCTTCATTACAGCTTTTGTTAATCCTTAGTACTTGATATAATGTTGTGTCCACCACTTCCAGTTTTTCATTCTCTAACATCCAGGCATGATTTTTCATTACCCCTCTTTTCCCGCGGCTGGACTTCATTATCAGGACCATGGATTTCTTGATGTTTATTTTCATCACGTTTTCTATTAGGTACTTGTTGAAGGCCTCTATCCTACGCTGTAGCCTGATGGGCGTTTGGTCGGCGAATACCGCGTCATCAGCATACAGCATCCATGGTATGTCCATCCCGGTGATCTTTGGGGCGAAGGCCCGGATCTGTTCTTGCGTCTTCTTCATGTCTGCCATGTATATAATAAAAAGGAAGGGAGCCAAGGCACATCCCTGCATGATTCCACAGGAAGTTCCGATCTTTTTGGTCACCCCTCCATTTGCAGTAGTTTGGACCTGTATCGTGGTGTTGGTGTACAGGGCTTGGATGGCTTCTAAAAGGTATACCGGCCATCCCCATGTTTCCATCTTTTGCCACAGGCGTTCCTGCTTTATCCCATCGAACGGCTGTTTGAGATCGATAAATGCTAAGTAGATGGCTTTTATTTCCCTCCAGGGCGTTTGCTTTCATGATATTGATTAGGAACAAATTTAAAGCTGTTCCTACACCACTAATGAAGGCTGTTTGTCTCTCATCCAGGATTTTGGCCCGGGTCGCCCATTTCTTTAGGTCTCTTAACAAGATAGACGCAAATAGATTGCCTATAGAGTCCAGCAACGCTATTGGTCTGTAATTTCTGGGGTTCCCTCTATCTCCTTTTTTATAGATTGGTACAATGTAAGCCTCTCTCCAAGAGGAGGGAATTTGTCTCAATCGTCTTATCTGCAGAAACAATTTATAGATTAGGTCTGACCATTCCTCGCAGCTGTCTTTCAGCATCTTATTCAAGATGCCATCAGGGCCCACTGTCCTAGAAGCACTTAATTTTTTTTATCATCGTCACGATGTCATCTCTATCGAATTCTAGTGCCCAGGGAGTTGCATCAGGTGCCTTAACTGTCACCTTTTCTTTAGTTGTACCCTCATATAGTGAGGTGTAGTGTTTAAACCAGTTTTCCTCTGAGACTTGGTTTACACCTACTGCCGATTGTTTAAGGTCCCTGTTATTGATTATGTCCCACGTGCTTCTTGCATTATTAGCTGATACTGCGGCCAACATTTTCTCGGCGTCACCTTGAGCTCTCATAAATCGAGTTGAGCGGAGCCAGTTTTTATATGTTTGACAACACTTCCTCCATAGATCGACTTTATCACTAGAGTTAGCCTTTTTAATGCGTGTCAGCTCTGCTCTATATTGTTTTCTTCTGGCCGCTAAGAGCTCATCATATTTATGTTTTTTTTGAATGGTTTTAACCTCATTAGGATGGTATTTGACCTCAAAGGCTTTCAGCAGCCATTTGTGTTCAACCACATCCTCTCTGTTCCCAATGGAGTTTTTATATTTTTACACCAGATGTGGAATTGACTGTGTTTTAATCCTTAATCGATTCGATTTCTTACCCAGGAGAATTCAGTTTCCATTGTTTCTTTTCTCTTCGTAGTTGATCTTATTTTCCAAGCGAGTTCCGTTTCCAGAAAGCTATGATCACTGTGTATTTGTTTCATAATTGTAAAGGAGTTTATCCATTCCAGTGTATTTCCTCCTATGAAACAATAATCCAGGCAAGCACCGGTTTTCCCACAGTGCCATGTGTTTGCTCCTGTCAGATCGCCTCTCGTTTGCCTATTTAGCATCCTCATATCTCGGATTCGCATTTCCTCCATCCATTTTTGCTCTTTCCATTCTAGATGTTCCGCCCTTTTGATCTTCCCCTCCCTATCCAGCAATATGATGTTTAAAGCTCTGCTAAGAAGTATCAGCTGGTCTTTATCAATGGCATTCATGATGTCTTTTAAGTAGCCATCCAGGTTAGGCATGTTTTCGCTCCAATAGGTGTTTATCACTAACAACTTGAACGGGCCCTCATGCCCCTCTGAGTGCAGTGATATTTTTAAAATTTGTACATAGGGGTTTGGGATTAGATGTTCCAAAACTTGCAGGGCGCTGTCTAGTTTTTTTAGCATCATAAGGCCCGCATATGATCTCCCTTTAGGCCCCTTTCTGGCTGGGTTTATGTACACTTCGTATCCCTCACAGACTGGTATGTCCTGAAGCCAGGATACCTGGATAGAAATAAGATCATATTTGCCCAGAAAGCTACTGTCATTAGTAAACAAATGCTTGAAGCCTATGGTGTTCCATGAGGCACAGTAGACGTTTCTTTGGGGCTCCACATCAATCTATTGTTTTTTCTTTGTATTTAGAGTACTTGCCATCCATGTCCAGTCTGTGGGGATCTTTTTTCCTTCCTTCAAGTTGATTTTGCTCTTCCCACTATTCCCTGAGTTATCCACTGTAAACCTCAAGGTTTTCATTTGCTCCATGCTTTTTTTTATTCTAAGATGACTTTTCCTCTGAGTTTCGATTTTTCTTTTGCACTTTCTCTTAAGTCCTTTTTAACTTCACCCCTTAGTTTCTTGTCTGGATCTGTTTTTCTTTTTGTACTTTTTTCACCTCCTTGTGTTCTTTTATATCCTTGTTTGTTTCTTTTGAATTGTTTACAGTTGATCTTTCTTCCAGGGTTTCTAATCGGAAACCTTTTTTCCTCTGGATATCGCTAGCCTCCAGCAATGTGTGCTTGATTTTGTTGGAGTTTAGGTGTAGGATAACTTAATCCATCCGCCTTTCTTCCGGAAATTCCACAATTTTGATATCCTCTGTTGTTATCTTGTGTAATATTGAAGTTTGCTTGAAGAGATTCATCACGTAGTTCCTATTTAGCACTACCCGCCTTGGACCTTTTGATGTTGTCTCCAGCTTAAGGTAGCAGCCTTTAGGTGGCCTTGCTCTCATGGGACTCCTGGGAGGGAAGGCTTCACTCTGATCATCTTCCACTTTCTCCCCCTTGTTTTTTTTTTTAAATTTTGGTTTTGACTGGAGGTTTGCTGGCTCTATTTGGGCTTTTTTTTCTTTATTGTCTAGCTGCTTCCTTTTTTGTTCCAAAGTTTTAAACAGGGAGGGGACTCTTTGCTCTACCCGGAGCGGGGTTCTCTGGATAGGGGCTGTCTTTTTATCTGGTTTCCGTGACTTCTTTATAAGTTTCTCTCTTTGGGATTTCAATGTCTTGATATCTTTTAACTGTGCTCCTGGGTCAGCAGTTTCCCAGTTATCTATGGTTTGCCAATCGGATAAACTAATGCTATCCCATTCCTCCTCTTAGTTGTTTTTGTCTATTATTTCAATGAGGTCACTTAAGTCAGCAGTTTGCTCCATCTCCTCCCAGTCCTCCTCGTCGATTTCACTAGTATTTTTAGTTCCATTTGTCCTGTGTTCGTCCGACGCACCCAGCTCGCTAAGTGTCATTTCCCTTCTGGGTTTCTTTGCACATTGCAAGTTTTCTCTTTTAGGCGGCGTTCTTAGATTCCTCAAAAAAGCTCTGGAGCCATTAACTTTCCATTTTAAGGTTTCCTTTTTTATTTTCTTTCCTTATCTATTTTCTTCGATGCCGCCTTTCCCCCTTGATATTCCTGGTTGTTTGAAGTACCGCCTGCGAAAATTGCAAAGTTTGTTTGGTCCGGTTTGGGTGCGGGCTCTCCTCTCTCATCAGCCTTCTTTTGCAGAGAGATCAGGATAACATCTTCTGGGGGATTGCCCGGTTGATCTAGTTCCGTGCCGTCTCCTTGTTTCAGTCTCATTGGATCCTTTCCAGCCTTTATGTTGCCTCCCGGCCAGTCCAGCTCGTTGTTCGTTTTACAGAGGTTTCTCATCCATTTACAGTCCTCAAGGACTGCCTCCATCAGTAGTGATTTATCATTTGCGTCTTTTCTCCCTAAGTCACTAAGGCGGTTTTGCCAGAGTAGCGTTTGTTCTGCTTCCTTATTAATTCGTATGTCTAATCTCTGCAGTGAGGATTCCATTAATTAATTTTCCTCTTTAATTTGAAACTTAGTTACTTCTTGTAGAGAGTCTTTAATCTCCTCATAAAGTTTTAAGAATGGGGCAAGTGTGATGTTTAACAACGTCATGATCACCTTTTGGATGTGTTTAGTGTCCTTTAACCTTTCAATTTTGCAGGCTTACATGATTAATTGTGGGATTCGTTCTTCAATCGGATCACCATGAAGTGACCTTTCGTCTGCAACAGCCACATTTTGAGTCATGTTAGTTGTCGTTTATTTTTCGTAAGGCTTATTTAGATTAATTTCTCCCCGAGCATTATCAACCTGGGCATCCTTTTTAGCTTGTTCTTTATCTAGTGCTGCCATTTTCTCATTAATGAAGGAGAAACTTATCCTTTTTTCTCTTTCTATTTTCCCCGTCAGGATCGTTATATCTTGCATGATTTTATTTGCTAATCTTGAATTACTCAAGTTAGCTGCAGGTGTTTTTTCACTTTCGTTTTCACTTGCACTTCCTGGTGATTTAGGGCTCTCTGCCAGCATCGGGGTTTTATCATCACACCACCTCTCTTTAGCCACTGCCCTGACCTTTTCCTGGTGTTGGTGTGAGACAACTTATTTCCTTGAGTTATATTAACTTCCTTATAAGGCAGGAAAATGTCAAACCCTGTGGGTTCGAGTTGGAGGAAGTTTTTTGTCCTTACGGGGTAGGATAGGAGTCATGCAGGGATTCTTCCAAGTGGCCTAGATCCGCCTTATCCCAGGGATCTGTGTTTTCCCATAGTGCCTCTGAGGCAGAGGCTGAGCATAAGGATTGTCTAGCTGAGGCCTTGACTCCTTGGAGGCTGTCAATAGGTAAGTTAGAGTCCTTCTCTGAGATGTTTTCCTTCGCGTTTCACGGTTTATTTTCCTTGATTGGAGAGGGCATCACATCCCTTATTGGAGTGGTCTGCTTGACGTCATTAATAGGTTTTAGATTATGTCCCTCCTCCTGGAGACCTTCACCCTCATCAGGGGATTGTGGCGGTCCTCGAGGGCAGGGGTCACGGCAGTCATCTTTACTTGGCTTGATTTTTCTGTTTGGTCCATGCGCTCTTCCTCAGTTACTTTTGTCGACCTATCTGGAATGTTTACTGAGATCTCACATGGTTTCTCATTCGTTTGGCCCATGGGGCTATCATGCTCTTTCGTGGTGGAGGGCCTATCCATCCTGCCGTCTTCCCCTGAGTGGCTGCAACCTTGGTCACCCAGTTCGTCGCTGCACAGCCGCTCAACAGCACTTTGGGTTTGACTGACGTCAAGAAGTGAGTGACTAGTACTCTCTGCTAGTAGGCTGGGGAGGCCGGAGTATTTAGTGGGGCCAATGATTTTAATGCAAGGTCCACTTTGTCCTCTAGGTTTGAGGTTATCGGTGTGTTCTTTTCAGTAATTATGTCTGCCCCCACTGAGAGGCTCTTTCGCTTCTTGGGGTTAAATGGTAGGTGAGTCTGTTTAAGCATGGGCAGGTCTTTTTGCACCGCTCTGGGTAGGTGGTCCGGATTGGCCTCTACTACTGGGAGAGAGGTAAATCTTCGCCTTAACTGTAGACGGGTTCTTAAAACCGCAGTCGGTGTTTCCACTGGTAGTGACTTCATTTCGGCATGCAACTCCTCTTGTGAAATCGTAATCAAATTAGCAGGGGTCTGAGTTCCACTGGTCCCCGTCTTGCAGTTAGATCGCTGCCAAAGCCACAGCAAGCAGCCAAACAGCAGAACATCAGGTACTCCAGTAATCCGCCCTTTGCGCACATGGGTTTAGCGCCGCAAGGGTGCCTGGGAGGTTGTTTTAAGGGCACACTTCCTGCAAGGCAGGGTTTAACAGGGGTCAGGACTTAACTGGGGGCAGGGCTTAACAGCGCAAAAGCGCTTTTCCTTCTCACTCGATTCCGGCGAGTTCTCCTGATGGGCAGCCGGTAGGACAGCTGATCCAGCTAACAGCTGATCCAGTCCAGTGCAGTGCAGCAGCCACAGCACATCAGCAGGTACTCCAGTAATCCGCCCTTTGCGCACACGGTCTTAGAAGTGGACAATAGTGGAATCAAATTGATCATGCACTAGGTCACTCATTGCCAGGGATCTAAGTTGGAATGTCATGTATGACATGGAACAGATGAAACTTACTTGAAAGCATTACATTCTTGCTTTGGCTTTAATCTAGACCTTCAGTGTGAGGATGTCGCCGGTGAGGAATCCAAGTGCCTTTGCTATTGTTGTCAACTAGGGGCAGGCTAAAAATTCTCAAGGCAAATCAATGGTTAAGGTATAGGGTGTTTTTGCTGTCTCGCATTCTACTTTCTAGGAAAGTTGTGTTTAGTTTTAATTGATGTGTTGTCATCCATAAATCTATATGTGAGAGGCAGACACAAAGGTCTGGTTGGTTTATAGTTAAGGATTAGGCCAATATGTATGCAAGTATACATGTATGTATGTATGTATACATGCATGCAGGTATGAGATTCATAAAGCATAAAGTTTGAAATTGGATTGGAAGCAACAGAACACTCTACATAGGGGATGGACTGATGGATCAGATGTTACTGTACTGCGGTAGTAGAGGAGCAGGGAAAGATAGAGGGAGGAGGGAGGGAGAATTGGAGATGAGCAGAGCGATCAGCGATTGGCGAGATGTTCTTTGAAGGGTAAGGACTTTGTGTCCTTCCTGAAGGGCAGGATGTAGGGGTTCAGCCTAAACTGCACTGGGATCTTGTTCTAGAGATATGATGCATAGCGGAAAAAGCCAGTTTGAATGAAATGAAAGATAAAAGCTACCAACTAAAAACTATGGACTTTTTTTAGAAGCAATTGTGAAATTATTTGCACTCTCATTTGTGGAAAAACACGTTGATGTATGGATCCCCTGCTGCATGGCACTGGCCCAAAACTGAATCTCAATGAAATTTACAGCCAAGTGCCAAGAAGTGACAACACCTGAAATATCCTGCCCCTCTCCACCCCCCCATCTCATCCCTCATCTAACTCCTCATTACAGAAATCTTGCAACCTTACAATTCCCACACCTCTTCAGACAACCAATCAGGTCTAGTGTACTTAAGAGACTCAACCCCTCTCCATCTTTTGTCAACAACCATTCTTTAATGTCTGCACTCTTCAACCTGGGGTCTGACAATATCGCTAACCTGCCCAATAACAACCACAGACAGAGATGTTCATTTTATCCCACAGGTAATGTGTAGTTCCAGCCTGCACCCATGAACACCACAGGTTTCTGCATCTGCCTTCCCGCTATCCGACTAACAAACTCATCCACCCTTTTCATTTGCAGTGTGGCCAACATCATTGTCAGAAGGGCGCTATATAAGGCCCTTTCATAATACATTACATTGCATTGTGCATACTTTGTAGTGCAAACAACCATTATTGGATGAGGAGATACCAGGCAAAGAAATTGACAGAGTTGAAGTCCCCTCTGTGCAATAATTGAGGAAAATTAGCCCTTAATATACAATGAGCATACATTGACAGAATCTGAGGAAACAGTCAACCGAGGTTAGGTATAATGGCATCATTGAATGTGCAATCCTTTATGGGCAGACCAACTACGTGTTGGTTTTGACGTTTTGAATAACACACCTTACAATAATTTGTAAACAAGACACTGCATTCAGCGTATGTAACTGAGGGTGTTATGTTTATGTGTGGCTAATGAAAATATTTGCTACTCATAACTACTGCAAATGCTGTATAAATCTTTGGAGGGATGAGAACACTGAGTCTTCAAAATGCTATCTTCTTGTGGCTATGGAGAGGTGATCATTTTGAGTGTGAACATTTCTGAATCACCTAAAACTGCCATGGAGGGAGAGAGAATGTGCAGAGGAGGTTCAGCCCAATGGCTACGGTGCAGAAAGAGGATAGGCGGTGTTTGTGATATCCATAGGCAAGATGTGCAAGAGAGTGCAGATGAGCAGAATATGGAATTTCTTTGGTCTGCTTCATTCCCAACCAAATTCTTTATATACGTATAAGCAGGCATTTAATGCACATCAGTAACTCAGAGTTGTGCTGCAGATTAACAAAGGGTGTTGAAGTGAAAGAAGGATTACACATGGAAATCTCAGGCTGCATACACACAATTGAAAGAGTGCAGAAATGTTGCTTTCCCATTGAGGAAAAAATGATATCTGTTCAGCACCAGACACTCTTAATAAAAACCGAGAATACCTTCTTGAATATCACAAACAGGTTTAAGAGCTATATTGTTATCCTTCTCAAGCAGGTGGCATCTGTTTAGCAAAATGCAATCCGAATTCAAGCACAGGACTACATATGTGGTGTATGAGCAATTAGACACTGGTTGTTTCTTGGTGCTTCCAAGTGAACTATAACGTAACTCTGTTAACATTATATCATGTCATCCCCGTTTGAGGTGGAATGCTACATTTTGTTATGGTGACCATTTCTTAGTACAAATTAGAAGGAAGCTGAAGTTGTGTTTCTAACCTGTCATCTGGAAGCCAGTTAGGTAGAATGATAGTGTTCTGTGGCAGATGCAAGTTCCCCTTCACCTTAAGGTTCTGGAACTCTCCTATATATCGCTGAAATTATCATTCACACAACTGGTTACACTTTCCACCAATCTGCGGAAATTATCTTTGATCTGCGTGAGACAAGAACGCCAGCTTTAGTGCATTCTCATAAGTGCATTCCATGTGATAAATCCTGCTTCTATACAGGCAGAGTAAAACAAAAAAGCACTTTAAAAATGTGAAGTGCATCATGTCGACATGCTGAGGGTTGAAACTAGAAATGTAAAATGTAGATTATTGCAACAGTCTTAACTTCCCCTTTCAGAAAATGTAGTTGGGATATAGATTGGAGCAAGATGATGTATATAAAAGTGAGTTTAGTTGTCCCACCTTCTCTGCATTGCAGAAGACCTAGAGGCATTTAATGTTAAACCAGGTGCACTTACAGATGCAATGTTACTATTTTTTAGAATGTAAAATGTGTGTAATGCATTATTATTGAGGAATATTGAAGTTAAACTATCCTCCTGTGATGTCATACCCATCATCAATAAGGGATATTGGAGGTGAATTTACTCCTATTCCCCTGAGAAGATGGAGCAATGTTAGCATTGAACTGTTGGACTTATGCCATGCTAAAGCCATCCTGGAAAAGGAGGGAAGAAGGGGGTATTTTAGACGAATCCCAATGTGAAAATGGGAAACGGGTATTCAAATTATTTAGAACATCCAGACAAATTGGTTTTTAAACAGGGGAGGGAGAATCAGGATCAGATTTTGAATTGAGAACCAACTCCCTTAAATGAAGACCCTGAGAGACATTGGAACAGAGCAGAGAAGTCCTTAATACATACAAAGGCATTGGATTTAGTTCATGGTCTCCATCCCTGTCATGTTGAAGACAGAGGAATGTAGATTGCACTGAGAGACTTCCACAAGATTATTTTTCCCCTCGTCCTGTAAAACTGACACTTCTCTGGATAATTAAAAGGGATAGCCACAGACGTTCCAGCTATATTTTATGGGATATTTACCTCTGTGGACTAATCATAAAAATGTTATTCCCACTGGCGATTACAGCAGCAGGAATTTGGCAATATCTGTGAAATTTGTCTGCAGGTGGTTTCACTGATTAATTGTGGGATTATAAATTGTTTCACTCTGAAAAACTTAGTCTAAACGTATGTCCTGAACGAGCATCCCTGTTCATGGAGCATACAGGGTTAGAGTGGGCTTTAGAACGAATAGAATTATAAAGGGATATGTGCTTTGAATCGAATTCCCCTTTTCACTTGTCAATGAGAAAAGTACTGTCATTTCAAGCACAAATGTTTTAATTGTTCAAGCATGGTCCGTTCATAAGTTATTACTCCATTCATTGTTGTTTTTGATAGGCACGATTGTGTAACTTATTCAGAATTAGCAAACATGACCTGTACTTCGCACGTGTTCTGTAGACAGACATGATAACACTCTCATCACTTGTTGGCAATCAATGGTTCTGTAGGTTCCTGTTCTGAATCACTTATCGTTGGATGCGCTTTGCATGAAAGTAACTGCATCGAGAATAGTCGGGTGTGGGTGGCTTAGATACTCAGCAGCAGGCGTGGAGGTGAGGTGAGACTAGGCATTCTGCAGCATATTGGGACCTACTGTGCGCTCTCCCAACTAGTCACCTCACCCTGGAGTTGTGCAGTGAGATGCGGTGCAGATATCTCGAAAATGGTGTGTCATTGGACCTTGAAACATGGTTTTCCCCTTTGAGTTTTGTTTCTGGTGTCGAGACGCTTAAAATGAGCTTTGTCCAGTCCTTCTATAGCCACATTGATTTTTGTGCATTGCTGTGCAAATATCTCCGAAACAGTGCATCCTAAGGGAAACTGTTGTTTTCGAGGTCCCACAGGGAACTGTGAGTATTGTTTCTTGCATCCAGCTGCTTGCAATGCGCTCTGTCCTGTCCTTCCTCGACCACCTTGATGTTTCGCCACTTCCATGCAGCTGTCTCCTCTGTATAGGGGTTGAAATCTGAGGAATGTGGTGGGGTGTTCACGTGTAATGTAGCCAGTGATGTCCGGAGAGCCCTAACAGATAACTGTGCACATTTTGGTGCAGATGGTTGGAATGGTGTGGAATTTTATGAGGAACAAATAAAGAAACAGAGTTTATGTTTTATATATATAGATAGCTTGGCATTAAATTGTCTTTGTTTTAAAATGCAAAATGCCATTTAAATGCTTTCCGTAATGGTTGCATTGTTGTATTATTCAGAGCATTGTAAGCACCAAAGTTCAGAGATGAATATTTAGAATTAGTCTTGAATATGGATGTAGTTGTCTCTCCATTGAAAGCAAGTCTAGGAACCTTAGACCCTGCGCCGCAGAAAGACTCTGTGGCCGTTGATCGTAGAACTGTGATTTTGCCAGTTACAAAAATAACATGTATTATGTTAAACACTAGATCGCTTGTGAAACACGCCACAGAGGTGACTACATATATAAAGGAAAATAGCATTGATGTCTGTGCTATCACAGAAACTTCGGCACACAATGCTATGGCACCATCTTTAAATCTTGCAATTGCCGCTGGCTATGGGATGTTTAGATGTGACAGGAAGGAGGGTAGGGGTCGGGGGTAGCCTTAATCTTCAGACTATCCCTTACCATCTGGGAATCCAAAGGTTACATTATGGATGGGGTAGAATCCCTTTGCGTTACAAATTGACTGAATGCAGAAGCTACGACTAATGTCCTGGTGATATATAGGTCCCCTACTATGTCAGAGGACTTTTTAGCTGGCCTCTCTAGTTTTGTGCTCCCCTTATTGAAACCCAATTCCAGTTTTCTTATGTTGGGTGGGATTAACCTTTGGCTGGGGCATAAGGATGATGCTGCTGCGTTAGAACTTCAATCAGCCTTGACATAGTTTGGATTTGACCATCTGATACGCGTTCCTACTTATTGTTTAGGGTTTATCTTAGACTGGGTTGCCTGCCACAAGGTTAGGACGAATGATGTGTCTGTGTCACCCTGCCCGCGAACAGATCACTTTTTTGTTGGATTTACGGTGCTAGCGGACTTCCTCAGGAAGGTGAAAGACAGTAAAAGGATATGGGTCCTGAACAGAAATCATACGCCTATCTTCGGTGTTAGGATAAAGCCTTTGCTTACTCCCCTGGTGGACCTTCCGGTTATGGTTTCCCCTGAGGTGATGGCAGGCTCTATCCTTTCTAACCTGGAGATAGTTGCCAATATGCTAGCAACATAAAGAGAAAAATGCTCAAGAAAGGTACTAAATGTAATCTATGGTGGTCTACAGAATTGAAGATAAAAAAAATAATAACCCTTAAACTCTTTTATGAGTGAAAATCACACAGGACACAGGTGGCGTTGACAGCATAGAAGGCTGCTGCCAAGAACTGCAGAGCTGCAATTATTGAGGCCAAAAAATTTCTTCAATAACAGGATTAAAAATGCCCAATCAGACACCAGGGAACTATGCAAAATTCTTAAAGAGCAAGAATCCCGGAACCATACTGATCCAGGATTGTTTGTAAAGGACAGCGCCTGTTGTGCAGTGATTCAGCAGGCCATGCAAGATAAGCTCAAGAACATTAGAGCTGTTACCTCCAATAAACAAGCCAAACTAGTAGGAGTGGATACTACATTCCCATGGTGGGCTTTTGAGAGAAGCCCCTCTAGTCCCCTTTTCAATTTTACCACCATATCATTAATGGAATTGGAGTCAATTATCAAACAGTTAAAGGTCTCCAAATGTAAAAATGATTCCTCTGCAGCAATGATTATTAAAACTTGCCCTTCTACTCTGCCTGCTGCAATTTGCAAATTTGTTAATGTTTCTCTGTAAATGGGGGTTGTTCCTCAAGACCTGAAAAAGGCCTGGGTTACGCCCATTCTCAAAAAGTCTGGCCTCCCTACTGACGTACTAACACTTTTAGACCGATTACAAATACCCCTTTTCTCCTGACATTCTGGACTAAGTGGCATACAGACAAATTACTGGACATCTGAAAACATTTCCTATCTTGAATGATCATCAGTCGGGCATCCGGGTCGGATTTGGTACAGAGTCAGCTCTGTTAGAACTAAAATCCAGGCTTATGGGCCATATGGATAAGAATGAAGCCTCTGCTAATGTTACTGGACCTGTCTGCAGCCTTCGACCTGGTGGACCACCACATCTTGGTCACCAGGTTGGGGGAGGTTGCACATTTTTCTCCTAGAGCAGGCCTATGGATCTCTTCTTTTCTCAGTAATCGAGAAAGTAGAGTATTTATTCAAGAAGCGGAAGGCTACGCCTATTGACATTCACTTTGGGGTACCTCAGGACTCTTGCACTTTGCCCTGTTTGTACAACTTATTTACAGTCCCTTTCCTTGCTACGTTCGCACACGAGGGGAGATTTTCGCTAATTATGCTGATGATACACAGTGTGTCATCCCCTTGTCTCGTAATTATGATGTGGATGAAGCACTGCTTAATAAAATCTATATATTGATAAAGACTTAGATGTTACAGAATAAACTGGCATTGAATAAAGATAAAACAGAGCTGTTGATGGTTAGTTCTCCCAACATGTTACAGAAACTGGGTCCTAAAAAACGACTGTTTTCGCATAGGAGCTGTAAAGATTACCCCTCTTAAGAAAGTTAAAACGTTGGGGGTCATTTTTGACCAACACCTCGGCATGAAGTCTCATGTATGTAGCTTGGTTTCCTCTTGTGCCTATCACATCAAGCTATTGGCCCATCTCTGACCCCTCATCTCTCAGTCTAATCTGGAGACAATCACGAGAGCGATTGTGGGAGCTAAGATTGATTATTTCTCCAGTCTCCTAATGGGCATTAGTAGATCGCTCAGCAATAGGATGCAGGTCTCGCAAAATGGTGCTGTTAGGGTGGTTATGGGTCTCTCTCGTAGAGAACATGGGCCTCATTACGAGGTTAGAGGTAGCCATGCAGGTTTTACCGGCATGGCTACCCCCAAACTCGGCTCTGGCTCCGGCACCCGCGAAAGGGGAATCACCGGGCCATTCCGACCTCTGCGGACCCGGTAATTCCCCTTGCGTGAGTGCCGGAGCCGGTACGTCCCCATTCCCATTTCAGCCCCCATAGGGCTCAATGGGAATGGAGAGGATGGTAGCAGAGGTACTGTTCACAACGGTGCCATTACTACCATCAAGTTCCGCTTGCGGGTGCCAGTACGGCCACCTGATCAGACCTGGTGGCTGCAAGGGCACCCTCGAGCAGAACTCGTAGTATGGCGATATGGTAAAAACAGTGCCGGTAGAGATACCGGTGCCGTTGTTGCCTTACCACCATACTCCTAATGAGGCCCCATGTCACAGCAGCAAGACAGGGTCTTCATTGGCTCTTGGTTGAGTCGAGGATCCTTTTTTCGACAAATGGTCATTACACAGAAGTGTAGACAGGGAAAGATGCCTGCCTATCTTCAAGCTTTACTCTCGAGCTTAATTCAAGGAAGAACATTGTGGTCCAGCAATCAGGATCACCTGATGCTCCCTAGGTGTAGGACCGAGAAGACCTCAAAGGGAGCTTTCTACGAAATCGCGCCTAGTACTTGGAATTAACTACCGTTGGGTTTAAGAGGCGTTGAGTCAACAGATGTCTCACAAAGAAAGTTGAAGACTTTGTCGTTTGCCTAGGCTACCAACTTCCGGCCTTCTCCCTTTTCCAGTTCTTTGTTCTTGTCTGCGGAGTATCTATATTCTGTGTTCTGTCCTGTTTGCGCCCTCAAGCCTTAGGGTCTATGGCGTTATGCATTATAAATCTATTAAAGTTAAAGTTAGAGCTTCCTGAGCTGGGTTATTTGGGATTTATTTATGGTGTTGCAAACTGCACCAGGTCTGAGGCACTTCCCTGATTGCCTCTTATTACCACAGATAAGAAGACACACTTGAGGATTGACTCTGTGCCTCCAAATATAAATAGAGAAAATGTGAGTTTGTAAATCAATTTATTGGGGTATTTTCTAGAAAAAAAACATTGGAATCTCAGTTGAAAGCGCCTCCCAAGACCAGTTTCAAGATAAATGCTCTTCCTCATTGCTCGATAAAATGGCTAATCATGGTCTGGTTATTTTGTCAATTGTTATTGCTTCTTTAACGTGTATGAATTGCCCTCCTTAAGTTGTGAATACTCTGAATTCCGTCATGTAATACATTAACATATGTCAATGTTTTGAGTAGTGCATTTTTGCGTCAGCTGTTATATTCATTTAGGTTCTGTCTTTCAAGAATATGGGCAATGATGCCATTGCTATGAGCGTTGCATGCCGTGTGTTGTTAAAGTGTATTGTTGGCAGCCTGCATTGCATTATTTGTATTTTTAAAAGCCATAACTATACCACAGTGTTTCAGGTGCATTATCCTGCAAAGTTATCTTTGAATCCCCAGACATTTATACCATCCTATACTTTACATAACAAGAACTGCTGTTGCAGAACCGTTTCTTTCTTGCCTCTGAGTGTGGGATTGTTCTATAGTGTTAACATTAAACTTGGATTAGCCTGTTCAGTAACAAATCCAAAACAAATAGTTGTGCAAATCTGGTTCTCTGGTGGGTTGTTAAATTGCCCTGTAAAGTTGTTGCCAAATTAAAATGTGACTGCAGGTGCTAATGCTGACCTATCTCCAGGACACAAAGCATGATTTGGAAACCAGTGATACAGAGGAGGAGGATGAGGAGTTGAGTAGAATATAATGGCATAGTAGAGAGGTAGGATGGAAGGACAAAGCTTGTTGAGAGACTTTCCAAGACAGTCAGTCCAGATCTGAAAGTGCAAAATGTGAGCATGTGGCAACCAACAGCAACTCTACAGAACAGGGATGAATGAAGGCGACCTCTTCTGCAACCATCTCAACAAAAGCCAGTCACCATATCAACCACTGTGCATTCTGTGATGCTAGAAAACATGCCTGCCTTTATGCCGTAGCTCCAGTTACTGACTGTAATGATGGTGACTGACTAGTTATAGTTCCATTAGCATCTGTGCTAATTCTGTTATCTGCTTCAGTCTTGTTGCTTCTGCTATTAAACAGCCAACGTTGAATGCACAAA
Organism: Ambystoma mexicanum; assembly: GCF_040938575.1. NCBI lineage: Eukaryota > Metazoa > Chordata > Amphibia > Caudata > Ambystomatidae > Ambystoma > Ambystoma mexicanum. Next base: position 559,989,994 of record NC_090925.1, read on the forward strand.
GAACCACCTACCAACATGGCATCGTAATTATATTGGCATTATTTCAATTCTCCCAGTCAAACAAGCATGACAGGTGGGCACACGTGAGTTTTAACTGCAATGATTTGCTATGGAGCTTTTTCATGTTGTACCGCATTAACTTCTTTTGACTTTTTTCAAAAATTGCAAACAATAAACGGTTGCTTTAGAAAATGTTCCATTTGCCCCAGGTCATTAATAAAAAGAAGATACGTTTACAGAATCAACCAATTATGATGTTCAAACAGTCTTTCTAGCCTTACTAACCTTTTTGTTGTGTAACATGAATTCATATCCTCTTCAAAGTCTTACATTTAGGGCTCTTCTTTGTTCACCCCAGTTAATATTGACATTGATTTCAATGGTGGGTTGATGCCTTTTCCATATGTCTCCACCATATAAAAAATACATTGGGGGTCATTACGAGGTAGGGGGTAACCATGCCGCTATTAGCGGCATGGCTACCCCCTTACCGGGTACCGGGTCTGGGTCCGGGTTCCTCGAATGAGGAATTACCGGGCCATTCCAACCTTGGAGGACCCGGTAATTTCTCATTCAAGGAACCCGAACCCGGTACCTCCCCATTTCCATTCGAGCCCTTATAGGGCTCAATGGCAATGGGGAGCATGCTAACAATGGGACAGTTAATAACTGGCCCGTTGTTAGCATGCTGGTGTCCTCGCGGGACCCGCTAAGGATGCCTGGTTTTACCAGGCGTCCCTACAGGGTCCCGCGAGGAGACCTCATAATAAGGCGGTAAGGGTTTGACAGCACAGACACCATTACCGGCGCCGTTATCCTCTTACCGCCCACCTCGTCATGAGGCCCAATGTTTTAGATTTGACTGTATACCATCAGAAGAGCATACTTGAAGTAAAGCCTTACCATAAAATGACAAACAGAAATGCTTTATTGCCTTATCAAGGCCATCATGCCAAACACATAAAGGACAAACCCGTCTTTGGTCAATTTTTGAAGATTCAAAATGAACAATAGTACCAAGGAGGCTTATACTGAAGAGGCCAATTGCTTAATCGAGAAACTGATGAACAGGGAATATCCATGTAAAACTGTAAAAAGTGCTACCAAGGAGCATACAATAATAACAGAGTAGATCTATTAGAGCCAAAGCATGCCAGGGCAAGATAATTAGGATGGTATGTGTGAATACTTTCACAAATGTATTCTACAAGCTAAAAAGGATTATTATAAAAACTGGAGGTTTTTTAGGAAACCTGATCTGAAATTGGAGTTTCCTTTATTCTCATTTAAGAAGCGACTGCCATAAAGTATTTGGTGAAGAAGAACAACGTTATGTCTCAAGGTAAAAGGACAAAACCATATTTGTACATGGGGCATGAAACCGTTAGAAGTACATTTCCCCTCTGGAAAATGTGGAGTCTCTAAGAAAACCAAAAAAAGTCAAAAGTAGGGCCTCATTATAAGTTTGTCGGTCCGGAAACAATGGTACCAGTAAGCTTGCCGGTACTGTTGTTTCCGGACCAGCAAACTACAAGTTCTGTGAGCGGGTGAATTTAAGCCCGCCAGGTCTGACCTAGCGGGCGGAATGGCACCCGCACACAGACCTCGATGGATGTATCCAGCCTCCCCATTCCAATTGAGTCCAATGAATGGAGCTCAAATGAGAATGGAAAGTAATATTTTCCGGCACCCAGCAATGGGGAATTACTGTGCAGCCTGAAATTTGACAGAGGACATCAATTTCTTACTTGCCCTGTCTTTGATAACAGACAAAGGTGGAAAACTCTCAGACTGATCCTCAGTCTCAGTCTCATCCTAGTCATAGGACATCTGCTGGGGACTACCTCTTTTTCCTCCACATGTTGCTCTTCTATCTCCTTCAGCACCACCGTCTGTAAATTTCCCTCATATGTCTCCAAGAAGTGAAACACCTCTGCTCTTCCTCTCCCTATGATAACGCTATTCCCTCGCAAGCTCCAAAGTTGACTAAGGCACTTTCCCTGCAACTAAACCAGACTATTCACAACATAACTGCGAAAGCCTCCTGGCACAAAGATTCCTTTCACCAGACCTTCCTTCCTCCACCTGCCCCTCCCCATTTACTCCTGTGGCAGTGGCAAGTCTTCCATTGGAAGGCCTGCCTCCTCCACCTTATATCCGTGTGGCAGTGAGAAACCCTTCATTGTCAAAGAATATTTATTTTTTATTTTATTTTTATTTTTTATTAATTTGGATTTATAAAGCGCCACCGGCCCGAGGTGTCGTGGTGCTGTTACAAGGAGGTTTGCTTGTGGATACAGTTGTTTATACATTAACATTACATTTCTGAGTCTGGTGCAGTCATGTCTATACAGGGTACAGTCGTATCTATACAGGGATAGATTTACATAGTGGTTTAGTAAACACAGTATTCATGAGACGGATTAGTATACAGAGTACAGGATAGTATGATGTATTGATCACTATGACATTCTCTAAGTCTAAGTGCTATAGTGGCATAGGCTCATTGGAGTATTATTGGAAAAGTTGTGTTTTGAGGACCTTACGGAAGGTGGTGCTGGAGGGTTCTTTTCTGAGGGCCAGTGGTAGAGCGTTCCAGCTCTTAGGTGAAAGCACAGTGAAGCCGGATCCACCAGCTTTTTGTCTTTTGAAGGTTGGGACGGAGATTTGGTTGCAGTGTTGGGTGCGATAGGGTCTGGTGGAGCTATCTCTGTGGATGGTTTCTGAGAGGTACAGTGGTGCTGTTAGCGCAAGGCAGGCATGGGTGATGGAGCGTGATTTGAAGAGTATACGTTCTCTAAAAGGGAGCCAGTGAGCGTTTCGTCTTGCTTGGGAAATGTGTTCTCTTTTAGGGATGCTGAGGGTGGCCCTCAGAGCGTTGTTTTGTGTAGTTTAAAGTTTTTGTAGGTTTTTGGTGGAGGTACCTAGAAGTAGGACGTTGCAGTATTCTAGCTTTGCTCCTACTGTAGCTCTTGCGATGGCAAGGCGGTTTTTGGGGGAGAGTGAAAGTGAGAGGCCCCCAGGCCTGTTGGTAAATTGCCCAACAGAGTCAATAAAGGCACATCCCAGGAGGGAATAAGACCAAGACCAAGTGAGAGTGCGATCAAAGGCTTTTTATCTAAAGTTAGGGCAAACAGAATCTACTCTGCTCATGCCGCGAGCGATCTGCAGAAAACATGTCACAATTCATTTTTATACACGTATTAGGGCATCAGCAAGGGGAAGGCCTAAGGGGCACATGTTTGATCGGGATTGGTCGCTAAGAGGAGGCACCTATGGGTGCTATTTGGTCGGTGATGACTGATTGGTGCATGGGCACGTGATGAGATGATGTGATACGTGGGGTCAAACGTTCAGCTGGGCTCTTCCGTCCGACATCCGATGATATTCTACTCTTGTGACCAGTTCGTCCGGCGGCAAGGCCAGCAGGTTGCATGTGAAAAAACAAGGCAAGCTTATTCATTACTGAACATCAATTATATGTTTCTATCAAGGATATCACTCTTTAGTTCAAGCATATTCGGACACTGAGTTGGGGGTGGGGGTTGTAGGGTCAATGTATGGTCGGGGCATTCATTCAATATTGACAAGGGGAAGGTTGGAGTATATGGTTACTGTGACTGGATTACAAAGAATATATTTCGTCTTAGACGTGCACTTCGTTAGGTGGGCTTCAGTGACTAGGTGTCCAAACAACATAACTCTTTATGAGGCCAGGGTGATCAGAGATGGGTTCAGGCCCCCCTTTCACGGCTTTTAGTCTCACACAACATGATGACTGGAGCCCTTTATATTTGCACATAATGGGCTATTGTCTCATATACATTTAGCTGGTTTATTATTTAAGTGAAATACACTTATAACACCTTCTAACTCCATACAATGTGGGCAAGGTCATAACACTAAAACAGGGGATGGTGAGAGAGAAATTGCTAACAACTAATCACAGAACAAGGGCATTCGAGAGTGACTAAAGTTTATATGAGGTTTTTCTAGTGGCATGCATATAATTACATTCTGCATTATCAACAATGAGGTAGCGTTGTGTGAGCTTGCACAGATCTAAAGTTCATTATTTGTTATGAAATTACAATTAGTCATTTACACATTTCAACATTATAAGTCAACATATATTCTACCTCCGATACAACAGGTTAACATGGGGATTTCCAGTGGCACACATATATGTATTTACATTGTTTACTCATTAGTTCTGTTGAGGTAACAGCAGGTTTATATGAAATTACACACACTGAGAAGACATCCATTTACTCATGTACGTCAGGAAGGAAAATATGTTCACTGATTTAAGGATCTCTTTTAGTTGTTGATTTGGTCTGGGGTACACATGGATTAGGTTTTTATGGCCAGGGTCTGTGGGGTGCAGGGCAGGTTTACAGAGACAGATAACCCTGGCTCTCGCCTTCTCCCCTGAGCTGCATCTGAATCAATGGAGGGAGTTCGACGGCAAGTCATACAGTGTGGATTTTGTTGCATTCCTGCTGCCAGCCTTCTCATGGGAACCAGGCAGTTATGTGGATGGCAAAGAGGAGGTGGTGGGGGAGAGCCTGCTGGCTGTGCGCTTGACAGAGATGGCTTCAGACTGGGGTGAAATCTGAATGGCCTTTTGCTATTTGCAAATGGAGTCTGTATGTTACAAAATGGAGTCCTGGTCTTGATGTACAAGGGTACACACGGGAATATGGCAGCACCCAAGGATGTACTTGTACGAAATGGGTGATGGTTGTCGGAGGTGTTCCCGCATGAGTGCCCTAGGGCCGAGGGCCTGGACCTTAAGCAGCCATGACTGGGCCCACTCGAGAAGCATGGAAATAAGGGGGGGGTCTTAAGTGTCCCCTCTCTCCACTCATTTCCCCCCTTTCGTTACTTAAGTAACAAATAATGTAGCTGCCCAAACCTTTTCCGTTATTCCTCCTCTGCCACAGCCTCATCCCATGCAGGGGTCCCCTCAATTGGCATCCATGCCCTGCATACCGCTGTAAGGCTGTGTCCCCTTCTAGCATATTCATTGGGAGTGCAGCTCATATATATACACCTCCTATCACCTTCTAGGTCCACCCATACTTCTTTGTACCAACACAATTCACTGGGTTCTTTTATAGTTGTATGGTATAAGCTATCAACTATGTGCCCTGTATTATATATTGCAGTCATTCTATATTTGGGACCTGGGGCATCACCTGTTTGTACCTCCGCCTCGTGTTTTATCTGTACCACACCATTTGCACGTCCCATTGTCACCATCATTAGCACGCCATTTGGTATTGCATTTGCGCAGCATCGAAGTCTCAATTGGTACACACAAAAATTCAGGAGTAAAAAGACGATGAGGGGTATGAGGAGTTTAATAGTCATTCCAAGCCAGGATGGCACCCACGAGAACACATTGTCGAACCAGGTGCTGAGCTGTGTCCCTCCTTCATCCTTCATTCGCTCGCCAAGGTCGTGTACCGTGGCTATCACATGTGAGAGTGAGCCATTCGCAGCGTCTGCTGAGGGTACAAATGTGCAACATGCGCTCCCGATTTTTCGGCAAACACCTCCATCGATTGCTGTCAATAGATCCAATACATATCGATTCTGCATCGTCATCAATCGCAAGGCTCGGAGTTCTACCTTGATGACGTTGAACACTTCTTTAGTGTTGTTGGCCAATTGAATGAGCTCCCATCGGGTGATCTGCAGCCACTTGGCATTTGCTCTTGCCTGGATGCTGGGAATGAGGGATGTGAAAAATGTCTCTACTGAGCTGAATAGTCTGTACTTATCTGGGATCTGGGCCAGCAGTTCAGACGACTTGGTGGAAATATAGTTGGATGACCATCTCCTTCTCCTGTATGTGCCTTGCACTCCTTCCTCATTTACGGCATCTGCTGGCGCTGTCTCGAGTGGTGCAGGGGAAGGTGCATCCTCTTTCGCTGAAGGTTGCATTTTCCGTTAATGTGGCTTTCTGAAATTACCATTCGTGCGGAGTGGAGTGTTGCCAGATAGCATGTTCCCTTCCAGGGCTGTGGGAGATGCAGGTAGGCCATGCTGCCGCAAACCCAATACGTGTCCATTAGGGCTGCAGTGCCTTTCTTCATGTTAGGAATTATGAGTGTTTTGCTGCAGTTTTTGTTTCTTCCCATGTCACTTTTTCCTTCTCCATGGAAGCACAGTTCATATGAAATGTTTTTCTGTAACATGAAGGGCTTCTCGATGGTGGTGACCCATGTGAGTTTGCTTATGTGTGCAGTCCATATGGGAGCGCATGTTTTCTGTACCCATGAGAGTTTATCTTCAGCCAAGCCTCGGAGTGCTTCTGCTTTGCACAGGATCTCTTCTTTCTGCCACTTGTCAGCATGCAACGTACCCTTTATCACCAAAAAAGGTTCCTTCACGCAAATTACTCCTTGCGGCCGGGAGTAGCATGTGCGTTCATTCTTTAGTAATTCAAAAGAGACTGTGTGTTCTTGAAACGTATTGTTGATTCGGCATATCGAGAGATGTAGAAGACATTGGGTCTCTGCTAATGGAATTTCTTGTGGCAGTAGCACTTTGGGAGTCCCTGAGGTATGAGGTATGAGGGAGCATACATAGCAGCTCTCATTAGTTGTTTGTGGGGCTGTGTGGCTCATATCGGCATACCATTTATTTGTTTGATGGGGTGCTGGGGGTTGTCAACTGTATATAAGGCAAATTTGTATTCTTCATCCCAATCATCTGTCTCTGTTTCCCTCTGTTTCCTTTTTAACCCGCCTCCTTCAGCCCCCCTCCCCTGTTCCTTCATTACAACAACGTGAAAGTTGTCACCAGTACTTGGCATCGTTCAGTCTTCATTACCCCCTCCTCCACCCATTGGGCTAGTGGGCCTGTCTATTTCTTGTGTCACCACAGTGGTGGGATATGCACCCATGTAAGTCCTGATGGAGTTTTATCGTTCATTGTGTATACACTAAAATGGGAATCATTCACTTTTTGGGGCGATGTTGTGGCCTGCGTTGTTGTATTGTGCGTTGCATTTGTATTAGTCGTATTGTCCTGTTCATTTTCTGGAGTCCAATGACCCCATATTAACCTTGCCCCATCCCAAATTAGGTGGGTCCCTTCCTTTATTGTCTCCATGCCCTTACCCCTCTGGCCAGCATCAATTGAAATATACACTATGACCCAATACAAAAACAGACCAAATAATACTGAAATGAACACCACTGTGCACACAAACAATACACATTCATACAAATAGCTAGGATATGCCTATCGCCTCCGTCTACCACTATCTACACTATTGCTAGTTGTCGTTGGAGGCTCGTCCATGCCCAGCGATATTCCTAATAAGTGAGACAGAAGCACTTGTTAATCATGCATGGCACTTTTATATGTTATTCACAACCAAAAATTGGCCACTTTGAGTCTATTCTTTACTGTCATAGCTTCAAACATAATTTTTCTTGTTACTATTATTGAATTTTATACATTCATTGTCCATACCATGTCCGTCCGTCTCTACTCCCCACAGCGTACGTCTGGGGAGGGGAAAGTGAGGGAGGTGTATGGGGTACCTGTGCAATTTCATTACTTAAAGAAAAGAAAGGGTTATTTATACATCATTATTTTGCACCATAAGCAAGGCCACAAGATGTGCAATGAGGCCACTTTCATTAACCTTTTCTCATTGTCTCATCATCAAAAAATTGTTAACACACTAATACAAATATTTACATATCTTGTCATCCCTGAGTTTCCTGTAATATTCAGTGAAATACCAGTTTCTTACTCCATCCAAGTGTTATGTTTGAGTGCTACCCTCTCCTACACTGTCTTGGGCGTCCTGATCATTTATGTTTCCACGGGCCCTGCGCACATCTGTCAAATGCACCTAGTACCGTAGTCCCTCCACCTTAACAGCTGTGGGTATACAAAGATCACTTTATATGGACCATGGAATCTTGGCCCGTTCCATCTCCTCATGAAACTTCTGACGTATACCATGTCACCTGTCATCAGCTGGCAGTCTATGTTCACTGTGGAAGGTGTTGCTGTGTCTGTTGGCGTATCTTGTGTGAAGGGGGGTGCTATTTGTTTTGCTATTGCGCATGCTGCTTTTGTCAAATTTCTGAGGTATTCATGGAATTCTTCAAATAGAACAGTGGCGCTCTGATGGGCGTCTGACTGTCTGTGCAGGGGTTGAATGGGTAGTGTGCATTCTCCTACCTGTCACAATCTCATGCAGTGACATGTGGTGGTCCTTGCTGGGTTGGTTCCTTATTTCAAAAAGCGCTAGGGGTAAGCAATACACCCAGTTCTTTCTGAGTGTGTGGCACAGTTTAGACAGTCTGCTCTTGAGCAATCCATTCATTTTTTCTACAATGCCGTTCGATTGCGGATGATAAATCGTGCAGAGCTTGTGGGTTATGCCCAGCATTGCGGTAATGTGTTTGAACATGTAATTTACAAAGTGTGTTCTGTTGTCGGAACATATGAGTTCACAAAAGCCCCAGCGAGGCAACACCTCTCTCACTACGAAAATGGCTGCACATCATGCGTCGGGGTGGGCACAGGGCCCTGCCTCCACCCACCAGGAGAATGGGCGCACAACAACAATCTAGTATCTGGCCCCATTACACCGCTTTCCCATGTCGGCATAATCTATGTGCAGCTCTCTAAAGGGCCCTTCATGCTTTGGCAATGTTTCTCTGAGTGTCCGTAATGTCATACCAGAATTGTATGTTTGACAGGTAATACATTCTACTATCAGCTTTGTAACATGTTCCTGTAGCCCCGGGGCGAACCAATGTTCCTGGATGTCTGCAATGATGTGATGTTTTGCGTTGTGGGCTGGAAAATGTAGTTGCTTAAATGCTACTTCTAGCAGTTTTGTTGGCACCACTACCTTGCCTGTGATGTTTGTCTCCATAGCAAGTCAGTGGGTGACTGACTGCATCCCCTTTTTACCCACATTTCCTTTTCCTCGCCAGATGCATCATGTTGGAACTCAATTATTTGGGAAACTGGCAATGAGTTGAAGCCCTCGGGCTGTGTCTCTTCCACTGCCTTTTGCAGTATGTACTCACCTGTCGGGCTCTTAGGTAAGTAGGAGGCTTCTTTGGCAGCAGCATCCGCTGCTGCATTTCCTAATGAGATTACGTCATCACCTTGTGGATCTGCCTGACATTTCACGACAGCAACGAGTGTGGGTTCCTTCAGGGCGTCGCTTAAATCTCCTATTAATGCTGCATGTTGTACTGGGGACCCATCAGTTCTCCGGAATCCTCTCCTCCTCCACCGTGCCAGCCCTCCGTGTACTCCGGTTGCCATGCATGCGGAATCTGTGTAAATGGTGACCATACATTCTTTTGCTGCGTGGAGTGCTTCTATCAGTGCTACTAATTCGGCTGCTAGGGCTGAAAAATGTGGGGGCAACCGCTTTTGCAATATTACTTCAAACTCCCCATCTTCTATCCGCACTACAGCTGCTCCTACATGCTTTTCTCCTGTTTCACAATCTATGGAGGCAGACCCGTCCACAAAGTAGACTTCTCCTTCTGATAATGCAGTTTCATGTGGAACTCTTTTTGTACCACGTCATTGAGGGGGCATAAATCTTGGATCATCCTCCATGTCCCTCCCTTTGCTTTCTTAATCGGGTAAATGCAGGTGTTACAAGGTGAGCTTCAGGGAACTATTATGCCTTGTACCATTAGTACATAAACTGTGTCTTTTATTCCCTTCTCAGCTTCCTTCAATATAGGGTATTATTTAACCCGGGTTAGAATAGCCCCAGGTTTGAGTTTTATCTTTACTGGTGTCACTTCATGTAGCAGGCCTACATCGTGTAGGCCTGTCGTCCACAATTCTTGCGGTGCTAAGGACATGTCTGCTTCAAAGTAAGCTGGTGGGGCTTTGATCATTGCAACGAGAGGCAACCGCACCTCTCTTCTTTGGATCATGACGTCACAAGGGATTGCAATTTCTATTACTATTTCCCCAGCGTCTTCTGTATCACAAAAAAGTTCTTCATCAGTTAACTCCTGCAGGGCCTTATTGGTGTCGATGCACAGTACTGTTCTCCACTGGCATCCCTGCATGTCCATTGCTATCACTGCTATCCTCTGGGCTGAAACCTGCATGGCGTGTATGTCTAGGGACACGATGGATCGGGCACTATTTCTGGGTCTGCTACTGGGCGGAAGATGAACTCTGAAGGCACTCTCCATTTGTTATTCTTTAGTTCTGGCACTACTCGTGTTAGTATTCTCAGCCCCTGTATAAACATATCAGGATTCACGGGTATGCCTCGTGTTTGCAGGAAGTCTGCCTGTTCATGTATCAATAACATTGCACGAATTGTACACATCCCTGGCATGGAGCACACTATCCCTCTCTCTGTAAACGAGATGGACATATTGAGTTTGCTTGGAAGGTCCCTTCCCAGCAGGTTGATGGGTGATTCCTCGTAATATAGAAGGGGGGCACATACAGTCTTTCCCCCCATCGTTATGTCTAGTTCTTCTGTGTATGGAACCTCGACCACCGCCCCAGAGAACCCCTGCGTTTCCAAAGTCTGATTAGAAAGCAGGAATCTGCCTTCCTTGAGGCACGAGTTTTCCGCTCCTGAATCCACCATGAAAATAAATTGTTTATTTCCTATCGATGCCCCTACGAGTGGTTCCTCTGCTGCATCGCGGGTTATCGATAGTACTGGACACGCAAGTGCTCTCTGTGGGCTGTCCTATGCTGAATGCCACGGGAGTTCATCTACGTCAAAAACATTTCCCATTACTACTGCGGTTCCCCTGCACGGTGCTGCCGGGGCCCCGTTGGCGGTAGTGGCATAAGTCTGGTTACGCACGTTGGTGCCATGATTATGACACTGGGGATGTGAGGATGTGTCCTGAGGGGGCATGGGATGCTCATTCATGTACCTAGGGTCGTGTTGGCTATCTCTCCTACCGCCGCCCATCAGCAGCCCGTAAGGGCTTCATGGGTGCGGGTGTCCGTTGGTGTATGAATTGTTTGGCCTGCTTTGACATTCTCGCATAAAATGACCCCACCTCCCACACTGCCAACATTGTCCTTGCATTCCCCGTCGTGGCCCTCCATACCCTGCGCCTCCACCTCTCGATCCCCTAAATCCTCTGTTGCCTCGCCCCCCTCTTGCTGGCCACTCCTGTCCCTCATATTCGTTTTCTCCTGCCCAGTGCTCCTGTCCGTTACCTGTCCAATTTGCCCTCATCTGCATTGGTATTCCCATCTGTCCGTCTAACTATTCCTGCTCCTTTCCTGCCGCGCTGGTAGCCACCACTGCACTGACCTTCAGCAACTTGCTCTACACTAATTTAGCTTTGTCTGGCAATCGCTGTTGCGCTATCTCCTTCTCCTTCTCTTTGATCCTCTTGCAGTGGTGCACTATGATGCTTTGAATTTCAGGCCACCCCTTCGCTTCTATCCCAGCTATTTTATCAAGGGCCTTCTACACTTCCTTTGGGAGTCCCCTTTTTATAATGAAGTAAAACAGGGCGTTGATTGGTCCCAGGCCGTACCCGTTTCCTCTCTCCACATGTCCTGCACCCGGAGAATAAAAGACATTGTATCTTCTTCATCATTCATGGTACATTGCATCACTGACTGCAAATCGGGTGTGTCTGGGAATGTTTCCCTCAACGCATCCCAAACGCGCACTCGCACTGTGTTGAACGAGGCCCCATCATGGCGGTCACAGTCTAATGTTATTCCTGGGAACCCTGCCTTTGCCCAGACCCTGTTAGCCTGGTCTCCAACCTCCAACACAAGCAAGCTTTTAACATTCCCCACTGCCAAGGGCACTCCTGCCGTGTGTTTTTCAAATGCCTATATCCACTTGCTGGCGCCTCCGGAGAGTGGGGGTAGTTGTTTAAGTAAGTTGGCCTTGTCTATTTGACACCATGGTATGTAGTTTGGCCTTCCCGCCCCCCTGTGTATCAGAGGTAGTTGTAGATCCCCCCTTTTTTAGTACTCACCTTCTTCTCTTTCTTTCCAACCACTGCCATACGCCCTGCCCTGTTTCTCAGCCTCCCTGTCCATTCTTCTACAGGAGACAACCCTTCTCCAAACGAGGGACCGCTAGGACAATTCCTAACCTTAAGCCCTCTTCCTCCTGTTCTTCTATGTTGCTCCAGCAATCTTCCTCTATGGCTGACATTGCCCCTCCTTCCTCTACATCCCGTTCGCTGTCTGCAGTATTTATTTCTATTATTTCGCGTAGGGGTGTCGTTTATTCTGAACAAGATCTCTCCCTTCTTCCATCCCTCTTCCCCTGTTCCCACACTCAGCGGGGGAGTATCGTCTCGATCTGCCCATGGGGTGGGCGTCCCTCCTTCTTCTCCAAGTGCCCTTATGTGGGACAGTTCTGTGCGGGCCATTGTGAGCTGAGATTCTAAATCTTGGGCTAGTTTCCCAATATCAACTGTTGAGGTGTCTAGGGGGATTGCTATGCTTTGGCTCTCTTATGGGGGTGGTGCACTGGTGGATGGCTTGTGTACAGGCAGGGCAGTGGGTTTTGCTTCATACACAGGGTCCTTATACCCTTCTGCAGGCACTTGTTTTGACAATAAGGGATAGACACGTGTGACCTCTACGTTCTTTTCATCTTGAGTGGGTGGCCCTGTGCTGCCAGCTGTTGTCAGGTGAGATGCATTCTGCTCGCTATCTTTACCTGGGGGCACCTCCTCGAACCGGTGCCACAGATTTAGTATTTCTCTCCTATTGTGCAGCTGTTTCCATTTGTAATTAATATACAAACAAGTGGCAACCATATCTAACACTTCCTTGTCGAAAGACCCCCGTCAGACAATACTTGGGGTACTCCTTCCCTGTTCAACTCTGTGACCCACTGCTCGTGGTATTTCATTATTTTCTCAGCTTACCCTGGCAGGGTTTTGCAAATATGAGCGAGGGGTGTTTCTGCATCCATTGTACTTCATTCTCACTACACCTTACCTGATGGTTCTGCTCTGTACTTATTCACTTCTCATATACTCAACTTGACCTGTGTTACAATTTTCATAAACCATAATTGACTGTTTAGTCACCTTTCAATATTTTTACGCTGTGTTATTTACCAGACAACTCTCCTCAGAAATCACCAAGTCTGTTTTTTCGCATTATGCACCAAAAATAATCATTTTACATACAAGACAGACGTTTAACGTTTCACATAGACAACAGAAAACATAGATACAAACATAACACTCCCACCGTCCCCAATGTTCCTCTACTTCTACCCACTCCCTTGTTCTTTTCCAAGTTTTAACCTCTCCCTCTACCTTCCACCAGTTCACCCACTTGGGAGGGGCAAAGAAAGAACAAGTAAGATAAAGATCAGAAAAAGTGTTTCTACCTGATACTCCGGGTCTACCTTTTGACCCCTTTAATACCTTTTTTCACTTCAACTTTTTACACCCATATATCCTGTAATAGTCCAGATAGCACTATGCGGCACCGCCTTCCACACCCCATGGAGATAGGATCCCTTTTTAACTTCTTGTCCCCTTTTACTTCATTACCGTCCTAATGGCCATATGCGATAGAATGAGAATAGTATGAAAGATAGGAAAAAAAACCAGACCCCCAGAACCTCTTTTTTTCTCTTCTTCGGATTCACCTTTACACACCCTCAATGTCACCTGAACTATGTCCTTTTATCCCAAGACCTCCTAATCTGACTCCCACCCATGCCTTTAATATCACTCGCACTTAATACTCACGTGTCTGTCTTGATCCGAGACCCTCTGGACCCGATCAGCAGGGCGCTGCTCCTCGCTCAAAGACCACGCCTGGCTCCAGCGAATGGTATGTATGGGTTTTGTTAAGAGGGATCCCGTAACCGCTCGCCCTACTGCGTGCGCACGTCTAGGTGTACCGGTTGCCGTTGGTGGGTAGCTCTTGAGGGAGCGCGCTCAAGTTCAAAGCGGGGGAGCGTCTCGTGCCAGAAGGACGGGAAAGGACGGGAAAGAACACTATCGCGTTCGGGGTCACCAATGAAAGTGAGAGGCCCCCAGGCCTGTTGGTAAATTGCCCAACAGAGTCAATAAAGGTACATCCCAGGAGGGAATAAGACCAAGACCAAGTGAGAGTGCGATCGAAGGCTTTTTATCTAAAGTTAGGGCAAACAGAATCTACTCTGCTCACGCCAAGAGCACTCTGCAGAAAACATGTTACAAATCATCAGCAAGGGGAAGGCCTAAGGGGCATATGTTTGATCGGGATTGGTCACTAAGATCAGGCACCTATGGGTGCTATATGGTCGGTGATGGCTGGTTGGTCCATTGGCACGTGACAAGATGATGTGATACGTGGGGTCAAACGTTCAGCTGGGCTCTTCCGTCCGACATCCGATGGGTTGACACAATGATATACTACTCTTGTAACATTTGCCCTTGTGGCCACACATTCCCATCCATTACAGAGAAAGTCCACAGCTTGCATTTCAGAAGGGTTGAGATGGATTTTGGCAATGGGGAAGGTGATATTATTTGCCAGTGCATTAGAACTGAGTACATTTTTATCCCTGATTGTCTTCTTGATATTCTACTCCTGTAACATTTGCCCTTGTGGCCACAAATTCCCATCCATTCATATGTCTGACCGGTTCGTCCGGCGGCAAGGCCAGCAGGTTGCACGTGAAAAAACAAGGCAAGTTGTTTCCCAAAGATTGTCATCTTTGGGAACAACTTTTGTCTGTTTGTATGTTTATGAGGCCCCTTGTTTCAGCGTTTCACAACACCCAAAGTTTTCTATGTTCTTTCCCTTAATCCGTTTCCCTTTTATGCCATTCAAAAATGTTTTTAAAAAGCTGTGAATTTTTCCATTTGTTTCCCTTACTTACCTTTAACCCACTCCTCCAAAAAGTGACTCCCCTTTGTTTCCCTGCTGTCTGTTAAACCTTACAATCTTTCCTATTTGTATGGGAAGCAAATAATCCTTCTGTATTTTAATCACCAGCTTTGGTGTCTTTGAGAACCCCTTATGAATCCATTTGTATGCACTCATTTGTCACTTGCTCTGTTGATTTTGTCTAGTAGTAATTATTCCTAAAAATAGAATTGAATTATAAAGTGGGGCATGGATTTGTATTTTCTGAGAGAAAGGATTAAGCACAACATGCTCACCTTGGGATCATGATGATGCCATGTGTCCTGAATTGGGTACATTGGGGCTCATTATGAGCATGCCGGTCTGGAAAAATGTGCCGGTAACAATGGTCGCTGGGATGGCATATTTCAAGTCTGCCGGTAAGGGCTGTGAACAAACAGATTCTGAGAACTACTGGCAGGTCGGACCTGCCAGTAGTTCAGGCCTTTACTGGCATACAAATCACTGAAGCACTGGCACTGTTTACAATGGTACCGGTGCTTCAGCGCTCCCATTCCTGTTGGTCTGGGAACTTACCATTCTGCCGCCACCCATAATATCCCAGTTATACCGTGATATCGGGCGATGGAATCGGTAAGCCAAGGTTGCCAGGTACCTCGTAATGAGGGTCATTGTTTGACCCAACCCAGCCCTTCCCCTCACAAATGTATCATGTAACATCGGTAAACAAGCACTTTGAAATTGGATTTCCAGTGATAGCAGTGCTATATAATGAACCACAAATATAATTGTTGGTATTATTACTTGCACAAGGGAGGGCTGAAGAGGGGGGGAGTACAATGTGATTCACTTCATGGAGGTCAAAGATGTTAAGGGCCTGGGCTTTGAGATAAAAGGTGTGCCTTTTTCCTGTTGTGATTTTGGCAGTAGGTTCCCATTGCCCACAGCCACAGTAGGTGTTGCTTGATTTGGAAAATTCACCGGGGAATTGTGCAGGAAAGAGGAGCCATTATACAGCTACCAATGGAAGATAATGGCACCTAAACGCTTTTAAGCTTTACCTCTTTAGTGGAGAGAGGGGACACTTAAGACCCCCCCTTATTTCCATGCTTCCCGAGTGGGCCCAGTCATGGCTGCTTCAGGTCCAGGCCCCCGGCCCTGGGGCACTCATGCGGGAACATCTCTGAGAACCATCGCCCCTTTCGTACAAGTACATCCTTGGGTGCTGCCATATTCCCATGCGTACCCTTGTACAGCAAGACCAGGACTCCATTTTGTAACATACAGACTCCATTTGCAAATAGCAAAAGGCCATTCAGATTTCACCCCAGTCTGCAGCCATCTCTGTCAAGCGCACAGACAGCGCGGCTCTCCCCCCACCACCTCCTCTCTGCCATCCACATAACTGCCTGGTTCCCATGAGAAGGATGGCAGCAGGAATGCAACAAAATCCACACTGTATGACTTGCCGTCCAACTCACTCCATTGATTCAGATGCAGCTCAGGGGGAGAAGGCTAGAGCCAGGGCTATCTGTCTCTGTAAACCTGCCCTGCACCCCACAGACCCTGGCCATAAAAACCTAATCCTGTGTACCCCAGAGCAAAATCAACAACCAGAAGATACCCTTAAATCAGTGAACATATTTTCCTTCCTGACCTACATCAGTAAATGGATGTCTCTAAGTGTTCATATGAACCTGCTGGTACCTCAAAAAAAACTAATGAGTAAAAAATCTAAATACATATACATGTGCCACTGGAAATCCCCATGTTAACCTGTTGTATCGAAGGTTGAATATAGGTTGACTTATAATGTTGAAATGTGGACATGACTAATTGTAATTTCATAACAAACAATGAACTTTAGATCTGTGCCAGCTCACACAACGCTACCTCATTGTTGATAATGCAGAATGTAATTATATGCATGCTGCTAGAAAAACCTCATATAAACTTTAGTCGCTCTCGACTGCCCTTGTTCTGTGATTAATTTCTCTCTCACCATCCCCTATTTTAGTGTTATGACCTTGCCCAAATTGTATGGAGTCAGAAGGTGTTATAAGTGTATAAGTGTATTTCACTTAAATAATAAACCAGCTAAATGTATATGAGACAATAGCCCATTATGTGCAAATATAAAGGCCTCCAGCCATCATGTTGTGTGAGACCAAAAGCCGTGAAAAGGGGGCCTGAACCCATCTCTGATCACCCTGGCCTCATAAAGAGTTATGCTGTTTGGACTCCTAGTCATTGAAGCCCATCTAAATGAAGTGCACTTCTAAGACAAAATATATTCTTTGTAATCCAGTCACAGTAACCATATACCCCAACCTTCCCCTTGTCAATATTGAATGAATGCCCCGACCATACATTGACCCTACAACCCCCACCCCCAACTCAGTGTCCGAATATGCTTGAACTAAAGAGTGATATCCTTGATAGAAACATATGATTGATGTTCAGTAATGAATAAGCTTGCCTTGTTTTTTCACGTGCAACCTGCTGGCCTTGCCGCCGGACAAACCGGTCAGACGTATGAATGGATGCGAATGTGTGGCCACAAGGGCAAATGTAAGAGGAGTAGAATATCAAGAAGACAATCAGGGATAAAAATGTACTGAGTTCTAATGCACTGGAAAATAATATCACCTTCCCCATCGCCAAAATCCACTTCAACCCCTCTGAAATGCAAGCTGTGGACTTTCTCTGTAGACTTCTGGTTTTACAGCCTCAGAAAGAGAAGGTGAAAGTGATCCGGCACTTTCATAGGCCTCCCAAACCACCCAGAGACCACAGAATCTTTACTGAAGAAACTGTTACTCTGATTAGCCTGCAAAATAGAATCCTGGCAACCCAAAAACACAGGATGGCATCTAGCACGATTATTGGCTACCGGCGAATCACGTGGGATTCAAATACAACACTAAAAATCGAGGTATGTATTCAGCTGTGAGCAGGGATGGGCAGTGGTTCACCCAATTTAATTTACAATCCTAAGCACCAGAAACGGCAAATTCGATAATTTGAGAGAAAATGGGAAAAGTGTCAACTGAACACTTAATTTACAAACTACAATTAGGGCCAAAAAGACGTAATTGTTTCTGTAAGGTGTCAGGCGCAGATCTGCTCGCACCCATATCCTAGTTTGCTCCTGTGCAAATCTTTGTGAATAAGGTTTGGTGAATTGGCTATTGCCAAGCAGGAGTAGAAGAATAAGCAGAGGCTAACATGCCTACTCATCCCTCACACCTCTATAAACCAAGAGCCAACACAATTATAAAGGAAAACTCGGCGCAGTTAAGAGATATACATCTCTATGAAAGGAATAGTAACCTGGAATGCGATAATGCTCTTTTGTAAATGCTCTAATAAAGACCATTTGCGGGATACAATGATACCACCCAGGCTAACATACTGCGCCTCAAACAACCATCACCCCTAACATCTTTGGGAACAATTGTGTTTAACAAACATGACCAAAGCTGGTATTTACATAAAACTTGGTTAACACAAAGCTAGCCCACGCAAAACAAAAGTGCAGGCTGACAGACTGGAATTCAAATCAAGAAGAACGCCCCAAATAATAGACCTTTAGAGATGGGCACTTTGTCTTACAAAAGCTAGTCAAATACCCACTTACTCGCGGAAATTCCCAGATCAAGAATATCGTACACAAATAATGATAATGTTTCAATTTGTGACCTACAAATGCAGTGATAGATTCACAATCTAAAGAAAAAACAAAGAACATGTGTTGTTTTTGCAAACTGACGAACAAACCAGAAACATTGGAACATCTAACTGTAGACTGAAAAAAGCTATCCCTACTAAAGCAAGAATATTTCTTTAAGTTCTTTTCGAATTTCCGACTTTCGACTTCACAAAAACTATGGATTATGATTTTTTATACAGAAAACATATCATTGAATCTAGCAACAATCCGATTTTTGTCTAGACTAAAAATAGCACAAAAGATATTATCATAAGGACCTGACAAGAACTATTCATCGGGATATACAAAGAGAGCCTTATCATCATATATCTACTATGGTTTCCCTTATTTTGTCAGAACTACTTGCTGATACTGAATTGTGCTACTGAGTCATTGCCCGCTGATGAACACTTTAGAAAGATATTTTATATATCTGGTACCTAGCTCATAACTAATGCTGACTAAAACCTTAATACAGTAGTCTACTTATAGTATATTGCTGGACTTTTGTATATAACTGTCTGTCTTTCTTTTTATGATAATACCATTTTAAATGATATGAATTGTAAAGTTGACTGTCAACTAAATCAATAAAAAAAGAAAATAAAGATATACATTCTTTGCATTTTGTGGTAACCTGGGCCTAAGGAAGGCTATTCTCTAAATTGGGGTGTGAATGTGGTTCAGTTGCAACCCAAACAGCAAAGTATAACAGTCCAAAATACCGGAATGTCCAATCAAGATTCTATAAAAATACATATAATTTAATTAAACTCGCCATGTATGACAATACCTAAATAGAAAACACTACAAAAACCACCCCTGTAGAAAGAACACAGAATATGCAAGATATCAAGATGCAGCACTGTGGGTGATGTGACAAAAAACAATAAAAAAACCCAATGTTCAGAAAGGATATCTTCTTGAGTTGCAAAAATCAATTAATGTGACCTAGCCAGTGTCTATGGCCCAAAATGGAGCAGGGCGATAGTTATCATCAATAATACCTTTGCAGTTATTTGGCAGTTTAACAATAGTGAACTAGGCTTCTGAGTGCTGTTCGGAGGTTTGCTGCTGTTCGAAATGCGGCAGTCACTGAGGTCCAACGGCAAGCTAATGTCAAAGAGGGGAGGAAATGAAGAAGGCTGTGGGTTGAAGGATTACTCAAGCAATGTGGATTGTGGTGGTCAGCAGGTTCGGTTCGGCAGTCGATGTTTGAAGGCGGATGGGCTGATGATAGGATGCGCAGGTGAGTCAGTTCAATGCGAGGCCTAAAAGGATGCACTACAGGAGAACACCAGGGTCAGTCCGATCGGTGATGCCTTCGTCAATGAAGAAGCTAGTAGTTTGAACAGCAGTTCAAGCAGTGCAGATGAAGCTGTACTTATTTGAATGAGCTGAGACACTGACATGCTTTTGATGGTGCGGTGCAGTGGCGAACGGGCTCAAACATGTGAAGATCAACGAGTTCCAAAGCAGCTCTGGAGAGTCCTGATAGTTCAATCAAAGTCGAACATGCTTGAAACTTTGCTCGCAACAGTTCAACTGTGAAATTGCAGGAATCCTGGCAGTCTTGGCCCTCATGCACAGTGAGTCCCACGCAAGTGACTCAAGAACACAGTGGGTCCTTTTCTCAGCCCCCAGACCCAGGCTAAACTGGCACACACCTTCAGGAGTACTTCAGTGGGCGAGGTACCAAGCAGTGGTGTGGCTGGCCGAGATGCAGCTGTTGTTCCAACAACAGTTCGCCCATAATCGTCCCTGGGGATGGTTAGGGGACAGAGCCTGCTTCTGATTCAGAACACCTGCTTTCACCTCACAACTGGAGGACTTTGGAAAGGACTGCTCTCCCAACAGGGTCCAACAAAATATTCTTGGAGGTTTTGAAATACAGAGATGAAGGAGTGGGAAACCCTTTATTTTAAAGGCAAAAGCCTACAGGTGATTGGACAAAAGCAAGACTGCTTTTAGGGTCCAATCCCTGTCCTGTCCCTGGACTTTGCCTCCTGACATCACACCCAAAGTGCTTTGTGCTACAGAAACTGGAGGGAGCAGGAAGGAAAGATAGAGGCAGAGAGAAACAAGATGGTGGAACCTTCCTCCACTTCCAGTCCCCGGAAGTGCACTGGAAGTGCTGTTTGGCTGGACGTAACGCTGGTGAGCTGCCTGCTACCAACTATCTGCGCCGAGTTACTTTTGGACCCGTGAAAGTGCCCATGCACAAGAGGAAGCTGTGCACCTTATACTGTGGCGAAACGGACCACAGTATCCAAAATTCATTGCGTGCGTGACACGCCCCCCGCCTCCCGTGCCGAACTCCCAGCCTTGCATATAATTCGGGTGCACGCACATACGCGCGCGCACCCCGGAAGTGCACTGCAAGTGCTGTTTGGCTGGACGTAACGTTGATGAGCTGCCTGCTACCAACTATCTGCGCCAAGTTACTTTTGGACCCGTGAAAGTGCCCATGCACAAGAGGAAGCTGTGCACCTTATACTGTGGCGAAACGGACCACAGTATCCAAAGTAATTATTTATGTCTCTTCCTCTAGACACAGGTTCTCAATGTTGTGGACTTTTCTCTATGGACTTCCATGATCTAAGGACTTTAAACACCTCTAAGGACCTACCTAAGGACATTACGTTGTTTGAATATACTCTAATCTAACAATTTCCTGTCAACGCGAGTATTGGCGGGATATTTACATTATCCTCTTTATTTTTCACGCAGATTCATCGCGTGCGTGACACGCCCCCCGCCTCCCATGCCGAACTCCAAGCCTTGCATATAACTTGGGTGCACGCGCACCGCGCGCGCACCCCGGAAGTGCACTGCAAGTGCTGTTTGGCTGTTCGGCTGCACGGCGGGTGTGGGGGGGGCAGCATTGTGATTCTGAATTTCAATAGAGGTATTTGTACTATCTGTTTAAAGATGCTAACAGATTGTGATTGATGGTAATCATGTTTGTACACCAGATACTTCCCCAAAGGTACCCCCGCTAGTTTGACAATTTTGCTATAGGGAGTGAGTGTTTATATTGAGATTAACTCCACTTAATTGGCTTAGATAACTTCCCATCTATATACACTTGGCATAGATAATTTTCCATCTTTATCTACTCCTTACTTGGTAATAACCACAAGAGATCAGATTTACTCTCACTATGGCAACTGGTCTGAGGAGTTTGAAGAAACTACTGGACCCACAATGCCTTACGGGGTCAACCCATAAGAATGGGGCGAGCATGTCCTCTTCTATGAATGATGATATGCTGCCACCGCATTCACATAACGAGGTGGTGGATGAGGCTCATAGAAAAGACTTAGGCATACCAGCAGATGACAAAGAGAGGATTCTAAATGAAATGGGAAGAATCCCTAAAAATCTGGTTACTGCACAGGTTCATACTTCCTTTACTAGCCATGTTAGTATGACTCAATACCCAAATATGCTGTAAAGGACCTCAATGATATCTTACATTCGGATGAGTCTTATGATAATCCCGATGCGGAACCTATCAGACAGATGAATAATGACATATTTGATGTATCAATCAAAGTGTCGAAGGATAATGCAATTGATTGTTCTATGATGGGTCCCACCATTGAAGCCGAACTGGGGAAAAGGGTGCGGCTTTCGCTTGGCCGCTCGACCCCAGTGAATTCCAGAACCATGGGTCATGAAGACGTATTCATGCTTAGTAATCCGTCAATAAAAAAATCCAAGGTAATACTTCCCTATCTGTAATCACAGGATGTTGTCAATACAATGGCACAATGGGAACCTGATTTGGCATCAGATTACCACACAGAAAAACCCAAAATGAGCTCCTCAAAAAAGAACAGCCCTCAATCAGTCATTGATGCTCGAATGAAACTCGATATACAGGAGTTTCAATCGACCCTAAATGACAAAGACAAGGAGTTCTCGTCTTCTGTGGTGCAATCAGATACATTAGAAGGGCCATCATTAAACACCGACTTTCCTGTAATAGCGAGATCTACTTGATAAAGGACATGAACGCTCACACTGTGAGATAGGTCTTTTGAGAAGATCAATTGAAGAGCTTGTGAACAAAACAAATCAAATTGAGGGACTATTATTTACATGTGAAGCAGTAGCCACCCTAGCAGGCCACCCTAGCAGGGAAGTCTCACACAGGTAAAACCTGGGTGGGCAAAGCAACTCAATCCCATAGTGAGTCTAATCTATCGGGTAGGGACAAGAGAACCTTTGCGGAGGTTACCACCCCGAGAGTGATGCAAACTATATATTGTCAGATGGATCCTTTACCCCAAAATGATGTGGGGTCCATAAACATGGCTACTTCAATGCAAAAAATTGAACATGATCTTGACGAATTAAAGGATCTTTTTGGATCCTTGAAACACATGAGGTCTGAAGTTCCTCTTGCTCAGGTCCATTTAATAATGAGAGTCCCGATAGCCCCTCTCCCTTGACGGACCTAATTGACCTTACAGATGACTGCGTCGCTGGAAATGGTTCACAAGTTCATGAGTTAAGAGAAATCGATGATCAAGAGAAACCCATAGTTGTACTTACAAGAAGAGAAAAAAGATTAGCTGGGAGAGCTCAGAAAAGAAGGGCCAAAGCCAATTGTACAAAAAAAAAAAATAGCAAAGGATAATACAAAATCTAATCAAGACCGCCCCTCGCAGGAAACTCCGGGTACCCATAGCGATGAGGGGGTCATTCATTTATCCCAATTGAATGAAGAATCGAGGGTTAATCTTGATCATAAATCTGATGGTACGGCTGGCGCCGCAAAGGGCCGAAACAACTCCAGTTTAAATCCTCAAAAGGCGAGGGTTCCATGTCTAAGCATTATCAATAAAAATTCCTCAAAAAACTTACAGCAGGCCTCTGATGTGATGATTGCTACCTCTCAATCGTCACTCTCCCAATTCTATCCTATGGTCCATAAAACTACATCTATGAATAAACAAAAAAGACCCTTAATGAGCACTTGCCACATAAGCAGGTTTTATATTCACAAAAAGAGTTAGGTGAACCATGGATGATGGGGTTTTTGGGCAAAGATGAAAAACTTGTTGTACCCGGTACACATATAAATTTGCCCAGTCTCACTAACAAAGTGGCCTCAAACACTGCTAAGTATAAAAATAATGTAATTCCGCCTCTAGCTGCTGGGGAAGTGTTGCCCAAATCATCTCCCGACCTAGCGGCTAGAGAAGGGGTAGTTCATGATACTCAAAATGCTGATGTGAACCAATTGAAAAAACAGGGAAACCCTAATTACACCTGAGATGCCACTCATCCTGGGATGGGAAAGCGACTCGAAAATTAATGGTAAAATCAATCTAAACCGATCCTCCTTGTTAAAAGCATTTCACTCTATTCCATCGCTAAGAACGATATGTTCAGATGATATTGACTGGGTGAGACTAACCTCATTCCACATTAATAGAATGATTTGTGGATTTCAATCATTGCTGGTTATGAAACTGGTGTGGGAACAGAGGGAGAACTTTGTGTATGTTGATTTATCACCCTGCCTGTTTCAAACCGATATGGAAGCTAAAACATTTCTTGAAATGCCAGTCATGAAGATTGTTAATGACCAATCAAATGGAGCAATGGGTGCATCACTGCTTAATAATGACGACATGATCAAACAATTAATGGCATTGACAGCTGCTTTGAATGGCTTGAATGGTTTGAATAGTACTCTCTCTAATGCTGTTTCCAAAATAACTATGCCACCCCCTAACCAACTCAGTAATGAGTATAATATACTGTGCTGCTCATGGAACAGTTGTGGACTAGCTAATTTCTTCAGATGGTGGGACACATCTAAAGATATATGCCATCTGGATGTCATTCTATTACAGGAGACAATGCATATGTCGTACTTTAATGTTGAAGGTTTTGTATGCTATTCTCAATCTGCTAAAAGGGGTGATCTGGGGAGGCCATCAGGAGGTTTGGCCATCCTTGTTAATAACTCCTGTAAGCTAAATTCAAAAATGGTATTTAATGATGATGCTGTGATTGTTGTTGAGGTATCATCTTCCTTGGTTCATGTGAGCCCAATTCTTATTCTATGTGTTCATTGGAATAGGGCTATTACTACTTACAATGAGTTGGAAGGTATACTTGACTCAATTTTAGAGGATGCTTTGGGCCGACATGCGAATATTGGTGTCCTAGCTGGAGGAGACTTTAACTCATCTTTTTCATATAAAGGACAAAAAGCTGGCCAAAAACTGTCACCATCTGCTCTAACGGTCAGGAATGGTACAAAATTGGTAGAATTCTTTCTAAACTGGGACATGCAGGTGATCGAAGTCGGTGATCAAACATCCCCGTTTACATGGTCTTGAGGAGGGTCTTTCTCTCATATTGATCCTTTTTTTTTGTCAACATCATTATATAACTTGTGTGATCCGATTACAATTGAAGACTTGGGTTTTGGAGATCACTGTGCTATTTCCCTCAAACTTTATATTGGAGAATGGGGTTATAACTCTTGTCCAGTTCTTACTCTTGTGGATACGGACAGACCGGGTCTGTCAGTTAGATGGTCTGCATCCACCTGTCATCAGCTTATTTGGCGGATGAAAAATGATCCTATGATCATGGATAAACTGTCCCGTGAAAACATGGATGCAGCCTATATGGATGCACTTCTAACCAGGCGAATTAACCTCCATTTAATGGCCTTGGTTAAGAAGATGGTTCCTGTCAGTACCGATAAAATATATAAGCATAGATTTAACATTGAGATATTCAATCTAAAGAAGGTAAAAAATGCAAATCTTAGACACCTTGCAAAAACGGTTACTGACAGGGACTCATATTGGGTCTCAAAATCCAGAATCTTGCAGACGTACAAAAATTCACTGAAGAGTCTCAAAATAACTCAATACTTAAAAGACAACCAAAATATTATGTTCCACCTGTTGAAAAGTGACACACATAACATTTGGGCTATACGAAGATCTATAAATCACGATAAGACTGCCCTAAAGGAAAATGCAATTGCGAGTTTTGAATGGGTGGATCACTTTAAGTAGAATTTACTTTGCCTATTGATTTTGTCCAAAAAAAAATACTTCCTCTAACAAATGTTTGGTTGGCCAGCACTCCTTGGTCCCTTAATGATGTTGAAAGGGCAATCATGAAATTAAATGCATCTAGAGCGGTTGGCCCGGATGGAATTCCAGCATGCCTCCTAAAATCGGATACACAGTTTTGGGCTAATATCATAAAATATAAAATCAATATGGAATTTGCCACACAAACATTACCTCGATCCTGGTGTGCTGCTATGATCATTCCAATCTATAAAAAGGGCCCTATAAACGATCCAAATAACTTTAGACCAATAGCCCTCACAGATGCCTCCTCGAAAGTATTTTGTCATCTTGTCTTAGAGGAGTTTTTGGAACACATGAATGTCAATGCTACCCTATCAAAATACCAAACGGGTTTTCGTCGCGCAATGGGATGTTCCCTAATTGCTACAATACTATCTCACATTCAATGGAACACCAAACACAATCACACGGGTGCAGTCTATATGGCTTCTCTCGATCTGAGTGCAGCTTTTGACTCAGTGGTGAGAGAACTATTGTGGAAAAAAATGTTACGCATGGGTTTTCCCTCGTACCTGGTGTCGCTTATTGCCCTTCTGCATACCTCGACTTACTATAAGGTCAGACTAAATCGAGCAGGTGCTACTACTGATGCTATACCAACTAACATCGGACTTAAACAAGGTTGCTCTCTTGCAGCGGTACTATTCAATTTATATATCTGCGATATCGAGGATTGCTGGACAGATGTCATCAATTACCCGGTGAATCTGGGGGTGCTTAAGCTCAATTATATGGGATTTGCTGATGATTTATTACTATTTGACAAAACACCTTTTGGTCTCCAAAACAAGTTGAATTCCTTTTCCTTATATGCATCAGAGAATAATTTAAAAGTGAATCAGTCTAAATCTAACATACTTGTTTTTACAGATGGGAAAAAAAAGGCATACCGATTTAATTGGTCTATTGATGGCATTCTTATTGAGACAGTAAAATCAGTCAAATATCTTGGTTATACTCTGTCCGATATGTACTCCTTGCAATGGTGGAAAAACACACTCTATGAAAAAGCTAGGCCCCTAATCTCTCAGATGAAAATTATCATGAGAAAATGTTGTTGATTTTCCATATTACCTGTTCTACAATTGTATTTACTCAAAGTGTAACCGTGCATATTATATTTTCTTGATATATGTCTTTATGAAATTGAAGATGCTCTTGATTTATTACAAGGTGGTATATGGGAACAAGTGTTGGGTTTGGCCACCTCAATTCCAAATGATATCATAAGACATGAAATAGGACTCCTTCCTCTATCTGTAAAATGGCATTGGCGGATGCTTAATAATTATGTTAAGTTCCTAAAACCACCTGCTAATAGTCTCTATGGAGACCTAAACAATCAGGTGTTGCTTAAACATCCACCTTCCATATTAGAATTTGTGGAAAAAATGAAGGATATTATGTCCTCTACGCTTATCCCAGAAGAACATCTAATTCTGGGTTTACCTAGTTACAAAAGGAAAATGCAGCTATATTATTGGTGCTGTCAATCAGACAGAATAGGCATGTATATCACGTATCGGGAATATGCACAGATTATAAGGAAATGGGGTACTTGTCCGAGCTACCTTATACAATTTCCATCAGCTTCTGGACGAAATCTATACCTTCGCTTCAGACTGAACCAATTTCATACAAATGAAAGATTAGCCCAATGGGGAAGATGCAATGAATTAATAAAACCAGGTACTTGTAGATTCTGTCAGAAGGTTAATATGGTTGAATCTTTACAACATCTAGTTGTTTTCTGTGATTATTTCGAGATCTTGCAATTTAGCACTCTTGGATCCTATTTTGATCCCTCTTCACTGCTGGCGAGAATGACCCTCTGGTCTAGGTGTATGATGGGTAATAGTACCAAAATGACTATGAAATTGACTATGCTACTGTGTGAAATTGACAAGAAACTGAAAGAGATTAATCGTTTATGTACATAGCTTAAAATCACAAATAAAGTTAAAAAGGATATTATGATTTGGTTAAGCACATTTCAGTTTTGTCATGTATTTAAAAAAAAAAGGAGGAAATGTGCCTCAATACTTATGAATTGTATCAAAAGAATTGTGTTTATTCGCAAGGAAAAATGAGAAATTTGTTTTTAATACTGTTGTAAATATGTGTATTATAATCTTGTATTTTTTTATTGTTTGTTTTTGTAAATTGTAAAGGTTTGTAAGCTTACCAAATACAATTTTTAAAAAAGTGCTCCCTCTTTCTTCACTAATCCAGCCCCCTTCCATTCTCAATAGAATCAACAGCCTTTTGATATGCAGCACTCTCGTGAGAGGCTACTCCTTTTTGAGAATAGGTGTGGTGCCATTTGAAATCCTATTCACGGAACAGCTGCCCGGTAGTTGCTGTCTCTCTTGACAGAGGGTTACCTGCCCTCACCAAGGAACAAATCGAGGATGCAAGAAGGACAGAATGTCTGGGGAAAAATGCACATAATCCTTCCACAGCAGAACTGGGCACTCAGGGTTGAAACATATTTGATATCAGGTTGATGTGAATTGGATAACTAAGAGAGATGCTGGCCACCATACCCTAGACTCAGGTATCGATTATGTTTACAGGGTAGCGTACCATCACAACAGCATAATCATAGTCATGTTATTTTTGGAAGAGGGTGTACATCTCAAATGCAGCCCATGCGCTGCAAAGATTTGACGGTCACTGCAGCTGTGAGATGGGCACCTGTGACCTCTGAACCTGCTCTGCGACACTGTAGAGGAAGTGCTGCAGGTCATGCTAGTGCAGCAGGGCACAGGTGTACACTATGCTTTTGGAATGGAGTTTATAAAAGGGGAATCTGATTAGCAGATTACCCTTTCAGAGATGGAATTAGCTGCAACGTTGTGTTAATTAATAACAATCAAAATAGCCAGGACTTCTACATCCTTGATAGATGGCCATCCCTGACCTAAGGCCACTAGTGTTTGTGCTGTGCTAGCTTCAAATAGCATATCTGACTTCTTTTGGTGGTGTAAAGTGAGATGGCATGTTAAAGAGAGACACTTTATATAATACTACCTGGTACACACAAACCCTTCTCAGACATCTGCCATTTTCTGAGAACCATGTCAAATTGCAGGCCTTTTAAGGAATGCAAGAGCATTTACTTCAAAAGAAGATGAGTCTCTATTGGATTAATTATTGTCTTCATATTTTATTTTGGCTATTCATGTAGCATACATATAGTTTCAGGAAGCATCAGAGCACAGAACAATGGCTAAGGCTACAGGTATGTACCAGATGATTACAGTGTGCTGCACAGACATGCCTAGCCACTGGGTTTAGCCCGGAGACTCATGATTTCCACGCTCCTCTCGTGGAGGTGCTGGGATTTTCAGAAGTCCCCGCAACTCAAGGCACACCTCCCTGTGATTGGTTACAAACAGACAGCTTGTGGCCAATCACATGGATGTGTGAGTGGAGACAGTATAACGAGCAAATGCCACCCATATGTGGCATCAGACTGCAGTGTTTCCTTTTTTAACACGTGGGCAGAGGAGGTTGCCAGGGTCTAAAAACACATGAGTGGGACAGTGGGCGGAGTCTAGCAAGTGGATGTGGGCAGAGCCTTTGGTGAGATCAAGCTCTTGGGTTTTCTTTTTGAAATGTAGGCAGGTCCGGTGCTACAGTCTTATAGCATAGTGTGGATCACAATCATTCAAGGAATGCTTAACACTTACAGTTCATGGAGAACATATACCTGTGCTGAACAGGTGGGTAGGAGATTGAATAAAGGTGGGTTTACTGCAGAGGGTGATCATCAGGGGGTTTCATGTTTTTATCATACTGCACCTTTCATGCCGCTTCTATGTACCATGTTTTAATTGCATGCTCTCTTGCTTTGACATGTTTCTTTGGGTCTCCTGTACTGCAGTGTACATGTTGCTCAAAGGGGGCGGTCTCCTTCTGCACCCCTCCCTTCAGCAAGCCACCTTGTTTGGTACCCTTTACCTCTCGCTGTCATCCCCTCTAGCCCCCACCAACCTTTCTGATGTTCGCCTCCCAGGCTGTCATTTTAGGGGGTGGGGACAAAGGTGTTGCCCTCCCAACTTTTGTGGCATACAATTTTGTCCCACCCATTTGTCAGGGCCCCCTTTCATTTAGATGTCATGCCTCCCAACATTTTCAGCAAATTTTCTCCACTGTTCGCCTCCTTTCCTTTCTGTGTCAACAGTGTCCCAATCACTGCCCTTCTCTGCCCCTTCCCCACACCATCCAAAACTAGGGTGACCAGATGTCCTGGTTTGGCCGGGAGTGTCCCGGAATTGGGTGCTCTGTCCCCCCTTTTTCAAGATTATTTTTCCTTTGGAAAATGCAGAGGTCCTGGTTTTTGGAAGTAGGCCTTCATAGCTGGCAGGCAGGAATGCACAATCTCACATAGAAGAGATGCTGCATTTTATGAATTAACACAGGTGGTAGTTTGTGATAAATTAATAATATATTGTATTTATTCCACCACTTACACTTAAACCTCCTTCTCCTCCAGCTGGTACTGAAGTGTCGTGCCTTGACAGACACTTTTAAGAGTTTGTCCTACTTTTATGTTAATTGTCCAGTCCCGGTCTTTTCTTTTTTAAATCTGGTCACCTATCCAAAACTTTTCTTGCCCCATCAATGCTCCTTCCCCACCACCTCAACAACTGGAGCATTGCCCTAAGCATGCATTGCCATGGGCAGATTTGCTGTGGTTAATATACCTATGCTACTAATGGTAGCGCGGTACAGACTGGGCACCTCATGAGGGACACTGATCGTGGTGGGGTAAGGGGTGCGTCTTACTGGTTGTGTCAATGATTCAATGCCATTAATGTCTACAATGAAAATGAATTGCAAACTCATTGCTAAGAAATGCCATTGAACTATAGACCGATTTGCTATACTGGATGCATTGAGCAAGATATTTGCTGCCCTACTTTTGATAGAATTGGAACATTGGTTTAATCAGTCTAAAGAAATCACCAAGTTTCTAATTGGATTCAGAAAAAAACATAGGATAGTCCTTGAATGGATTTATTTCTTTGGTACTGCCTTAAACATCTTCTAATCATGGTATAGCGCTATATATATAGCTGGTATGGACCCTTCAAGGGCATTTGATAGGGTCAACAGCGAGCTATTGTGGTTTAAAATACAACATTGGTCTTTTCCAGGGAGCATATTTCATATGAGGAAACAAACATTCAGGTGAGAATAGCCAAGGTGGGGATATGTCTAGAGTTATTAATGCGTTCAGCGTATTGAGGAAATTATGCATTCTGGCACTCACTCTCTGCAATCCCTTTCTGACATCAATGATTTGTTGTCTTATGTCAACTGTTTTCCAGTGAAAATAGGTTCTTTTGTCTTAAATTGGTTAGCTTTTGCTAATGACCTCATTTTTCACATCTGACTGTAGTTGGCCTGGAAAGAGAACTTGAGGCATTTTCTAATTACTTGGAAATCGACAATTTTGAGGTTGACGCTAGCAAATGGGAAGTCTTAATTATTACAATTTTTTTACGAAATCTAGGAGCCCAAAGACCATGTTTTTGCCGGTGTATGGGAAAATACTAAAAGTAGTCCACAATCATGCACATTTAGAATTTCCCCCTCTCCAATTGTACAAGTAAAAAAAGACGGATGGCCTCTCTTCTAAATAAATCCAAAAGGCTATCGGTTCAGTAAAGAGTCCGTAATAAATTATCTAGATGATCCATTATTGTGTCTATACAATTATTATAGAATGAAAGTTGTTACGATTCTTCTTTAATTTAATCTTTAAGATTTGGGGTCCTTCCTAGACATTTTGGAGGGCTTATCTGGTAGTACACACTTCAATGACTCCTCGACATGGCAGATTCTGTAGACTGTATAAGGACCCGTTGACCACGGAAATGATGAAACACCTTGTGATGTCATGTCCATTGTTAAATGACCATAGAAACTTCCAATTTATAACATTTGTTTACACTCCTTCGTACTGTGCATCTGAGACAATGTGTTAAATACTGTTGAGAGGCCAGCACATTTCAATGATTTTACTTGTAACTCGTTTAACATCTCTTTCTTTTTTTTAATCATTTTTTATTTAAGTTTGTGGCTTGACATGCAACATATCTTTATATAACGCTGCCTTTTTAAAAATGTAACACTAAATCACATTTAATTTTAGTACGATTTATGTTGGGAATTGTAAATATATTTATTATGTGTATGGTATGTATTTATGGTTTGTATTATGTTCTTTTTTTGGAAAGGTTGATTTATTTCAGCCAATACAAATAACAAAAAACAAACAAAAAAAAGAGTTTCATTTAAACCATATCACATTAAATAAAATATTAATTATTAATACCAGTTAACACATTGACCTGGTCCTACTTTTTACATGAAGGAACTTATACATGAAGGAAAACTACTGCCCCATCTCAAACACCAGGTTCCTTGCCAAACTCATTGACCGAACCGCTTACTCCCAGCTAAATGCCTTTGTCGAAGCCAACAATCTCCTAGACCCTGCACAATCAGGTTTCAGAGCCCGTCACGGAACTGAAACCACCCTAACCTCAATCTGGGATGACCTTAAAATGACAGCAGACTCCGCGGGATGCGCTGCACTAATCCTTCCTGACCTATCCGCAGCCTTCGAAACAATCAATCACTCAATCCTCCTAGACCGCCTCCACTCCCTAGGAATTAGTGGAACCACTGTTAAATGGATAGCTTCATTCCTCAAAGACAGGTACTAAATAACGATACTCTCCACATATACCTCCCAAGCCCGACCAGTCGACACGGGAGTCCCACAAGGAGCATGCCTATCCACCCTCCTGTTTAATCTCTACTTGATCACCCTCCCACCAATAATCTGCTCCCACAACATCCTGTGTTACAACTACACCAACGACACCCAACTAATTCTAAAACTCCTGAACTCAAAACCCTACTCCTGACCTGACCTGGCCTCCTGCCTCCTGACATAGATCTCTGGATGACCCAAAGCCGCCTCTTGTTAAACCCCTCCAAAATGGAAATCATGGTTTGTGGAAACACTGATCTTCTTCCGCACCCACTACCCTGGCCACCGACCATGGGCAACTCACCGACCCCCTCCAACTCACTGAAAAATCTTGGATGCACGCTTGACTCTGACCTAACTCTCTCGCGCCAAGTCAACAACGTCTCAAAGTCCTGCCACTACCACCTTAAAACCCTTAGGCGCATCTTTCCATATCTCTCCTTTCCCAACAGACTCTCCGCGGTCCAAGAAATCGTTATATCAAGACTGGACTACGCAAACCCCCTATACCTCGGAATACATGCCTACCAACAGAATAAACTCCAAAGGGCACAAAATGCAGCAGCCAAAATGCTACTTGCGCTCGGCCCAAGAGACCACGGCTCCCCAGCCCTTAGGACGCTGCACTGGCTTCCTGTAGCACGAAGGGTGACTTTCAAAACCTTATGCATCTCCCATCGAGCACTGCATAAAACCAGACCTCAATATCTTCAAGACAAGCTAAAACCCTATCAACCCCCATGCACCCTAAGATCAAGCTCAGCCGGCCCACTGGTCATACCTAAGACAAATGCAGTCAGATTAGGTGGATCATCATTCTCAGCCTTGGCCCCCGCCCTATGGAACTCACTCCCACCCCACATCTGCCTAACTGAGGATTTAATGTCTTTCTGCAAACTGCTGAAAACCTGGCTCTTCCCCTAAAGCCAGCGCATACCAGACTAATCCAAACAGTCTACTAGCATCTCAATGACACCAACCCAACAATCTACCTGATGTGAGAAATTGACCGCTAGTAAACCCTAAATAACCCGGATAACATAAACTAAAAGGACAATCAGACGTATCCGAATAAAATAGATCAAAACAACAAAGTGGTTAATAAGAATAAATCATACGGAAACACTAAAGAGACTTAAACTCCTGAAATAGACATAATGCATGAGGAGTGAATGAAAGAAATGGCGTGGACGAAATAGTCTGAACAGATGAAGCGTGTGGACCAGATGAATGCACTGAGTGAAAGACAGTACGAGTGGAAGAACAGACGACCATATAATTTAAATGAGTGTACAAATCAAATGAATATCTAAATTGGATGAGTTTATAGAATGGATGATCAGGTTGAGCAGTTGGGTGTGGAGCGGCTGAGTGCATGGAACGACTGAGTGCATGGAGTGACTGAGTGCATGAGCGGCTGAGTGCATGGAGCGGCTGAGTGCATGGAGCGGCTGAGTGCATGGAGTGACTGAGTGCATGAGCGGCTGAGTGCATGGAGCGGCTGAGTGCATGGAGCGGCTGAGTGCATGGAGAGGCTTGGTGCGTGGGGCGGCTGGGTGTGCGGGCCGGCTGGGTGCGTGGGCCGGCTGGGTGCACGGAGCGGCTGGGTGCGCGGAGTGACAGGGTGTGTGGAGCAGATGGGTGCATGGAGCGGTGGGGTATTCGGAGCGGCGGGGTGTATGGAGCGGATGGGTGTATGGAGCAGATGGGTGTATGGAGCGGATGGGTATACGGAGCGGATGGGTATACGGAGCGGATGGGTGTACGGAGCGGATGGGTGTACAGGGCGGAAGGGTGTACAGAGCGGATGGGTGTACGGAGCGGATGGGTGTAGAGAGCAGACGAATAGATAAAACTGGATTACTGCGTATTAACAAATGACTTCTTAATGGGTGCATATTGCTGTTGAATGCGTGGGGAGCGGATGAGCGCGTAGGGCGGATGAGTGCGTAGGGTGGATGAGTGCGGGGGCGGATGAGTGCGGGGGTCAGATGAGTGCGGGGGTGGATGAGTGCGGGGGGCAGATGAGTGCGGGGGCGGATGAGTGCGGAGGGCGGATGGGTGCGGAGTGCGGATGAGTACGGAGTACGGAGTACGGAGTGCGGATGGGTGTGGATAAGGGTGGATAAGGGTGGATAAGGGCGGGTGGATGCGGATAAGTGCGGAGGGCGGTTGAGGGCGGAGTGCGGATTAGTGCAGAGGGCGGATGAGTGCTGAGGGCGGATGAGTGATATGAAAAAAAAGAAAAGAAAAAAAAATGTAGAAGGCGATGACCATGTAGAAGGGGATGAGCGCATAAATGGGGATGAATGCGTAAGAGAGGATGAATGCGTAGAGGGGGCAGAGTGCATAGAGGGGGCTGAGTGCGTTGTGCGGGCGAGTGTGTTGAGGGGGCGAGTGCGGAAAACAGATGAATGCATAGTTCATGCGTGGGGCAGACTAGAACGCGCGGGACGGATTGGCGTGCATAAGTGCATCGAGCGAACCGGAGTGTGTGGAGTAGATTGTGACGCATGGAGTGGATATGAGTGCATGGAACAGACTGGAGCACATTGAATTGTTTGACGTTTATAGTATATAGTATGGTTTAGAATGCAGAGATTGTTTTGAAAGAGCATGCAACCCAACATATCACACCACCACGCTTACTCTCCCCTCTACACCACCACTCAACTAGAGCACAGAAATATTATGACACCATTCGGTATAACTGTTCTCATACCAACATCCGCCGCATTCTACACATCACTGTAAGTAAAACACTGCTGGTTCCACACCCCCAGCCAGGCGTTCTCCTCAGGCCTAACGCAGCCACACTTGGTCTGGATAATTCCTGCCAGACCGAACACATACTCCTGATCTCTCATCCACAACACCTACCGCTAAGAAGCAGCTATTACATGAATACCGCATCAGCTGCACACATACCCGGTGCTCACACGCACCTTGACTCTCTCTACTCTCTCTACTGACCTGAACTTCGGTTCCCAAGGGCCTTCAACCTACCAGCGCCTTCAGACCATACTAATGGTAAATAAATGTGTGACTTTGTGGGTTTGTGGCTTCGCGCATGTTCCCGATACAATTCCAAACCGTTACACCAATCTGCACCAAATTTTGCACAGTCACCTGTTAGGAACCTCTGAACATTACTGGCTACATGACATCTGGAAACCCCACCCCTTTTCCCTGATTTCAGCAAAAGTTCAAATGTGGCTGCGGCTGTGTGGGTTTGTGGCTTCGCGTATGTTCCCTATACAATTTCACACCGTTTAATTTTACACACGCACCTGTTAGGACCCTCCCGGCATTACTGACTACATGACATCTGGGCACCCCACCCCTTTCCCCAGATTTCAGAAAAAGTGCACATTTGGCTGTGGGTCTATGAAATTGTGGCTTGGCGAAGCGTTGTTCTTTATACAATTCCACACTGTTTCACCAATCTGCACCAAATGTGGTGCAGTTGGCTGTACCTATGAGGGAATTAAAGCCTGTGCTTCATAATGATATTTGCATTAGTAGACATGTTTAATGTTTCTAAAATTCGTGCCAAACCCCACTGATGGGCATTTAAGCCCCTTTATTCAGAGGAGTTTCACCCACCCGGAGCATGTGGGAAGCGTCCTCAGATCCAAAGACCCCCGAGAGGCCTACACTCCCAATTGACATGTTGAATAGCAGGCGTATTTCAAAAGCATTGCACAAAAGCAATATTATAATCCGCAATTATCCGCTGATGACACAATCAATCTGGAGAAAGCTCGTAGTTAAGGGACAAGCACATCTAATGCTCAAGTACGAGCTTTAATTACATCGACTTCGACATGCTGCACTGCGATTAACACGCATGGCATTATTCCCGCTGCTTCCAGGCCTGCCTTTTGTGTCCTCGCCCCGTGCTCTGGTAACTCAGCGGGTTTAAAGTGCCGCTATTTAGGAATGCAAAATATTCATTTCGATTGCCCAGAGCGTGGTATTGACATCCCGAAAAATTACCAGCTGTTTGAGGTCAGTTACAGCGTGAGCGCCTCTTTCCTTTGAAAGATTCATTTGGTTGGCATCACACCGCGTTGTCAAGGGCCCGCCGAGACTTTCACCATGCCCAGAAAGGCCCTAATTTGTCCGCACGGGAGAAGGGAGCGGGGGTCTGTTTGTCACTGGAGAGGAAAGGGAATTAGCTCATTTTGCGGGCCTGACACGCCGGTTCTCCCTCGGTGCCTCACTGAAAGGAGGATGGCGCCCCGCCATG
Source organism: Ambystoma mexicanum (assembly GCF_040938575.1). NCBI lineage: Eukaryota > Metazoa > Chordata > Amphibia > Caudata > Ambystomatidae > Ambystoma > Ambystoma mexicanum. The sequence continues at coordinate 560,026,746 of NC_090925.1, forward strand.
CATTTCGGATTAGCAACACAAGGGAGAGAAAAAAAGGGGTGAATGTGGGAGTTTGTCGAGGGGCAAACAAAAGATGGGGATCACGCGCTTCCAACTGTGGCTCTGCGGAGTGTGAGAATGCAGCCCTGTGTCTGCGGGAGCGTTAATGCGCACATATGTCACTCACTGGGAGACAAAGTGCCAGTCCCGGGCGCAGACAACACATGCTTTTAGTGTCCTACTGGGGCCTTTGTGTTATGCATAGCTGGCACCGAGGAGCTCTCGGATCTGAACGTCAGTCGCTGCGAAATTAACACCGTGCAATTGCGGCGAAATGATCGAACTGAACCCTCGCGCTAATTAATCAGCACTGCAGGCTCTACGATAAAAGAACTATAGGAAGGCACGTAAAGGCTACCTAGCAACAAGGGAGACGCTTTCCACCAGTCGGCTTGGGGAGGCAGCATAGTTCAGTTTTAGGGATGGAGTTGTATATCATGATGCATTGAGGTGGACAACAGCCTCTTGTCCAGCACGCCCACTTGTCTACAGTTGTTTGCTGTTTAAGGTGCTGGCTCTGCTCCTGCTTGTAAAACGCACCCTTTTCTCTGAGGCCAACTCAAGTGCCCACTGCCTCTTGTAATGATAATAGGTGCCGAAGTCATGAAGTTGTGTCTGAAGAGAGCGTGAGCTGAAGGAGTTTTGGCCTTGAGAAATCACTGGCCAGAACTTGTTTTCTGAAAGCACCACAGCAGTGGTCGAAGAGATTAACATGGGATAAGAAATCTAGGGGGTGTTATGTCGATTGTCACAGATAAAGTAATCGTACACTTATGTCCAGTTCGTTATCTTGTTTCTTTCATAATGGAGAGTTCCCTCATTGTGACCGCTGTCCGCCTTCCTCCAGCTGACCCTCAGGAATAGAATCTCAGCCCGAGGAACGCCACATCGAACCGCAGTTCATGAAGGTTCTATTAACCTTCACATTATAACATCTCCCTCCCTTAATATCAATTACACAATAATTACAAACAGAAGGCATGGGAAAAAGGAAAAATAGAAGCAGAACAAAACATTGAATAAAGGATCAAACACACAAAGAATTAGTAAGTGAAAGGATACACGTTGTCTCGTCTTCTTTAAGTTACATTGGGTCTTATAATGTAACATGTTCAATAATAATAAATGAAGTCTTCTTTCACACGTGGCACTCTTCTCCTGGGTCTCAAACCAGAGACATCCTTGTTCATCATTTCGCTATAGCGTGCAGTTTTGGATGATGTGGATCCTTCTTCCTCCAGCATGTCTCTCCTCTCCATCCTGTTGTTGCTATCCATCATCTGCTTTACTCTTCCATCAGTCATAATAATATCATCACAAGACCACTTACTTCCATCCTCTAATATCACAGATTTATTTGAACAGTTCACCACTCTTTGTGGATGACGATATTTAGATTCTCCTTTAAAAACTCTTCTGGGTTCTTTCACCCTGATCCAGTCACCCACCTCAAACTTATTTTCCTTCACATGTTTCTGGCTATCGTAATATTTTTTATACTTCTCTTGTTTATCCTTTACTCTCCTAATAACTGCATCCATATCCACAGTTTTATTCTTTTTCAACGGTAACCAGGCTGGTCTCAATCTATTTGTAGCAATTCTTCCTCTCATCATCGTAAATGGCTCTTCCTCCGTTGTAGAATGTGGTGTGACTCTATAGGTAACCAAAGCTTCTTTGAGAGTCTCTCTCCAGATTAAATTATTAGCTACAGCTAGTTGAATAGTATCCTTAATAAAGCGGTTCATTCTTTCTACCAACCCATTCCCTATGGGATGATATAGAGCTGTGGTTCTGTGCTTAATAGCTCTTTCTTTGAGAAACTTTTGCACTTCCATTGACATAAATTGTGCACCACTGTCCGATATCATCTCTTGAGGTTCCCCTTCTCTATTAAAAATTTCTTCCAGAAATGTTTTAATTTTCATGGCTGAAACTGACTCTTCCATTATGCCACATTCTACCCACTTGGAAGTATAGTCAACCAACACAATGATATAAATTTTGTGGGGTTCCAATATTTCAAATGGGCCTGAAATATCAACAGCCAACTTCGTCCACACTGAATCTGGTATTGTTACAGGCTGCAACGGTGTGGCTCTAGTCACTTTTCCTTTGTCACTCACTGCACATGCAGAGCATTCTCTTACAATGTTTTCTAGGTCACTCCATATATTGGGCCACCAGAATGTCTCTCGTACTCTTGTTTTTGTTAAGTTTCTTCCAATATGCCCCTCATGTGCTATTTCCATTATCTTCTCTCTCAAACTTGAAGGTGGAACTATGCGATCTCCACGGTATATACACACTTCATCACAAGACATTTCATCTTTCTTATTCTCCCAAGAAAAAATACTTTCTGTTACTTCTTTCCAATCACTTTTAATTGCTCTCCTAAGCTGCTCTTGTTCAACATCCCTCTCGCTAGCTTCAACCCACTCTTCTTTGGAGAAACTGGGGTGTATTTGTGCTATCACACAATCCATCTCCATCTCCTCTTCCTTGGCTACTTCGTGTGTTGTGGAACATGGCAAGCGGGACAAACAATCAGCAACTCTGTTCCTTTTGCCAGGAGTAAAGCTAACCGTAAGATTGTGTTGCATTATGATTAGAATCCACCTCCTGATGCGAGGAGACATTAAATGCGAATTTTTGGGATTTAGAATGTGAATGAGAGGCTTATGATCCGTTTTGATTTCAATGGGACTTCCCCAAATCAACCCTTTAAAATGCTCTAATATCCACATCACTGCCAGAGCCTCTCTTTCAATTATAGAATAATTTTTCTCTGCATCCTTTAGTGTCCTAGAGGCAATAGCAATCGGGACTATTGTTCCATGCTGAACTTGTTCCAACACACCTCCTAAACCCACATTACTTGCATCAACCGATATAATGGACTTGGCTCTGCAGTCAAACATCTTCAAAACAGGAGCTTTGTTTATTGACGTTTTGATATCTTGTAGTTCACTTCTGCATTCAAGTGACCAATCAAAACTCACACCCTTCTTCATCAAACTCCTCATGTGGCTCGTCCTGTGAGTATAGTGATCAATAAATTTGGAGTAATATTCTGTTAAACCCATTAAGCTCCTCAATTGATCCTTATTAGATGGGTCAGGCATTTTCAGTATCGTATCCACAAGACTTTCTTTAGGCCTTATTCCTTCCGCGTCAATACAATGGCCCAGATATGTTACTTCCTTCCTTTTAATTCTACATTTTTCTATTTTTAATGTGAGTCCTTTTTGTTGTAAGTGAAAGGATACACGTTGTCTCGTCTTCTTTAAGTTACATTGGGTCTTATTATGTAACATGTTCAATAATAATAAATGAAGTCTTCTTTCACACGTGGCACTCTTCTCCTGGGTCTCAAACCAGAGACATCCTTGTTCATCATTTCGCTATAGCGTGCAGTTTTGGATGATGTGGATCCTTCTTCCTCCAGCATGTCTCTCCTCTCCATCCTGTTGTTGCTATCCATCATCTGCTTTACTCTTCCATCAGTCATAATAATATCATCACATGACCACTTACTTCCATCCTCTAATATCACAGATTTATTTGAACAGTTCACCACTCTTTGTGGATGACGATATTTAGATTCTCCTTTCAAAACTCTTCTGGGTTCTTTCACCCTGATCCAGTCACCCACCTCAATCTTATTTTCCTTCACATGTTTCTGGCTATCGTAATATTTTTTATACTTCTCTTGTTTATCCTTTACTCTCCTAATAACTGCATCCATATCCACAGTTTTATTCTTTTTCAACGGTAACCAGGCTGGTCTCAATCTATTTGTAGCAATTCTTCCTCTCATCATCGTAAATGGCTCTTCCTCCGTTGTAGAATGTGGTGTGACTCTATAGGTAACCAAAGCTTCTTTGAGAGTCTCTCTCCAGGGTAAATTATTAGCTACAGCTAGTTGAATAGTATCCTTAATAAAGCGGTTCATTCTTTCTACCAACCCATTCCCTATGGGATGATATAGAGCTGTGGTTCTGTGCTTAATAGCTCTTTCTTTGAGAAACTTTTGCACTTCCATTGACATAAATTGTGCACCATTGTCCGATATCATCTCTTGAGGTTCCCCTTCTCTATTAAAAATTTCTTCCAGAAATGTTTCAATTTTCATGGCTGAAACTGACTCTTCCATTATGCCACATTCTACCCACTTGGAAGTATAGTCAACCAACACAATGATATAAATTTTGTGGGCTTCCAATATTTCAAATGGGCCTGAAATATCAACAGCCAACTTCGTCCACACTGAATCTGGTATTGTTACAGGCTGCAACGGTGTGGCTCTAGTCACTTTTCCTTTGTCACTCACTGCACATGCAGAGCATTCTCTTACAATGTTTTCTAGGTCACTCCATATATTGGGCCACCAGAATGTCTCTCGTACTCTTGTTTTTGTTAAGTTTCTTCCAATATGCCCCTCATGTGCTATTTCCATTATCTTCTCTCTCAAACTTGAAGGTGGAACTATGCGATCTCCACGGTATATACACACTTCATCACAAGACATTTCATCTTTCTTATTCTCCCAAGAAAAAATACTTTCTGTTACTTCTTTCCAATCACTTTTAATTGCTCTCCTAAGCTGCTCTTGTTCAACATCCCTCTCGCTAGCTTCAACCCACTCTTCTTTGGAGAAACTGGGGTGTATTTGTGCTATCACACAATCCATCTCCATCTCCTCTTCCTTGGCTACTTCGTGTGTTGTGGAACATGGCAAGCGGGACAAACAATCAGCAACTCTGTTCCTTTTGCCAGGAGTAAAGCTAACCGTAAGATTGTGTTGCATTATGATTAGAATCCACCTTCTGATGCGAGGAGACATTAAATGTGAATTTTTGGGATTTAGAATGTGAATGAGAGGCTTATGATCCGTTTTGATTTCAATGGGACTTCCCCAAATCAACCCTTTAAAATGCTCTAATATCCACATCACTGCCAGAGCCTCTCTTTCAATTATAGAATAATTTTTCTCTGCATCCTTTAGTGTCCTAGAGGCAAAAGCAATCGGGACTATTGTTCCATGCTGAACTTGTTCCAACACACCTCCTAAGCCCACATTACTTGCATCAACCGATATAATGGACTTGGCTCTGCAGTCAAACATCTTCAAAACAGGAGCTTTGTTTATTGACGTTTTGATATCTTGTAGTTCACTTCTGCATTCAAGTGACCAATCAAAACTCACACCCTTCTTCATCAAACTCCTCATGTGGCTCGTCCTGTGAGTATAGTGATCAATAAATTTGGAGTAATATTCTGTTAAACCCATTAAGCTCCTCAATTGATCCTTATTAGATGGGTCAGGCATTTTCAGTATCGTATCCACAAGACTTTCTTTAGGCCTTATTCCTTCCGCGTCAATACAATGGCCCAGATATGTTACTTCCTTCCTTTTAATTCTACATTTTTCTATTTTTAATGTGAGTCCTTTTTGTTGTAAGTGAAAGGATACACGTTGTCTCGTCTTCTTTAAGTTACATTGGGTCTTATTATGTAACATGTTCAATAATAATAAATGAAGTCTTCTTTCACACGTGGCACTCTTCTCCTGGGTCTCAAACCAGAGACATCCTTGTTCATCATTTCGCTATAGCGTGCAGTTTTGGATGATGTGGATCCTTCTTCCTCCAGCATGTCTCTCCTCTCCATCCTGTTGTTGCTATCCATCATCTGCTTTACTCTTCCATCAGTCATAATAATATCATCACAAGACCACTTACTTCCATCCTCTAATATCACAGATTTATTTGAACAGTTCACCACTCTTTGTGGATGACGATATTTAGATTCTCCTTTCAAAACTCTTCTGGGTTCTTTCACCCTGATCCAGTCACCCACCTCAATCTTATTTTCCTTCACATGTTTCTGGCTATCGTAATATTTTGTATACTTCTCTTGTTTATCCTTTACTCTCCTAATAACTGCATCCATATCCACAGTTTTATTCTTTTTCAACGGTAACCAGGCTGGTCTCAATCTATTTGTAGCAATTCTTCCTCTCATCATCGTAAATGGCTCTTCCTCCGTTGTAGAATGTGGTGTGACTCTATAGGTAACCAAAGCTTCTTTGAGAGTCTCTCTCCAGGGTAAATTATTAGCTACAGCTAGTTGAATAGTATCCTTAATAAAGCGGTTCATTCTTTCTACCAACCCATTCCCTATGGGATGATATAGAGCTGTGGTTCTGTGCTTAATAGCTCTCTCTTTGAGAAACTTTTGCACTTCCATTGACATAAATTGTGCACCATTGTCCGATATCATCTCTTGAGGTTCCCCTTCTCTATTAAAAATTTCTTCCAGAAATGTTTTAATTTTCATGGCTGAAACTGACTCTTCCATTATGCCACATTCTACCCACTTGGAAGTATAGTCAACCAACACAATGATATAAATTTTGTGGGGTTCCAATATTTCAAATGGGCCTGAAATATCAACAGCCAACTTCATCCACACTGAATCTGGTATTGTTACAGGCTGCAACGGTGTGGCTCTAGTCACTTTTCCTTTGTCACTCACTGCACATGCAGAGCATTCTCTTACAATGTTTTCTAGGTCACTCCATATATTGGGCCACCAGAATGTCTCTCGTACTCTTGTTTTTGTTAAGTTTCTTCCAATATGCCCCTCATGTGCTATTTCCATTATCTTCTCTCTCAAACTTGAAGGTGGAACTATGCGATCTCCACGGTATATACACACTTCATCACAAGACATTTCATCTTTCTTATTCTCCCAAGAAAAAATACTTTCTGTTACTTCTTTCCAATCACTTTTAATTGCTCTCCTAAGCTGCTCTTGTTCAACATCCCTCTCGCTAGCTTCAACCCACTCTTCTTTGGAGAAACTGGGGGTGTATTTGTGCTATCACACAATCCATCTCCATCTCCTCTTCCTTGGCTACTTCGTGTGTTGTGGAACATGGCAAGCGGGACAAACAATCAGCAACTCTGTTCCTTTTGCCAGGAGTAAAGCTAACCGTAAGATTGTGTTGCATTATGATTAGAATCCACCTTCTGATGCGAGGAGACATTAAATGCGAATTTTTGGGATTTAGAATGTGAATGAGAGGCTTATGATCCGTTTTGATTTCACTGGGACTTCCCCAAATCAACCCTTTAAAATGCTCTAATATCCACATCACTGCCAGAGCCTCTCTTTCAATTATAAAATAATTTTTCTCTGCATCCTTTAGTGTCCTAGAGGCAAAAGCAATCGGGACTATTGTTCCATGCTGAACTTGTTCCAACACACCTCCTAATCCCACATTACTTGCATCAACCGATATAATGGACTTGGCTCTGCAGTCAAACATCTTCAAAACAGGAGCTTTGTTTATTGACGTTTTGATATCTTGTAGTTCACTTCTGCATTCAAGTGACCAATCAAAACTCACACCCTCATGTGGCTCGTCCTGTGAGTATAGTGATCAATAAATTTGGAATAATATTCTGTTAAACCCATTAAGCTCCTCAATTGATCCTTATTAGATGGGTCAGGCATTTTCAGTATCGTATCCACAAGACTTTCTTTAGGCCTTATTCCTTCCGCGTCAATACAATGGCCCAGATATGTTACTTCCTTCCTTTTAATTCTACATTTTTCTATTTTTAATGTGAGTCCTTTTTGTTGTAAGTGAAAGGATACACGTTGTCTCGTCTTCTTTAAGTTACATTGGGTCTTATTATGTAACATGTTCAATAATAATAAATGAAGTCTTCTTTCACACGTGGCACTCTTCTCCTGGGTCTCAAACCAGAGACATCCTTGTTCATCATTTCGCTATAGCGTGCAGTTTTGGATGATGTGGATCCTTCTTCCTCCAGCATGTCTCTCCTCTCCATCCTGTTGTTGCTATCCATCATCTGCTTTACTCTTCCATCAGTCATAATAATATCATCACAAGACCACTTACTTCCATCCTCTAATATCACAGATTTATTTGAACAGTTCACCACTCTTTGTGGATGACGATATTTAGATTCTCCTTTCAAAACTCTTCTGGGTTCTTTCACCCTGATCCAGTCACCCACCTCAATCTTATTTTCCTTCACATGTTTCTGGCTATCGTAATATTTTTTATACTTCTCTTGTTTATCCTTTACTCTCCTAATAACTGCATCCATATCCACAGTTTTATTCTTTTTCAACGGTAACCAGGCTGGTCTCAATCTATTTGTAGCAATTCTTCCTCTCATCATCGTAAATGGCTCTTCCTCCGTTGTAGAATGTGGTGTGACTCTATAGGTAACCAAAGCTTCTTTGAGAGTCTCTCTCCAGGGTAAATTATTAGCTACAGCTAGTTGAATAGTATCCTTAATAAAGCGGTTCATTCTTTCTACCAACCCATTCCCTATGGGATGATATAGAGCTGTGGTTCTGTGCTTAATAGCTCTTTCTTTGAGAAACTTTTGCACTTCCATTGACATAAATTGTGCACCATTGTCCGATATCATCTCTTGAGGTTCCCCTTCTCTATTAAAAATTTCTTCCAGAAATTTTTTAATTTTCATGGCTGAAACTGACTCTTCCATTATGCCACATTCTACCCACTTGGAAGTATAGTCAACCAACACAATGATATAAATTTTGTGGGGTTCCAATATTTCAAATGGGCCTGAAATATCAACAGCCAACTTCGTCCACACTGAATCTGGTATTGTTACAGGCTGCAACGGTGTGGCTCTAGTCACTTTTCCTTTGTCACTCACTGCACATGCAGAGCATTCTCTTACAATGTTTTCTAGGTCACTCCATATATTGGGCCACCAGAATGTCTCTCGTACTCTTGTTTTTGTTAAGTTTCTTCCAATATGCCCCTCATGTGCTATTTCCATTATCTTCTCTCTCAAACTTGAAGGTGGAACTATGCGATCTCCACGGTATATACACACTTCATCACAAGACATTACATCTTTCTTATTCTCCCAAGAAAAAATACTTTCTGTTACTTCTTTCCAATCACTTTTAATTGCTCTCCTAAGCTGCTCTTGTTCAACATCCCTCTCGCTAGCTTCAACCCACTCTTCTTTGGAGAAACTGGGGTGTATTTGTGCTATCACACAATCCATCTCCATCTCCTCTTCCTTGGCTACTTCGTGTGTTGTGGAACATGGCAAGCGGGACAAACAATCAGCAACTCTGTTCCTTTTGCCAGGAGTAAAGCTAACCGTAAGATTGTGTTGCATTATGATTAGAATCCACCTTCTGATGCGAGGAGACATTAAATGCGAATTTTTGGGATTTAGAATGTGAATGAGAGGCTTATGATCCGTTTTGATTTCAATGGGACTTCCCCAAATCAACCCTTTAAAATGCTCTAATATCCACATCACTGCCAGAGCCTCTCTTTCAATTATAGAATAATTTTTCTCTGCATCCTTTAGTGTCCTAGAGGCAAAAGCAATCGGGACTATTGTTCCATGCTGAACTTGTTCCAACACACCTCCTAAGCCCACATTACTTGCATCAACCGATATAATGGACTTGGCTCTGCAGTCAAACATCTTCAAAACAGGAGCTTTGTTTATTGACGTTTTGATATCTTGTAGTTCACTTCTGCATTCAATGGACCAATCAAAACTCACACCCTTCTTCATCAAACTCCTCATGTGGCTCGTCCTGTGAGTATAGTGATCAATAAATTTGGAGTAATATTCTGTTAAACCCATTAAGCTCCTCAATTGATCCTTATTAGATGGGTCAGGCATTTTCAGTATCGTATCCACAAGACTTTCTTTAGGCCTTATTCCTTCCGCGTCAATACAATGGCCCAGATATGTTACTTCCTTCCTTTTAATTCTACATTTTTCTATTTTTAATGTGAGTCCTTTTTGTTGTAAGTGAAAGGATACACGTTGTCTCGTCTTCTTTAAGTTACATTGGGTCTTATTATGTAACATGTTCAATAATAATAAATGAAGTCTTCTTTCACACGTGGCACTCTTCTCCTGGGTCTCAAACCAGAGACATCCTTGTTCATCATTTCGCTATAGCGTGCAGTTTTGGATGATGTGGATCCTTCTTCCTCCAGCATGTCTCTCCTCTCCATCCTGTTGTTGCTATCCATCATCTGCTTTACTCTTCCATCAGTCATAATAATATCATCACAAGACCACTTACTTCCATCCTCTAATATCACAGATTTATTTGAACAGTTCACCACTCTTTGTGGATGACGATATTTAGATTCTCCTTTCAAAACTCTTCTGGGTTCTTTCACCCTGATCCAGTCACCCACCTCAATCTTATTTTCCTTCACATGTTTCTGGCTATCGTAATATTTTTTATACTTCTCTTGTTTATCCTTTACTCTCCTAATAACTGCATCCATATCCACAGTTTTATTCTTTTTCAACGGTAACCAGGCTGGTCTCAGTCTATTTGTAGCAATTCTTCCTCTCATCATCGTAAATGGCTCTTCCTCCGTTGTAGAATGTGGTGTGACTCTATAGGTAACCAAAGCTTCTTTGAGAGTCTCTCTCCAGGGTAAATTATTAGCTACAGCTAGTTGAATAGTATCCTTAATAAAGCGGTTCATTCTTTCTACCAACCCATTCCCTATGGGATGATATAGAGCTGTGGTTCTGTGCTTAATAGCTCTTTCTTTGAGAAACTTTTGCACTTCCATTGACATAAATTGTGCACCATTGTCCGATATCATCTCTTGAGGTTCCCCTTCTCTATTAAAAATTTCTTCCAGAAATTTTTTAATTTTCATGGCTGAAACTGACTCTTCCATTATGCCACATTCTACCCACTTGGAAGTATAGTCAACCAACACAATGATATAAATTTTGTGGGGTTCCAATATTTCAAATGGGCCTGAAATATCAACAGCCAACTTCGTCCACACTGAATCTGGTATTGTTACAGGCTGCAACGGTGTGGCTCTAGTCACTTTTCCTTTGTCACTCACTGCACATGCAGAGCATTCTCTTACAATGTTTTCTAGGTCACTCCATATATTGGGCCACCAGAATGTCTCTCGTACTCTTGTTTTTGTTAAGTTTCTTCCAATATGCCCCTCATGTGCTATTTCCATTATCTTCTCTCTCAAACTTGAAGGTGGAACTATGCGATCTCCACGGTATATACACACTTCATCACAAGACATTTCATCTTTCTTATTCTCCCAAGAAAAAATACTTTCTGTTACTTCTTTCCAATCACTTTTAATTGCTCTCCTAAGCTGCTCTTGTTCAACATCCCTCTCGCTAGCTTCAACCCACTCTTCTTTGGAGAAACTGGGGTGTATTTGTGCTATCACACAATCCATCTCCATCTCCTCTTCCTTGGCTACTTCGTGTGTTGTGGAACATGGCAAGCGGGACAAACAATCAGCAACTCTGTTCCTTTTGCCAGGAGTAAAGCTAACCGTAAGATTGTGTTGCATTATGATTAGAATCCACCTTCTGATGCGAGGAGACATTAAATGCGAATTTTTGGGATTTAGAATGTGAATGAGAGGCTTATGATCCGTTTTGATTTCAATGGGACTTCCCCAAATCAACCCTTTAAAATGCTCTAATATCCACATCACTGCCAGAGCCTCTCTTTCAATTATAGAATAATTTTTCTCTGCATCCTTTAGTGTCCTAGAGGCAAAAGCAATCGGGACTATTGTTCCATGCTGAACTTGTTCCAACACACCTCCTAAGCCCACATTACTTGCATCAACCGATATAATGGACTTGGCTCTGCAGTCAAACATCTTCAAAACAGGAGCTTTGTTTATTGACGTTTTGATATCTTGTAGTTCACTTCTGCATTCAAGTGACCAATCAAAACTCACACCCTTCTTCATCAAACTCCTCATGTGGCTCGTCCTGTGAGTATAGTGATCAATAAATTTGGAGTAATATTCTGTTAAACCCATTAAGCTCCTCAATTGATCCTTATTAGATGGGTCAGGCATTTTCAGTATCGTATCCACAAGACTTTCTTTAGGCCTTATTCCTTCCGCGTCAATACAATGGCCCAGATATGTTACTTCCTTCCTTTTAATTCTACATTTTTCTATTTTTAATGTGAGTCCTTTTTGTTGTAAGTGAAAGGATACACGTTGTCTCGTCTTCTTTAAGTTACATTGGGTCTTATTATGTAACATGTTCAATAATAATAAATGAAGTCTTCTTTCACACATGGCACTCTTCTCCTGGGTCTCAAACCAGAGACATCCTTGTTCATCATTTCGCTATAGCGTGCAGTTTTGGATGATGTGGATCCTTCTTCCTCCAGCATGTCTCTCCTCTCCATCCTGTTGTTGCTATCCATCATCTGCTTTACTCTTCCATCAGTCATAATAATATCATCACAAGACCACTTACTTCCATCCTCTAATATCACAGATTTATTTGAACAGTTCACCACTCTTTGTGGATGACGATATTTAGATTCTCCTTTCAAAACTCTTCTGGGTTCTTTCACCCTGATCCAGTCACCCACCTCAATCTTATTTTCCTTCACATGTTTCTGGCTATCGTAATATTTTTTATACTTCTCTTGTTTATCCTTTACTCTCCTAATAACTGCATCCATATCCACAGTTTTATTCTTTTTCAACGGTAACCAGGCTGGTCTCAATCTATTTGTAGCAATTCTTCCTCTCATCATCGTAAATGGCTCTTCCTCCGTTGTAGAATGTGGTGTGACTCTATAGGTAACCAAAGCTTCTTTGAGAGTCTCTCTCCAGGGTAAATTATTAGCTACAGCTAGTTGAATAGTATCCTTAATAAAGCGGTTCATTCTTTCTACCAACCCATTCCCTATGGGATGATATAGAGCTGTGGTTCTGTGCTTAATAGCTCTTTCTTTGAGAAACTTTTGCACTTCCATTGACATAAATTGTGCACCATTGTCCGATATCATCTCTTGAGGTTCCCCTTCTCTATTAAAAATTTCTTCCAGAAATTTTTTAATTTTCATGGCTGAAACTGACTCTTCCATTATGCCACATTCTACCCACTTGGAAGTATAGTCAACCAACACAATGATATAAATTTTGTGGGGTTCCAATATTTCAAATGGGCCTGAAATATCAACAGCCAACTTCGTCCACACTGAATCTGGTATTGTTACAGGCTGCAACGGTGTGGCTCTAGTCACTTTTCCTTTGTCACTCACTGCACATGCAGAGCATTCTCTTACAATGTTTTCTAGGTCACTCCATATATTGGGCCACCAGAATGTCTCTCGTACTCTTGTTTTTGTTAAGTTTCTTCCAATATGCCCCTCATGTGCTATTTCCATTATCTTCTCTCTCAAACTTGAAGGTGGAACTATGCGATCTCCACGGTATATACACACTTCATCACAAGACATTACATCTTTCTTATTCTCCCAAGAAAAAATACTTTCTGTTACTTCTTTCCAATCACTTTTAATTGCTCTCCTAAGCTGCTCTTGTTCAACATCCCTCTCGCTAGCTTCAACCCACTCTTCTTTGGAGAAACTGGGGTGTATTTGTGCTATCACACAATCCATCTCCATCTCCTCTTCCTTGGCTACTTCGTGTGTTGTGGAACATGGCAAGCGGGACAAACAATCAGCAACTCTGTTCCTTTTGCCAGGAGTAAAGCTAACCGTAAGATTGTGTTGCATTATGATTAGAATCCACCTTCTGATGCGAGGAGACATTAAATGCGAATTTTTGGGATTTAGAATGTGAATGAGAGGCTTATGATCCGTTTTGATTTCAATGGGACTTCCCCAAATCAACCCTTTAAAATGCTCTAATATCCACATCACTGCCAGAGCCTCTCTTTCAATTATAGAATAATTTTTCTCTGCATCCTTTAGTGTCCTAGAGGCAAAAGCAATCGGGACTATTGTTCCATGCTGAACTTGTTCCAACACACCTCCTAAGCCCACATTACTTGCATCAACCGATATAATGGACTTGGCTCTGCAGTCAAACATCTTCAAAACAGGAGCTTTGTTTATTGACGTTTTGATATCTTGTAGTTCACTTCTGCATTCAATGGACCAATCAAAACTCACACCCTTCTTCATCAAACTCCTCATGTGGCTCGTCCTGTGAGTATAGTGATCAATAAATTTGGAGTAATATTCTGTTAAACCCATTAAGCTCCTCAATTGATCCTTATTAGATGGGTCAGGCATTTTCAGTATCGTATCCACAAGACTTTCTTTAGGCCTTATTCCTTCCGCGTCAATACAATGGCCCAGATATGTTACTTCCTTCCTTTTAATTCTACATTTTTCTATTTTTAATGTGAGTCCTTTTTGTTGTAAGTGAAAGGATACACGTTGTCTCGTCTTCTTTAAGTTACATTGGGTCTTATTATGTAACATGTTCAATAATAATAAATGAAGTCTTCTTTCACACGTGGCACTCTTCTCCTGGGTCTCAAACCAGAGACATCCTTGTTCATCATTTCGCTATAGCGTGCAGTTTTGGATGATGTGGATCCTTCTTCCTCCAGCATGTCTCTCCTCTCCATCCTGTTGTTGCTATCCATCATCTGCTTTACTCTTCCATCAGTCATAATAATATCATCACAAGACCACTTACTTCCATCCTCTAATATCACAGATTTATTTGAACAGTTCACCACTCTTTGTGGATGACGATATTTAGATTCTCCTTTCAAAACTCTTCTGGGTTCTTTCACCCTGATCCAGTCACCCACCTCAATCTTATTTTCCTTCACATGTTTCTGGCTATCGTAATATTTTTTATACTTCTCTTGTTTATCCTTTACTCTCCTAATAACTGCATCCATATCCACAGTTTTATTCTTTTTCAACGGTAACCAGGCTGGTCTCAGTCTATTTGTAGCAATTCTTCCTCTCATCATCGTAAATGGCTCTTCCTCCGTTGTAGAATGTGGTGTGACTCTATAGGTAACCAAAGCTTCTTTGAGAGTCTCTCTCCAGGGTAAATTATTAGCTACAGCTAGTTGAATAGTATCCTTAATAAAGCGGTTCATTCTTTCTACCAACCCATTCCCTATGGGATGATATAGAGCTGTGGTTCTGTGCTTAATAGCTCTTTCTTTGAGAAACTTTTGCACTTCCATTGACATAAATTGTGCACCATTGTCCGATATCATCTCTTGAGGTTCCCCTTCTCTATTAAAAATTTCTTCCAGAAATTTTTTAATTTTCATGGCTGAAACTGACTCTTCCATTATGCCACATTCTACCCACTTGGAAGTATAGTCAACCAACACAATGATATAAATTTTGTGGGGTTCCAATATTTCAAATGGGCCTGAAATATCAACAGCCAACTTCGTCCACACTGAATCTGGTATTGTTACAGGCTGCAACGGTGTGGCTCTAGTCACTTTTCCTTTGTCACTCACTGCACATGCAGAGCATTCTCTTACAATGTTTTCTAGGTCACTCCATATATTGGGCCACCAGAATGTCTCTCGTACTCTTGTTTTTGTTAAGTTTCTTCCAATATGCCCCTCATGTGCTATTTCCATTATCTTCTCTCTCAAACTTGAAGGTGGAACTATGCGATCTCCACGGTATATACACACTTCATCACAAGACATTTCATCTTTCTTATTCTCCCAAGAAAAAATACTTTCTGTTACTTCTTTCCAATCACTTTTAATTGCTCTCCTAAGCTGCTCTTGTTCAACATCCCTCTCGCTAGCTTCAACCCACTCTTCTTTGGAGAAACTGGGGTGTATTTGTGCTATCACACAATCCATCTCCATCTCCTCTTCCTTGGCTACTTCGTGTGTTGTGGAACATGGCAAGCGGGACAAACAATCAGCAACTCTGTTCCTTTTGCCAGGAGTAAAGCTAACCGTAAGATTGTGTTGCATTATGATTAGAATCCACCTTCTGATGCGAGGAGACATTAAATGCGAATTTTTGGGATTTAGAATGTGAATGAGAGGCTTATGATCCGTTTTGATTTCAATGGGACTTCCCCAAATCAACCCTTTAAAATGCTCTAATATCCACATCACTGCCAGAGCCTCTCTTTCAATTATAGAATAATTTTTCTCTGCATCCTTTAGTGTCCTAGAGGCAAAAGCAATCGGGACTATTGTTCCATGCTGAACTTGTTCCAACACACCTCCTAAGCCCACATTACTTGCATCAACCGATATAATGGACTTGGCTCTGCAGTCAAACATCTTCAAAACAGGAGCTTTGTTTATTGACGTTTTGATATCTTGTAGTTCACTTCTGCATTCAAGTGACCAATCAAAACTCACACCCTTCTTCATCAAACTCCTCATGTGGCTCGTCCTGTGAGTATAGTGATCAATAAATTTGGAGTAATATTCTGTTAAACCCATTAAGCTCCTCAATTGATCCTTATTAGATGGGTCAGGCATTTTCAGTATCGTATCCACAAGACTTTCTTTAGGCCTTATTCCTTCCGCGTCAATACAATGGCCCAGATATGTTACTTCCTTCCTTTTAATTCTACATTTTTCTATTTTTAATGTGAGTCCTTTTTGTTGTAAGTGAAAGGATACACGTTGTCTCGTCTTCTTTAAGTTACATTGGGTCTTATTATGTAACATGTTCAATAATAATAAATGAAGTCTTCTTTCACACGTGGCACTCTTCTCCTGGGTCTCAAACCAGAGACATCCTTGTTCATCATTTCGCTATAGCGTGCAGTTTTGGATGATGTGGATCCTTCTTCCTCCAGCATGTCTCTCCTCTCCATCCTGTTGTTGCTATCCATCATCTGCTTTACTCTTCCATCAGTCATAATAATATCATCACAAGACCACTTACTTCCATCCTCTAATATCACAGATTTATTTGAACAGTTCACCACTCTTTGTGGATGACGATATTTAGATTCTCCTTTCAAAACTCTTCTGGGTTCTTTCACCCTGATCCAGTCACCCACCTCAATCTTATTTTCCTTCACATGTTTCTGGCTATCGTAATATTTTTTATACTTCTCTTGTTTATCCTTTACTCTCCTAATAACTGCATCCATATCCACAGTTTTATTCTTTTTCAACGGTAACCAGGCTGGTCTCAATCTATTTGTAGCAATTCTTCCTCTCATCATCGTAAATGGCTCTTCCTCCGTTGTAGAATGTGGTGTGACTCTATAGGTAACCAAAGCTTCTTTGAGAGTCTCTCTCCAGGGTAAATTATTAGCTACAGCTAGTTGAATAGTATCCTTAATAAAGCGGTTCATTCTTTCTACCAACCCATTCCCTATGGGATGATATAGAGCTGTGGTTCTGTGCTTAATAGCTCTTTCTTTGAGAAACTTTTGCACTTCCATTGACATAAATTGTGCACCATTGTCCGATATCATCTCTTGAGGTTCCCCTTCTCTATTAAAAATTTCTTCCAGAAATTTTTTAATTTTCATGGCTGAAACTGACTCTTCCATTATGCCACATTCTACCCACTTGGAAGTATAGTCAACCAACACAATGATATAAATTTTGTGGGGTTCCAATATTTCAAATGGGCCTGAAATATCAACAGCCAACTTCGTCCACACTGAATCTGGTATTGTTACAGGCTGCAACGGTGTGGCTCTAGTCACTTTTCCTTTGTCACTCACTGCACATGCAGAGCATTCTCTTACAATGTTTTCTAGGTCACTCCATATATTGGGCCACCAGAATGTCTCTCGTACTCTTGTTTTTGTTAAGTTTCTTCCAATATGCCCCTCATGTGCTATTTCCATTATCTTCTCTCTCAAACTTGAAGGTGGAACTATGCGATCTCCACGGTATATACACACTTCATCACAAGACATTACATCTTTCTTATTCTCCCAAGAAAAAATACTTTCTGTTACTTCTTTCCAATCACTTTTAATTGCTCTCCTAAGCTGCTCTTGTTCAACATCCCTCTCGCTAGCTTCAACCCACTCTTCTTTGGAGAAACTGGGGTGTATTTGTGCTATCACACAATCCATCTCCATCTCCTCTTCCTTGGCTACTTCGTGTGTTGTGGAACATGGCAAGCGGGACAAACAATCAGCAACTCTGTTCCTTTTGCCAGGAGTAAAGCTAACCGTAAGATTGTGTTGCATTATGATTAGAATCCACCTTCTGATGCGAGGAGACATTAAATGCGAATTTTTGGGATTTAGAATGTGAATGAGAGGCTTATGATCCGTTTTGATTTCAATGGGACTTCCCCAAATCAACCCTTTAAAATGCTCTAATATCCACATCACTGCCAGAGCCTCTCTTTCAATTATAGAATAATTTTTCTCTGCATCCTTTAGTGTCCTAGAGGCAAAAGCAATCGGGACTATTGTTCCATGCTGAACTTGTTCCAACACACCTCCTAAGCCCACATTACTTGCATCAACCGATATAATGGACTTGGCTCTGCAGTCAAACATCTTCAAAACAGGAGCTTTGTTTATTGACGTTTTGATATCTTGTAGTTCACTTCTGCATTCAATGGACCAATCAAAACTCACACCCTTCTTCATCAAACTCCTCATGTGGCTCGTCCTGTGAGTATAGTGATCAATAAATTTGGAGTAATATTCTGTTAAACCCATTAAGCTCCTCAATTGATCCTTATTAGATGGGTCAGGCATTTTCAGTATCGTATCCACAAGACTTTCTTTAGGCCTTATTCCTTCCGCGTCAATACAATGGCCCAGATATGTTACTTCCTTCCTTTTAATTCTACATTTTTCTATTTTTAATGTGAGTCCTTTTTGTTGTAAGTGAAAGGATACACGTTGTCTCGTCTTCTTTAAGTTACATTGGGTCTTATTATGTAACATGTTCAATAATAATAAATGAAGTCTTCTTTCACACGTGGCACTCTTCTCCTGGGTCTCAAACCAGAGACATCCTTGTTCATCATTTCGCTATAGCGTGCAGTTTTGGATGATGTGGATCCTTCTTCCTCCAGCATGTCTCTCCTCTCCATCCTGTTGTTGCTATCCATCATCTGCTTTACTCTTCCATCAGTCATAATAATATCATCACAAGACCACTTACTTCCATCCTCTAATATCACAGATTTATTTGAACAGTTCACCACTCTTTGTGGATGACGATATTTAGATTCTCCTTTCAAAACTCTTCTGGGTTCTTTCACCCTGATCCAGTCACCCACCTCAATCTTATTTTCCTTCACATGTTTCTGGCTATCGTAATATTTTTTATACTTCTCTTGTTTATCCTTTACTCTCCTAATAACTGCATCCATATCCACAGTTTTATTCTTTTTCAACGGTAACCAGGCTGGTCTCAGTCTATTTGTAGCAATTCTTCCTCTCATCATCGTAAATGGCTCTTCCTCCGTTGTAGAATGTGGTGTGACTCTATAGGTAACCAAAGCTTCTTTGAGAGTCTCTCTCCAGGGTAAATTATTAGCTACAGCTAGTTGAATAGTATCCTTAATAAAGCGGTTCATTCTTTCTACCAACCCATTCCCTATGGGATGATATAGAGCTGTGGTTCTGTGCTTAATAGCTCTTTCTTTGAGAAACTTTTGCACTTCCATTGACATAAATTGTGCACCATTGTCCGATATCATCTCTTGAGGTTCCCCTTCTCTATTAAAAATTTCTTCCAGAAATTTTTTAATTTTCATGGCTGAAACTGACTCTTCCATTATGCCACATTCTACCCACTTGGAAGTATAGTCAACCAACACAATGATATAAATTTTGTGGGGTTCCAATATTTCAAATGGGCCTGAAATATCAACAGCCAACTTCGTCCACACTGAATCTGGTATTGTTACAGGCTGCAACGGTGTGGCTCTAGTCACTTTTCCTTTGTCACTCACTGCACATGCAGAGCATTCTCTTACAATGTTTTCTAGGTCACTCCATATATTGGGCCACCAGAATGTCTCTCGTACTCTTGTTTTTGTTAAGTTTCTTCCAATATGCCCCTCATGTGCTATTTCCATTATCTTCTCTCTCAAACTTGAAGGTGGAACTATGCGATCTCCACGGTATATACACACTTCATCACAAGACATTTCATCTTTCTTATTCTCCCAAGAAAAAATACTTTCTGTTACTTCTTTCCAATCACTTTTAATTGCTCTCCTAAGCTGCTCTTGTTCAACATCCCTCTCGCTAGCTTCAACCCACTCTTCTTTGGAGAAACTGGGGTGTATTTGTGCTATCACACAATCCATCTCCATCTCCTCTTCCTTGGCTACTTCGTGTGTTGTGGAACATGGCAAGCGGGACAAACAATCAGCAACTCTGTTCCTTTTGCCAGGAGTAAAGCTAACCGTAAGATTGTGTTGCATTATGATTAGAATCCACCTTCTGATGCGAGGAGACATTAAATGCGAATTTTTGGGATTTAGAATGTGAATGAGAGGCTTATGATCCGTTTTGATTTCAATGGGACTTCCCCAAATCAACCCTTTAAAATGCTCTAATATCCACATCACTGCCAGAGCCTCTCTTTCAATTATAGAATAATTTTTCTCTGCATCCTTTAGTGTCCTAGAGGCAAAAGCAATCGGGACTATTGTTCCATGCTGAACTTGTTCCAACACACCTCCTAAGCCCACATTACTTGCATCAACCGATATAATGGACTTGGCTCTGCAGTCAAACATCTTCAAAACAGGAGCTTTGTTTATTGACGTTTTGATATCTTGTAGTTCACTTCTGCATTCAAGTGACCAATCAAAACTCACACCCTTCTTCATCAAACTCCTCATGTGGCTCGTCCTGTGAGTATAGTGATCAATAAATTTGGAGTAATATTCTGTTAAACCCATTAAGCTCCTCAATTGATCCTTATTAGATGGGTCAGGCATTTTCAGTATCGTATCCACAAGACTTTCTTTAGGCCTTATTCCTTCCGCGTCAATACAATGGCCCAGATATGTTACTTCCTTCCTTTTAATTCTACATTTTTCTATTTTTAATGTGAGTCCTTTTTGTTGTAAGTGAAAGGATACACGTTGTCTCGTCTTCTTTAAGTTACATTGGGTCTTATTATGTAACATGTTCAATAATAATAAATGAAGTCTTCTTTCACACGTGGCACTCTTCTCCTGGGTCTCA
Organism: Ambystoma mexicanum; assembly: GCF_040938575.1. Lineage (NCBI taxonomy): Eukaryota > Metazoa > Chordata > Amphibia > Caudata > Ambystomatidae > Ambystoma > Ambystoma mexicanum. The sequence continues at coordinate 560,047,801 of NC_090925.1, forward strand.
AACCAGAGACATCCTTGTTCATCATTTCGCTATAGCGTGCAGTTTTGGATGATGTGGATCCTTCTTCCTCCAGCATGTCTCTCCTCTCCATCCTGTTGTTGCTATCCATCATCTGCTTTACTCTTCCATCAGTCATAATAATATCATCACAAGACCACTTACTTCCATCCTCTAATATCACAGATTTATTTGAACAGTTCACCACTCTTTGTGGATGACGATATTTAGATTCTCCTTTCAAAACTCTTCTGGGTTCTTTCACCCTGATCCAGTCACCCACCTCAATCTTATTTTCCTTCACATGTTTCTGGCTATCGTAATATTTTTTATACTTCTCTTGTTTATCCTTTACTCTCCTAATAACTGCATCCATATCCACAGTTTTATTCTTTTTCAACGGTAATCAGGCTGGTCTCAATCTATTTGTAGCAATTCTTCCTCTCATCATCGTAAATGGCTCTTCCTCCGTTGTAGAATGTGGTGTGACTCTATAGGTAACCAAAGCTTCTTTGAGAGTCTCTCTCCAGGGTAAATTATTAGCTACAGCTAGTTGAATAGTATCCTTAATAAAGCGGTTCATTCTTTCTACCAACCCATTCCCTATGGGATGATATAGAGCTGTGGTTCTGTGCTTAATAGCTCTTTCTTTGAGAAACTTTTGCACTTCCATTGACATAAATTGTGCACCATTGTCCGATATCATCTCTTGAGGTTCCCCTTCTCTATTAAAAATTTCTTCCAGAAATTTTTTAATTTTCATGGCTGAAACTGACTCTTCCATTATGCCACATTCTACCCACTTGGAAGTATAGTCAACCAACACAATGATATAAATTTTGTGGGGTTCCAATATTTCAAATGGGCCTGAAATATCAACAGCCAACTTCGTCCACACTGAATCTGGTATTGTTACAGGCTGCAACGGTGTGGCTCTAGTCACTTTTCCTTTGTCACTCACTGCACATGCAGAGCATTCTCTTACAATGTTTTCTAGGTCACTCCATATATTGGGCCACCAGAATGTCTCTCGTACTCTTGTTTTTGTTAAGTTTCTTCCAATATGCCCCTCATGTGCTATTTCCATTATCTTCTCTCTCAAACTTGAAGGTGGAACTATGCGATCTCCACGGTATATACACACTTCATCACAAGACATTTAATCTTTCTTATTCTCCCAAGAAAAAATACTTTCTGTTACTTCTTTCCAATCACTTTTAATTGCTCTCCTAAGCTGCTCTTGTTCAACATCCCTCTCGCTAGCTTCAACCCACTCTTCTTTGGAGAAACTGGGGTGTATTTGTGCTATCACACAATCCATCTCCATCTCCTCTTCCTTGGCTACTTCGTGTGTTGTGGAACATGGCAAGCGGGACAAACAATCAGCAACTCTGTTCCTTTTGCCAGGAGTAAAGCTAACCGTAAGATTGTGTTGCATTATGATTAGAATCCACCTTCTGATGCGAGGAGACATTAAATGCGAATTTTTGGGATTTAGAATGTGAATGAGAGGCTTATGATCCGTTTTGATTTCAATGGGACTTCCCCAAATCAACCCTTTAAAATGCTCTAATATCCACATCACTGCCAGAGCCTCTCTTTCAATTATAGAATAATTTTTCTCTGCATCCTTTAGTGTCCTAGAGGCAAAAGCAATCGGGACTATTGTTCCATGCTGAACTTGTTCCAACACACCTCCTAAGCCCACATTACTTGCATCAACCGATATAATGGACTTGGCTCTGCAGTCAAACATCTTCAAAACAGGAGCTTTGTTTATTGACGTTTTGATATCTTGTAGTTCACTTCTGCATTCAAGTGACCAATCAAAACTCACACCCTTCTTCATCAAACTCCTCATGTGGCTCGTCCTGTGAGTATAGTGATCAATACATTTGGAGTAATATTCTGTTAAACCCATTAAGCTCCTCAATTGATCCTTATTAGATGGGTCAGGCATTTTCAGTATCGTATCCACAAGACTTTCTTTAGGCCTTATTCCTTCCGCGTCAATACAATGGCCCAGATATGTTACTTCCTTCCTTTTAATTCTACATTTTTCTATTTTTAATGTGAGTCCTTTTTGTTGTAAGTGAAAGGATACACGTTGTCTCGTCTTCTTTAAGTTACATTGGGTCTTATTATGTAACATGTTCAATAATAATAAATGAAGTCTTCTTTCACACGTGGCACTCTTCTCCTGGGTCTCAAACCAGAGACATCCTTGTTCATCATTTCGCTATAGCGTGCAGTTTTGGATGATGTGGATCCTTCTTCCTCCAGCATGTCTCTCCTCTCCATCCTGTTGTTGCTATCCATCATCTGCTTTACTCTTCCATCAGTCATAATAATATCATCACAAGACCACTTACTTCCATCCTCTAATATCACAGATTTATTTGAACAGTTCACCACTCTTTGTGGATGACGATATTTAGATTCTCCTTTCAAAACTCTTCTGGGTTCTTTCACCCTGATCCAGTCACCCACCTCAATCTTATTTTCCTTCACATGTTTCTGGCTATCGTAATATTTTTTATACTTCTCTTGTTTATCCTTTACTCTCCTAATAACTGCATCCATATCCACAGATTTTATTCTTTTTCAACGGTAACCAGGCTGGTCTCAATCTATTTGTAGCAATTCTTCCTCTCATCATCGTAAATGGCTCTTCCTCCGTTGTAGAATGTGGTGTGACTCTATAGGTAACCAAAGCTTCTTTGAGAGTCTCTCTCCAGGGTAAATTATTAGCTACAGCTAGTTGAATAGTATCCTTAATAAAGCGGTTCATTCTTTCTACCAACCCATTCCCTATGGGATGATATAGAGCTGTGGTTCTGTGCTTAATAGCTCTTTCTTTGAGAAACTTTTGCACTTCCATTGACATAAATTGTGCACCATTGTCCGATATCATCTCTTGAGGTTCCCCTTCTCTATTAAAAATTTCTTCCAGAAATTTTTTAATTTTCATGGCTGAAACTGACTCTTCCATTATGCCACATTCTACCCACTTGGAAGTATAGTCAACCAACACAATGATATAAATTTTGTGGGGTTCCAATATTTCAAATGGGCCTGAAATATCAACAGCCAACTTCGTCCACACTGAATCTGGTATTGTTACAGGCTGCAACGGTGTGGCTCTAGTCACTTTTCCTTTGTCACTCACTGCACATGCAGAGCATTCTCTTACAATGTTTTCTAGGTCACTCCATATATTGGGCCACCAGAATGTCTCTCGTACTCTTGTTTTTGTTAAGTTTCTTCCAATATGCCCCTCATGTGCTATTTCCATTATCTTCTCTCTCAAACTTGAAGGTGGAACTATGCGATCTCCACGGTATATACACACTTCATCACAAGACATTACATCTTTCTTATTCTCCCAAGAAAAAATACTTTCTGTTACTTCTTTCCAATCACTTTTAATTGCTCTCCTAAGCTGCTCTTGTTCAACATCCCTCTCGCTAGCTTCAACCCACTCTTCTTTGGAGAAACTGGGGTGTATTTGTGCTATCACACAATCCATCTCCATCTCCTCTTCCTTGGCTACTTCGTGTGTTGTGGAACATGGCAAGCGGGACAAACAATCAGCAACTCTGTTCCTTTTGCCAGGAGTAAAGCTAACCGTAAGATTGTGTTGCATTATGATTAGAATCCACCTTCTGATGCGAGGAGACATTAAATGCGAATTTTTGGGATTTAGAATGTGAATGAGAGGCTTATGATCCGTTTTGATTTCAATGGGACTTCCCCAAATCAACCCTTTAAAATGCTCTAATATCCACATCACTGCCAGAGCCTCTCTTTCAATTATAGAATAATTTTTCTCTGCATCCTTTAGTGTCCTAGAGGCAAAAGCAATCGCGACTATTGTTCCATGCTGAACTTGTTCCAACACACCTCCTAAGCCCACATTACTTGCATCAACCGATATAATGGACTTGGCTCTGCAGTCAAACATCTTCAAAACAGGAGCTTTGTTTATTGACGTTTTGATATCTTGTAGTTCACTTCTGCATTCAATGGACCAATCAAAACTCACACCCTTCTTCATCAAACTCCTCATGTGGCTCGTCCTGTGAGTATAGTGATCAATAAATTTGGAGTAATATTCTGTTAAACCCATTAAGCTCCTCAATTGATCCTTATTAGATGGGTCAGGCATTTTCAGTATCGTATCCACAAGACTTTCTTTAGGCCTTATTCCTTCCGCGTCAATACAATGGCCCAGATATGTTACTTCCTTCCTTTTAATTCTACATTTTTCTATTTTTAATGTGAGTCCTTTTTGTTGTAAGTGAAAGGATACACGTTGTCTCGTCTTCTTTAAGTTACATTGGGTCTTATTATGTAACATGTTCAATAATAATAAATGAAGTCTTCTTTCACACGTGGCACTCTTCTCCTGGGTCTCAAACCAGAGACATCCTTGTTCATCATTTCGCTATAGCGTGCAGTTTTGGATGATGTGGATCCTTCTTCCTCCAGCATGTCTCTCCTCTCCATCCTGTTGTTGCTATCCATCATCTGCTTTACTCTTCCATCAGTCATAATAATATCATCACAAGACCACTTACTTCCATCCTCTAATATCACAGATTTATTTGAACAGTTCACCACTCTTTGTGGATGACGATATTTAGATTCTCCTTTCAAAACTCTTCTGGGTTCTTTCACCCTGATCCAGTCACCCACCTCAATCTTATTTTCCTTCACATGTTTCTGGCTATCGTAATATTTTTTATACTTCTCTTGTTTATCCTTTACTCTCCTAATAACTGCATCCATATCCACAGTTTTATTCTTTTTCAACGGTAACCAGGCTGGTCTCAGTCTATTTGTAGCAATTCTTCCTCTCATCATCGTAAATGGCTCTTCCTCCGTTGTAGAATGTGGTGTGACTCTATAGGTAACCAAAGCTTCTTTGAGAGTCTCTCTCCAGGGTAAATTATTAGCTACAGCTAGTTGAATAGTATCCTTAATAAAGCGGTTCATTCTTTCTACCAACCCATTCCCTATGGGATGATATAGAGCTGTGGTTCTGTGCTTAATAGCTCTTTCTTTGAGAAACTTTTGCACTTCCATTGACATAAATTGTGCACCATTGTCCGATATCATCTCTTGAGGTTCCCCTTCTCTATTAAAAATTTCTTCCAGAAATTTTTTAATTTTCATGGCTGAAACTGACTCTTCCATTATGCCACATTCTACCCACTTGGAAGTATAGTCAACCAACACAATGATATAAATTTTGTGGGGTTCCAATATTTCAAATGGGCCTGAAATATCAACAGCCAACTTCGTCCACACTGAATCTGGTATTGTTACAGGCTGCAACGGTGTGGCTCTAGTCACTTTTCCTTTGTCACTCACTGCACATGCAGAGCATTCTCTTACAATGTTTTCTAGGTCACTCCATATATTGGGCCACCAGAATGTCTCTCGTACTCTTGTTTTTGTTAAGTTTCTTCCAATATGCCCCTCATGTGCTATTTCCATTATCTTCTCTCTCAAACTTGAAGGTGGAACTATGCGATCTCCACGGTATATACACACTTCATCACAAGACATTTCATCTTTCTTATTCTCCCAAGAAAAAATACTTTCTGTTACTTCTTTCCAATCACTTTTAATTGCTCTCCTAAGCTGCTCTTGTTCAACATCCCTCTCGCTAGCTTCAACCCACTCTTCTTTGGAGAAACTGGGGTGTATTTGTGCTATCACACAATCCATCTCCATCTCCTCTTCCTTGGCTACTTCGTGTGTTGTGGAACATGGCAAGCGGGACAAACAATCAGCAACTCTGTTCCTTTTGCCAGGAGTAAAGCTAACCGTAAGATTGTGTTGCATTATGATTAGAATCCACCTTCTGATGCGAGGAGACATTAAATGCGAATTTTTGGGATTTAGAATGTGAATGAGAGGCTTATGATCCGTTTTGATTTCAATGGGACTTCCCCAAATCAACCCTTTAAAATGCTCTAATATCCACATCACTGCCAGAGCCTCTCTTTCAATTATAGAATAATTTTTCTCTGCATCCTTTAGTGTCCTAGAGGCAAAAGCAATCGGGACTATTGTTCCATGCTGAACTTGTTCCAACACACCTCCTAAGCCCACATTACTTGCATCAACCGATATAATGGACTTGGCTCTGCAGTCAAACATCTTCAAAACAGGAGCTTTGTTTATTGACGTTTTGATATCTTGTAGTTCACTTCTGCATTCAAGTGACCAATCAAAACTCACACCCTTCTTCATCAAACTCCTCATGTGGCTCGTCCTGTGAGTATAGTGATCAATAAATTTGGAGTAATATTCTGTTAAACCCATTAAGCTCCTCAATTGATCCTTATTAGATGGGTCAGGCATTTTCAGTATCGTATCCACAAGACTTTCTTTAGGCCTTATTCCTTCCGCGTCAATACAATGGCCCAGATATGTTACTTCCTTCCTTTTAATTCTACATTTTTCTATTTTTAATGTGAGTCCTTTTTGTTGTAAGTGAAAGGATACACGTTGTCTCGTCTTCTTTAAGTTACATTGGGTCTTATTATGTAACATGTTCAATAATAATAAATGAAGTCTTCTTTCACACGTGGCACTCTTCTCCTGGGTCTCAAACCAGAGACATCCTTGTTCATCATTTCGCTATAGCGTGCAGTTTTGGATGATGTGGATCCTTCTTCCTCCAGCATGTCTCTCCTCTCCATCCTGTTGTTGCTATCCATCATCTGCTTTACTCTTCCATCAGTCATAATAATATCATCACAAGACCACTTACTTCCATCCTCTAATATCACAGATTTATTTGAACAGTTCACCACTCTTTGTGGATGACGATATTTAGATTCTCCTTTCAAAACTCTTCTGGGTTCTTTCACCCTGATCCAGTCACCCACCTCAATCTTATTTTCCTTCACATGTTTCTGGCTATCGTAATATTTTTTATACTTCTCTTGTTTATCCTTTACTCTCCTAATAACTGCATCCATATCCACAGTTTTATTCTTTTTCAACGGTAACCAGGCTGGTCTCAATCTATTTGTAGCAATTCTTCCTCTCATCATCGTAAATGGCTCTTCCTCCGTTGTAGAATGTGGTGTGACTCTATAGGTAACCAAAGCTTCTTTGAGAGTCTCTCTCCAGGGTAAATTATTAGCTACAGCTAGTTGAATAGTATCCTTAATAAAGCGGTTCATTCTTTCTACCAACCCATTCCCTATGGGATGATATAGAGCTGTGGTTCTGTGCTTAATAGCTCTTTCTTTGAGAAACTTTTGCACTTCCATTGACATAAATTGTGCACCATTGTCCGATATCATCTCTTGAGGTTCCCCTTCTCTATTAAAAATTTCTTCCAGAAATTTTTTAATTTTCATGGCTGAAACTGACTCTTCCATTATGCCACATTCTACCCACTTGGAAGTATAGTCAACCAACACAATGATATAAATTTTGTGGGGTTCCAATATTTCAAATGGGCCTGAAATATCAACAGCCAACTTCGTCCACACTGAATCTGGTATTGTTACAGGCTGCAACGGTGTGGCTCTAGTCACTTTTCCTTTGTCACTCACTGCACATGCAGAGCATTCTCTTACAATGTTTTCTAGGTCACTCCATATATTGGGCCACCAGAATGTCTCTCGTACTCTTGTTTTTGTTAAGTTTCTTCCAATATGCCCCTCATGTGCTATTTCCATTATCTTCTCTCTCAAACTTGAAGGTGGAACTATGCGATCTCCACGGTATATACACACTTCATCACAAGACATTTAATCTTTCTTATTCTCCCAAGAAAAAATACTTTCTGTTACTTCTTTCCAATCACTTTTAATTGCTCTCCTAAGCTGCTCTTGTTCAACATCCCTCTCGCTAGCTTCAACCCACTCTTCTTTGGAGAAACTGGGGTGTATTTGTGCTATCACACAATCCATCTCCATCTCCTCTTCCTTGGCTACTTCGTGTGTTGTGGAACATGGCAAGCGGGACAAACAATCAGCAACTCTGTTCCTTTTGCCAGGAGTAAAGCTAACCGTAAGATTGTGTTGCATTATGATTAGAATCCACCTTCTGATGCGAGGAGACATTAAATGCGAATTTTTGGGATTTAGAATGTGAATGAGAGGCTTATGATCCGTTTTGATTTCAATGGGACTTCCCCAAATCAACCCTTTAAAATGCTCTAATATCCACATCACTGCCAGAGCCTCTCTTTCAATTATAGAATAATTTTTCTCTGCATCCTTTAGTGTCCTAGAGGCAAAAGCAATCGGGACTATTGTTCCATGCTGAACTTGTTCCAACACACCTCCTAAGCCCACATTACTTGCATCAACCGATATAATGGACTTGGCTCTGCAGTCAAACATCTTCAAAACAGGAGCTTTGTTTATTGACGTTTTGATATCTTGTAGTTCACTTCTGCATTCAAGTGACCAATCAAAACTCACACCCTTCTTCATCAAACTCCTCATGTGGCTCGTCCTGTGAGTATAGTGATCAATACATTTGGAGTAATATTCTGTTAAACCCATTAAGCTCCTCAATTGATCCTTATTAGATGGGTCAGGCATTTTCAGTATCGTATCCACAAGACTTTCTTTAGGCCTTATTCCTTCCGCGTCAATACAATGGCCCAGATATGTTACTTCCTTCCTTTTAATTCTACATTTTTCTATTTTTAATGTGAGTCCTTTTTGTTGTAAGTGAAAGGATACACGTTGTCTCGTCTTCTTTAAGTTACATTGGGTCTTATTATGTAACATGTTCAATAATAATAAATGAAGTCTTCTTTCACACGTGGCACTCTTCTCCTGGGTCTCAAACCAGAGACATCCTTGTTCATCATTTCGCTATAGCGTGCAGTTTTGGATGATGTGGATCCTTCTTCCTCCAGCATGTCTCTCCTCTCCATCCTGTTGTTGCTATCCATCATCTGCTTTACTCTTCCATCAGTCATAATAATATCATCACAAGACCACTTACTTCCATCCTCTAATATCACAGATTTATTTGAACAGTTCACCACTCTTTGTGGATGACGATATTTAGATTCTCCTTTCAAAACTCTTCTGGGTTCTTTCACCCTGATCCAGTCACCCACCTCAATCTTATTTTCCTTCACATGTTTCTGGCTATCGTAATATTTTTTATACTTCTCTTGTTTATCCTTTACTCTCCTAATAACTGCATCCATATCCACAGATTTTATTCTTTTTCAACGGTAACCAGGCTGGTCTCAATCTATTTGTAGCAATTCTTCCTCTCATCATCGTAAATGGCTCTTCCTCCGTTGTAGAATGTGGTGTGACTCTATAGGTAACCAAAGCTTCTTTGAGAGTCTCTCTCCAGGGTAAATTATTAGCTACAGCTAGTTGAATAGTATCCTTAATAAAGCGGTTCATTCTTTCTACCAACCCATTCCCTATGGGATGATATAGAGCTGTGGTTCTGTGCTTAATAGCTCTTTCTTTGAGAAACTTTTGCACTTCCATTGACATAAATTGTGCACCATTGTCCGATATCATCTCTTGAGGTTCCCCTTCTCTATTAAAAATTTCTTCCAGAAATTTTTTAATTTTCATGGCTGAAACTGACTCTTCCATTATGCCACATTCTACCCACTTGGAAGTATAGTCAACCAACACAATGATATAAATTTTGTGGGGTTCCAATATTTCAAATGGGCCTGAAATATCAACAGCCAACTTCGTCCACACTGAATCTGGTATTGTTACAGGCTGCAACGGTGTGGCTCTAGTCACTTTTCCTTTGTCACTCACTGCACATGCAGAGCATTCTCTTAAAATGTTTTCTAGGTCACTCCATATATTGGGCCACCAGAATGTCTCTCGTACTCTTGTTTTTGTTAAGTTTCTTCCAATATGCCCCTCATGTGCTATTTCCATTATCTTCTCTCTCAAACTTGAAGGTGGAACTATGCGATCTCCACGGTATATACACACTTCATCACAAGACATTTCATCTTTCTTATTCTCCCAAGAAAAAATACTTTCTGTTACTTCTTTCCAATCACTTTTAATTGCTCTCCTAAGCTGCTCTTGTTCAACATCCCTCTCGCTAGCTTCAACCCACTCTTCTTTGGAGAAACTGGGGTGTATTTGTGCTATCACACAATCCATCTCCATCTCCTCTTCCTTGGCTACTTCGTGTGTTGTGGAACATGGCAAGCGGGACAAACAATCAGCAACTCTGTTCCTTTTGCCAGGAGTAAAGCTAACCGTAAGATTGTGTTGCATTATGATTAGAATCCACCTTCTGATGCGAGGAGACATTAAATGCGAATTATTGGGATTTAGAATGTGAATGAGAGGCTTATGATCCGTTTTGATTTCAATGGGACTTCCCCAAATCAACCCTTTAAAATGCTCTAATATCCACATCACTGCCAGAGCCTCTCTTTCAATTATAGAATAATTTTTCTATGCATCCTTTAGTGTCCTAGAGGCAAAAGCAATCGGGACTATTGTTCCATGCTGAACTTGTTCCAACACACCTCCTAAGCCCACATTACTTGCATCAACCGATATAATGGACTTGGCTCTGCAGTCAAACATCTTCAAAACAGGAGCTTTGTTTATTGACGTTTTGATATCTTGTAGTTCACTTCTGCATTCAAGTGACCAATCAAAACTCACACCCTTCTTCATCAAACTCCTCATGTGGCTCGTCCTGTGAGTATAGTGATCAATACATTTGGAGTAATATTCTGTTAAATCCATTAAGCTCCTCAATTGATCCTTATTAGATGGGTCAGGCATTTTCAGTATCGTATCCACAAGACTTTCTTTAGGCCTTATTCCTTCCGCGTCAATACAATGGCCCAGATATGTTACTTCCTTCCTTTTAATTCTACATTTTTCTATTTTTAATGTGAGTCCTTTTTGTTGTAAGTGAAAGGATACACGTTGTCTCGTCTTCTTTAAGTTACATTGGGTCTTATTATGTAACATGTTCAATAATAATAAAGGAAGTCTTCTTTCACACGTGGCACTCTTCTCCTGGGTCTCAAACCAGAGACATCCTTGTTCATCATTTCGCTATAGCGTGCAGTTTTGGATGATGTGGATCCTTCTTCCTCCAGCATGTCTCTCCTCTCCATCCTGTTGTTGCTATCCATCATCTGCTTTACTCTTCCATCAGTCATAATAATATCATCACAAGACCACTTACTTCCATCCTCTAATATCACAGATTTATTTGAACAGTTCACCACTCTTTGTGGATGACGATATTTAGATTCTCCTTTCAAAACTCTTCTGGGTTCTTTCACCCTGATCCAGTCACCCACCTCAATCTTATTTTCCTTCACATGTATCTGGCTATCGTACTATTTTTTATACTTCTCTTGTTTATCCTTTACTCTCCTAATAACTGCATCCATATCCACAGTTTTATTCTTTTTCAACGGTAACCAGGCTGGTCTCAATCTATTTGTAGCAATTCTTCCTCTCATCATCGTAAATGGCTCTTCCTCCGTTGTAGAATGTGGTGTGACTCTATAGGTAACCAAAGCTTCTTTGAGAGTCTCTCTCCAGGGTAAATTATTAGCTACAGCTAGTTGAATAGTATCCTTAATAAAGCGGTTCATTCTTTCTACCAACCCATTCCCTATGGGATGATATAGAGCTGTGGTTCTGTGCTTAATAGCTCTTTCTTTGAGAAACTTTTGCACTTCCATTGACATAAATTGTGCACCATTGTCCGATATCATCTCTTGAGGTTCCCCTTCTCTATTAAAAATTTCTTCCAGAAATTTTTAATTTTCATGGCTGAAACTGACTCTTCCATTATGCCACATTCTACCCACTTGGAAGTATAGTCAACCAACACAATGATATAAATTTTGTGGGGTTCCAATATTTCAAATGGGCCTGAAATATCAACAGCCAACTTCGTCCACACTGAATCTGGTATTGTTACAGGCTGCAACGGTGTGGCTCTAGTCACTTTTCCTTTGTCACTCACTGCACATGCAGAGCATTCTCTTACAATGTTTTCTAGGTCACTCCATATATTGGGCCACCAGAATGTCTCTCGTACTCTTGTTTTTGTTAAGTTTCTTCCAATATGCCCCTCATGTGCTATTTCCATTATCTTCTCTCTCAAACTTGAAGGTGGAACTATGCGATCTCCACGGTATATACACACTTCATCACAAGACATTTCATCTTTCTTATTCTCCCAAGAAAAAATACTTTCTGTTACTTCTTTCCAATCACTTTTAATTGCTCTCCTAAGCTGCTCTTGTTCAACATCCCTCTCGCTAGCTTCAACCCACTCTTCTTTGGAGAAACTGGGGTGTATTTGTGCTATCACACAATCCATCTCCATCTCCTCTTCCTTGGCTACTTCGTGTGTTGTGGAACATGGCAAGCGGGACAAACAATCAGCAACTCTGTTCCTTTTGCCAGGAGTAAAGCTAACCGTAAGATTGTGTTGCATTATGATTAGAATCCACCTTCTGATGCGAGGAGACATTAAATGCGAATTTTTGGGATTTAGAATGTGAATGAGAGGCTTATGATCCGTTTTGATTTCAATGGGACCTCCCCAAATCAACCCTTTAAAATGCTCTAATATCCACATCACTGCCAGAGCCTCTCTTTCAATTATAGAATAATTATTCTCTGCATCCTTTAGTGTCCTAGAGGCAAAAGCAATCGGGACTATTGTTCCATGCTGAACTTGTTCCAACACACCTCCTAAGCCCACATTACTTGCATCAACCGATATAATGGACTTGGCTCTGCAGTCAAACATCTTCAAAACAGGAGCTTTGTTTATTGACGTTTTGATATCTTGTAGTTCACTTCTGCATTCAAGTGACCAATCAAAACTCACACCCTTCTTCATCAAACTCCTCATGTGGCTCGTCCTGTGAGTATAGTGATCAATACATTTGGAGTAATATTCTGTTAAACCCATTAAGCTCCTCAATTGATCCTTATTAGATGGGTCAGGCATTTTCAGTATCGTATCCACAAGACTTTCTTTAGGCCTTATTCCTTCCGCGTCAATACAATGGCCCAGATATGTTACTTCCTTCCTTTTAATTCTACATTTTTCTATTTTTAATGTGAGTCCTTTTTGTTGTAAGTGAAAGGATACACGTTGTCTCGTCTTCTTTAAGTTACATTGGGTCTTATTATGTAACATGTTCAATAATAATAAATGAAGTCTTCTTTCACACGTGGCACTCTTCTCCTGGGTCTCAAACCAGAGACATCCTTGTTCATCATTTCGCTATAGCGTGCAGTTTTGGATGATGTGGATCCTTCTTCCTCCAGCATGTCTCTCCTCTCCATCCTGTTGTTGCTATCCATCATCTGCTTTACTCTTCCATCAGTCATAATAATATCATCACAAGACCACTTACTTCCATCCTCTAATATCACAGATTTATTTGAACAGTTCACCACTCTTTGTGGATGACGATATTTAGATTCTCCTTTCAAAACTCTTCTGGGTTCTTTCACCCTGATCCAGTCACCCACCTCAATCTTATTTTCCTTCACATGTTTCTGGCTATCGTAATATTTTTTATACTTCTCTTGTTTATCCTTTACTCTCCTAATAACTGCATCCATATCCACAGTTTTATTCTTTTTCAACGGTAACCAGGCTGGTCTCAATCTATTTGTAGCAATTCTTCCTCTCATCATCGTAAATGGCTCTTCCTCCGTTGTAGAATGTGGTGTGACTCTATAGGTAACCAAAGCTTCTTTGAGAGTCTCTCTCCAGGGTAAATTATTAGCTACAGCTAGTTGAATAGTATCCTTAATAAAGCGGTTCATTCTTTCTACCAACCCATTCCCTATGGGATGATATAGAGCTGTGGTTCTGTGCTTAGTAGCTCTTTCTTTGAGAAACTTTTGCACTTCCATTGACATAAATTGTGCACCATTGTCCGATATCATCTCTTGAGGTTCCCCTTCTCTATTAAAAATTTCTTCCAGAAATTTTTAATTTTCATGGCTGAAACTGACTCTTCCATTATGCCACATTCTACCCACTTGGAAGTATAGTCAACCAACACAATGATATAAATTTTGTGGGGTTCCAATATTTCAAATGGGCCTGAAATATCAACAGCCAACTTCGTCCACACTGAATCTGGTATTGTTACAGGCTGCAACGGTGTGGCTCTAGTCACTTTTCCTTTGTCACTCACTGCACATGCAGAGCATTCTCTTACAATGTTTTCTAGGTCACTCCATATATTGGGCCACCAGAATGTCTCTCGTACTCTTGTTTTTGTTAAGTTTCTTCCAATATGCCCCTCATGTGCTATTTCCATTATCTTCTCTCTCAAACTTGAAGGTGGAACTATGCGATCTCCACGGTATATACACACTTCATCACAAGACATTTCATCTTTCTTATTCTCCCAAGAAAAAATACTTTCTGTTACTTCTTTCCAATCACTTTTAATTGCTCTCCTAAGCTGCTCTTGTTCAACATCCCTCTCGCTAGCTTCAACCCACTCTTCTTTGGAGAAACTGGGGTGTATTTGTGCTATCACACAATCCATCTCCATCTCCTCTTCCTTGGCTACTTCGTGTGTTGTGGAACATGGCAAGCGGGACAAACAATCAGCAACTCTGTTCCTTTTGCCAGGAGTAAAGCTAACTGTAAGATTGTGTTGCATTATGATTAGAATCCACCTTCTGATGCGAGGAGACATTAAATGCGAATTTTTGGGATTTAGAATGTGAATGAGAGGCTTATGATCCGTTTTGATTTCAATGGGACTTCCCCAAATCAACTCTTTAAAATGCTCTAATATCCACATCACTGCCAGAGCCTCTCTTTCAATTATAGAATAATTTTTCTCTGCATCCTTTAGTGTCCTAGAGGCAAAAGCAATCGGGACTATTGTTCCATGCTGAACTTGTTCCAACACACCTCCTAAGCCCACATTACTTGCATCAACCGATATAATGGACTTGGCTCTGCAGTCAAACATCTTCAAAACAGGAGCTTTGTTTATTGACGTTTTGATATCTTGTAGTTCACTTCTGCATTCAAGTGACCAATCAAAACTCACACCCTTCTTCATCAAACTCCTCATGTGGCTCGTCCTGTGAGTATAGTGATCAATAAATTTGGAGTAATATTCCGTTAAACCCATTAAGCTCCTCAATTGATCCTTATTAGATGGGTCAGGCATTTTCAATATCATATCCACAAGACTTTCTTTAGGCCTTATTCCTTCCGCGTCAATACAATGGCCCAGATATGTTACTTCCTTCCTTTAATTCTACATTTTTCTATTTTTAATGTGAGTCCTTTTTGTTGTAAAATCTGTAGAACACCAATAAGTTTGGCATCATGGTCTTCTTCTGATACAGCTGATATCAAGATGTCATCTTGGAAAAAATACACACCCCGCAAACCTTCAAAAAGGTATTGCATCAGCCTTTGGAAAACAGCAGCTGCGGATGCTAATCCAAATGGCATTCTTTTAAAACGGAAAGCATCCAAGGGGGTTATGAAAGATGTAAGGTGCCTAGACTCTTCTTCCAACACCACTTGATGGTATGCGGAGGATAAATCAAGTGTGGTAAAGTATCTAGCAGGTTCCATTGTGGAGAGCATCTCTCCTATGTTTGGTAGGGGGTGGCGATCAACCCATATACTGTTGTTCAAATCTCTTAAGTCCACACACATGCGAATTTCTCCCCCTGGCTTCCGCACTATCACAATTGGGGATAACCATTCAGAGCTTTCTATAGGCTCAATAATATCTTGAGAACACAATCTTTCTAACTCCTTCTTCAAAGGTTCACGGGTACCAACCGGTATGTTCCTTAATTTATGTACAATGGGCTTTGCACTTCTTTTTAGAATAATGTGATGCTTAAAACCCTTGAGCAAACCTATTTTGTTGTTGAACACCTCTGGAAAACACTGCACCAAACTGGCATCTGAATTACAGCACTTATCTGTGACACTCATGATGGGAATGTTTTCCCCCGGATGAATTCTGATCTTCAAAGCCGCTTGTTCCCACCAGCCGACTATAGCAAATCATTCACGGGCGACATACAACTTGCAATATGTTTTTCTCCCTTCAAAGGCCAACTGGACCCAGATATAACCAATAATGCCTATGGGAGATTTGCCATATCCTGTCGCCTTGACTCTGCTCAGACATACGGTGCTTGCCCATAAGGTTCAAAATCCTGGGGATAGTCTTCCGGGAAGTGATCCTCCACCGCTCTCGCATATCGTCTCCTCCCTTGTTGGTAGGGGCGCATTTGGTAGGATGGGTTCTGTGGGTTCTGACTGTATGACCTATATTGTGGCTGAGGTGGCATTCGCGTAGTTTGAAATGGCCTACCATCCCTGCAGACAGACTAAAAGTGGCCTTCTCTTCTGCATTTTCTGCATGTCTGGGTGAGAGCAGGGCACATCCCTGAATGGGGGGAACACCATCCCACAGCGGTAGCACTGCAGTTGTGTTCTAGGACTAGTCTGATGCCGTCCTGCAGCACCTCATTCTCCTGGGTGTTGGCTGGCCAGGTGGACTGCTGCAATGAGTTCATTCTTGTCCTGTTTGGTACTGGCGCCCCCTGACATTAGGGCCGCTTGCACGTCCACTCTCTGGTAGATCCCGGCAATCTCACTGACTTTGTCGATGGAGAGAGGCTTTTTCAGGGTTTGGCAGAGGCACCCCTCAATCACCCTCAGCTGTATCGCTTCATCCAGCGAAAAGGGATGGAACTGACAGTGTGCGCCTTTGACTCTTAGGCTCGTGATTAATTCGTCAACTGTTTCTTCCCCCCTTTGGGTGCACTGGTTAAACATATATCGCTCGTAGTCGCGATTGGGCTCAATCACAAGTTTCTTGTTGAGGGCCATTATCAGTGCCGCAAAATCTGGCAGGTTCTCTGGTGGAATGGTCTTAATGAGCGTCTTCACCTCACTGCCAGCGATGTTGATGAACATATTCTGCAAATTCGGTAAGTTCTCCTCACCTGCTGCCTTTATGCAGTTGTTAAAATCATCCAACCATTCTACTCACCCCATGCCTTTATCTGCCTGCGGGGTCATGGTGAACAGGAGTGGCATACGCCACGCAGTGGCCGTGGATCTTGCGGGAGGGTCCGGCATGGCAGGCTGTTGTAGTGCCAGTGCAGCCGGTGCACTCTTCATGGCAGGTGTGGCAGTTGAGGTATCCTTGTACCATTGGGTGTGGGCCTATCACTGGGCAGTAGGCAGGTCAGTAGGTAGTTCTGAGGTTTGTGGGCACCCACTGCACGATGGTTGGCTGATCCTAGTGTTGAGGTTGGGTGGTCTACGTGGTGTGTAGGGACAGATGCCCAGAGTGCCCTGATTGCACGATGGCATAGGCCAGCCATAGCAGTGTGGAGGCCGCTGGTACTCTGGGCTGGATGGGCCTTTAAAATCTGATTGTAGCTGGAGTAGCCTGTGCGGGCGTGTGTGGCTTCAGTATCCATCTAAGCCCTCTGCAGCGTGCATCGGAGGCGTTGCATAGTGTTGGCCGGCCTCGCAAATGTGGGGGAATAGGAGGAGCCACCCACCTGCTGGTGCCGTGTGCTCCGTTGTGCTCCTGCATGAGGAAAATGGGACGGCCGTTGGTGGATTGCCATGCGGTGTATTGCAGGAGCAATTCGTGTTGTCCCAGCAGCGTGGAGTGTCGAAGATGTGTTCCCAAAGCAGGTCTGGGATTGAGTGCTTCAGCGCTCGACGGGATCGCCGACGCGTGATGGACTGCAGCAGGATGCACACCGGAGCGGAGCGCTGGAGTTGATGGACTACGCAGTGGGATCACCTGCTAGAAGGAGAGGAGGACTCTGGGTCACAAGGAAATTGCCTTATCGCCAGTTGTTCGACCGTACTGGCCCGAATGAAGGAGGACACGACACCGGAGAGACTTGTATGTCTTTCCTTTATTCACTTAACATGTGTACTGAAGATCCTTCCGTTCTCTCCTCCCTGCTGCTCCTTAAGGGGGGGTAAGAGTCTGCTGACAGGGGCCAAGAGGTGTCTGCCGTGGCATAAGCATTGCGAGTAGCTAAGGAACTTTTAAAAGAAGTGTCGCTGTCAAGATCTTTAAGTTACACGAAAGGGAGCGCACACTTGAGTGTTAAAAATAATACAATTTATCTGCAAAGAAAGGACCCACAAACCTTCAACATCACCGTTTTTAGCCCATCTGCGCCATTGCAAAAGAGGTCCCATGCAAATCAGTCTGGTACTGCAACCAATGGGAGCAGCCCTGCCGGAAATGCTAGGCCAGGTCCCCTTGCAGGGCTTCTTTCTTCTTCTTGCTGACGGATTTTATCCATCAGCAGTGATTATTGTGATTATTGTATACCAAGGCTTGAGCCGCATTTCTATGGGGACCAGACATCCCGGTTTTGCCGGGACAGTCCTGGGAAATCGCAGAAGCCCCCGGGTCCCGAGAGTTTCTTAATTTAATAAACCCTGTCCTGGGATTGGATAGGTGGGTGGCTTCAGTCCTGGATTTTGAAGGGAACCAATTCAGAAATCCCCAAATCTGGGGATTGGCCCAACTCTGCCAGCACGTGAATGAGAGAAGCATGCCTGTGAACACCCCGCCCATGCAACAGGCCAGTGAAATAGAAGTAGGATTACAGTGTTATCAGATACCTGTTCGTGTTTTCTATAGTCCTACATCTATGTCTATTGCCTGTTCCATTTTTTTTAAATATCTGGTCACCCTACTCTTTGCTCCATCTTCTCGGTGTTACAAGCGTCTTTCTTTCTCATCTGTTTTTCCTTGTTTGTGGTCTTCTTGGAAGCGCTTTCCTTCTTCCTCACTGTCCGAGACTTGTACAGGTTGGAGCGCGAGTCTTCGGGTTCTAGCATAAGGTAGCCGGCTGTCTAAGCCGGATAGCATTCAGTATCAAGGAATGTTTAGCGATGGATCCAGGAAGAAGGAGGAGCAAGTGTTCTATGCTCGTAGAGTGCCTGGTGAGCCGCAGCACCGAGCACAAAACTGGATCCCGAATGAGGGGATATAGGCTAGCGGGTAAAATGCAGGAATCAGGAGAGGGTTCCAGGAAGGAAGAAAAAAGGTGTAAGGAACTGGAGATGGTACGGTATACGGACTTGAAACACATGCCTAACAACTCCAAGCAGTTGCGTTGAGACGCACAGAGCCGCAGGGGCCTGCCTGTTTTCTAGGAAGCAGAGTGTTGTGCGCAAAGACTAGAGTGCAGCGTTTCTGGGCCGTCGGCCATTTTGGAAGAATCACTGACCTCATGCCGTGGTGCATCATGGACCACAAAGTCCAGAAGGGCCGAAATCGGTGGTTCATGACACTTGGGTTGACTGTGTAGATATGGGTTGGATTTCTTCATGGTCTGTGTAAACTTGTCACAGTAAGGATGGTTTCACAGGGTCTTCACCATAATGGGCCGTGGTAGCAGTCAAAAGGGGCTGGAGTGGTGGCTGAGTCTTTTGATGAGAGGGTTTGGGTTCTAATCTAGGTGACCAGAGGGTTTGGATTCTGATCCAGTGTCTCCTGCACAGATTTCCATTTTTATAGTCCATGGGATTTTGGGGGGAATTATCACAGGCGATAACTCTGCTGCAGTCATTCTAACAGGTTTTGGCTTTAAAGTGGAGGATTTATCACAACTCCAAATTTAGCAGAGCAGTGAAAACAGCAGTAATTCCGTTACAGCCCAAAAAATGGTTGTAATGGAGTTACTGCCACATTGTTACTGCTGCACCAATCTCAGAAGGAGGCTGTTAGATTGGTTATCAGCTAAAGGGATGTTTTCCACCCTGGGATTACTACAGTTTTGTGTTGTTGTTGTGCATGCAACTCTTGCAAATTTTTGTTACATCTGATGTAGAAACACAGTTAATTTGTTCTGTTTGATTAGAAGAATGAAATGCTAGACCTTTGCTGACTCTATTTTACACAGTGATAACTCTACAAATAAAAATCGAGCCTGCATGTATGAAAGAATGCAAAGTAACGTGATTACATTCTGTGATTTTTATATCCAAGATTGTAATTTGACTGCAAAGTGAATTACTCAAACTCTAATGTCCTTGCCGAGGACCAGATTGCTATCACGAGACTGGCTCAGCAGCACGGGTGGGATGTTCATTGTTGTGTATAGCTCCCATTGGAAAACAGGAGCAACTATTTCCTTTTCAAAATGTCATCAAAGCAAAGGATTATGGGATTCATAATCAACTGTTGTGGTGTCACGGCAATGGGATACGGCATGTTTTATTTTTCATGGGTTCTCTTGAAACTCGAGGGAAGCAGACAAATATCAGTGGTCCACCCGCATCAATCCAGTGAGCCGTTCTTCACCATCTGCGACGCTGGTCCATGGGGACATCACAGGGGGTGTAAAAGTGGTATGGGGCCATTCACAATATAAAACCATGCAAGGTTAGCTTCAAAGAATGGAGTGGATGCGACCTCGGGGGTCAGAGTGATATCATAGACAAATGGACCTTCAATCTTGTCCATCAGATGTCCTTTGAAACCAGTCAGAAGAATATATACCTGAAACTTATAGCTACTCATGTATAATTCTATATAGTTGAATTATTTTAATGCTTTTTCCTTGTTATGGACAAGCAGTTTGCATCTTAATCTGTACTTTCTATTTAACCCCTTAAATTCCAAGGACGAGTATGCTTGTCCTTTTTGCATAGACTTGCGGTAACTGTTCCGAGGTGGTTGAGTTGGAAAGAGATTGGTCCTCTGCGTCATCAAGTAGGTTTGGAATACTGAAAAACGATTTGGGCTGAGGAGCATACGTCTATTCAAATGATGCGTCATTTAAGGTTTACCTGACCTCTATGCCCCGAGGAAGTCATCTGGGTGGAGTGCTGGCCACATGGAGGCAATGCCTACTTGTCCCTCGTACTTGTTTTTTGACACTCAGATGCACCAGGAGTCCCAGCCCTCACCATCCAATGCACACATGCTGCCGTTGTTATCAGGGGTCCCCATGCTGTTCCTGTTGGTCGTCAGGTGTGATAAGCAGTTTGCTCCTCCCAAAACTAGGGTCCTGATTTACAAAGCGTTTTTCACAGGGGTTTCCCATTGACAAACGTTGTTTGAAAAGCAGGACCCATCGATTGCAGATAATGCGGGCCAATATTTTCCACTAAAGGTTTCACATGAAAGAGTAGGGGTTTACGGAAAAGTATTATTGCTATTCCCCATAAATGCTAAATAGCTTTTTTTTTCAAAAACTGTGATTTTTGCATCAATGCATATTTGATAAACACATTTCATAAAACGAATTACATTGAAATTACGCCCATATTTAATTATGGTTTATTTTTGCAAACAAATACCTTATTCAGGCTCCCCAGTAAATAGTTTAGATGTCAACATTTTGCAGTCAGAAAAAAAGAAATATTGTGGCATGAAACTGCACATTTTGTATCATTTCTGCTTAATTATAACAGTAATGGATAGCAATTAAATTTACATAATTCCATTGCTGAAGTCCTTATGCCTTTTGATGGAAAACAAGCTCTTCACATAGTTAGTTCCAAATCTGTGTAACTCGTAAGCACTGCTGTTGTGAGCATTGAAAATCAGATAGTGACATTGATGTGACCTTTAGAGTAATTCAACTGAATGGCAGATGTGCAACATTCACAATTATGCTCTTTTAGAACAATTTCAGACCTTTTTTGCCACATTTCAAAACTGACACATTTTGTTGCTGTGAGCTGGATGGTTGGACTCTTACTATTCAGACTTAGAACCATGCATATCATGATATAACCTAAACATATTGCATTTTTTTTTAATGAACGTTCGTTGCGGCCAAAAATGTGACCGCGTCAATCAACTCATCAAATTCAACAGTGATTAAAGGAAATATCCAAAACGTGAATTTGACTTACACATATATTTGGTGCACCCTTCCTTGGGAAAATTAACGTGTATTCAGCCCTGTCAACAGTCCACCAGAAACTGCCCAAGCAGATCATCTGTGCTGAAGGATTTTTTGTAATCCCATGAGGGGGTTTGCTCCTTGGTTAAGCGAAGAGCACATTCTTAAAGAGCCGGTGAAAATCACAAAGATCCCATTACACTACACCCAGTGCTCGAAATAGAAAAAAATATATTGGGGGAACTGTCACCTCTTTGGAGGGTCGGGGCTGTGGAAAGAGGTGACAGGGCTAAGGGGCGTGTAAAACAGCATTCCTGACACAGAAGCCAATCCTATCGATTTGCATAAACGCAAAGAGCATTATGGGAACATTTTAATGTCCACCATTTTAATGTTAAACATGTCTTATAGTGATTCAGTAAGAAGCCCTTTTAAGTGAATATTGGACTCTTCTGTTTTGATTGGTCTCAATAGTCACTCTAAGAAAGAGATGTCTGTAAATTGCAGCACATATATATGACTTTAGACAGTCATACCACTGTATGTACGGATTTCGCAGTTTTTGCCTCCAATGCTCAGTCTTTGAAAACTCAATTGAAAAGCTGGTCTCTTATGATTGCAATGTAATGAGCAGATTTCCTTCAGAATATGCTCCATGCCAAGTGTGGTGCTATTGGAGGCACCAGGACCTGGGCGAGTCATATGTTAGCTCCTGGTTACGGGACAAAGCGTATTCCTGCAAGACATTTTTTGCCAGAGCACCGCTCATTCCCTGCACTGACTACACCCGAAAAAACAATTGACAAGTCACATTCAGATTCTTGATTTCGCATCAGTATTTTTGTTTATCTTTCAGAGAATAATTTAAATCTTTCAATTTTCTTAAAGTTTCTCTGATTTACTGCTGTGATTCGAGTCCCATTTCTAAAACAAAATAATTTTACAATTGATTTAATTGGCACAATCTCGCATGCATGCTGTTGAAATCCACTCTAATGATGATATTTCAAGGACCTTCGTTGGGGTTGTGGTAAAACATACTTGGTAGTAAATATGTTTCTAACAATTCTTTTAGTAATAACAGATTTACTGGAACTGTTACCGCACTGCCATGAAGTGCAGGACTTGTCCCCAGCATAAAGCTAAAAGTATCTCCTCCTCTATACAGCCTAAAAATGAAGGTCCTGATTCACAGAGTGTGTCCCTATGGAATTGCACTATTATAAAATGCTTCTATGAATCCAGCCCTCAGTCATTACAGTGGGAATAATAACAATCCACAGTAATTCCACGAAAATATGCATGGAGCCCTCTGGACCCAGAAAAATGTGAATTAACACCACCACTTGTAAATGGTTGGATTTAGTCTGATGGCAAGTGGTAGTAACTGTAATAGAGTTTGGTGGCAATTCCTCATAATTTACTGAAACGCCTGTAATGAGGCCCAATGTTTTATTGTTCCCAAACCGAGGCACACAATCTATGGCCAGCGGGTTTTTAAAGGGAAAATAAAAAGGAACAACTATAGCTCAATAGAGGATGCTTAGTCCCACAACTTTCATAAAACATAAAAGTGCAATAAAAAAAAATATTAATAGGGACATGGTCAAGATGGAGCTGTGTGTCGACCGGGCTCTCGCTGTACCTTTACAGGGTGCCCTGTCTGGCTGTCTCCTCAAGAGTGCAGAGAGATTTGATATGGTGTGGTTTATAGTCCTAAAAGTCGAATGTCATAAGTCGAAAAAATAATGTTGAATTTCTTTTTTTGGTTGTTTTTTTTTTTTAAATGGGGGATCCCCCCCCAACCCCCTTCTTTTGTAATTTTGCTTTGTTTTACCCCTTTTGTTTTACCCCCGGAACCCAAAAAAACATATAAATAAAAAAATTAAAAATTCAACATTTTTTTTCCCGACATTATGTTTTAGACATTTTTGTAATTCGACATTATTTTTTTGACATTATGCCTGCACAACATATGGTATGATATGATATGGTATGATATGAGATGGTAAGATGTGATATGATATGATGTGGTATTTATAACACGTCTTGTAAGAACATGTATGGGATTTTATTGCCAGCATACAAAGTACAGCTTTTTTGCCAACATACAATGTACAGTAGAGAAACACAGCCAGGCCCAGTTTGAAACCTCAGGCATTCAGAGCACACATAAAAAAAAAAATAGTGTGCTGCCAGGTCAAAATAATGAGGTGCACAATTTATATTGGATGCTTCATGAGTGAAGACTACATTAGAGTACATAACTGATTAACATTACTAACATTACTAAAGTGCTAATTTCTGACATGATAATGCAGTCTCCCATGCACAATGAGGTACAGTGCATGTTTTGGGTGCACTGTTTAAAATTCATTTTTTCCATGAGGAAGTGCACACAAGCGTTTTCTTCAGCTTGTGGAGGACAGAATTATGTAAGACGCATGAAGCAAAAGAAAACAGTTACTCTGGACATGAAGATTTAATTGTATTGAAAACGAAGGCTGGCACAGGGCACACGCTTTTTACTCTGATTGGTAGGGCTTGTAGGCAGACAAGCCACGTCAACAGGGGGCTGAATGAGAGTTTTGCTAATTAATGAAAAAGAGGGAGTTGGCATTCGTGCTGGGTTCAGGAGACAGACGGACAGTGCTATCTCAGAGGGTCGAGCTCTGACTTTGAATCTAATCAGTTGGCGCTCCCCACACATGTACGGAGGACTTTCGCACTGAGACTGGGACTGCAAAAAACAGCGAGGTCGTGCAGGGATTTCAGATTACTGCCCTTGGTAAGATTGTGCCAAGTGAGTGGAAAAAAAAGAGTATGATGCGCGTGTGTTGCTGAATCCATTGGCAGTGCAGAGAGGTTGGAAATAATTGTATGTTTATTTTTCTCTCTATATATTCGAAGTGTGAGAACATAAATTCATGTTTGAAAAATACCTGCTTGTTTTGTTCTTTTATCTTGCAGGTGATGCTGTAAATATCACGTGGTAAGATTTCATGCTTTGTAAATGTCATGTAACACAAAGTGCAGATAAAAAAAAACTGAAACTTTGGTGTCGTTACTGCATCTGTGAATCATTTATATATGAAGCGCAAAAGTGATTTTTATACCAGTGCAGTAGTGTATTTACCAATTTATCATTGTAGCTGAAATAGCAAACAAGAGAAAGTCATTAATAGAGATCTACAAAGTAAAAAGTTGTGTGCAATGTGATGAGTGTTTCCTTCCTTGCATGATGATGGGAAGGGGTGCCTAATCCGGCACATAGATTACTGGATGCACATAAGCCAGTAATATCAGCCACAAAGTATAGGTGGCGCCTTGAATAAACTCATTGGGTTCTCTGAAGTGTTCTACGTCTGGGGCTCTCTACAGGCAACTAGAAGGCATTCTAATAGAAAGGAAAGGTTTTTTTCATGATGGGGTTATAGTATAAAAAAACATGCTCACCACTATACTACAGGAATAAGATAATTCTGAAAATACTGCGAAATAAGATACCACTAAAATTACCGCCAACACAAGCTAACAAGATATGGTCACTAAAATACAGTGATACCAAACCCACTCTAAATATAAGGCTAGTTTACCACCAAAATTACTGCCAATATTTCTATGGTAAGACAATACCGGCAAATCCTGAATTTATCCCAATAAGTCAAAATCTCTTACAAATAATGGTGCGTTGGGCGGGAAAATGGACTGTGGAGCATCTACTGGGCATGGTAGGTGTGTCTAACACTACCATGTGTGCATTAAAGATAACTCATTTTATGAGAGCAGTGTGACACTGGAAGTGAATCTCAGAATGTCTCAAATGGAGGCTGCATTCCCAGAGTTGGTGCAATATCTGGAGGCACAATTATATGCACATGGAACATGGTCATCAAATAACGTCACAGAGTGGCATGACCGTATCTATGGGGAAGTTCAGAAAGAACCATTGGACAACATTTTTGAAGAAGATAGTATAATTCAGGTCTGTCTTTTGAGATTATTAAATGCTGCTGATAAACATGCAGAGAAAGATTGTCTGATACGGCTATGTGCCAAAACATGGTTCATTTTAAATAGGTCCCTGTGAATGCAAGAAAATGATGCCAAGAAGATTAGCAGACAAAACGTTTAATTAGATGGAGCTAGGGAACAGGAGGAAAAGCTAAGAGCAGAACTGAAGGTATGGCAAAAGGACATGCAATCAAAGTGTAAAGAACTCAACACTCAATTGTCCCAAAGGGAGAAACAGTTTGAGGATATTGAGCAAGAATTAAAACACTTGAAAGGAATAGTAGGCCATATTAGACAAGATAAAGACAAGGTTATTTTGGAAATGCAAATTTTACAAAAAGAAAATTTCGAGAAAGAAGGTGAGCTTCAGATTGCTGAACAAGAGATAGCTAAAATGTTTCAAGAAAGGGACAGGAGAGACAAAGAGTTTAATGAATGCTAAATGCAAATGAGTGATATGCAAAATGTGATTAATGAGATGGGTGATGAAAACAATTACTTGCGTAAGGAGGCAGATCGGCTCCTTAAAAAATTTGGAACAGCAAATGTGCACTTTCAGGTCCCAGGATAAATGACAGGGCACCACATTCAATGGAATTGAGGTGAATTCATCTCTAAACGGGGAGATAGTGCCCCAGTGGCTGTGCCAGTGTCTGAGTTTGGTTGCAGCACCTGTGGGGGGGGGGGTTTGTCACACCCATTGGGGGTCGCAACCAATCTCATACACCTGAGACAAGGGTTGAAACACAAAGTAGTGCAATCCCAAACATAGCGCCAAGTAGTCCTATCAAGATAATGAAATCAATCAAGGCCCTGATCAAACCATTCAAAAAAGGAGGGAAGTGCTGTATAGAGGACCACTTAGAAGCGGTGCACGATATATTTAAAGCCCTCCATATACCTAAGGAACAATATAGACAATACTTTCACTTAACTCTGGACGCTCCCACAGGGAGCATCATCAGAGGATTAAATGAACAGCAGAACATGACTTGGGCAGAATTTGAAAAAGAGATTAGACGTCATTTTTCTCCATTCCAGTCATTACAGGAAGCAAAAAAGGTTGCATACACGATTACAGCTGGGCCAAAGCTGGAAGAAAGCACAGAGGTTCCTCCACTGGAGGATTTCCCAGAATTTTCAAAAATGGTAGAGGAGCAGATTATGTTAGCAGATGCATGTGATAGCGAAGAGGATGAGAATGAATTGAGAAAAATATTTATGGAATTTAAAGAAGTTTTTGTCAAAGATGCATATGATTGCGGCCCACCTAATTTACATGTTGCCACATTAACAGAGAGGTGTGGTAGAAATCCAGTATTCGTGTGCCAATATCGAATGCCACTGGCATGCTTAGAGTCATTGTCAGAGATAATAAAAAATGTGGAGTCTAGGGGAATCATCAGACCCATTCATAGTACCTCCAACACTCCTATTTTGGGTGTATTAAAGCCAAATGGTCAGTGGCATCTGTGTGCAGACCTGAGGGAATTAAATAAAAGAGTGACAGTGTCTAGATGGCCACTGCCATTCATTGATCAAGGCCTTGCTCAAGTGCATGGTTCAAAGGTATTTACCATATTAGATCTTACATCTGGATACTGGTGTGTGCCATTGGCAGAGGACATTCAGAATTTATTTGCATTTTCATTTGATAAAATACAATACGCTTGGTGTAGAACAACATTTGGATATGTCAATAGAGGGAGCGAATTTGGTATATTTTTGAGAAAGGCTATGCCAGATGCAACAGAAAGAGGAACCATAGTTTATGTAGATGATGTCCTGATAAAAAATGAAAACTTAAAAAGTCACTTTGATGAAATTAGACATGTACTTCATCAATTGAAAAAGGTGGGTGCCAAAGTATCTTTACAGAAAGCCCAAGGGTGTAAGAAAAAGGTGAACTTCCTTCCTAGGCCATGAAGTAACTGAACATGGGTTAAATCCACAGAAGACAACAGTGGAGGCCATACAGAAATTGAAAGATCCTAGAAACATGAAAGGTTTAAAAAGCTTATTAGGAATGACGGGATATAACAGGAAATTTATTGAACGTTATGCTGAAATTACTCAACCATTGAATAAACTATTGAAGCGGAATACGCCATGGAAATGGGAAAAGGAGCAATCTGAGGCAGTTGCTAAATTGAAGGAATGTCTCATAAAGGCACCATGCTTGGAATATCACATAAAAAAACAGATTTCTTTATAGAAATAGGTTTCACTGAGCATTGTATGTCAGTAGTGTTATCTCAAAAACACGATTTTAACCACAAAGCTATTCCTTATGCGAGTAAGGCATTTTCTCGGGTGGAAATTAAATTCGTCCCATTGCCCAAGGGGAAAAGGATATCATTGAGTCAAATCATCAACCATTGTAGTTTTTACAGAGTAAAAGGATTATGTCAGGCAATCTAGCTCAATCCAGAATTACTTCATGGACATTGGCATTGCAAGGCTCCCCTGTAGAATTGAGATATGGCCAGAATAAAAAGAGCTCAATTGCTCAAGGGTTAGCAGATTTACATGACTGTGCAGCTGAATGTGTATCAGATGAAGTAGAGGTGGAGTCTAGTTTGCAGGAGTTTGATGAAAATACATGCAAGAATTTACCAACTGTATATGTTGATGGATGTGCTTTTCACATTGAAAATGACAGCAATATAAAAAAAAAACGGAGACTTTGGTGTCCTTCATGCATCTGTGAATCATTTATTTATGAAGCACAAAAGTGATGTTTATACCAGTGCAATAGTGTATTTACCAATTTATCATTGTAGCTAAAATAGCAAACAAGAGAAAGTCAGTAATAGACATCTACAAAGTAAAACGTTGTGTGCAATGTGATGAGTGATTCCTTCCTTGCATGCTGATGGGAAGGGGTGCCTAATCCGGCACATAGATTACTGGATGTACATAAGCCGGTAATATCAGCCACAAACTATCGGTGGTGCCTTGAATAAACTCATTGGGTTCTCTAAAGTGTTCTAAGTCTCGGGCTCTCTACTGGCATTTTAATAGAAAGGAAAGGTTTGTTTTATGATGGGGTTATAGTATAAAAAAACATGCTCACCACTATACTACAGGAATAAGATAATTCTGAAAATACCACGAAATAAGATACAACTAAAATTACCGCCAATACAAGCTAACAAGATATGGTCACTAAAATAGAGTGATGCCAAACCCACTCTAAATATAAGACTAGTTTACTGCCAAAAATACCACCAATATTTTTACGGTAAGAAAATACCACCAAATCACGAATTTACCCCAATAAGACAAAATCTCTTACAGCCTGCACACAAGTGTTTCTAGGCGCTCCAAGACAAGGAGGGGGAAACAAAGGGAGGACAAAATAACAATCTTACTAGACCTTGTGTCATTCAGACCGTGCAAGTGCGGAGAAGAGGGAAGGGGAGAAGTGCCAGGGGGGAGTGGAAGGGGGAAGTGCAGTTAACTCTCAAGTGCAGTCAGCGGGTTGCTTGGTGAGGTGACGAGGATCCCTGGCCTGACTCTGTTTTGAGTGGGCCTGCTGTTACCGAAACTCTCTCCACTGGAGTGAACCTAGAAGTGTAGCATGAGGCCTGAGGTAGGATGGCAGCCTCCCACAGGCGAGTGTTGGTGAGTCGAGTTGAGAGATCCAGCCCCAGCGCTCTCGCTGTGCACTTTCAGTGCTATTTCAGAGACCCTGGGACTGTGTCTGTGGGGTGCGCCCCTGGATTTACCAGAGAACGTGGGAGAAGACCAGTGCCCCAATGAGTGTATTAATGCAGTGTGACACATGACACAGCTCTAGAATGCCCCTGGCAGCATTTCTGTTGAGATCCTCAGCATGGTCTAGATAAGCACAGTGTAGACTGGAATGCCGGGGCCACCTGATTTCTGCTTTCATTAAAATCATGGGATGGGGGTCCCTTTGCTTTCAACCATGTTCAGCAGGAAAAGTGAGAATCCCAAAAGGCCAAGCCAGGCCTGCAATTTCTGTGGAAGGTTGAGGTGACCTGAGGAATAGAGGAGGCGGGAAAGCCAGACAACATTGAAGCACCCATGATGCGCAATCTCTGAATCAGTGAACAGACAGAAGGAAGACATAGAGCTTGTGACAGGAAATGGCTGAAACAGAATGAATGGCCTTGCTAGCCTGATATGGAGAACGAAGAAGCAAAGTCAGCAGCAGAATACTAATAGAAAAGAGAATGGTCAATCAGGGGAGGAGAACAAACATAATTGAGTTGATGAAATAGGTGAGCTGGGTTGTTTCTGACGGTGTTCGACTCAGCGAAGGAAGCAGCAAAGAAAGGGAAGCGTAGGTGTAAGCCAGGATTGAGATGGTCGATCAGAAAGTGGTCCAGGCTGGTCAATGAGTAGGAGCCCCTCCTTGTTCATAACACTATACAAGTAAAAGGTATATTTCAACAATGAAGGAAGATTAGTGCCCTTCCCGTGCAACCTGGAGATGTTTATGTCTGATTCCCACGGTGGACATAATGTAACATACAATACCTAGGCCAACTTCAGGGATGCAACCATTAGTAAATATTACTGGGGTGGGTCCTATTTGGTAAAACCCAGATGACAAACTATGGGGAGCAATACCGTCTCTTGAACTCTTGCAATGGTCTGGCAAAAAAAAAAAAAATGAAAATGCAGCAAAGTCTCCTATCAGTCTACACAAAATAGGCAGCTGATATGAAATGCTGCATTATCATTTCAAATTGATGTTACAGTTCTCAAGGGTAATACGCTGAATCAATCTCTGATGAACAGCACACTTTCATACTTGTGTTTCGTTTGTAAGATGTGATTCTTTTGCTTCAAATTTGAGAATATTTCACTGATCACATCACTAATCCACTTGCTTCTCTCCCCTAGTTCAAATGTTGTGCTAGTGGTTCTTTCACAGACACAGTGGTTCTTTACACCTAACAGTTATCAGGTAATACGATTTTGGTGCAACTGTACCTTTCCCCAAGTAAATCTTGACATATTGTGACATTGCACAAGGATGACTGCCAATGTGTTCCCAGAATTATGGCTGCAGTCAAAGTCAAATTTCAAAGGATATTATTAAAGTGTTCAAAAGATAGCATAACGTGTCAGGATGCTTGTAAAACACAATCAAATAAGGTGTCAGTATGATAACTTGAAGAGTCAGTGTATATCGTATGGGATGGTCTATTGGGGTTCTCAAGCAAGAGTTAAAAGCAACAAGGACTCCACCGCTTGCTCCAAACGGCTTCTGCATCAAGGTGACTAGTCTGACAAAACAAAGGTCTGGTGGCAGACACAAATACAATCTTCCAATTCCGTCTAGTGTACAAAGGTATGGAAGTTTCCACAAAGTCTCCCCTCTGCAATGAGGGAATCTTGCCCCCTCTTGGGGCTTCCAGGGAAAGGATCATCTGTTCCTCTGAGCCTCTTCTTTGGTGGCAGGATTCCTGACCTCTGCCTTCTAGGCCTTCTCTTTGAATTTCTCTCCTGATAGAGTGTCTGGAGCTTTCTGCCAGCTGGGTTCAAGATGGCACTTGCAAGATGATGTGGTAGAGCCTGGTTATGTTGGGTGGATATGTGTGGCCCTATTCTTCCACTCCACCCACCCACATCTTATCTCAGATGTCTTTCTGGTGTCCTTTTCCATCTTGATTGAACCAACATGTGTCTTCCTTCTTCCTGGTGCAGTGATGCTACCTTGGTCTTTTGCCACATCTACACTCTGCCCTGGACCACCATGATCCACTGGAACCTCCCTACTCTTTCTTTGATGTTGGAAGTCTCTCCTACTTTCTCCTAGTCTGGCTTCTGGCTCCATCACCCTCTTGCATTTCTCAATCTCTTCCTTTATTTCCTGGTGGTGTCTATTCTCCTCCTCCTGCCAACAACACTCTCTCCTCTGATAGAATCGCTCTTGTCACTATTATTCTTCCTTGCTATTTATTTTGATGTGGTGAGTATGCATGATGTTTTCCCTCTTCTTTGCATCCACAGGAGCCTTGCAAGCTGCATATCCCTCTCCCCTCAAAACATTATCTCTGATTTCCTTGGCAAGGCTACAGTGGAGACAAATAAATCCGTGCAATTGTCGGTGAGATAAAATGAAAATAACTTCAGGAAACAGTTTGATTTCTCCTTTGGGTGTACAGATATTCCTGGAGTGAGCTTCAGGATCCCTCAATAGTATGGAGTATTTTATTCTTAGGTGCTCTTGTTGCCAGGGCCCTTGGATTTGCTCGTGGGGACTCACCCTGTGAGTGTCCCTGCTGTTAGGAAAGATATATCATTTGGCAACTTTCTCTCCATATTTCTATGAACCCCCAAATCTTTTGCTTAATTTTTGAACCTGTCCTGACTTTTTACAGGGAAGTGAAGCCTTCATCATCACTCCCCTGTCCTTTTGCTCATTTTGTTATGGGGAAACTGATCAATCCTTCGGACTATTGGCACCGGAAAACTAAGTTTCCCTTTTCGTCTTTTTATCTTTTTGATAACTTTTTTACAGTTCACACAGCATCTTACAATGTAGTGCACTGGGGATACTTGTGTATCACCCTAGTCTTTTGCACTTGCGATTTTGGTTACTTATATATGAGCTTAAAGACGAGACAGAGCTCCATATGTTCTTTCCCCTTTTGTAATGGCTTGGCATGCGAAGAACAATGGTCTGGAGGGTTCACCAAAGCAATGCCAGAGTTTAAGATGAATTCTCAACCTTCCAGCCAACACCTCTTTTATTTTTCTGTAGTCAAACAGAGTGGGACGGGTATGCCCAGGCATGGGTCCCATGCCTGCTGGGCCTAGAAACCTAAGCTACTCTTAACTGATGAGGCCCAACAAGGCCAAAATATGTTTGGGGATGCTTGCAGTCTCATGCAGAAGGGATGTGACCCAGCGGTTTGGGCTGGACCGCCCCTTTTGGAGTGGGACCATGTCTGATTTGCATATGGTATTTCCCCTTTTGTAATTGCTTAGCAGGCAATGTCTCTCACGTAATCTCATAAGCAATGTATCTTTCATGCACTATGGCAATTTGTGCCGTGGTGTTTATACCATGCCAAGCTGCACTTTTCATGGTGCAATAGTTTTCTCAGTGTTTTTAAAAATAGGGCTATCTTTGCCCTAGTATTAATACCGTGCAAAACTTTGCACTTGCACCAGTGCAAAGTTTCTGTAATCTGGCCCCAGCTGTGATTTTTTCATTTGCGCTCATGTTTTAGAATCGGGCACATTAAATGTAGGTTAACTTGGGCAATTATACATAAGCAAGTACACGAGGGTAGCCTTACATAGATTAATGGATGACTGTGGATCTGTTAGGTAGGTGTTCAGTGCTCTGGCACACAGAAAAGTCCTGACCAAAAAATAGGGTCTGGAGACTGGGTTCTCTCTGTGTCTTATTACACAACCTAGTTAACGTTTCGTTTTTCTTTTTTAACGGGAGTGTTCCCATTATATGTGATGCCAGACCTGGTGAACTTCTGGGAAAACAATTTCTGATGCCATGGCCTGTTTGGGAGGGGAGGGGGTCGCAGCATGAGGGTGAGGAAAGGGGTCTGTTTTAATTAATTTTGTTTTGCGTGTAATGAATGTGTTGAATCTGTTATGGACACCACTTGGGAATGGGCATGTACAATTCCTGAATTGGTTATATCACTGCACTGACATAGAATGTTTGCGGGTTAAACAGCGTCATCAGCTATTCAGGGTAGAGGCTTCAGGGTAGAGTCTTTGCAATGTAGGCAAAGAGTGATACTACCCATCACCACAAAACCCATTTGCTCTTAGAGGAACTGGCTAAATTGATGAAGTGGTGAGGCTCGGGTATATGGCAAAGCTATTCCAGCTCTGCAAAGGGAGTATTGATCAGGGTGGCTAATGAGGTTCTGCTTGAGATGATGATGATGGCGATGGATAGAAATGGGTGTCACATTATTATAACATGTATTGTTAATGTATATGAGGTGAGGCAACCAAATTTCAAGATGAAAAAGTGTACGCATACTGATCCCCCACCCATCACTTACATGATCACATTGACTACATTTCTATAAGTGAAGTATGTTGTCAGAGATTTGGCACACTACAGTTCATGACCTGGCTTACCTCAGAACATTCTCCTTTATGAAGGCACAACCACGGTCTTCGGACCAGATTGGCACTCCTCCAGGGAGACCCTTGTGTTGAATTGTTGGAGGACAATGCACCTGGGGAAGACATGCCGCAGGACCTCACACGGTACTTTAAACAGAATGAAGGTACAGTTGTGATTTGAAGAGTGAGGCGGTTGAGGATTCAGGTTTGCTGCATGGATCAACATCTGAGTGGGAAGAAAATACTACATCTTCAACTACAAAACTTGGAAGAAATTATGTATAGACTTGAAGCATTTACTCATCTGACTAGGAATCAAGTGTAAGGACTTGTGTAAGCAAAATAGGAACATGTTACAACACTGGAGCATTTGATGTGGTTTGATCTCCACGAATTGGTGTACCAAGCAACATGCCCATGGGGCAAGTTAGGGTGATTTCTGGCCTGGATTGATAATTTCCATGGACTCAGGGATACACCCAATTAACTTGATGCTGAGAGGATGTGGTTGGATAGTAAACACGTGGACATACCATAAATCTTGTAGAGTGTGGTAGAGTGTTGCTGTGTTTCTGTGGAGCTGTGCAGAGCTGCTCTAATCCCTTCTCTGGCTTGGATATCTCTTCAGGGATCAGAAAATTATATTTTGAATTGGCACGGTGCAGCGCCCTTTTGCTGGCTTAGTCTGCACGCATTTGTTAGCAAGGGTGACTCAAGACTTGCATTTGTCAATTGAAGCGCTTACCAGACCAGTGGTTTTGCTGTGTCTGTAAGTGGGGCTCTACAGCTATATGAGTGGCAATATATGTATTTGTGGCATTGTTGACAGCAGTGAACTAGTGATTTAACTTGACAGCAGTAGTGAACCTGAGGCTGTACTACATTTATTTGTCAGCAGCAGAGACCTTGAGACTCTACTACAATTTATTGTCGCCAGCAGTGAACTTGTGATCTTATTTTGCATCATTGGGCCTCATCAGGGTTTGGGCGAAGCGGTAAAAACCGAGGCACTAATGGTATTAATGCTGCATTACTGCTCCGCCCAAACCCGAACTTGGGAAGAAAGTGGGAAGTTAACCGCCAGCTTTTTGCTGGAGGCAGAAACCTCCCCTTTCTGCCCATTTTTGGCACTATTACCGCTGGCGCTATTACCGCCGGTACTAATAGTGCCGAAAAGCCACATAGAGTCCTATGGGATCAGAATAAATGGGTATTAGCCACACCACTGCCACTTGGGATCTTGCGCAAATTGCACCTGACTGACCTGCGGTAACACTAGTAGCATTGGGCAGTATCCCAGATCATTTACCACCAGGATACCGCCAAATTCGTGATGAGGCCCACTGTCACACACTTGACACTCTACTATATTTTATTGTCGGCTGCAGTTAATTTATGGTTTTTATTTCAAGTTATTATTGATTGCAGTGAGCTTGGGACTCCACTTTATATTATTGTCGGCAACAGTGAACTTGTGACTTTCCGCGGTGTACTATATTTTTATACGTTGTGTATGTATTATTAGGTAGATTTTTGAACAAATCCTAGAGCGAGGCATTTTTACTCCTACTACTATGATTGCCTACTTTATAAAATCCACTTGTAGAGAATATATTGTTGTAATATTAATATTCCAACCATCTTTTGCAAATAGGACTGGTCCATGGTGCCCAATAGATCATGCAATCAAGGGCATATTGATAACTGCGGATTCTTTCCTGTATATTGCTATTGTGTATGGGAATTATTGATTGATACCACAGAGTTGGTATTATAACTGGCTGTGGGAAAGTTACAGATATAAACTATTTTCAGTAAAAGTGACTTTTTAAATTCTTTTATGTTCCTTTTTAAAGAAGGAAGGAAATGCCTAGTTTAAGAAGTAAGGGCCCTGTAACGAAGATGCATAAAGACATAACTTTTGCCCCAGTTGTGTTCTCTAGTAAAAAAGATTGTCTTCATGCGGCCATGGCTTTACCACTACCCCTATCCCTCCTAACACTTTTGCCATGTCTATTGAAAATAAAAGTGGGAGCCTGCAGCTGGTCCTTAGGGGGGAAAAACATTAAACACAAATATGGAAGATCATTTTCCAGGTGTTATAAAAGGATCTAATAAGAGTATGGTATTACAGGAAAGTGTTCGGGACTAACTACCGCCAACTATCAAGAAGCAAATTCTGGGTCATTATCCAACGGCATTAGAAATTCTGAAATCTGCAACACATAGAACTGATTTACCCTCTATTAGGTATTCTTTATTGACTAGGCCTCCCATATTTACTGAAGACGACTCTTTAAATGATGGCACCGTTGGCAGCTCGAAATTTGATATAAACTGCCCTATGTCCGAGAATGGAAAGTGTGCTGGGTTTTTTTGGGATCATTTCCACCAAGTATTTGTGTCCCTACTGCAAGTATGTAAGAATATGGAGAATGAATTGAAGGGACATTCATACCATTTGAGGGAAATCTCTGCGTCCTTAGTTAGATTGGAGGACTGGGATCGAAAAGAGCAGACTGTGAATGTGGAACAAAACTGGGTTGATCCCAAGCCTTGCGCACTAGCACAAGGTAAAGAGGATATTGGTGTGGAAGGTGAAGAAGTTGCAGAGGGACATATGAATTCAGTGGTTCTGTTATCTGCAGATAATGAGGGGGCTGATAATAAGTTAGAACGAGTACCATATCATATGTTTTAACTATCTCCAAGTACCAATGAATGGAAGTAGTAAAAAGGGCCGGAATGGCAATACTAAAGCTGCAAATAATAATTCGGACAGAAATAATGTTGATGGGGATTTGAAGGCTGGGTGGAAATCCTCTAGGAAATTCCTCCGCAACTTATATGAACATTTTAAAATTGGGAACTGTCACCTAGGAGGAAACATTGAAGTATAATAAGGTAGCTGATTCTGGTATTAAGGTGAAGAAGCCCGTAAGGGTGAATTAAGGACGAGGGGTTTTGGAAGAGGGGGAAGGGAGTGACTATTCCCCTTTTTATTCTAGGGTTTCAATTCTCACTTTTGAGAACACAACACTTCAGGGAAGACTAGATTAAATGTTTTTACAGACCTCAATCCCCAAACAACAGAATATGTCTATAGTAATAAAACCTAGTCAGTCTGTAGAATTAAAGATTTTTTTCCAGATGTGGAATCTAACAGAGATAACATAAGAGAGGCTTGCTGATAAATAAGGTTAATGCAGAATGTCACACCTGCACTGATGTGGGGAAAGTCACAAATGTCCCGTGAGATTGGACATAGAGTAAGTAGAGAGGCACTGCAGTGTCGTAAAACTAGGGCAGATTGTAATACTTCCAATGCAAAAAGGAGGAGATTATGAGAACAATGTGAAGGTTAAAAAGTCGCTCCTTGAGTAGATGAATGCAAAGAGGGGATTGCCTTTGGGGGGTGAACCCAATTATAAGTGAGAAAGACATTTCTCCTCAGATCGAAGTACAATCCTTTCCTTCTAGACAATGCCAAATATAGTGAGCGAAATAATCTGGGCAAGGCTCTCGTAACCAGGACTAATGTCTGGCAGAGGCAGAGGGACTCCCAGGACCCCCCTTCTTTTATGCATACTTTAAGTAACTTTGAGTCTCACCCTAAGTTACTAGGAGAATCCAGACGTTGAACCTTTGCTCACTTTTCTTACAGAGGCACAGCTCCACCCTACTGATGAGGTCCAACCAAACAGAAACACGTGTCTGGGGTTCTGTTGATACTCTTGTTCAGAGGAGAATTGCCTCGGATTTTGGTGCGTTTTACTTTGGCAAATGTGTCCATAATTTTGTTATGGTGGATGGAGAGAATTTATGGGCATACATGTTGGGGGGTTTGTCAGTCTATATGTCTATTGCAATTGTATAATTTTTTTAAATGTTTTTTGTAGGTGATGTATTGTTGATGAACTGGAAATGGTACCTAGGAAATTGTATTCAGATCATCTTTTAATGTGATATGAATTGTTTATTGAGGATCTTTTTATTTTTTTATTTTCCAAATATGATCTCTTTTAATTGTACAGCAGGATGCGTTCATGAAAGGCTGCTGTTAATACGAGGGCCTGGCTTTTTGACTAGATCCAACAAGAATACTCGGAGGTTGTCGCTGAACACACGTGGACAACGGTCAGGTTCCACACTAGACATTGCCACCTATTTTTGACCAACGGCATATGGAAGGTTCCTCTCTTGAACTTCCTTGTCTATGGTGACAAAAAGTGGGGTGAAGTATACTCCCCATGGCAATGTTTGGTGATTTACTGTTTGAATTTACCAAGTTTTTAGAAGACTGTCCTGAAGAAAGTGGTCATATCTATATCTGTACCACTGAAACCGGTAGACAGTGGTTGTGACATGGTGAGGCAAAAATAAACCTACCTACACTCTGAACAGCCCTCTTTTTAGCTTTCCCATACTCTGTCTAGTATTCAGCATCTAATAGACGGATGATGTGGGTCATTATATGTTTGTCTTCGTTTTAGAAGCTCATCCAGATAGGTAGCGCCAGGTACTCTCCTACTTTTCTGGCATACCCCCTGTATTTTGAGCCACTAGTTATTAACCTGAGTTATCCTAGGACTACTCAGCCTGTCTACGGGATATTAAACCACTATGTACCCAAAGTAGAAGGCTGACCTTTTGCCTTAGGTGTGTACCCTTTTTAACACTATTTTGCTCATACTTACCCATTAGGATATTAGTGATCTGGGACAAACAAGGTTGTAACAATCATCAGATTGTTTGTTTTTCAAAAAGTATTTCTTTTTATCATCTTTTCTTGTCCCTTTTAGATAAGCGGTCCATCAGCGCCTTCTAGGGAAATTCCCTTAGGGATTAGGCAGGGAAAGTGAATAACTTGATCTATCCTTCTGTCTTCAATAATAACCTTGCAACTCCCAGGCCACTACTTCCGAGATCCTTTTGATATAGGGAAGACTTTCTGCATTATAAGAATCATTATATATAGTTGTGTTTTTCTTTCTTTTTGTGATAAAAAGGTTTCATTTAATCCATATAAAATTGATAAAAATAATAATAAGTTGTGTTGATTTTTTGAAACAGCCTATTGTTGATAAGGAGCGTAGGATTAAAGCTATACATGTTAAACTATCGGCAGAGAAAGACTTGAAGTTTGCATCACACAGCATAAAATAAATGTTTCACTGCAATCTGTGGCTATAGACAATAGTGGCAATGTAGTATTCAATAATACTTTAGAACTAAAAGACTAGAATATAAGTATTTGTTTAGTATTATGTTAGTAATCAACTAATGTTCAGCACGCCAAATAGTATTCATATAGTTTTCTGCTTTAATAGTATACTGTGAAATATTGAAAAAGACTAGCCATAGACGTTGAATACTATAAAAAAAGACAAGTCAAGTTAAATACTAAATGTAGCATTCAAATTTGGTAAGGGAGGTCCCAGCCATACATGGATTACATGTATAGTTGTATGCACTATATAAAGAACTACTATAAGATATTGGAGGTTTTTCCAGAATTAGAGCAAATAGGTTGTTTGCCTATGACAATGAGACATGCAGTGATATCAGAGTTGTGAAAGCTGACAAAGCCCCACAAGACATTGTGGCCCATAGGCACCTGTCACCATTAAATACAGATTCTAAGATGTTCACTATACTATTAGAGAAAAGGATTAAAGGAGGAAAACGGTTAATGATTGTGTTGTGTTGCTCGATGTAGAGAAGATGTTTACTCTTTGGGATGGAATTTTTTGTTTCAGACCATGTCCACCATGAATTTTGTTCCAAAATATCTATCTTCTGAAATGCTTGCATAGCAGCCCAATGGCTGGGGTGCAGATGAGAAAAACAGGCTCTGGCAAATGGAGAGAAGGACATACAAGGGTGCCCCTGACCCTGCTCTTGTTTGCCTTTGTGATGAAACCTCTTGCAAACATATTAATGGCAACTATCTCAGTCAGGGGTATCACAAGATATGACAGGGAAATTGTAGTTGCATTGAATGCAGATGACATTTTGTTTGCTTCACAAGATTTAGTGCATAGTACACCAAATTTAGTGGTAGTGATAGAGATATATTGGTCTTCCTCGGACTAAACTATAATTACAGCCCTCCCCTGTTTTTTTGTTCCTTGGATGCAAACAACATATATACATTTGAAATTTGAATAGATTATAGCTTTGCAAATCAGTTTAAACAATATTCATTTAATGAACGATACATGGTCCAGGTTGTGCAGACGGGTTTTGGAATTAGCTTCCTGTGTCCATGTTTGACCACATGGACCTGGGTAACATTATTATTTTACTGATCTTTGCAGGTAATCCAACTGGGCAAGGGCACCAGTGTTTAAAGAATTGGACAAATTACTGGCTAATTTGATATTGGATCGTAAGTGATGCAGATGAAGAGTGTCCCTTAGGGTTCTAAGCCACATGTATTATGACATCGGAACGGCGTACCTACTTTTGAGTCACACGATTTGTATCAACGCAACTGTAGTTTGTAACTCAATGTTTTCACCCAGGAAAAAATGTTAATGCATATACTGGTTTGATATGTGCTCCACTGTGCTGGACTTATTTCTTCAAAGGAAAAGATAATGGCAGACACACACCCAAAAACCCACACAGACCTTTCTGGTGGAACTGAGCAAGGAGATATGGTTAGAGGGTAATTATTACTGGTACAGTCAACCCCTAAGCTTACACATTTGCCCAATATGGAACCTCCCACAATCTGCCAAGGCAGAGAAGGAGGGTAACTTGGTACCATGACCTTGGTGAGTTTCTGTGAGAGTTGCAGATTCATGAGTGTGGAAATGGCTCCCTCACGTTTGCTGAGATGGAGGTGCAGTTTGGAATTGACATGGGTTGCTTCAAACAATTTGCAGAACTGGCTGAGCAGCCTAGATAATGTTGACTGGGTTTCCCAGCGGACGTGGCTGTATCCGTTTCATTCATTACTCTTTTAGAGAAGGGCGTACACTGTTGTGCCGTATTGTTAATATATGGACGACGTCATGCATGTAAGGAATGTCGGAAGCTTATGTCTAGTGCAAAATGGAAAACTGATATTGGAAAGACTTTTCCATTCAAGGACAAAGAGCGGATTTGTTTGCACGTCAATAAATTGTCTCATATCACAATGTTAAAAGAATTACTACAGCATATACTTAACAGAATATAGATTACACTACTAAAGAAACACAGGTTGGATTGAACAGAGTCCAAATCTAGTACAAAATGCCAGGCGAAGGAAGTCTCCCATTTCCATTTGGCATAGACTTGTACAGAGGTGTCTTCTTTCTAAACTGAGGTAACCAGCACCCTGGAAAGAGTTACATGAAAGTTGAAACTGAAGCCCTCAGCTGCTGCAGGTCATATCGAATACAAAACAGGATACATGGAAGACATGTTTATGTAATCTTGATGTGTATTAGCCAAACGCCTCATGGGTATGCGAAGGATAGCATATACGTCCCATACATTGTCATACTGGTTAAACGATATGATAAATTGGACTTCCATTGACGTGAAGTGTTGATTCAACATGAGAGAAGAGAGAAAGGATGGTTAGCTTACTTGAATGGGATATGATCCTTCATAAAGTATTATTTCTCCCAAACACATATTGTCTTAGGAGGATAGATCAGGGGCAACATGTTCGCCTTGAAAGCAAGGCGACATGGAGCACCACAGGTTCAATCCCTGAGCTCGCGTTTAGAAACCTCTGGGCATTATGTGCGTTATAAATATCATGTCATATGCCCCACGAGACCCATGAATGAAACTCCAATCTGTTTGGATGAATAATAATTACAACTGTTTACAGGCTTGCTCAGTAATAAATTGCTCATCCTATGTCAATATCCATAATACATAGATAGACCACATGTGATTTTGTCAGACAATGGAATAGGTGAAGGCCCCAGTGCTCATGCTGAGCCAGATCTATGATGTTCTACACCCATCTATTGTGAGCTGTTTTCTTAGGTTATTGTGACATATATACCACAAGCCTTATCAATTAATTGTTGATACTGACAATGATAGAAGTCGGGTGGTTATATGTTTGCTTGAAAGTGATTAAGATTGGGAGGAACCTTATGTTACAGCATGCACTGATGTGTTGTATCATGCTGTACCTTATTTTAATTTGAATTGGAGCAGCAATCTGAAAGAAAACAATTCATTAATCAAATTGGACTACCAGTCCCATCATTCCAAGTCCAACCAGACTCCAACTGGCCTTACCTCTGAAGGCACCCTAGTAGCACGCGTCCCTATAATATACAAAAATAAAATAAACTCCCTGTTAGGGGAATGAGACCAGGAGATGAGTTTCAAAGATAAATAGATTTAAATGATCATAAAAATTGCCAGCAAAGAACTCTGCTACCCGAGAGCTCTCTGCTGAAACATTACACGG
Source organism: Ambystoma mexicanum (assembly GCF_040938575.1). NCBI lineage: Eukaryota > Metazoa > Chordata > Amphibia > Caudata > Ambystomatidae > Ambystoma > Ambystoma mexicanum. The sequence continues at coordinate 560,090,245 of NC_090925.1, forward strand.
GAAGCACATTAAAAGGACACACAGCATCACTGATGATGACATACATAGTGTCTACTTTGGTGCATCGGATTGGAGAGAGACCTATGTTTGTTTGTTTTATTATTTGTAATGCGCCAGAATAACCTAGGGTAACAGGGCGCAGCAGTTACATGAATTTGCAAAGCTTAGTTACAACAACCACGATATATACATGTACATACACACAATAATAGTAATCAGAGGATTATATACATATATACAGGTAAACACATGTGAGTACGTATGTACAGTTGACAGGAATATAAAAGACTTAGCGACTAGATATGTTTGAAGGCTTACGTCTTCAACCATGAAACAATCTTAGATCGGAAGTTTTGGTAATTTAAGTCCATTCTGAGAGTTGGTGGTAGGGAGTTATAGCTATAGAACAGTTGGCACTACAAGGGATGGAAGATGCCAATTGGTCGCCGCCTCTCAGTCGCTATTGGCACACGTGGGTCAGCTGGGCTCATCTATGCGGTGTGAAGGTCATGTCCATATTGCAATATAGCTATCTAACTAAACTAAACAACAGGAACTGACAATACAAAAATAATGGCACACATACAATCCTTGCATGAATAGGGATACATCGGTCAGATGAGCTAATATATTGGCATTCTGACCTCTGCATTCAGGGTTCTCTTTGAGACTGCAGTCCCCGCACCTAGGTGCCTACCCCAGAGGTTTGATCTGCCATCTGTTTAGCTTGGATCCTTATGATATAGGTAGACTTGTGTTGCTTTTGGGAGGAAATACTGCTGTATGGGATTAGGCCGGTGGGGGGTGTTCTGGAATGGTTAGTGCGAAGGGGTCAGATGTGTATCTGCATGAAAGGGACTAGGGGGTTGGGGCTGATGGACCCTGGCCTGGCATCAGCCCCAACCCCTGAGAGTGCATAGGCAGTTTAGTGGAGATGAATGGGCCTGTCACTGTCTCACCCTCTCCGCAGAGCACATTCTTTCGGGAATGGTACTACAGAATTGCAACAAGGCATGGCTGGACTTCTGTGAAAACAGGGCTTGTGCTGGGCTGGCAGGGGGAGGCAATGGTGTGTGCTGGCTGTGCGAGGCATTGGGGATGGGAGAGCTGCATTTCTACAGAGGGATGGATTTTCAGGCCTAGTAAAAAGATGGCGTTGGGCCTAATCCAAAATGGTGTCTTACAAAAAGGATAGGGCTATATTCTATGTGCTATTTGCTATGGGGCTTTGTGCGAAGTAGCACGTGGGGGGTGGCCGCGTCTCCTCCCTTTGCTACTACATACGTTATTCACCTGGACTGACGTTGGAGGGGGGTGGGCAAGGATTGGTTCCTTCCCAAAACCTCCATCCCCATCATAAAGACCTGCCACACTCAAGACACGTCCTCGTTTGTTGCTGCTATCAGTTAAGTACAATTTTCCTTTTGTTTGTCTGCATTAAGTAACAAAAAACAGTGGTTTGATTGGCCTGTGTGACCACAAGGGCTTTATGGTATTTATACCCCTGTGTTTTACTTATAACAGGTGATTCCTTGTTCTCTTTGTGTTTCAGTGTTCACATATGCTGCTCTCTTGCTATATTGGCACTGAACCAAAATGAGGTTTTGGCAGCACAGGCTACATTCACTTACCTGCGGGCTGCCATTTCAAAGGGACTCCTCGACATGCATGACTGCAGTTGCATCAAACAGTAACATGTATAATTAATAATATATCTTATCTGGTAACATGAGAGATGAACATTATCTTCAGGGTGGGTTTTTCTAGCAAAATGCAGCACCGCCCTCTGTTGCAGTAGCACTATGGAGGGAGGCAGTGATTTATTTTCTGAAGTCTATGCGAAAGTCATAGAAGAAACCCAGAATGTTCTTGCCTATCGACCCTGGAATTGAGATATTCTGACATTTTTGGGTGAGGTTTTCTCTGAATCCATGGATCACAATTTTAATAGATCCCTTTTTGGGTTGCCTACATCGATAGGGTGAGCTATCTGTACAACAAAGTGTACTTTTTACCCAGAGACAGGGTCCCCATTGCCATTTATTTGTTGCAAACACAGAGGGATGCTTCATGGGCCAATTTAAAGAGACATCATCATGCAGAGAATGAGTGTACTCTCCTTACATCTAAGCCCCCTCATCCCATAGACTCTGGTTAGTCGATTGTATGAGGGCTGTGTTCCCATGTTACCCTTGGGCCACAAGGGTCCCATGCCTGCTAAGACACCACAGGTAGTCCCAGCTTGAATATGATTGCATACAGACCCAGAGGATGGGTCTACTATGGTATACAATACACTTGATACCTTGCACACTTCTGATAGAGTGCAGGGTTTAGATGAGGATGCATTGTCTTTTCCTAGTGGTGTCAATGATTCTGATCCAGCTCCTACTATTCACCCCAATTCCAGCAAATCGAATCTCCCTCCTCAAATACTAAAGTATGTGGGTGTAATCCTGGATGAGTATGTTTTTGTCTAAGTATGGAAAAATATCCTAGTAAAGGAGCCATTACAGCATTGCAATACTGCCAATATAAGTTATACGATATGGTGTCCCCCTGATTAAAATATTAGAAATGGCATAATGTTCAGTTGGAGGGAGCTAATAGTTATCTGGATGTTTTGCTTAAGTGGGGACAAAGTGCCAACTGTTTTTTGGGTAACACCAATTTGGCTTTGAGCTTACAGAGTAGGAAGGGAATTATTCTTAAAATGACCCTAGGTTGGGTGACATTGCATATAAACAACTGTTGAATTCTGTGGATATTTAATTGGTGAAAATTATGCAGCGGACATAAGTAGGCATATTTGTACTTTCTCCTCTCTTGAAAGGGTACATTCAACTATGTGTGTCATATTTCATGCCAAGTAGGCCAAGTAAGTCGGACCATCTATTCGGCCAACCAGGTTCAGAGACAGACCGGCTCCTCTGTACATAGAGGTTGTGGAACTGTGTCATCCATCCGGTAGGTCCTTACTTTGTTCATTTCATTGTGGAGGCAGTGTTTTCGAGGAGGCCTTCCACTCAAAATGAGAGCATGATGCTTTAACTGTAGGCATTAATGCTCCTTCTCCTCTGAGAATTGGTGGGAAGATGAGATTTTTCTTGAACAATTTAGAAAAGAATATAACAGGGCTGGTAGGTCAAACAGATCAGGATTCTGCCTACAGTGTGTTCAGTTTCCAAAATGGGGTCATTGCCACAAATGGGTGACCACTTTAGGTCTAGAATGGATGTAATTTTAGGGAAGTGCAGAAGTTGTTAAGGAAAGTGGAAATAGAGAGGGTATTGGCACATTTGTTGGGCTTCTGGAGAAATCTCTTTTTAGTCAAGAACAAGAAAAAGCTCTCCAGGCCAGTGATAAACAACAGGCTGGTAAAACAATTTCTGGTGTTTCATAATTTCAAGAAGGAGATCATAGCTATTCTGCACAATGTTCAGCAACCAGGGGATTTGATAGTTAGACTGGATTTGGAGGATGCATAGCTGACAATTCCCATTGAATCCCAGGTTAGGGGCATATCTCAGGGTCACGTGTGATGTGAAGTGCTATCAGTTCATGTCCCTGACCTTCGGTCTCTCTTCAGCACTTTGCTGTTTCGCCAAGATGCTACTCCGAGTAGCAGATTATCTGCAGAGGATGTGAATTCTTCTGACCATTTATCTGGGGGGCAATGTGTTGATGGCTTAGTTCCTCTGTGAATGCCTCAACCACTTGCAGCAGGAAATGCATTTAGTTAGGGTTAGAGTTTGCCGTAAATTCAGCCAATTTATGATACCCATCCGTCCCAGTCCATGGAATTCCTGTGTTTCAAAATGTGATCTTGATAAGTGTCCCTCCATCTCCCCAATTCAAAATACTTTCCATGAAGGAGGATTAGAGGATGATAGTGGGGCTGCCACTCATCTCTCTTCAGTTTCTGGCCAGGTTGAGAGGCCTACTGTAATCATTGATTCAGGCAATCTTCCATGGCCCCCTCTATTACAGGGCCCTTCAGAAACTGAAAATATGGTTCCTAAGACATAGGAAATCAAACATGGATAGGTGCCTCCCCCTCCAGAAGCCAGAATAGAGGTCCTAATGGGTGTCTCACATGGAGTGCCAATTTTGGTTCAGTCCCAGATCAACTATTAGAATCATATGCCAGCCTGGCAGGTTGAGGAATTAGATTCAGAAATATCTCGAGTGGAGGGGCATCAATGGTCTGGGCACATCAACTGTTTAAAGCTGCCAAAAGGCTACTTTTCTGTAAAGACTGTAGTGAGAGAAGGGGCTCTGTGTACTGTTTTTCTTTGATTGTATAATGTCTCTGCTGTGCAGTACATCAATTGCCTGATGGGAAAGACGTTGAAATACTCGGCAAAACTGGCCATGGCCGTTTGGGAATTTTGCCTGACACGACCAAAATAGGTCTGCGCTTTCAAGGCCTTTTGGATCATGGCTTGACTGGAACATGTATTTTAAGGTCTGCAAATTGGTGAAATGAACATGTGTTCTGTACATTCAAATGCATACCAGTGGAACATTTCTGGTTGTTTCCCAGATTTGAACTGGTATAATCCCAGCACGAGCACTACTTGTATTCTGGCTCAACTTCAGGTGGTGCGATGAATTGCAGCATGGGCTTGATTCACTGAATGTGTCTACGCCAGGCAAGGAAATAGGACTTGTCTGAGTGATGCTGCTCTTGATGAAGAAACTTGAAAATGGGGTTGGGGACTGGATGGACTTGTCCGATTTGTATAAATGAAATGCTTTCTTTCATCTTGCTGCTGTATTGCTAGTAAAAGAAAAGAGACAGCAAAATCCTCACTGAGTGATTTAGTACAATCCCAACTTCACATCGTAAACTTAGAAAATGGCTATTGTAACACAAAACAGATTGAGCAGATCACATGATGAATTCTCAGCATGTTTGCAATGTAAGCGGTCGCCATGTTATTAGTGGGATTGCACACTGTGTTGAGATGAAATCACATTGCAAGAAATTAAAAACAAACACATATGTGTACCTTTTTATGTTCAGTATTATCTTTTGTTGCAGTTAATTGTATCGTGTAATACCCCTATTAAATGTGCAGCACATACATATGTTTTCCATCTCGAGCATTCTCTACTGTAAAAACATAGTGGGGCAGGAATACATGGGCTGTGCATAGGTTTATTAGGTAACACATGTGTGCCATAGCCAAGGGCTGGTGCTCCCTCTCTTGCCCCAGCACAACCAGGGCTAAGGGAATGCTCCCCTGAAGTTTGAGAGCAGGGACTTTACATTCACATTCTAAACCTTGTAATATTGTAGCATAGAGGAAAGCAGAAAGATGGTACATATTCCTTGTTTCATGTTTGCAAAACAAGACCTTGAGGGTCATTATGAGTTAGGCGATAAGGGATACCGGGCACTGGTAAGGAGACCGGTGCCGGTAATCCCTTACCCCCCAATTCCGTGGTCACTTAGCAGGAACCGCAAAAGACGTGTGGTCGGACCACACGTTCTTTATGGGTCCCGCTAAGGGACCAGGGCTATTAGCAGGCCCGTAATTACCGCCTTTCCCAAATGGGAATGGGGAATGGCTGGTTGAATGGGGACTTACCGGGTCCTCCAGGATTGGAATGACCCGGTAAGTCCCCATCCAACCAGACCGGACCCAGTATGGGAGGCACCCATGGCACTAATAGTGCTATGGCTACCTTCAATCTCGGAATGAGGCCCCTTGTCTTATTTTTTGCAATACATCATCATTGTACTTCTCATCAACCTTCTAATCTGCTTTCCCTGACTGCTCCCTAAATCATTAGCAATACCATCCTCTTCCCTGTTTACTTGTGCCACCTCAGCTGTGGCAGATTGTCACTTAAAACTCTGCTTCCCCATCCCCGCTATTAGACGTCTTCCTCTGTGCCCCAAATACCCAGAATCATAACTCTGTCCCCCACATACCTCTCCTATCTATTTTATCATTATGTCTTTCCATTCTGTCCACATAACCACTATATTTAGTGACTTTGCACTGCCAACAAACACCCTGATTCACAGAGTGGTGTAAGTGCATTTGCACTGCAACAGTACTCTTTGCACCGTTAATTAGGCCCATTTAGCACAGTGCAAAGTGACTTTGCACTGTGCTAAAAATTCCATGCATCCCTTAGTATTTTAGATTCTATACTGGCGCACTCTCCGCACACACAGCATTCCGGTGCTCGAAGAAAGTTACATTTTTTTTCGAGAAAAAAAAATTCCCTTTTTCTAAATTGGTAATCCACTTAACTTTGTTTTCTGTCCCCTGCTCCTAGCTTCTCCTGTTTTGGCTTACAGTTGTGGTGTGCTTTCTACATCCCCTGTCTTTGCAGCTTTCATGGGGATGTCATGAATGTTCTAGGCATGGAATTCTGTGTAAGTGCAACCTGCTGAGTGCTCTTGGAATGACAGTTGGAGAGAGGCCGCTGGAGAGCGAGGGTATGCGGGTGGGCATCCCTTACCTATGTGTGTCCTGTGATACTGGTCAGGCGGTACTATCTTGATTCTGTCTATGATGACTAAAGAAGCTTTCCTTTTCCACATGTGTTTCCTGTTCATCTTGTGAAGGGCACACCAGATCACTTACCAAAACGTGAATCATTTCTACTTGCAATTTTCTCAAATGGGAAACAATAATAATATTAATAACTTGAATGTATATATCGCTACAAACCCTTAGCGTCTGAGCTTTGTTTATTATTACCCACGGTGTGTGGTGCTCATTTATCGACCTCAGAAAGACGAAAGCCTGAGCTTGACCCTGCCAGGATTCGAAACTGCGTTGCAGGCTCTGCATGAATGTCAAAGCAAGGGCTCGATTCGCTGCGCTATAGCTGTGCAATCTGAGTGGCTAACAATGATATCAGAATCAATCAAACATGTCTTCACACTATCATGAACCGCCGCATGATTTAACAGTGAATTTGCCTCTCTCCCATGCAAACATGTAAATGGAGATAATAGTGTTAAAGGGTTTGGCATTGCATTTCAATGCCATAACATATTTCATGACCAGTTTGAATGTGATAATGTTAGAAATGGATTGTTATGCAGCTCCTGTCACTCTATTTAACCTCTTCAAAAGCCATTACGTTTGGGCAGTACACTGATGTGAAGTGCCATTTAAATCCTTTTTTCATGCTGTATATCCTCACTGTTTCACTCCAACAATGAGAACAATCATAACTAACCATTTCCCAGCGGTACTCTTTCCTTTTACACACTCCTTCCAAATACTCCACAACGTTCTCACTGGTTACCTTTTTCCCACTTAAACATCCAGCTGCTTCGTGTAATAATCAGTCATTACATACAAATGCAAATGTCCTTTCCAACTCATGGTTTAAATCAACTTCTATGTCTAGATTAAAATGCAGGCAAGGATATGTCTATTTCTAGATTCAAAATATCACATGTCTAAGATGAATATCTCATCACTTGAAAAATCTCTATCTAGGTTTAATGTGGTCCTTGTCCTTGTCACTGCCTTCATACACCACAGCAGTTGTGAGACTTGCAGCATAACACTGCCACATCCAGATCGTAGAGATCAGACCCTCTAACAAAATGACAAAGTCCAGAATTTCATTTTCAAATTTACTTGATTGTATTTTTCATTGACATGTGAAAAACACACAAGGCATTGGGTACAATACAAAGGTGTGACATGTATACAAGGAAAAGAAAGCATGGGACAAGGTTCCTAATCCAAGTAGTCTGCTTAGTTACAGTCAGTTACAGAGATCTAAGCTGATAGTTGGGCTATATTATGTGGCACCATTGGTTTTCAGGTTATTTGTATTGCAAGAAGAATAAAACAAGTGGATGTGACTCGCAATCTCAAAGTTATCAAGCATTGACGAAATGCTGACGTGAGGTGAATCATAAGGTTTGCGTTTGGCCATACGTGAGTTAGATCTTCTATCCATTAAGCGGGATCTTCACATTCCTTTTGCACATCTTGATGGGATATTCTATTTTCTGGGAAGTAGGGAGTTTGTTTCAGAATTTCAGACCTAAGACTCGAGGGATTGCCCTTAGTGTTTCAGTTTTCTAAACTGGGTGAAGCCAGGTTATTATCCTCTGATGATCTTATCTGTCTTGTAGGTACATGTTTGTTTGACATTGTATACATTACTTATTTATTGTTATATACAAGTTTAACACAGACTTTGTATAACATCACGACAATCAACAACCGAAAAAGTACAACAGACAAAATGTCCAAATAAAGCAACTAAAATGAACAAAATTAAATGAACGGACAGTCAGAAATGCAGTCACTAGTAATCCTCTGCATAACTCCAGCATCAGTCCGTTGGTCAAGACCTATCAGCCTGAGATTATAACCAGTTGGTTTAATTCAGCTTTTCCAAGTGTACATTTATGTTCAACCACAGTTGCGTAAAATGCCCCGTGCATGAAAGTGTCACAAAGCTCAATGGAGTCCACATGAGCACATTTGCTGGCTGCTCAAAGGAGTCTATTCACTAGAAAGGCATCAGGGGAAGTCAAAAGATCGTTTGTGGACTCTAACATGTCCTCACTGAAACATGTGCAGCATCGACCTTCCCTTAGAAAGTCCTTTCTAGCATCCAGCACCTCCCAACACTCCATCAGATTAAACGTGATGCACATATATTCCTGTTGGAGCAATACGTTGCCAGCCCATTAGGTCAGTGATCCTCAAGAGGGTAATTGGAGGCATTGTCCTTCCAGGCCAGATGTACCGAGTTCTGTATTTGTTTGAGTAAATGTTTAGGTATTTAGGAAAAACGTTAGGGAGTATTTGGATGGAAACACAGTTGATTGTGTCTGTTATTCTCTTTGAAGTGGGCAACCAGTTGATGTTTTCCAGGGCAGGTTAGATATGACTCATGGGTTCAGGGCCACATTAAGTTCAGTTGCATTATGTTGTTGCTGTTGGATTAATCAGTTTTTGTTTAGTCTTTGATTTAGACTATTACAGTAGTTTAAGGGAAGGGCAACAGCTTTAGTCACCTCAATTTTCGGTCATTTCACAGTAGGGAACAGTTTGCCTATTGATGTACTGCTGGAAATGTGATTTTGGGCTAGCAAGTCTATTTGTGGTTGTGTGAGACTTCTGTGTTTAAAAGTATACTTAGATCGTTTACCTGGTGCATTGGGGCTATTACCTTAGAGAGCTGGGATTCCAAAGAAGATACTATATGCTTAGAGGAGTAAAGACAGAGATCATTATCATTGGTTTAATCCTGGGTGCACTGGGCCTCATTATGACAATGGCGGTAGCTGTACCGGTAAATACTGGCAGGGTTGACTCCGGAGTTATATTTTTTCAGGCACCTGGGAATGGCCAATTACCGGGACATTACAGCCCAGGCGGACCCGGTAATTACCCATTCACGGGTGCCGGAAAATATCAATTCCCATTTGAGCCCCTTTGTGAATGGTGCCGGTGCACTCGACATGGTCTGATCACGGGTGCAGGTCCGCCTGCCAGGTCAGACCTGGTGGGCAAAAAGGCAGACCACGAGCAGAACTTCTAGTTTGCCGGTCTGGTAACAACGGTACCGGCAAGCTTACCGGTACCATTGTTACCGGACAGGCAACCTTATAATGAGGCCCACTGTCTGAGTTCAGTTATATGCTGATTGTTGTTATCAGGTTTAAAGTTCAAACGTACCCGAGAATCATATGTGTATAATTGGAAAAAAACTGAGAAGAGTTCAATAATGTCTCTTAGGAGTTTAATGTACATTTTAAATAGCCATGGGTATAAGATCACACCCTAAGGTGTTCTGAGGGACACAACACATTAAAGGGAACATTGCTTAGTTTCAGTCTCCCATTTTAACTAACCCATAGGTGATGGCCTTCAAGGTAGTAGGTGATGAACTACCAGGTGTTACTACTATCTATGCGTTACTGGCTGGTGGTTAACTATACTGTCGGCAGCAAATAGATCAGGGAGTACCAGGGCTGTTGTTGTTTTTTTATCAAGTACTTTGAGAATTCTCTCTTTCATGAAAAGGAGGGTTGTTTTCTGCAACCCTATTTGAGCAAAAATCAAATTGGTTTCAAAGCTACGAAGTTCTCTTTACAGTGAATGGCCAGTTGGGCAGTAGTTATCTTTTGCAGGCTTTAGAAATGAAAGGAATGTTAGATATGGGTCTTTAAATTTCAGGCATCTCTTGGTCTACACTCAGCATTTTCACAGAGGTGTTATGGTGACAACCTTTACTGATGTTGGTATACCTCTGTATGTTAGTAGTATACCTCTGGATGTTAGTGATGTTTTACAAAATTTGGTCAGTACTTCCACAACATTAGCTATGATTTCCTTGATCATGGTTGCTGGACATGGGTCAGATTGTTGAGCTGAGGTGTTTATTTGTTTATTTTTTTTTTAGTGATATGAACCTTTTAAGTTGTAATGGAGTTGAATTATATATATATATGTGGATTGGCCTGGGGGCCAAATCATCTGGATAATTTCTGGTGATCAATGTTGGCTTGAAGGTTGACAATAATATCATTAAAAGCCCTAACAAGAGATTTGGTAAGTTATTCTAGGTTTTGAGTTTATTGTTAGTTTGTTGTGGGTGGATTAGTTCATTGAATATTTTGAACATGTCCTTAGTTTAAATTGTGCAGAGCAGATATGGTTTTGATAATATACCTACTTAAATTGGTCCAATGGTAGCCCACTCTTTATATTGTGCCTGCTAGTTTGTCATCAGTTAACTTTGATTTCCTTCATGCATGCTCTCGTTTGCCACCTAGTCTTTTAAGGGAGGTCAGTTCATCATTGAACCATTTGTTGTTGATATTGTTTTCTTTTTTATTGTGTCATTCTCCTTGGTACCATAATGCCCAGTTTCTTAGTGGTTCTTATTTTCAGATGGCCTAGTAAAAGGTAGGGGTTGTTTCTGCCATCATTGCCTTTCTTGATTGGTCTGGAATTTACTACAAACCTTTGTTTGTTGACTTTGTTCATTTGTCTGATAACGATATGGTGTTTTTGTGTTGTCCTTTTTGGTTTCATTATTTATATAATCATTGTGGCTCTCCCATTCATTTGGTAACAGGCGGTAATCAAACCATGACAGTTTGATGTGTGTGTTCTTGTAAAGGTCTATCTCAAATATATATATGCTATCAAGAGCATTCCCATCTTTGTGCGCATGCTTGTTAATCCAGAGTATGAATACAAGATTATTCATGTTTGGGTGGATAGTTTAGAATTTGATTTTCTGGTTGGTCAAGCCAAGGGCTAATAACTCCAATTACAAATATGTTTTTTATTTTAAATTGCTCATTTATTAGTCACTAACTATTCACATGAAAAGGAGGGTTTGCTGCCTGCGCGGTGGCAGACCACGGTATCTGCCATGTAGATGTTATTGTTGATGTACCAGCTGCACTCCAATTTTTAAAAATGATGAGAGAGTTGTGTCCACCTGGAGTATCGTTAGTCACTTTGGGAGTGCAAGGAATAACCCTCCTCATCTTCTATTAGCTCTAACTACTTGTATTGGAGACAATCAATTTATAGACAGATCGAATTATGAAGTCGATTACTATTTGGTAATTGTCAGTCTTTCTTTGATTCCTAGTAAGTCCACATTGAATTCTTCTGTGCATTGGCGAATATTGCTTTTATTGTTTGTATTCCTGATCTACTATTAACTACCTATTTTTATGGATGTAAATTCTGATTTCTTGAGTGGGGAGGGACTGTTTGTTTTTGAGGGTTTTAGGACAAAAGCTGGAGAAGAGAATTGTCTAATAGGTAAGGCTACCCTGGAATAATGGATTTTTGAAGCCTTTCTGAGGTTACATACATTTTTCCTCGCAGCAGGGTTTGGTGGCGGGGGGTTTTCTTTGGCGGTTGTCATTGGTTAATTTCCTATGTTTGTTGGGCTTTCAGAAAATTAATTGAAAAATGTTTTTAGGGACATATTCCAGAGATGAATGTGATTATTACAAATGAGAATGTCAGTGTGCCATGCTTTGTTCTTACCGCTCCAAACACTAACGGTGTACAGGGTGTCTAGGTTATTGGGGAGCAGTTATTTTTTAAATGTATTCATCAATATTTAGAAGTAAGTTCTGGGGGAAGTTTATACAATTATAGTTTTTAATGGTATTGTGGTGATTGTTATACATTCCAATGTATAGTTGTTCCTGGGATGGTGTGGGTGAAGTTGGGATGGTGTGGGTGAAGTGGGGATGGGCATGGTAATAGTGAGCCATAAGTGTCAAATTATGTTTTGAAAGCAGATCATATTCCGACTAGACACATTCAAAGTAACAAAAGTCCTCAGGGACCAGAGGCAAATGCAGATCTGATGCAATATAAATGGAGTTGGCATTGGCATTTCATGACTGGCACAATGGTTGCCCCAGTCAATTTTGTCCCATCACCATACACACACTGGCCTGCAAAGAGGGTGGTATCTGGATGAGAGTAGGTGTGTAACGGTATAACGGTATACCGTCATAGATACAACAGCTTAATTGAACTATAATAACCGCCACGTTGTTTATACTGGTATCTCGTTTTAGGGCCTTCGCTATTAAATGAGCTTTTCAATCTGATTTGGAAAGGCTGCAGTAAGCAAGTGCCGCGTAATCTGGATCTTGCACTGTGGGATGTGGCCTCTGCCAAGGGGGCCTTGTTTGGCAGACAAGAGCATAGGGAAAGTGAGGCCACATTAGTAAATGCAGCTTTGATGCTGTGACCGCTCTTTCTCTGTGATCAGTTGAGTCGGGTTATAGAACAGCCGATATGTAGTTTTAGCACCAATTTGAAAAGATGGGGAGCTACACATCCCAGAATTCAAAGTGGGGAATGAACTGGATGCCCTTATGATGCATGTCCACAGAAAATATTAGATCTGTAGACTGTATGAACACTGGGCCCATCAGTGCTTGATGCTACTATACAAACTGCCCCCCCGTCCCACTGGCCTCCCTGTAGATTTGCACATTGGCACTAGATTTGTTGCTTTGTTTGATCCTTCACCTTCCTTCTGCATATAGCACTAGACTCAAGCAGGCAGGATAGATTCTACATTCAATTTGAAGTATTCAGAGAAATGGGAGTGAGATATTTCTCAGGTCTATCCATGATTTGTGACACCATCCATGAAAGCATTCCTCCATCTCAACTCACATGACAAGGGTCCTAATGCGCTCAGACCTGGGGAAAATGGTAATGATGGGGCTGTGGTGAGGTGGTGGTCTAGGCCATATTTGTGCTGATATGTATTTTAACTTTGTCATTTTCAAAAAGTTTTTGTGCCACTAGCTTTAAGAAGGTAAATGAACATGTATTGAAAGAAATCAACAGCGCCCACTGAACGCTGTCCTGTTGGGATTACATGCTCAGTGGTGACTCCAAAATCAGACCTTTATAATACACCAGGCAGATGGTAAACAAGCTATAGTGGTTTGAACAATATGCATCCTTTCGGTGAGTGTGTGTTGGCTATGACATTTTGACAAAAGAAACACAATGACATGGGCTTTCATGGGTTAAAGAGTTATTAAAACAAACTTTTATGACTAATCGCAGCGAGGGGTCATGATGCCCATGCCATGTGGTTCCAAAATAATGCAGGTTGAGGCCAATTTTCTAAGCAATGACTTGTGACTGAGCAGCAAGCTCATTGCTCAAAATGTACATTCTAACACTTCCACTAGTCACTTTTTCATTCAAGGTGATCAACAAGTGAGAGCCATGAAAGACCAAATCTGCAGCTGCTTTAGATTCCTGAAGGATCAGCTAAAAATGTGCAGGGACAAGTTTGAAAATGCTGACAATTATGACCTTTAAGAAAATATTTGTTAAGATTAGTTAACTCTCCTTCTTTACCGCGATAAACATGATATACCGTCATTTGGCAAGAAGGTTATCATGCCACCATAAAAACAATACTGTGACACTCCTAGATGAGAGTGGGATTTCTCACTCTTGATTGATTGATTTGATTGATTTTTGCAAAGTCATCTGGCCCTACTACCCCAGAGTTGCACAGTGTTCATCGGACCTGATACAAATGACCATGCTCAGGCAGATAGCTCAGGGGCAACGTGCTCGCTTTGGAAGCAAGACGACACGGAGCAACACAGGTTGGATCCCCGGGTCCGTGCTTAGAAACCTCTGGGTATTAAGTGTATTATAAATAACCTATCATATCATATCATATCATGGACAGTGAAGGAACTGAATGGTAGGATTGGATAAAAACAATAAGGTTTTAAATCTCATTCTAAACAACAAAAAACAGATATTTGCCTGTCTTCCGAAGGTAGACTGTTAAATAGTTTGATGTGAATAATGGTGTTGGTTTGCCCTTGATCTCTTGAATCTTGGAAATGAGAGGTAGCACTGCAATAAAATACCTCATTGGCTGATGCCACAAATCTCTGTTGCATGTAATTTGGAGGATTGTTGTAAAGGGTTTTGTGGATTCGGATCAAACATTTAAACTTGATCCTGGCTTATATCAGGAGCCAATGCAGCCTTCCGAGCATGGAGGATATGTCTGACTGTTTGTTGTATTTGTAACCACACCAGTGACAGAAATGTAAATGCAGTGGCAATGTGGTCGAGTCCTACAGTATTCAGCACTTGAACCTCTGAATCCCCAGAGCATTTGATAAATTTTACCCTACATATTATATCTGACAGGAATGACTTGAATCAATTCACTGCAACCTCATATAATGCAGTGCATTCCCTTAGGTGATTCAATGCGATTTTATAATTCAGGATGTCAAACGCCACTGAAAGATCCAGGAGCATCAACATGGCAGCATGCCTTTCTTCTGAGATCTTTATGAGACTATCCTTGACATCCAGTAGTGCCATTTCTATACCTAGATTTGGTGTAAAGACAGACCGACTGTCTCCTAGTTACAGGTTTCTTTCCAGATGGGTTAGAAGTTGGATGCTGGCAGTCTTTTATATCAGTTTCAACAGAAAAGAAACATTTGAGATGGGTCTATAGTTAACGACATTTTATCGAATCCTGAGAGGATGTATTTCAATATAAAAAAGGGTTTGAAACTCAATACAATGACACCCACATCTCCTTAAGTGGACTTTGGTGAAACAGAGCAAATGAAAAAGACAAAGGACTCCAGTGTAGTTACTTTTAATTTAAATTATCTAAAATCTGGAGCGACGATCTCTTGGTTTGTAATGCTGTAAACACCTTTCTGAATAGCTCTTACCCACTTGCCAATGTGCGTCTACCACAGATGGCTGTTGAAAGGGATGACTGAATTCCTGTATCTGAGAACCTGTTAAACGTGTTTGATTAATTCATTGGTTGTTTTGGAGGGTAATGAATTCACCTCAAGAGAGTTTTCATGTCGCTACAGTTACAAAGAACCATTGAACAAGTGAAAAAACAAAACAAGGAATGACATGAAATAGGACCAGTATTATAGATTCATGAATGCACAATCCTGGT
Organism: Ambystoma mexicanum; assembly: GCF_040938575.1. NCBI lineage: Eukaryota > Metazoa > Chordata > Amphibia > Caudata > Ambystomatidae > Ambystoma > Ambystoma mexicanum. The sequence goes on from NC_090925.1 coordinate 560,105,734, forward strand.
AGGAACAAGTTCCACCAATCAAGGTGGAGGGTGTAATATCAGAAAATCCCAATTTAGAGGGAGGTCATCTAGACGGAATACCACAAGGGCCAGCCCAAAGGAAAAGGAGACTTGTCAACATGAACCTGGGCCTTCGCTGGGTCCTGGTGGTTTTATAATCCCCACGGCGGTGCTTCTTCAGGAGTTATTAAACTAGAATCTGAGCATCCACTGAGGCAGAAAAACAGAAAACAGTAGCCTTTCCATAGAAGAAAGGATGTAGATGTGCACAAGTCCAAAATAACACACAAGAATGAGAAGGAGATTTCCAGGCTATCTGGCATTCTGAGTCAATAATACTTTATTCTGTATTAAAAGAACCATAAAGTACATTAAAAACACTGCATCCAGTTAATAATATATTGAAAAAGGAGCGCATACTTTCAGCATCTTTAGAATCCAAATTTTTATCAATCACTACATTCTAAAATATGGACATTGTATACAAATATTTTAACTCCTGTCACTCTTGGACATAGTCAGTGGGCCTCATTACAACTCTGGCGGTAGCCGTGCCGTTAAAAACGGCACGGCTGCCGCCAGAGTTGCATTTGTTCCAGCACGCGCGAATGGGCAAGAACCGGGTCATGCCGAGCTCGGCGGACTGGGTAATTAGCCATTTGCGGGTGCCAGAATCAAGGGCCTCCTGATCCCCTGTAAGGCTGAATGGGGATGGGGGCATCGGATGTACAGGCGCATTCAGAATTGTGCCGGTACATCTGACGTACTGTGCTCGCGGGTGCTGTTACACCCACCAGGAAAAACCTGTTGGGTGAGACGGCACCCGCGAGCAGAGCTCATACTATGGTGTCCCAGGAACTACAGTACTGACATGCTTACGGTACCGTAGTTCCCGGACCGCCATGCTTGTAATGAGGCCCAGCAACTTCAACCTGAGCAGCCAGGCCCTATGGCTATAACGGGCTACTGAGAATACAATGTGGTGCTCTAGGTGCTCTAGGTACAGTCATTTTACTGAACATTTTTTACTGAGGTACATTTTATATGGGGGGAGGCAGTAAGAGATTAAAAGGAGTGGGTTGGGTGGGTTGGGGTGGAGTTTAAAACATAAGTTAACAGGGGATTGGGGTGAACCCCCAATATAAAATGCAACATTCAATATTTTTTTTAATTTTGGTAAAATCTACCTCAGTAAAATGACAGTAAACCGGTGCTCCATACAGAGTTTACAAAAATTCATCGCTTCAGTCGTAGATCGTAAACTGGCAGTCCCGAGAAATGGTATTGAATATTGAATTCTCAGGGCTTTCAGTTTAGCACAGATGAAAAAAAAATACCTGGGCTGTATAAAGGGCATATATCTGAACACCCTTGTTCCCAATATTTAGTAAAGGATGCTAATTGAAGCATACCTATCCTAAAACAGGTATACAAAGATTTCACATATGGCAGTTGTATGTAATCTAGATTACATTCAAAACCAAAATCTAGATTTCCCTCAATTTAATCACATCCCAGTTTAGTACAACAGTTTCCAGCATCAACTCTTTATCACTCATTTTTATTGTTATCTGAATCCTGTGCATGACAGCTTTATCTATCTTATGCAGGTATTCCCATAGTGTGGCTTCCTTCTGCCCTAATAGCTGGTTCTTAACATGTACTACCCATGGGATGCACTCTCCCCCTAAACTCTGGAGATATTTTAATGCTTCTCGATATTTCCGTAGTCTATCCAAACTCCACAGCCTAAACCAGTAATAAACAGGTCTTCTGGCAAGTATATCTACTAGAGGGCTAATGTCCAGTTCCAAATGTAATAAAGCCGATGGTGTACTCTGCGGCAGTAGAAGTAGTTTGAAAAAAACATATTTTCCACTGCCTCTAGAGCTCACATAATACCATAGCACCAGATATCTGCACCAAAGGTTGAGGCTGCTATTGCCTGCTTTTGATATAACTCTAAAGCAGGAGAAAGTGCTCCTCTCCCATGTTTTAGAAAAAAGGAGTTGGTAGCACCACTATTTTTTTCCAAATTGGAACCAGCTTCAAGGACCATCCACAGTTCTCATTAAATCCGATTCCCAAGTAGTCATAGAAAATTGTCTGTTTTAATGTACATTCTCTTACATAGAAATCCAATTCATTGCTCTTTGAGAACCGCGACTTAAACAAAATTATCTTTGTTTTGTCAGTATTCAATTGTAATCCAAGGTTCTCACATTTATTTAGAAATACATCTAATGTCATCTTTAGACCTTGTGGAGAGGTAGACAATATCACTGCATTATCGGTGCAAAGTAAAGCCGGATAGCAGTCCTGACCCATTTTAGGACAGTCCATTCATCACTGGGTTAGTGCCTTGATTATCTCTTCAATGTTTATATTGAAGAGTAAGGGGCAAGAATGCAACCTTGCCATGCCCCCTTTGCCACATCAGAGCTAAACCAACATGGACAGCTGTCTTGTTGTCAGTATACAGCAGCCAAATAGTGGAGATCAATCTGGTAGGGCCAATCATTTCCCTCATGATCCACCACAGGTTTTCCCTCAAGATACCGTTGAATGCTGTCCTGAGATCCACAAATACAGCATACAGTTTCATTTTCAGCAGCACTGTGTTCTTCTGGATCAACAGGAAGAGCTGAAAGCTTTGGTCGACAGTTCGCTTATGTTTTTGGAACCGTGCCTGAAGGTTGCTTATAATGTTGTTTTCTTCGGCTCAGTATTGAGGGTGGAACAATAAGCCTCAGCATATATTTTAACCACACTATCAAAGAGGGAAATAGGCTGATAATTAACTGGGGAGTCCCTCCCACCTTTTTTATGTATTGGCACAACTACAGAGTTTCCGTGAGAGATAAGGATTAGGCCCAATCTTGTTATTGCGTTAAAGATCTTACGAAAAATTGGTCCCCAGAGCATTGGCTCTTCTTTATAAATGTCAAGTGCTATCCCATCTGGCCTTCTTAAAAATGTTGACACAGACCCCGGTATCAACATATATCCTGAAGTAAACCATTTTAAAATGATGCTTTGTTAAAGTGAACTTTATAATGGTGTCCGGAACAGATTCATGTAAGACAAACACATAGAATACACCATTTCAAGATGGCGACACACGTTTTGGTTTGGTTAGAATGAGACTACATGAATGGCTTTCCAGCAGTGGTCGGGTTTTCCCGGTGACGGCACCTACTTCGTAAAGCCGCACAGCCATTTCAAACGCTTTTGACTTGAAAAAGAGAGGTAAGCATTGCCCTGTTTTACCATGTAGAACCAGTTGTTGAAATGACACACACTTGCAAAGCCACGATCGCGAATATGTTTTAAGGTTGACGATAATTGGCACAAGCACATAGATAATCATATGTCCGTTTTTTGGATTTACAGGTCCACGATCGTGAATATGCTCTAATTTTGGTGAAAAATACAACATACTCCGTGACCTGGCGAGTATTCAACATCCACACTTCCATATACCTCATGGTGCTATCACGGTAAGCAATCGCCGAGTAGATAACCCAAGCATAGTTTGGAGACATTTAAACTATTAGTCAACACGATACCGACACATACCCTACTGTTTTTTGTGTCTACACAGAACATACTGCCTCCTCAGCTGAAAATAGAAGCATCCTTTATCGATTGGGTGGATTTACCAGCACATTTGTGAGTATTTTGATGAACAATCAATAAACACTAAGTGACCATGGAGTGGAACCCAGTGCATGTTGAAGCTACTGGTTTCCACACGCGGCCACACTAACACTGGCTAAACATAGTATTTCTCATTTAATTTTTTATCAGAATCATTGCGGGTCCAAGTTTCCTGCTTTACACAGTGGTCCACACACTTTTGAACCTCTTCCAATTCTTGGACCACTCTTAGGAACACAGGTCAGTTCAAAATGAAATTATGGTGTAGTTATTGAGATTAGACATGAATTAAAAAACTAAATTCTTGAAAGAGATTAAAATTAGTATTATTTATTTATTTATTTATTTATTTATTTATTCTAGACAATACCACTTACCTTGTACCTGATGCAGGGCTTTCCCTGAAACGCGTTGTACACCAATACTGTACCCTACCATTGGTAAACAATGCAGAGATGAATTCTCAAAACTCTAAACACATGTATTTTGGTTGACATTGTAAAATTATATATTTTATGCACTGCTTACTTGAAACTGTAAGGCTGTTTCGGATTACTACTTTGATACCTCACATTGAAATATGGTGGTGACTTCATTTACTGTTTTCACAAATACACTAAAAAATTGATGATGATATATTAATGCCCTTGGATTTAATTTTGTAATTAAAGAACATACTTAACTGTGTGATTACACACCAGACTATTGCTGTTCTTACTTTTTTACTGACTTACTGTTAGTGTGCCCTGTGGTTGTCCCCCATTGATTGGTGGACCCCCTATCCTGTACCCAAATGCTATACCACTCTTTTGACTTACAATAGCCCTCTGAACTTACCCTATATTAAATAAGAGAATCTCATCTCTAACATTAGAATTCATGCCAGGGTTCAGTACATCTTTCTGGGCGTTGGTCACTCTGGATTTACTATATAAGATTGCAAAATGCTCTCGCCAAACTTCAGCCGAGATACAACATTTCAGGCTACATTCCCCATTCATCTCTTTAACCACAATTAGTTTCCAGTAGGAAATGTAGTCCCCTTCTTCATGTGCCTGTAGCAATGTCTCCATCCTTTGGTTACATAATCTTTTTTTTTTTTTTTGTGAATATGGTTTTGTATTCAGATCTATACAAATGGAGTTGTGGCTTATCCACAGGACCAGGAGCCTTTAGACATTCTATTATAATACATTCTGTATCTCTGCATGCACTATCATACCAACTTGTTTTAGTTGGTGCACGTTTTTGAACTCTAGGGGCTGGGCAGGTCAAAAATTGAACCATGTGAAGTAACAGGCCACACACATTAACAAACTGTACCACACTTGATAGGTGAATGAAAATCCTTTTTAGTTATTACAATCATGTTCATTAGAACAAATTAAATGAAAACATGCAGTGCCATATCGGATTACATGTGTTTCAACACATCAGTGTCTTTTTCAAATCAGAGCAAATAAGGTCTAAGTTTCACATATATATTCACATCCGAAGAGCCAAGTATTCACAGGTTAAATCCCCCTTCAAAGTGCGCGTTCGGTCTCCATGTTGCTAGAATGTCCAGAATTGTGTTATATAAGGGGCCCTTTAAGTCTTTACCAATCAGTCTAATCCATTTCACTGATTTCCGTGCATGGCCAGTGAGGGCTATGGCTTCTAACTTTCCAAATTGACCTCGTTGTAAGTTAGTAGATTTGCCGAATTGAATTAAAATGCTCAAAGGATTATGATCACTTTCATCTCTCTCATGCATTCTAGAACTACCAGGTCTTGCCCAGTCCTTAGCCGAAATCAGAATGTAATCTATGATAGAAGCACCATTATGTCCAACAAAAGTTGGTTTTTCAGGTTGATCTTATGTGAAACCGACCATTGCAGGCCCTATGCCACAGGCTGTTTCCATAGCTAGTGGAGGCACCCGTTTTGGATGATCAGCGCTCAGCGTAGAGATATCCCAGGCAGCATGCTGTTCTTCCTGCAACCCCTTCAACTCCCTTATGGGTTCTATTTGCATATTCAGATCACCTGCAGCTATTATGCAGGTTTTCTGGCATTATAGGACAGACCTCTTGGAGTGAGACTGGAAATAATAATTAAGAAAGGCTCAATAGTGATAATAATGTACCCCTTCAGAGAAAGGGGAGGTGTCCCTAAGTCCCAATATTGCCAGTTCAGATGACCACCTCAATCTCAATAGCTTAGACAGTTTCCTGCAAAAATTAGGGAAACTGCCTTGTGAACGAGTTCACCCGGTTGTAATTAGGATGTCTGCTGAAAGATAACTTGAGGAAGGCATCCTAATACATGTGTATTTCTCTCCAAGTGAGGTGACGTTCTTCATTCAGGTGTTAAGGTTGGTGTCATTTGCTTTTTGATAACCTACTTTTTTATATAATACATGAAGTTTTTACGTAGGTGCTGAATAGACACTCCATTCGCACAGCTCCCAAGGACTAGCCATCAGTAAGTTACACCTGTTCAAGCAGAGGCAGCACCAATGTGTGGCTCTTATTGACTAAAGCATGCAACCTCTTGTCTACACATGCAGTACAGATTCATGATTCACTTTGTTTTGGGTATTTTTTCTATTTCTTTATTAAAATTCAATTTTCAACTACCACCAAGTTGTTAATCATGTGAGTTTGGCATTCTAAATGATAAAGACATGATTTGGAATTTCATCTATGCTGAAGGCGATTGCAGAAAAATAGAGACATTCAAGCCCAGATGCAATTTCAAAGTGTCAGCCCATGCCATATTACAGTGATTTTAAAATCTACATTTCTTTAGGAACAAGCAAACTGCTTTACTTGTCTATCTTCTCACTGGGCATTGTTCCAATGTGTGCATGCCTCAGCATGTGGCAAACAGACACAATAGAGTACTCAAAGAACTCCAAGATGTTCGCTCTTTCAAACATAGACCCATTCTCTACACATGAATCACAAAAGATTTCACTTTTTCTCCCATAACCCGTCAAAGCTCTATGCATTGTGGTGTTAGTCAGTTGGCATTCACATCAAACCACGTGGCTCTGGGACACTAATGTAATAGCAGGATGCAATGCAAGGCACCATGCCCCAAGTGCACACTGTAACTGGATGCATCAAAAGCATTAATATGTCCCTAATAAATACTTAATTTTTAAGTCTTACCCAAAATCCCACTGTTAAGGCATGATTCAGGGACTTCTTACCATTCTTTGGCAATTTCATATTTGAAGTCATCAGTGATATCATTCGTGAAGTTGATTGTAATTTCAGATGACATCATCATTGCTGTCATTGATGATATTATTGTTATGTCATCTGTGATTATACTATACTTTTGAACATCTAAATGGTTGATATTGGTGTAGGATATACAGTTACACTTATTCCCAAAAATGAAGGGAAAAAGGGAAACAGAGAATATTGAAGTATGAATAACATTTACAGAAATTAATTACACTAAAAAAAAACCAATGAAAAGTAAACATCAATGTTTAATAAAAAAAACAAAAAATAATCAAAACTAAATGTGATGGCAGGTGCTGTATAATATGTCATCAAGGGGTGTTTCCTTTTTCTTTGTTAACAGCTGATGTCAAGAGTCATGTTTAGTGAATGCACATCTTCCAGTGCAGGCACGTGTGTGCATTTAAATGTGTCGATTATCAGGCTGCTCACCTTGACAAGTATAAAATTGGATTAAAAAATTGGCTAATGTGAAAGAGTTTGTATTTATTTCATTTTTATCACATTTTGAAACTTACATGATGATTTGATTTGTGTCTCACGTTTGGAACTTGTGAACCACCAAGCACCCTTAACCTTTTCATCCCAGATCTTGACCTTTTACCTGAAACACTCTCAGCTGATGCCCCTGTTATCATAATACGTGACTCCAACCTCTCCAATTTAAATAAGTTCCAAAAGCACCCAATTGACTTTATCCTCTCAAACAACTTATTAGTCATGTTTGCTTGTTAGGCGCTTAAACAATAAGAATATACTGTTTCAAAGTGTCCACAAGTCATGGAGGCAAACAGGGTGGGAAATACATTACAACATTATGGAGTCGTGAGCAGAGTCGGGAGCAGTTGTTTGCAGGACGCTATGTTTGTGTAGGAAAGCTGTACTCACTGTCTATGCCGGCCTGCAGGAGGAGCTAATATATACTCTGAGCGTTCGCAGAGTGAAGCGGAGTCGTGAGCAGTGTCGAGAGCAGTTGTTTGCAGTTAGCTGCATTAGCCGTATTCAGCCGGTAACCCCCGGACTCTCTACTCTTAATTTTTAACCTCCGACTGCTATCTGCTATTGCTCCTAACACTAATCCTAATTCTATGTGCTCCCCCCACACTTAATTGCTTCGTGGCCAGTTGGGGGGACTGTGCTCTCATTGTCTCATTTAGTGCCTGCTGACTGCGGGGTGTCGCCGATTGGCTTCTCCCTCTACTCAGGACCCAGGACTTCAAGTTGTAGGAATAGTGTGGCTTTAATCCCTACCCTCTAATTCCACGTTACCTGTGGCTGGAAACTTCCCAACGATGTACCTAGGGACTACGGGGTGTGACCACTTGGTCTCTCCCTTTGACCTAGGAACGAACTTTGGACTGGGAATCAGCCTCATTCTCTTCTACACTAACGTTCCTGCCCTGCCGGGCCCGACAGACCTAGTCTAATAATCTATAGGGTCTGTGCTACGGAGCGGGGCCGGACTGGAACTACCGACTCAAGATCTGAGGGCAGATAATGAGCCTGCCAGGGCTAAGGTGGAATTGCCAGTGGGCCCTGACTCATGGATCTACACTAGCGGAGGCCCCCCCCAATTGCTGACTACTCCGGGGAACCCAACACCCCCCCTTGAACCGGTTGTGACTCTCTTTCATGAAGGGGGGGGGGTACAATTCCAGGGCTTTTAACATTTTGTTTCATGCTGAAAGACAGCATGTGGATAAACGGATGCAGGCATGTTCGGCGCTATTTATCTCAACATCCTTGCATCGGATAGCAAAGTCTACCCTGGGATCTAGACCTATTTCTGGGCAACGGATTATGGATCATTATTTTGTCAAACCTGTCACCACCAGTACAGAAGTTAAAACCTTTCCAGCTATGAAAGGTAAGGCAATGTTGGATCATTTGGTTATGTCCTCACAGCCTAACTTCCGTGGACTTAAGGATCTCATGGATATTAGCATTATAGAACTTGCTGATCAGTCAGAGGAAGAACTGGAGGTGAATCATCTTAATCCTATTGAAAGTGGGATACAACTACCATGTGATGCGTCTACTATGCCCGACACGATCAGGGGTGCCCTTTGCCATTACCACCTGTGGTGGGCTTTGGGTGTCAGGATGAATCTTCAGCTCTCCACCATACGTTGAGGGAGATTGATGAGCGCATATGTTTGACTCACCCCACAGTATCTGCTCTAAATATGGTGCTGAGTTCATTCGTCTCCCTCTATGCCAATATATGGGCAGAGTTAAAATCTAGAGTGCTGTTTTGGCTGATGTCGCAATCAAACATAAGGAGACTGAGTCAGAAGTTTGGTTTGGCCAATATGGCTGTGGGTTGAGGGAGGCAGAGGCTGTATTGAGGAGGCAGTATCCGCCACCCATCTCTGCTAGTGATGTTATAGATGCAATTGAAATCTCTGATAATGTTTGTGTGAATGATCATCCTACTATCCCTGAGCTGGATATTGAGCCTGGTTGAGTACTATTCCAATTACCTCCCCCCCCCCTGTTTCTGGATCAGCGGGTAACGCCCTTGCAGTCATTGCTCTCAATATCGATCCATTTATGAGTGTGGGATTAAATGGGGCACGGGATGTGATGGGGAGCTGCCAAACGCCCAGGGCTGTTCTCCCACACTCCCTAAAACCACCAAAGCTCTGAAAGGGAAAATTGCCAAGATGCAAACTGGGGCAAGAAAAAATCGAATTCAGTCCATTAGAACTGCTCATCGTACTCTATTTTGCAATAGATTGTCCCCGGTCCCTGAGCATGGGACCTTGCACCCCGAGCATCTTTTCCTTATCAAGGTGGCTGATTATATGGTCCAAACTGATTCCAGTGCATCGGGCTGGTCGGGGGGTAGTGATTCCATGAATGCACCCAAAGTACTTGCCCCCCAATCTTTGCTCTCTGTAACCTGTGGAATAATAGTGCTCCCCCTGATGGCACTGGCTCTACAGATGGAGTCCTCGACATGGAGCCAAATGGTCAATCAGACATGCCCCTTCCTTCTATATCATGGGGCGGGCAAAATGTGGGAGTGCATCCACCTGGGGCAATCCTTAACTGCATTGAGTCTATTTGGGGATCATGTGAGGGGACGTCTTCATCGGCACTGCTACTCCTAAAGGATGGGGTGGGAAAGTCCTTGCCCCCAGGGGATAAGGAGGTGCTGAAACAGCCCCCACTGAACGTCAATTGGGAAAGACCGGTTGACGTAAATTGACCAGTACTGCCCATGAATTGTATGGAGGTACTCGTGAAGCACTATTTTAACCCCTAATTCCGCTGCTAATCTGGCCAATTTGGTGGTTGGGTGTGGAAGTGGTAAGTCATGGTTCTTGAAAGACCTGGTTGACATACCACCGGAGTCCAATCACCCCTGTGTCTCCACGGGGATGAAGGACCTATTGCAGCAACAACACTATACCACCAGATATGCCCCAAGGGATTGTTCTAAGGTCTTGTCATCTAAAAATGTTAGGCCTCGAGGGACCTTGGGTAGCATACAGAGTGGTGGTAAATAGACAGTTGATTCTAAAGGACCAGTTGGTCTTGGGCTGACAGCGAAAGAAACTAACAACGGACTCCATGGAATTAAAATCCATAGTACCCTTGAACTGGACTATCAGATTTGCCTTAATCACCCTAATATTCTAGCCATTTTCTCTGCTATCCCCTGTTTGGCCTTGGTGGCCTCAGCCAACATTGGGAGGGTCTCTTTCCCTGTGAGGGATGATGTAGGCACTAGTATTTTCCACCTGACCTCTCCTCTGGTAAGGGAACTTATCCTCACACAAAGTGAAGCCCTATCTAATCTGGGATTCAAAATTGTAATGATGGATGGGGAGAAGGACGGTTTACCACCCAGCAGAGATGTACCAACCACTGTCTCTCAATCAGATGCACCAGTGAAAATGATCCAAAGAGATCTTAAAGGTGGGGAGATGATACGGATTGGGCCTCTATAATCTCCTCCCTGTGGCAAAAATTAGTCCTGTGAAAAAGAAGGTTCTACTTGTGATGCCCGTGAGGGTGCACCGCTATGTTTAAAATCTTGGAACACCCGAGGCAACTCTCACCTCTTCTCAAATATGTCCTGTATGAATAATTTAAGACTTGCAAACTGCATCTGCTTACAAGAGACTGTAACTGTTTTGGATGGCTACAGTGTTTTTACTCAACCAGCCAAGGTTTGCCCTGCAGGGAGGTCTTCAGGGGGCCTTTTGATTGCAGTCAAAAACTCCCTGGGCCTTAGCGGGTAAGAAATTGTAAATCTATCCTTTGGTGCCCTGGGAGTGGGCTTTTGCACCGCAGAAGGGTTGACTCATATTCTATTAGTTAACATCTATTGGCACAGGCGCATTGAACAGGTGGACCTCTTTGTGGATAGGGTATGCCATGCTATTGATGAGTGGGCTGGGAGCCATCTGAATGGTAAAATCACTGTCATGGGGGATTTGAATGCAGACTGTGATTTACACATGTGTGGGATTTAGCTGAGATACCGAATGATCATTCAGGGAAGAGATTCTTTGGCCAAAGGTGGCATGCAGGCCTGGGTGGACGGGGACTATAGCCTCTAGTGGGAAGAAAGGTTGACCACCAGTCTGCTCGGGAGTGGCACACGTGGTATAGAGGCTAAAGTTCCTCCCTAATTGATTACATCTATGTTGACCCGTTCCTAATGAACCTCTGCCAGTCATTTGATGTTCAGAGAAATGACTGTAGTGATCATTCCATCTTAACTCCGTTGTTTGGCTGGGCGTTTTGTCCCAGAGAATTTCGAGCACAGCTCTGAGTGACTGCTAATGCAGCAGGCAACGCAGTTAGATGGACATATCTGAACATTCTCCATTTGAACTCGAACATAAAACTGGCACTTAATCGTTCCACTTATGAGTGGAAGCTTAACAACTTCAATACAAATGAGTTCCAGTTGTTTGTCGGCTCATTGATTGCTGGGCTAGTAGCAGGGAGGGGAATTAGGGGCAAAGGACCGGCTAGGCATACCCACTGCTACAATGCTGAACTAGCTGAAGCTAAAACATCTTTGACCAGGGAAGTGAAACTAATCCAGCATACTACTTCTGATAAGGCTCTCTGTAAGGAGCTAATTAGGAAAGCCAAGCAGTCTTATAAAAACTACTGCAAATCAATGAAATCCCATATCCTGCAACAAGATGCTGAAATGATGTTGGGGATCTTAATTAACTCCGAGGTTATTGCCTTTTGGCACTTGGTAAATGGGCAAGATCCCAGCTATGTAATCTCTCAGCTGAATTAGGGATATTCTCTCCACAGACGTTGCACCAACCTCCTGGAACACGGCCCATGTGGTTCCCATCTTCAAGTGTGGTAGCAGGACTGATCCATCTAATTATCATCCCATCTCGCTTATCTGCTATCACATCTTGAAGAATGGGCCAGCATCTCTCACCCGCTGGACCAATTTTAGATTGGTTTAGGAAGGGCCACTCCACCAATATCAATGGCCTCGCTCTCAAATGCGTGCAGGAAGAGGCCTGGATGACAAGTGGGAGATGTACCTACCTGGCTTCGACCGATCTAACTGCCACATTTGATTGTGTTGAGCGGGCTAGATTATGGACCAAACTGGCAAAATGGGGCATGCCCGATGGGCTCCTAAAACTTATCAGTGAGGTCTATGAAAATTGTGGTATCCAGGTCCGCTTTAGCCAAAAGGGGAAAGTTTTGAAGAGAATTCGTTCTTACAGGGGGGTGAGACAGGGTTGCACCATGGCCCCCTGGCTCTTCAACCAATATCTTTCAGATGTCGCGCTCTCGCTTATGAAGGAAAGGCTTGCCTATGCAGATGACCTCTTCATTTTTAATCTTACTAAGGTGGGGCTACAAAGGTGTCTTAATAACTTTGAGATTTATGCCAAAGATAATCCTAATGAAACTAAGATCCTTTCTATCAGAAAAGCGAGAGCGAAGACCATTGGGCCTGTCGGCAATGTTGGAGGTATCCACCTGAAGCATTCTGAGTCTGTCTGATATCTGGGCTTACATTTTTCGGCTTACCAAGTCTCTTAGGTAGTAATTGAGCCTTTGTTACAAAAGGGGAAACAATTGGAAGCACAGATTGTTAGCATAGATAAAACATTTGGAACATTTTTGCTCAAACCTGCAGTGATGTTTTTTTAAGGTAAAATCGTCCACAAACTGATCTAAGGCCTAGAACTAAAGTCTGATAAAGTATGTAAAACCCTTAACAGAATTGAGGGCCATATTTGGAGGAGAATATTGGGGGTCCCGAATGCGGTTCCCATATCAGCTATCCGCTTTGAAATGGGGATAGTCTCCTTGTGGGCACGGGTGCAATGGGCTTGTCTTTCCCTTTATTTGAAAATCAGGGTTCCAATCCCGAATACCCTCTACCACCTACTGAGAAGAAACTTGAACCTCTCTCGGATGCTCATCTCTTTAAGGGATGGATCGGAACGGGTCCTTGATGAGATTGGTGTGACCCGGGAGACCTTGATTGAGAATTCAATGAAAGCCAAAAGAGCCTTATTTTGCTTTGATTGGACTCAAACCACTGAGGACTGTGGGCCCCCTCCATTGCAAAGGAGGGGGCCCACAGAGGAAAGCGAGCAGCCCCCTGCCCTCTGCTTAGAAAAACACTTTACACACAAAGAGTTGACACCAGAGGAGCGAAGTGGTCTAGAGGGAGAGTATTTGGTGAGATAAAGTTGAAGATAGTGTGGTCCCCTGGCCCAGACAGCCTTGTGGATGATGCAGAGGGATTTGAATTTAATCCGTGCAGCAAACAGGAGCCAGTAGTGCCCTGTTCTGGATAAGCTGGAGGAATTACAGAGTGGAAGAAGGGAGGTTCAGGAGGAAGCTGTTACAGTAGTCAAGTCTAGATAGAAGAGGGGCGTGGGTCACATTGAGTATCTGAGGGAAAGTGAGAAAAGGTAGAATTCCTTTCAGAAGGAAGAGCCAATAGTTGGATTTCTTGGCAATGTCATGAGTGTGAGGGAGGAAGGAAAGAGAGGAGTTAAAGATGGTTCCAAGGTTTCTGGCTTCAGTTGAAGGCGCAGGGGGAGAGCCCAAGGAGGAAGCCCAAAGTGAAGGGAAGAAGGTGGGGCCCCAATGGGAAGGATCTCCATTTTACAGGTGTTGAGGTAGAGATCATTGGAGCTGCACCAACACTGGATGGCAGATAGGCACTCAGGGATGATGGAGGGTGCAGGAGTGCCAGCAGACAGTCTGAAGAAGAGCTGTGTGTCGTCTGCGTAACACTGGAAGTTGGAGGAGAAAGAAGAGATGAAGAGTGCAAGGAGAGCAAGGTAGATGTTAAAGAGCCAGAGGGAGAGTATAGAGCCCTGAGGGACACCACAGGTAGAGATGGAGGTAGGAGAGGACAAGGGGCCCAGGATGATTTTAGAAGAGTGGTTAGTGAGGATAGAGGACATCCAATCCAGTGTGCGTTCTGAGATACGAAGTTTATCGTGGAGCCTTTGTATGAGGATTGAATGTTTAACAGTGTCAAATGCAGAGGAGATATCGAGAAGGATAAGGACAGCTGGGGAGTTGGAGTCCAGAGATGCAATCAGTTATTCACGAGTGTTCAGAAGAGCAGTTTCCATGCCTCTGGGTGCTTGGAATCCAGTTTGATGGTTGTGGAGGCATCCAACAAGTTCAATGTGAGAGTTAAGTTTGGGCAAAGCCAGCTTCTCAAGTAGCTTCCCCAAGAAGGAGGTGAGGGAGATATCTGCCAGGGCAGTTAGGGTTTTTTTCAGAAGTGGGCACACAAGGGGGTGCTTAAGGGAGGAGGCGAAAGATCCAGTGATAAAAGAGTGATTGCAGAAATCAGTGAGAGGAGGGGCAAGAGAGATAATGTTATCCTTGATGGTCCTGGATGGGCAAGGGAAGACCTGTTTAGAAGAGACCTTCAAGGAGCAGACAACTCTGGTAACTTCTTCAGATGTGACAGTAGAGAAGGAGAAGAAGGAGGAAAGAGGAGGGAGGGGGAATGTGGTGGGGGGGTGGGATGAGTTGTGAGGGAGTGTAGAAAGGTGGTCAGAATGTCCTGGGCTTTAGTGGAAAAAGTGTAAGGCATGGGCATTGCAGAGGGCCTGCGAAGGAAAATGGGAAGGAGGAGACTGTGGAGTGGTTGGCTAGTTCCCTGCAGATTTGGAAAAGTTCAACTGTGGTATTGGATGCACCGGAGACCTGTGACTGAATGTGGGCTCTTTTCTTTGCATGGATGGTGAGTCTGTATTGCCTTGGGAGAAAGCGGCAGACCAATTTGTCAGAGGATGAGCCTGAGGTTTGCCACTTCCGTTCTGCTGCCCTGCACTTTAATTTCAGGCCTACACATTTGGTGTTGTACCAAGAGTTATACTTTGAGGCGGGTTTCAGACAGATCCTCATGACTGGGGCAAGAATGTCTAGAGTGTTGGTGATGGGAAGATGAAGTTTGCTGAGGGCAGAGTCAGAGTCAGAAGTGGGGGATGAGCTGGGGTTAAGGTGGAGGTGAAGGTAGCCACAGTCACTCATTTCATTGGGTGGGTGTTCATGAATGAGGTTGCTGTGAATTTTGGGGGGTGGGGTTGCGGTCAGGGGGCCAATGAGACCCAGATGGGAGGAGAGGAGACAGTGTTCTGACCAGCAGAGAGGGGTGACTAGTGAGGGGGAGAGAGAGAGTTTATAGTGTATGAGGGCATCCAGAGTGTGTCCAGCTCTGTGGGCTTACCCCAAAGGGAGAATGGAAAGGGAAAGCGAGGAGCAGAGTTGAGTGAATAGAGTGGATTCGGAGGCAGGGGAGTCCAGTTCAATGTTTAAGTCACCCAGGAGGCGAAGGTTAGAGGTGGAAGAAAGTAAAAAGAGCAGAATTCAGCCCATTCAGAGAGGAAAAGGGAGGTGGCGCCTGGATGCTGGTAGATGGTAGCAATAGTCAGGGTGGAGGTGGGAGAGGTGACCAACTTGCAAAACAGGCTTTCAAAAGAGGAATAGGTCTGGGTAGGTAAGATGGAAGCAGGAACCTACTCAGGGAAGATTAAGGCAATCCCCCCGCCAGTTCAGTGAGGTTGAGGCTTGGAGATGATCTTGAAGCCATCAGGGGAGTCAAAGGTAATGACTGAGATGGCATTGAACCAAGTCTCAGTAAGAGTGAGAATGCTGATATCAATGTCTTCAAGAAGGAGACAGATGTCAGAGGAGTGTTTGTTGGCTGAGCGGGCATTAAGAGTCATCAGGTGGAGGTGGTCAGCACTTTTGAAGGTTTTCTGATGTGGGATACAGGGGCGTGGTACACCATTTAGAAGATGGAGAGAGGGAGAAGGGGGGCGAAGGAAGGAAGTTATTGAGAGAAGGCAAGATGCAGTCAAAAAGAAGGAGGTTGTGCTGTGGACCCTGAACCAGTATGGTGCTGGTGTGATAGACATTAACATAGCAAAGAGAGGATGCAAAGCCAGACAAGAGGACTTCCCACTTGGTGCCACCGTTAATAGAGGATAGTGAGGGGGGTGAAAGAGTGGAGATGAGATGGGGAGTCTAGAGATCAGGAGAGGGGACAGAGAAAAGGATATCAGTGAAAACCTCTCTAGCGGAAGCACTGACATATTCAGCCTTATTCTCCTGTCCTCCCACAATTGGCCCCTCCACCTTTGGCCACACTCCAATTCACTGCACCATCTCTATTCCCCAGCCCTTCTGCCATCCCTCATCTATCACCAAATGTAAATCAAATCTGTATCTATGGTCCCCTACCTCCACCATGTCAACATCATGCTCCAAGTGATCTCTCCATCACTTGCTCACTCCATTGAACTCTACTTTACTGATTTCAACTCCACACTGGCAAACACCTTAATGATCAATGCTCTGCATGCTCCTTCACCCCCTCCCATGCATCTGTCCAAACATAGTTCTTCCGTAGCCACCCACCAAATGAGGAAAAAACTGCATTGCTGATGATGCCTATGGTGCAAAGACAGTTGCTCCATTTTTCTCACTATATACAACTCTCTGAATACAGCTCTCCACATAGCGCAATGCCTGTTTTATGCTAATATTGATTCCTCTCTCTGTTTGTGGCCTCCCAAACTATTCATAACGCTTTCATGCATTCACACTGTAAGTACTGCTCCATTTCCTCCTCTTCCTGCCGATGACTTTGCCTCCTAATTCCTCTCTAAATATACCAAAAGAAGGGGCACCTTGTTGTTTTTTTTTGTGTATTTTTTGTTTAAGTGCATGTGGCTAGTGAGACAAGTCTTTTGCACTACATTTTGGAAGCACACTAAAACAGAATTAATACATATTAAATATCCAAAGCAAAGGAAAAGAAAAAGAAAAGAAAAAAGAAAAAACATTACAATTTTAAAAAAGAAGTCAAAAGCATCAAACATTCAGGAAAACAAGCAAATAACTTTCGTCCTCAAGTACCTTGTCATTATAGACTATGGCCCTCATTCCAACCCAGGTGGTAAGTTCCCTACTTTACCACCATGGTGTAAACTCTGTTTACACCATGGTGGATGGCGGATTTACCGCCCCATTCCAAGGTGAGTGGGGCGGTAAATCTCCAATCCCCATTTACCCTTCCCCATTCCCATTTTTGGCCCATAGGGCATAATGGGAGTGGGGAAGGCGCTAATTACGGCGCCGTAAATTACGGTGCCGTAATTAGCGCCAAGGACGCTTAGCGCCTTGGTACTTAACGCCTGCTAAAAGCAGGCGTTAAGGTGGAAATCAGGTGTTAAGGGTTAACGGCGCCGACGGCGAAGTTAAACCCTTAACGCCTGGGTTGGAATGAGGGCCTATGAGTCAAGTAGGAAGTAAATTGAGTATTTTCTTTGCCGTAAGCCATATATGATGCACAGCCGCTGTCAGTACTAAACATACTGCGCTAAAGATGGGTGCCCAGAACTGGTCAGAACGATAATTCAGAAATGTTTCATAACCTTTTGCATATTCATGTTCAAGTGTGGGACAAGCCTTGACGTTTCATCATTTCCTCTACACAAATGGTATATACACTCCTCAAATGGCATGCCCTTCCACACTCCCACATACTCTTGCCCTGGAAACATGCCCATACGCAAATACATAATGAAGCGAATTAGGGCAGGACTGATCAATTTCATCAAATAGCTGCACAGAGTTTCATTAAACTGGCCCTGATGGGTGTAAAGATTATACCATCTCATTTTAGATAGTTTGGAGATGGACTGGGCATGGTCACATTCAACAGTTTTGAATCTTAACGTTTTAGGGAACAATGCCATCTCCTGATCAGTGGTGAAAAACGTATCAATCTCCTCAAGATGAGCCATGACAGAATCCACCTACACCTTATACGATATGCTCGTGGATCTCCTCGGTTTAGCATGTTCAACTGTCAGGCCCACTAATGATCATTTGGCTCACCCCACAGAATATATGTTTGCATTTTCCCATTTCCAAAGAGATTTTGAGGACTGCAGTCCAAGTTCTAATCTCATTACTTCCACCGGGACTGCCCCTAGGCGGCCCATTAGGGAGCATAATATTTTAGAATCTGTCTTATGCAGTCACTGCACTGCTTTCTCAGGGAGGATTTCCAGTGCGTATGGTATTGCTGGAATAATAGAGATCTTATACGCTACAACCGTGACCTCAATAGAGTGACCCCCACACCTGTTAATTACACTTTTAATAACCAACCATGTATACCAAGCTCTTGGGGGAAGAGCCTCAGAGTACTATAGGAGAGAGTGTGAAATCTTATAAGTAGTCCTAAATATTAATTTTCTTTTACCTGCTCCAATTGTGTCTCGCCCATAGTCCAGGAGTAAGATGTTGCACAATATGCCCTTTTTCCAATAGACATTTCTTTTTTCAGGAGATTGATCCTGAGCCCATTTTGTTTTTGCATAAAAATGTAATGCATCTAAAGAGGGCTGGAGACCCACTGCTGTCCGATCTAGTACGACAGTGTCATCCGTGTAGGAGAGCAATAGGATATTACCTCCCCAAATATTGGTGGAAAATTGTGGGCAGTATTTAAGGCCAGGTTTAGATCTCCTACATAGAGGTCGAAAAGGAGGGGGCAAGAACACACCCTTGTTTGAGCCCATTGTTAGTTGGGTAGCTCTTGGACATGCACCCCTTCTGAGTCAGCCTCACCCTGACTGGAGTGTCACTGTACGGTAATTTGATAAAGTACAGGAGAGGGGGATCTATATCCCATACTTTCAATTTCAAACAACGTTTTACACGGGAGACACTATCAAAAGCTGCACAATAGTCAACATAACAAATGTAGAAACATGACTCTGGGTTTTGTAATGTGCCAGATATTAAGATTTGGGGAACCCAGATTGAGTGTGTTGAATTGCAACACTTTCAAAACCCAGTCTGTTGGATGTTGAAGAGGTTGTTTGCATCAGAATATTGTGTTAACTTTTCCAATAACAGGCTTGCAAAGATTTTTGTTCTTGTGTCAAGCATCGCTAACAGCCTGTAATCCATTGGATCCAAACACGGACCCCTTTTATGTACTGGTATTTGAACTAATTGTTTCCATGTTTTGGGGATTTTACCTACCCCAATAATATGGAAATAGAGTTGATATAAAATGACTGCCCGCAGCTGAGGATCTTTCTTAATGGCCGCATTGGACACACCTTCTGGGCTTGGTGTTCTTGAGGCCTTCGCTTTTGTGATAAATCGAGCAACATATGCTTCCTCGAAATATAATAGTGCCAAGTCCCCCATTATATGTGGTGGTTTTTTTTCTACTTGAGAAGTCAACGGAACCAAGAACATCCCTTCTATGTGTGTTCTCCAGGCCTCCTCCATGATACCGCAGAGTTCATTTGAACTGTCTCCAAACCTATGAATGCGGAGCAGGTACCAAAATCTTTTAGTGTCAAAAATTCTAATCAAGGACTGAATAAACTTTCAGTTTGATGTGCCACCCTGAAATTTAAGGCCAAATACCAATTCTTATATCGAGGTCGAAGTATGGCAACCTGTTTCCTTTTATCCCACTCTGATAAATGCCCTTCACTACCTAATCTGGGCACCTTGTTTACCCTTCTATCTCTACTATCCTATACCTCATTCTACCTTCCTTCCATTTTCCCCAAACGTCTTCTACATCTCATTTGTCCTCCAACTCCCCACTGAACCTCTCTCCATCGTTCACTCTTTCAAACCATTCTGCATTCCAATTGACCCATTTGTATCATGAGGTGTTAATGTGTCTGGGACCCATTTCCTCTGATCACCTCTGAACCATATTGACCCATCTCTCACAATTGGTATCTTACTGGCCTGCTACAAAACGGTCACAGCTATCACCCTCCTAAAGAAACCCATGCTGACCACAGGAACACAGTGCTACTGGGTAATCAGTGCTAACAGCCATGCCTCATACAAGAACATTCAATGAAACCAAAGTAAAATGGTTGCAGTTCCCGGTGTGTGGGAAATAGTTGTTGCAAACAGTGTAAACGAATTAGAGGGGTCTGGCGCAATGTGGGTACTCATTTGAAAGACTCTGACTGGGACCTGTTTATAAACCACAAGAATCAGAAGGCCCTAGGAAGGGGTGGCGGGAGGCGTCAGAGTGGTCCTATAAGGGTTACGTCAAATCCCTTATACAATTGACCCATGGCCAGAGGAAAGCTAGGGGAAGGGAACCCTGCTTTCAAATAATATGGTGAACTGTGAAATAAAGCAAGTGTGAACCTGACAGTGGTATGCCCAAGGAAAGCTAGGAGAGACAAAACCCTGCTTTCTGATGTAAAGAAGCAATACATGAACTGTAATAAAGAAAGGTCGTAGTGACCCGATGCAGCAAGGCCCAAACTTCAAGGAGGATCTGACTCCGAAAAAAGGCAAGAAGGATCCTAGCCTGACAGAGGGAGATCCTAGAGGTGAGAGTCAATCGCCCAAGGTGCAAGACCACTGAGAGAACGTTTATTTGTTATTTTACATAAGGAGTAATAAACCGGTGAACATGGTGTCGACAAGGGTAAACCCAGTCAAGGGTTGTCTGCAGTGGGGAATTGTTTAATCAGACATTTGAATGGTGCAAACAATATTTGAAAGGCTGTAGTGAGCCCGATGGAGGGAAGCCCAAGTTGCAAGAGGGATCTGAGCCTGGTGGAGGGAGATCCAAGGGCAAAGAGCAATTGCCCAAGGTAAAAGAGTATAGAACTTACCTTTTGTTTGTTTGTTTGTTGTTGTCAAGCAGCAGGTCTTCTAAGGAAATAGACTTTATCAAAAAAGAGACTTGGCACCTGAAGGTTTTGATATCATTGAACCTGAACTGTAACCCTCGTGCTGACAAGGCCCAGGAATGTGCTGTGCTTGAAAGTCCCACCTTGTCCTGTGCTTCAAACGTGGGGAAGAGAGACCCAGCCATACCATCCTGACTTTTCATTTTGTGAACACTTCTTTCTTTTCTGGTGAACATTATACCACACTCTTTTTTGTAATTTAGCAGTAAGGAATTGGCAATCGTGTTTTTTTTTTTTTTAGTATAGGCACTTTTTATTTGACAAGACACCACTAGGACTACCTTTGGTATTATTTGATGGTCGTAGCTTGCTCGCATCTTAGATTTAGGTTTAGATTAGGTGTTTATCGTACCCATTATTAAGTTCAATAAATACCCTTGAACTGTGATCACTTGTGTCTGTCTTTACTGTTGCCCCCACGAGTTCCTTACAATGGTCACGTATTTAGTTTTGGTGCTTTAGCAGCATTGTTGGTCTATTTAGTTCTGTGTCACGTGGCTATTGAGGATGTGGCTTGCAGTGAAACAATTATGACCTTTGCCCCGAGAATCAATTAAAACTTCACCTAAAAATGATAATCCTTATGACAGGTTTCCAGAATGATTGGTCTGTTTTGTTTTACCACTGTGCATGATTGTTTTGTGCACCATATGAGTGCTATAATTTTAGAAATGAAACTGGCCCAAACATGATTGCCCCAGGAGTACAGACTATTATTTAACTGCAGAAAAAATTCAAATAATGTAGACAAAAGAGTGCACTAGTAGGTATTCTGGTGGTGCACGTAAAAGAGTCTACAACGTTTATGAATAATAAGGGAAGCAAAGGGAAGTTATGCACGATCTTATTGAAGTACATTTGGCTGAGTGAGAAACACATGGGTAAGTGATTTTCTGTATTGGCTGAAATTCCAATGACTTCCTTACATGGAATTGCATTTGGGAATGATAGCTCTAGCTCACTGAGAAGGCATCTCTCTGAAAAAATTGACCTGGCTCTCCCTCACAAAAAAGCTGCTATCCCAACTCTCCCTTTCAGAAAAGCTGCTCTCTAAATAATTGACGTAACTCTCCCTTGCAGAAAAGCCACAACCTGAACATTTATTCTAGTTCTGCTTTGTAGAAAAGTCACTATATGAACAATTGTTCTAGCTGTCCCTCACAGGAAACATACTACCAGAACATTACTATAGCTCTTCTTTGCAGAATAGCCGGTCCATGATGAAATGAAAACCACGTTACTACATGTCCACACTTACATTCCTGTTAAAGAAATATGCTATCAGTATTGTTGCGAGTTTAGGGAACCTCTCTGAATCTTTCATCAGACTCAAATAAGTTTTTGCTTTTCATCAGCCAGTATCAATTGGATGAAAATATTTGTATGTGGAATTATATTTTTTCAACTGGGAATTGAAATAAAAGAAAATAAATGGACCAAAAAATCAGTTGCCTGTTAAAGGAATTAATTCCAATTTAAACTGAAAAAAGGTGAACTGTTGGCAGATGAAACAGCAAAAACATGTCTGTTCCCAGACAAAAAAAGAAAATATAATAATGCATTGGAATTAAAATGAAAATCTCTACTCTGCTCTACACAGTTGGAAAGCATTAAAACACTGAAAAACAAAGATTAACGGCCCGATTCATGGAATTATTTGAGTGGTAAATAGGGAACGTGCACGCCAAACTGTGTATGTAATCCCGTTCATCGATTCATGGAATCGAATATGCAGGAGTTTCCATGAACTTGCATGTATTTCGTGTCGACCCGACACGCCTCTGCGAGTGGCCGAGTGCCTTGCACGAGACACCACGCAGAGCATGGCCATGGATTTTGCATAGGGCGGGGAGGTGGTGCAACGCAGGAAATAGGGAAAAACGTGCAAAAAAGTGGCCCTTAGAAGGGACAGCCTGCAGGCAGTCCGTCGCATGCCCACTATTGTGCGGAACAACACGTATTCAGGATCCGACCGTGCAACCTCACTGCCATGCAAAGCCCTGATACTATCTACCACCGGAAGGCAGACACTTACACATAGGTTTCACCACGAAGAGGTAAGATCAGGTGTTGGATTTAAGGGTGCGTTCATGCAGCCGGGGTTCAGATCTAACTTAGGTGTGCCCGTATGCAGTGTAGCTGGGTGCAGAAATGGTTAATGGGAGTTCACACTCAGATTTTCAAAGTTTTAACAAAGTTACGATCAATTGTACGCATGTTGTCGGGTGCCGGTAACAGTTACGGGGGACCACGCACAGAGTCCCCAAGATTCAGGTCTGCTTGCGAGGACCCCACTCACTGTTTTGACGGTGCATGTATTCGCAGGGGGGGAGCACGCAAAGGTGGCTGTTTCTGGCTGTTTTTGATTTGCGTGGAGGTGTGTCTGGGGCATTCCGGCCGTGACTTGTGCACATGGTTACTTTGCGCAAACGATTCCATGAATATGGGAAGCGTGCACATGAACTGCTGTGCACAGGCTCGCGCAGTAACGTTCTCGGCATGCAGGCATTTCAGGTTTTGTGTGCATTTTTCCATGAATCGGGCTCTAATTTTTTATAGGAAACTGAAGAAAGCATGTTTGTTTCCAGAAGTAAAATGTAATAAACAATTAATCTAAAATGTAATTCTTCATTCTGCTATAGACAAGTGGAAGGTATTTAATCTCTTACAAATTGAAAATGTTCTAACTGATTTTATTGAAAAATCCAAAACATTTCTGGTTGCAGAAGAAATGCACAAAACAATGGCATACACAAATGCCTATCTATTTTTCAGAAAATAGCAAGATAGATGAAAAATATAAAAAATAAACAATAATGACACATTAAATAGAAAGCAAAGACATGTCTGCAGAAAACAGTTACAAAGCTTACAGCTCAATAAGAAAGATTTAATAAAATGCTACATAGATTTAAATTAGATGAGAACTGAATGAAGCAAAATGCAAAACAATGCAATGCATGAGTCAGTAGCTTGCTGACTGAACTTTGACTCAATGAACCAAGCATTGAATTATTTTCTTCTTTATAAAATAAAGTAAACCGCAAGAATGTGTTTTTTATTTAAAATAAATTGATTCAACTAAAAAGATTATGTAATGTTTTTCAAGTGGATGGGGGGTATGAGTAAGGATGGTTTTGCAATTAAGCACATTAACAAGAGGGTTCCTGGGAGTCTCTCTGCCAGACATTAGTCCTGGTTACGAGAGACTTACCCAGAGTCTTTAGCTCACTATCGTTCACAGAGGAGAAATATCCAAAACATATCAGTCTTTGTCCTTCCCTGTGGCTGTGGTAGTCCAGCACCGAAATGCTAGGCAATTCTCCTCTGAACAAGAGAGCCAACAGCATCCTGAGACAAGTGTTTCGGTCTGGTTGGACCTCATCAGTAGGGCGGAGCTGTGCCTCTCTAAGTGCTTGTTCTTCTTCTTGCAGATAGATTTTAATCCATCAGCTGTGATTTTTGGATACTGAGGCTTGAGCCTCATTACTCCAACTTCTCGGGTTGAGTATGTAGTCGTGGGTTTGTATTCTTCTTGGTCTGTGTGGTCTTGTCACAGTAGGGCTGGTTTCACAGGGTCTTCACAGTGATGGGCCGCGGGTAGAGGTTGAAAGGGTTTGAGTGGTGGCAGTGAGTCTTCTGATCAGAGGGTTGGGGTTCTGATCCAGTCCTTGGCAGAAGTCCTTACTCAGCTTCGCTAGATGTTGGTCCAACATCTCGAGTGCCTCTCTAAGAATAGTGAGCAAGGGGTCAACGTCTGGATTCCCCTAGTAATTTAGGATGACCCAAAGCTACTTGAATTTTGCAAATTAACAAGGGGGTTCCTGGGAGTCTCTCTGCCAGGCAATAGTCCTGGTTACGAGAGACTTACCCAGAGTCTTTAGCTCACTATATTTCACAGAGGAGAAATATCCAAAACATATCAGTCTTTGTCCTGCCATGGGGCAGTCCAGCACCAAAATGCTAGGCAATTCTCCTCTGAACAATAGTACCAACAGCATCCCCAGACACGTGTTTCATTCTGGTTGGACCTCATCTGTGGGACGGAGCTGTGCCTCTGTAAGAATAGTGAGCAAGGGGTCCACGTCTGGGGTGGGTCTGTTGTTTGGGAGGGGGAGTAGAACCCCTGGACAGAGTTGTCGCAGCAACTCAGGTCACACTCTAACCTGATAGGCTGGAGGGTCTCCCGCCAACAAGACCACTCCACTGTGTGAGTGACAGCTAGGCTGTATGAATAGGTCTCTTTCTGCATAAAAGCAGGGTCCTGAGGACTGGAAGAGCAAGACGTCACCACTGGAACTACGGAACCGAAGGGGAGAGAAGCCACAGACATCTTCAGCATCTACACCACCGGTGAAGCCCTGCCGGAGCGTTTCATCAATTTTCTTCCACATGACGAGAGGAGATCTTCATCGAAAGAGCCTTCTTCCCTTGAGCTGATGGGAACAACCAGTTCACCCATCGCTTCTCCGGACCTGCCTTGGTCAAATCGACAGTGCTCAGCACTTGGAGACCGGATAGCCAGGCAGCTATTGACCCGGACCGCGATTAAAAGGAGCGTACCTTTTAAACTTCGTTTGGCAGGTTTCATCCCTGGGTAGTGTAGTGACTCGAACCTTCCTCCACAACGAGAGCCTCTCTTCCTCTGCTGGACCCCTCAAACTGCAGGAACTACCAGGAACAACCGCCACCGCAGGAGCCACTTCTTCATGTTTAAGGTACATTGTTCCGCCAGGCCTCCCTTTCCCCGTGGTAGCCCTAAAGGTGTTTTAAATCCTTTATCTACTTGTTGCGTTGGCCGCCCTCTCTCTTAACATTGTCTTTCGCCTCGCATCTACCTTTTCAATATTTGTTTACCAAAGACTTCACTGCAGCTACAAGAACATTTTTGCTCCTAAGCTCTTGGTCCTGTACCACTGACTCTGGCTCAGGCCTATTGACTCGGGCTGATTTGTTAGATCTGCTCTCACTAGATTGATTTTCAATAAGAAATGTTTTGATGCACCTGAATCTTTTAAACCCCTCTTCCTTCCTACTGTTTTAACCTGTGGAGTGCCATTTTGCTCAGTTTGCATTCACTTATCTTTCTGCTAAAGTGTCACTGTGCATTACTTGTTCACAAAACTTCAGGGAAGTCTTGCTAGGGGGTGTCTGAAGATATTTTGGTTTAACATGTTCTTTCCCTCCCTTTTGTTGAATTGATAGAGTGCCATTTGTAGTTGGTTTTCACTGTGCCGTTTTGCTCAGTTTTCACTCTACCGCAAACTTGTCTACAATTGAATAGGGAGTTGTATAAACTTCTAAAGGAGACATTAATAAAAGTTCAACAACGTAATCGCCTAAATCTTCTACAAAAAAACAACAAAACAAGAGCAATCGGACAAAACAGTCAACAAACTAAGATTTGTCACCACCTTCAGTTCAGACAACAAAATTCTAAGGAAAATCTTAAATAAACACTGGAATATACTCACATTGGATGATGAATTGAAGGGTCATATTGATGACCACCCTCTGATCTCATATGGTAAAGCGAGAAATCTCAAACAAACTCTATGCCCATCTCATTTCATACAAGATTCATCAACACAAGGACAAACACAACTATGGTCAAAAGAGAAACTAGTAGGATTCTACAAGTGTGGTCAATGCAACTACTGTAAGTTTGCAGAAAATGTCAAAAAATCTATCATCTTACCCAATGGAAAAACGCACAATATAATGGATTTCATGAACTGCAACACGAGCAACATAATATATGCTATCATCTGTATATGCAACAAACAGTATATAGGCAGTACAACAAGACCTCTAAAAATAAGGATTGCGGAACATCTACGCACAATCAGGAACAAAGACAGCAGATACCCACTGGGAAAACACTTCACAATGGAACATCCCCAGGAAAACATTGATGAGATAAGATACTTTGGTATTAAACAAGTTAAGATGGGACAGAGAGGCGGCAACAAAGAAAAGAAACTTCGGCAACATGAAGACAAATGAATTTGCATAATGGACTGTTGCAACCAAGGTCTAAACTCTGATACGGAAATGGGGCATTTTGTGTAAAAAATGTAAAAAATGCAAGATACTATCAATATATAGTTTACAGAATCATGTATATCTGTGTCAATACTTACCAGAATGTATGTAAAATTGCGCACAATATTTTTTCAGAATTTTGACATTGTGTATGGAGCAGACATGCTCCGAAATTATAGAAAGTACACCTTGATTCTCCATCAGGAACTAATAGATCCCCATGCTCGATCCATAATGGAGACCGGCAGGTCATAGTCTCTCCCGGCACAAACACAGCATCTCTCCCGATCCAAAATGGCGGTCGGAAAGGCTACGCGACGCACGTTGCGTGGTGACGCCATTCCGTCCACGGCGCAACGACGTGATCATGTTGCGACGCCGCGGACCAACTACAAAAAGCGGCCGCTCTCGAGGGATGCATCGGACAATCGGATCCGGTGCACACCCTCGAAAGAGACGGTAAGAAGATTCCAGATCAAGAAATATTTCCAGGTGAGCCTAGTATTAGGAACCTTGCACATCTAAAACGGTATAACCTATTTAGGTTAAGATGAGGAAACTCCTATCCCAAATAGCCAATCAGCCACACTTATATCTTTCATATTTATTTATTTATTTTTATTTTTTTTCGTAGACTGTTTACAAAACTTTGGGCATATGCAGCAAACATGTCTAAATAACGGGACAACTAAGGAAACTTTATCCAACACTAGATGACAGCTTAAACAAGGGAATCCCAAGACATGTAAGTTGGCACCAAACCAAAAAACAATAACAGGGCGAACCTGATAACGAACAGTATTACAAACAATTATTTGTTGGTTCTTCTTTCTGTTTCCTTTCTCCTTTAGCTTCAATTAGTGCAATTGTATGTTATAAATCCCTCCTGAAGATCCTTGCCAACATAAGCAGGGTGAAACACATGTAGAGGGTGAACCACACTTAGAAGGTAGAGGGTGAACCTTATAAGAGGGTGAACTACACTTAGAAGGTAGAGGGTGAACCTTATAACCCTCACAACAATCCAGAAGATCGACATAATCTTGCATAACTACTTACCTATAGAACAGAGGAGCTATTAAAAATTTAAAAGCAAAGAGGAATTTGCAAATACAATCAAAAGCTCCTCTTGTCAAAAATGGAAATTATGATTAATTTTTTTCTTGTCATGTACGGTCACAAAATCCACATGATATAATGTATTGAACAATTTGTGATTATTTTCAGGGAGTCTATTCTTGACATTGGGCAGCCGCAATGTCCCAAGTTCCACATGCAGCAAACACATAGCACAATACCAGTGCAGCCATTTCTTACAAATAAGCACCAAGGTAGCTCGCAACAGCTGTTCAGGCTGAACGCACTTCCTTAATCCAGAGTGGCATTTGTAGTTGGTTTTCACTGTGCCGTTTTGCTCAGTTTTCACTCTACCGCAAACTTGTCTACAATTGAATAGGGAGTTGTATATACTTTTCCTTGACTAAACTTAACTTACTTTATCAACTGTGATCTATGTGTTGAACTAGATGTGTATAGAATAAATATATTCTCTTTTTTATACAAATCTTTGGTCAGTGTTTCCTTGTCCCCTAGTACTCTGATACCTATTGTGTAAACCCTGAATACTGCTCATCTCCCTCTTGAGATAAATCTGACTGCTCAGCCACAGCTACCAACTAAATCTGTGTGGTGCGGACTGATACCAAAGGGGATTTATTGCTCTCACCTGTAGTCCTAATCTGGTGTAGTGCTCCCTAAAGGAACTGCACTGGATTCTGCCTAACACAGGTGTACAGCGGTGAGGATCAAAGTATTGGAGTTACATTTTAGTGTGCTACTAGTACCTTGGTTCAATTAACCACAAGGATAACATCACAAAAAGTTATTTTAACAAAGTCAAAGACGGAAAGTTATAGTCAGGAGACCCTCCTTGCAAAAACTGCTGATTATCTTAAAGATTTGCGCAGACAGAAAGGTGTTTCTGTCAAAGGCAAGAAAACAGAAATGACTGATAGACAGTTAGAGAAACAAAGTCTGGATAGTGGTGCTGTAGGCCCTACTACTCCAGCAAATGTGGCAACCAGTAATGAGGATAATGTTGAAAATGTTATTGTTGAGTCAGATGAGGAAGAAGAGGATAACAAGTTCACCCCCTCTGGTCCTCTGCTTGCTCAATGACCTCAACCTGTAGCTACTGGATCCTTACCAGGCCCCACATTAAGTCCTGAATGTATACCTCTAGAACAAATGAGACTTGAACTTGAATTCAAACGAATTAGTGCCCAAACTGAACAGAGACATCAAGAACTAAGGCTCAAAGAAATGGAGCTCAACCATGAGCTTGAGATGAAGAAATTGTCTTTGGAAAATGCTTCTCTCCCTGAATCCTCTAGATTTTCCAGTCCAAAAAGACCACGGATGCCTTAAGAGATTGTGGGTATGTATGAACCTAAGTTGGATGTACTAGATTGGCTTGCTATGCTTGAATATAATCATGGGCTCCAGGATATCACAGGGAATCAGATGATCCCCTGGTTATTCTCTAGGCTCTCCCCTGTTGCATCTGATGTGGTAATGGAGTTGGGGGAGGTGGATAGGATAGATTATTAATGTGTAAAGCTAGCTCTGATAGCTAGATTTTGGAAGACTCCTTCTCAGTACCTTAAGAGGTTTATGACCCTCATAAAGCATGATAGTACCCCTTGGGCTACTTGGGTGAATGCATTTTTGAAGAATTTAGAGGGATGGATTAAGGGTTACAGAGTTAACACTTATGAGGGAATGAGAAATCTTATTATGATGGAGTCTATCTATGATGCCTGCTCTCCTGAGCTCAGATAACACTTGGCTGATTCAAAAGAATTAGATTCTAAGAAGCTAGCCAAGGCTGCTGACTTGTGGGTTGCCAACAGGGCACTCACAAAGATTCAGGGGTAACTCAGAAAAAGGATGAGGGAAAGCAGCCTCTGAAAGACAACAAAGAGAATTCAAGTAATTCCAATTCCAAAGAGGGCCCCAAACAAAATTCTAAGGGTAAGCCACAAGGGAAATCTAATCAGGCTAGTGTACCTTCTGGTCCCAGAAGGAGGTCAGAACAAGCCACCATTCATAAAGACATTTGGAAAATGTTATGTTTGTGGCTCAACTGATCATGTGAAAGGGGATCTCAGATGTAAGGGTAAACATTCAGGGGTCCACAGTGTCTCCTTCGAATTCGCTCCAGAGGAGGAAGTACATATGGCCAGTGGAAACTTTCAACTACTAGCTGATGATCCCATTGGAGTCTCAGCTAGTGTATCTTTAGTATCTCTAGGGTTGTGGGAACAACAGAATTTAGATGTGCATAATTCTATCCCTCCTTATACAAAAGAGTATTATAAAGACAGTGTCCTAGTCAATGGTCAGGAGACTCCTGCCATTAGAGACACTGGGGCGGACAAATCTTTTTTCAAGGTGGAGGGTGTTGCTAAGGCACCCAAATACCTCACCAAGTTAGCTGGAGGGCCTGTGCAGATGTTTCCCCAATTACCAGCTCTCATCCAGTGCAATGAAATGACTGTCAGGATACCTTTAAGTGTACAATCTGAAGTACCAGGAAGGGTGCTGTTGGGCAATTATCTGAAAGACCTGGGAGTAGTGCCAAGGACTCCAAGACCTCCTAGTAAGAGATTACAGGAGCTTACCAGACCTGCAAGGGAGAAGACCTTGAGGGGCTCTCCTGAGGAGATGATAGAAAAAGAAATCACTCCTACCCCACTGGAGTTACTAACTGCTATTTCCAAGCAACCAGAAGCAAAGGGGAAACCCAAGACTTCAAGGAAGAAGACAGTAGAAAGCACTCCAGTGCTGCCAACCAGGAAATCTCCTAGGTTAGCAAAAATCACACCTGTGATTCCTCCTCCAGCTGAGGCTGAGAGTGAGGTACAACCCTGTGTGATTGAAATAGAGCCTGAAGACTCAGATCTAGTAGGAGGCCAGGAACTCATTGGAGAACTTAACCTCTAGACCATCCTGAGCTGCACTCGTTACTGGCAGAATGTGGACCCCAAAGGGCAGACTTCAGTAAGGGACAACGAGAATGTCCAACTCTGGAAGGTCTTCGCCACCAGGAAGCTTCTCAGCTTGAAGGGCAAGAGCCTGTGAAGTATAGGTTACACTGGGAAGATGGCCTCTTCTATAGTGATCTGACAGAGTCAACTTCTTGGGGACTAAACAAGACTTGTAGTACCCCAATCAAACCGACTCCAATTCTTGCAACTAGCCCATGAGATACCTTTGGCTGGTCACTTGAGTTTCAAGAAGACCCACTTGAGTTTCAAGAAGACCAAGGAAAGGCTCTCTCTCTACTTTTATTGGCCTAAAATGGGGGCTGGGGTAGATAAGTATGCAAGATTTGCCACATTTGCCAAACCTCTGGTAAAAAGTGGCTCCAAGAACGTCGCACCTCTATTGCCTCTCCCTGTGGTGGGAGTACCATTTGAGAGGGTAGGAATCGACATTGTTGGTCCCCTTGATCCTCCAACTACTTCAGGCAACAGGTTTATACTTGTTGTAGTAGACCATGCTACTAGGTTCCCTGAAGCAATTCCTATGAGGACTGTGACAGCTCCGGCTGTAGCTAAGGCCCTCCTTGGTATTCTTACCAGGGTTGGGTTTCCTAAGGAGGTAATATCCGACAGGGGGTCAGATTTTATGTCCCACTACATGAAAGCCATGTGGGAAAACTGTGGAGTTACCTACAAGTTCTCAACAGCATACCCTCAGACAAATGGGTTGGTAGAAAGGTTTAACAGAACTATGAAGAGCATGATAGGAGCTTTAGAAGACCCTCTTAAGAAAAAGTTGGATCTTTTACTGCCATGCCTTCTCTTTGCATATAGAGAAGTCCCTCAGGAGGGAGTGGGTTATAGTCCCATTGAACTCCTCTATGGCCATCCGTTCAGAGGTCCATTGGCCCTGATCAAGGAGGGGTTGGAGAGTGCTCCTTCCCCCACCCTAGTCAGAGACACTGATTATGTGATAGTACTCCGGAGGAGAATTTCACACATGATGGCTGAGGCAAGTGATAACTTGAAAGCAGGTCAGGCTCTGGTCAAGCATTGGCATGACCAGAAGGCCAACATGGTTGAGTTCGCTCAAGACCAGCTAGTTCTTGTTATGGTCCCAACAAGGCAAAGGACCCTGCAGGACAAATGGATGGGACCCTTCAAGGTTGTGGGAAAACTTGGAGAGGTGAACTATCTGGTGGACTTAGGCAATCCTATGGAGGCTCCTAGAGTCTTTCACATCAACCGTCTAAAAGCTTATGTCTCAAGGCCAGAACTGGGAGCTTTGCTTCTAGTTTCAGCTCAAGAGGAGGAGGAGAGCGAACATCTACCTGACCTCCTTAGAGGCAAACCTTTAGATGAGAAAATAGAAGGAGTCAATCTCTCTTCTAATCTGACACCTGAGCAACAGGAGGAGTGCAAAGTTGTGTTGAATCAATTTGCCTCCCTGTTTTCTCTAGCACCAGGCTTGACCCCTTGGGGCCAGCATGATATTCAAACTGGTGACTGTTTACCTGTCAAAAGCAGGGGCTACAGGATGTCAGAAAATGTAAGGACCCACATCAAAGGAGAGGTCAACAAGATACTTGATCTCGGGGTAATAGAGCCATCTACTAGTCCATGGTCTAGCACAGTGGTGTTAGTACCAAAAGCAGGAACCAAGGAGTTGAGATTCTGTGTGGACTATAGAGCTCTAAATGCAGTCACTAATACTGATGCCCATCCTTTGCCAAGGACAGATGAGCTGGTGATGAGCTGGTGGATAGACTTGGTACAGCCAAGTTCCACAGCACATTTGATCTTACATCAGGCTATTGGCAAATAGCCCTGACTGACCATGCGAAGGGTAAACTGCATTCTCCACCCCAGTTGGCTTATACCAATTTAAGGTGATGCCTTTTGGACTAAAGAATGCACCTGCTACATTCCAAAGGATGGTTAATCAGGTTCTGAATGGGATGGAGGACTTCTGCATGGCATACTTGGATGACATTGCAGTGTTCAGCCCTACTTGGAAAGAACATGTTGACCACTTAGGATATATTTTGCAGGCTCTGCAACAGGCCCATCTGACCATAAAGGCAAGCAAATGTCAAATTGGTCAGAGTAAAGTGGTCTACCTTGGGCATGAGGTAGGGGGTGGTGAAATAAGGCCTTTGCTCAGCAAAATTGAAGCTGTGCGAAATTGGACAACCCCTTCTACTCAAACCCAGCTGAGAGCCTTTCTAGGCCTTATTGGGTACTACAGGAATTTCATTGAGAACTATGGATCCATAGCTTCTCCACTGAATGTGATCTCTTCTCCCAAGTTCCCTAAAAAGGTCAAATGGAATGAGGAGTGCAATCAGGCCTTTGAAAGCCTGAAGAAAGCCCTTTGTCAAGCTCCAGTTCTCAGAGCTCCTGACTACCACCAACCCTTCATTGTACAGACAGATGCTTCCAATATAGGTATAGGTGCAGTACTCAGTCAACTGGATGAGAAAGGTAGGGAGCACCCCATTTGCTTCATCAATAGGAAACTGAAGGAACCTGAGACAAGATGGGCAATTATTGAGAGAGAATGTTTTGCCATTGTGTGGGCTTTGAAGAAGTTTAGACCATACTTATATGGATCTACTTTCACCATTTAAACAGACTACCAACCCTTGAGATGGTTGATTCAAATGAAAGGGGAAAACCCAAAATTGCTAAAATGGTCAATCTGCCTCCAAGGGTCTTATTTTACCATTGAGAACAGGTCAGGATGTCACCACCAAAATGCTGATGGTCTCTCTAGGATGTTTATAACCGACTAGAGGTATGAGACTCATCCAGGAGTAGATTAGATCCTCCTGTCCCTTACTCTGGGGGGGCGAGTGTTAGGGAGAATTCACATTCTTTGGCTATTTCCCTTACCTATAGAGTCCCCCAGCAGCTTTGCTGGATTTGAACAATGTGTTTCTTTCTACCTGCTAAGAGTGAGACTATTTTCCCACTCTTAGGCATTTTTGCTATGTGTGTTCTAGGCTATTTTTGTGTTTAATGCCTATGGGAGTTTCTCTCACCCATAGGAACCATCTTTATGAACATGTGTTACACAGCACCCTCAGTGCAGTGACACAGGGGTGTCGTAGCGACCCCCAAACATAGACTCCATACCCTGGGACTGACTACTGTCTCCCAGAGCATGTAAACTCCACATTGACTTTACTAGTCAAATCTTCTGAACTTAACCAGTCCAACCCATCTTACTATGGAGGTACTGGAAAGGGTTCATAGTTTTTCCCTTGGGTTCATTCTCGAGGGGGTACCTTAAAGTCCCGCTCTCTAAAGTTTCTGGCTGGCGACAGTGGTTACTACCAAAAATATTCAACCGCAAATATTTTCCTATGGGATTTTCCCATTGTTCGAGGCTAACACTTTTACTGATAGCCTCTAACATACTGTTGGTTTATTTTATTATTAACTTTACTCTGGTAGGTTTTATTTGCCAGAACTTCAATATAACTTCTTTCTCGTGTCTTACTCTAAACTCCTAACCCAGGTCGGGTATCCTTTGTTCGCTCTTTTGGCGGGCTTCTGCCAAGAAGACTTCCTTTTGACGCCTCTGAGTCTGGGGTGGGTCTGTTGTATGGGAGGGGGAGTACAACCCCTGGACAGAGTTGCCGCAGCAACTCAGATCGCACTCTAACCTGATAGGCTGGAGGGTCTCCCGCCAAGAAGACCACTCCACTGTGTGAGTGACAGCTAGGCTGTATGAATGGGTCTCTTTCTGCATAAAATCAGAGTCCTGAGGACTGGAAGAGCAAGACGTCGCCACTGGAATTATGGAACCGAAGAGGAGAGAAGCCACAGACATCTTCAGCTTCTACACCACCCGTGAAGCCCTGCCGGAGCGTCTCACCACTTTTCTTCCACACGACGAGAGTAGATCATCATCGAAAGGGCCTTCTTCCTTTGAGCTGGTGGGAACAACCAGTTCACCCATCGCTTCTCCGGACCTTCCTTGGTCGAATCGACAGTGCTCAGCACTTGGAGACCGGATAGCCAGGCAGCTATCGACCCGGACCGTGATTAAAAGGAGCGTACCTTTTAAACTTCGTTTGGCAGGTTTCATCCCTGGGTAGTGCAGTGACTCGAACCTTCCTCCACGACGACAGCCTCTCTTCCTCTGCTGGACCCCTCAAACTGCAGGAACTACCAGGAACAACCGCCACCGCAGGAGCCACTTCTTCACATTTAAGGTACATTGTTCCGCCAGGCCTCACTTTCCCCATGGTAGCCCTAAAGGTGTTTTAAATCCTTTATCTACTTTTTGCGTTGGCCACCCTCTCTCTTAACATTGTCTTTCGCCTCGCATCTACCTTTTCAATATTTGTTTACCAAAGACTTGACTGCAGCTACAAGAGCATTTTTGCTCCTAAGCTCTTGGTCCTGTACCACTGACTCTGGCTCAGGCCTATTGACTCAGGCTGATTTGTTAGATCTGCTCTCACTAGATTGATTTTCAATAAGAAATGTTTTGATGCACCTGAATCTTTTAAACCCCTCTTCCTTCCTACTGTTTTAACTTGTGGAGTGCCATTTTGCTCAGTTTTCATTCACTTATCTTTCTGCTAAAGTGTCGCTGTGCATTACTTGTTCACAAAACTTCAGGGAAGTCTTGCTAGGGGCTGTCTGAAGATATTTTGGTCTAACGTGTGCTTTCCCTCCCTTTTGTTAAATTGATAGAGTGCCATTTGTAGTTGGTTTTCACTGTGCCGTTTTGCTCAGTTTTCACTCTACCGCAAACTTGTCTCCAATTGAATAGGGAGTGGTAAATACTTTTCCTTGACTAAACTTAACTTACTTTATCAACTGTGATCTATGTGTTGAACTAGATGTGTATAGAATAAATATATTCTCTTTTTGATACAAAGCTTTGGTCAGTGTTTCCTTGTCCCCTAGTACTGTGATACCTATTGTGTAAACCCTGAATAATGCTCATCTCCCTCTTGAGATAAGTCTGACTGCTCAGCCACAGCTACCAACTAAATCTGTGTGGTGCGGACTGATACCAAAGGGGATTTATTGCTCTCACCTGTAGTCCTCATCTGGTGTAGTGCTCCCTAAAGGAACTGCACTGGATTCTGCCTAACACTGGTGTACAGCAGTGAGGATCAAAGTATTGGATTTACATTTTAGTGTGCTACTAGTACCTTGGCTCAATTTACCACAAGGATAACATCACAAAAAGTTATTTTAACAAAGTCAAAGATGGAAAGTTATAGTCAGGAGACCCTCCTTGCAAAAACTGCTGATTATCTTAAAGATTTGTGCAGACAGAAAGGTCTTCCTGTCAAAGGCAAGAAAACAGAAATGACTGATAGACAGTTAGAGAAACAAAATCTGGATAGTGGTGCTGTAGGCCCTACTACTCCAGCAAATGTGGCAACCAGTAATGAGGATAATGTTGAAAATATTATTGTTGAGTCAGATGAGGACGAAGAGGATAACAAGTTCACCCCCTCTGGTCCTCTGCTTGCTCAATGACCTCAACCTGTAGCTACTGGACCCTTACCAGGCCCCACATTAAGTCCTGAATTTATATCTCTAGAAAAATGAGACTTGAACTTGAATTCAAACAAATTCGTGCCCAAACTGAACAGAGACATCAAGAACTAAGGCTCAAAGAAATGGAGCTCAACCATGAGCTTGAGATGAAGAAATTGTCTTTGGAAAATGCTTCTTTCCCCGAATCCTCTAGATTTTCCAGTCCAAAAAGACCACGGATGCCTAAAGAGATTGTGGGTATGTATGAACCTAAGTTGGATGTCCTAGATTGGTTTGCTATGTTTGAATATAATCATGGGATCCAGGATATCACATGGAATCAGTTGATCCCCTGGTTATTCTCTAGGCTCCCCCCTGTTGCATCTGATGTGGAAATGGAGTTGGGGGAGGTGGATAGGATGGATTATGAATGTGTAAAGCTAGCTCTGATAGCGAGATTTTGGAAGACTCCTTCTTAGTACCTTAAGAGGTTTATGACCCTCATAAAGCATGATAGTACCCCTTGGGCTACTTGGGTGAATGCATTTTTTGAAGAACTTATAGGGATGGATTAAGGGTTACAGAGTTAACACTTATGAGGGAATGAGAAATCTTATAATGATGGATTCTATCTATGATGCCTGCTCTCCTGAGCTCAGATAATACTTGGCTGATTCAAAAGAATTAGATTCTAAGAAGCTAGCCAAGGCTGCTGACTTGTGGGTTGCCAACAGGGCTACTCACAAAGATTCAGGGGTAACTCAAAAAAAGGATGAGGGAAAGCAGCCTAAGAAAGACAACACAGAAAATTCAAGTAATTCCAATTCCAAAGAGGGCCCCAAACAAAATTCTAAGGGTAAGCCACAAGGGAAACCTTATCAGGCTAGTGTACCTTCTGGTCTCAGAAGGAGGTCAGAACAAGCCACCATTAATAAAGACATTTGGGAAAATGTTATGTTTGTGGCTCAACTGGTCATGTGAAAGGGGATCCCAGATGTAAGGGTAAACATTCAGGGGTCCACACTGTCTCCTTCGAATTTGCTCCAGAGGAGGAAGTACATATGGCCAGTGGAAACTTTCAACTACTAGCTGATGATCCCATTGGAGTCTCAGCTAGTGTATCTTTAGTATCTCTAGGGTTGTGGGAACAACAGAATTTAGATGTGCATAATTCTATCCCTCCTTATACTAAAGAGTATTATAAAGACAGTGTCCTAGTCAATGGTCAGGAGACTCCTGCCATTAGACACACTGGGGCGGACACATCTTTTTTCAAGGTGGAGGATGTTGCTAAGGCACCCAAACGCCTCACCAAGTTAGCTGGAGGGCCTGTGCAGATGCTTCCCCAATTACCAGCTCTCATCCAGTGCAATGAAATGACTGTCAGGATACCTGTAAGTGTACAATCTGAAGTACCAGGAAGGGTGCTGTTGGGCAATGATCTGAAAGACCTGGGAGTAGTGTAAAGTACTCCCAGACCTCCTAGTAAGAGATTACAGGAGCTTACCAGACCTGCAAGGGAGAGGACCTTGAGGGGCTCTCCTGAGGAGATGATAGAAAAAGAAATCACTCCTACCCCACTGGAGTTACTAACTGCTATTTCCAAGCAACCAGAAGCAAAGGGAAACCCAAGACTTCAAGGAAGAAGACAGCGGAAAGCACTCCAGTGCTGCCAACCAGGAAATCTCCTAGGTTAGCAAAAATCACACCTGTGATTCCTCCTCCAGCTGAGGCTGAGAGTGAGGTACAACCCTGTGTGGTTGAAATAGAGCCTGAAGACTCAGATCTAGTAGGAGGCCAGGAACTCATTGGAGAACTTAACCTGTGGACCATCCTGAGCTGCAGTCGCTACTGGCAGAAGGTGGACCCCAAAGGGAAGACTTCAGTAAGGGACAACGAGAATGTCCAACTCTGGAAGATCTTCGCCACCAGGCAGCTTCTCAGCTTGAAGGGCAAGAGCCTGGGAAGTATAGGTTACACTGGGAAGATGGCCTCTTCTATAGTGATCCGACAGAGTCAACCCCTGGGGACTACAAAAGACTTGTAGTACCCCAAGCAAACCAACTCCAATTCTTGCAACTAGCCCATGAGATACCTTTGGCTGGTCACTTGAGTTTCAAGAAGATCCACTTGAGTTTCAAGAAGACCAAGGAAAAGCTCTCTCTCTACCTTTATTGGCCTAAAATGGGGGCTGGGGTAGATAAGTATTGCAAGAGTTGCCACATTTGCCAAACCTCTGGTAAAAA
Source organism: Ambystoma mexicanum (assembly GCF_040938575.1). Classification (NCBI taxonomy): domain Eukaryota; kingdom Metazoa; phylum Chordata; class Amphibia; order Caudata; family Ambystomatidae; genus Ambystoma; species Ambystoma mexicanum. The sequence goes on from NC_090925.1 coordinate 560,144,736, forward strand.
GTGGCTCCAAGAACGTGGCACCTCTAGTGCCTCTCCCTGTGGTGGGAGTACCATTTGAGAAGGTAGGAATCGACATTGTTGGTCCCCTTGATCCTCCAACTACTTCAGGCAACAGGTTTATACTTGTTGTAGTAGACCATGCTACTAGGTTCCCTGAAGCAATTCCTATGAGGACTGTGACAGCTCCGGCTGTAGCTAAGGCCCTCCTTGGTATTCTTACCAGGGTTGGGTTTCCTAAGGAGGTAATATCCGACAGGGGGTCCAATTTTATGTCCCACTACATGAAAGCCATGTGGAAAAACTGTGGAGTTACCTACAAGTTCTCAACAGCATACCCTCAGACGAATGGGTTGGTAGAAAGGTTTAACAGAAATATGAAGAGCATGATAGGAGCTTTAGAAGACCCTCTTAAGAAAAAGTGGGATTTTTTACTGCCATGCCTTCTCTTTGCATATGGAGAAGTCCCTCAGGTGGGAGTGGGTTACAGTCCCTTTGAACTCCTCTATGGCCATCCGGTCAGAGGTCCATTGGCCCTGATCAAGGAGGGGTTGGAGAGTGCTCCTTCCCCCACCCCAGTCAGAGTCACTGAATATGTGATAGGACTCCGGAGGAGAATGTCACACATGATGGCTGAGGCAAGTGATAACTTGAAAGCAGGTCAGGCTCTGGTCAAGCATTGGCATGACCAGAAGGCAAACGTGGTTGAGTTCGGTCAAGACCAGCTAGTTATTGTTATGGTCCCAACAAGGCAGAGGGCCCTGCAGGACAAATGGATGGGACCCTTCAAGGTTGTGGGAAAACTTGGAGAGGTGAACTATCTGGTGGACTTAGGCAATCCTATGGAGGCTCCTAGAGTCTTTCACATCAACAGTCTAAAAGCTAATGTCTCAAGGCCAGAACTGGGAGCTTTGCTTCTAGCTTCAGCTCAAGAGGAGGAGGAGAGCAAACCTCTACCTGACCTCCTCAGAGGCAAACCTTTAGATGAGAAAATAGAAGGAGTCAATCTCTCTTCTAATCTGACACCTGAGCAACAGGAGGAGTGCAAAGTTTTGTTGAATCAATTTGCCTCCCTGTTTTCTCTAGCACCAGGCTTGTCCCCTTGGGGCCAGCATGATATTCAAGCTGGTGACTGTTTACCTGTCAAAAGCAGGGGCTACAGGATGTCAGAAAATTTAAGAACCCACATCAAAGGAGAGGTCAACAAGATGCTTGATCTCGGGGTAATAGAGCCATCTACTAGTCCATGGTCTAGCACAGTGGTGTTAGTACCAAAAGCAGGATCCAAGGAGTTGAGATTCTGTGTGGACTATAGAGCTCTATATGCAGTCACTAAGACTGATGTCCATCCTTCGCCAAGGACAGATGAACTGGTGGATAGACTTGGTACAGCCAAGTTCCTCAGCACATTTGATCTCACATCCGGCTATTGGCAAATAGCCCTGACTGACCATGCCAAGGAGAAAACTGTATTCTCCACCCCAGTTGGCTTATACCAATTTAAGGTGATTCCTTTTGGACTACAGAATGCACCTGCTACATTCCAAAGGATGGTTAATCAGGTTCTGAATGGGATGGAGGACTTCTGCATGGCATACTTGGATGACATTACAGTGTTCAGCCCTAATTGGAAAGAATATGTTGACCACCAAGGATATGTTTTGCAGGCTCTGCAACATGCCCATCTGACCATAAAGGCAAGCAATGTCAAATTGGTCAGAGTAAAGTGGTCTACCTTGGGCATGAGGTAGGAGGTGGTGAAATAAGGCCTTTCCTCAGCAAAATTGAAGCTGTGCAAAATTGGACAACCCCTTCTACTCAAACCCAGCTGAGAGCCTTCCTAGGCCTCACTGGGTATTACAGGAATTTCATTGAGAACTATGGATCCATAGCTTCTCCACTGCATGTGATCTCTTCTCCCAAGTTCCCTAAAAAGTTCAAATGGAATGAGGAGTGCAATCAGGCATTTGAAAGCCTGAAGAAAGCCCTTAGTCAAGCTCCAGTTCTCAGAGCTCCTGACTACCACCAACCCTTCATTGTACAGACAGATGCTTCCAATATAGGTATAGGTGCAGTACTCAGTCAACTGGATGTGAAAGGTAGGGAGCACCCCATTTGCTTCATCAATAGGAAACTGAAGGAACCTGAGACAAGATGGGCAATTATTGAGAGAGAATGTTTTGCCATTGTGTGGGCTTTGAAGAAGTTTAGACCATACTTATATGGATCTACTTTCATCATTTAAACAGACTACCAACCCTTGAGATGGTTGATTCAAATGAAAGGGGAAAACCCAAAACTGCTAAAATGATCAATCTGCCTCCAAGGGTTTGATTTTACCATTGAGAACAGGTAAGGATGTCACCACCAAAATGCTGATGGTCTCTCTAGGATGTTTATAACCGACTAGAGGTATGAGACTAATCCAGGAGTAGATTAGATCCTCCTGTCCCTTAGTCTGGGGGGGCGAGTGTTAGGGAGAATTCTCATTCTATGGCTATTTCTCTTACCTATAGAGTCCCCCAGCAGCTTTGCTGGATTTGAACAATGTGTTTCTTTCTACCTGCTAAGAGTGAGACTATTTTCCCACTCTTAGGCATTTTTGCCATATGTGTTCTAGGCTATTTTTGTGTTTAATGCCTATGGGATTTTCTCTCACCCATAGGAACCATCTTTATGCACATGTGTTACACAGCACCCTCAGCGCAGTGACACAGGGGTGTCGTAGCGACCCCCAAACATAGACTCCATACCTTGGGACTGACTACTGTCTCCCAGAGCATGTAAACTCCCCATTGACTTTACTAGTCAAATCTTCTGAACTTAACCAGTCCAACCCATCTTACTATGGAGGTACTGGAAAGGGTTTATAGTTTTTCCCTTGGGTTCATTTTCGAGGGGGTACCTTAAAGTCCCGCTCTCTAAAATTTCTGGCTGGTGGCAGTGGTTACTACCAAAAATATTCAACCGCAAATATTTTCTTATGGGATTTTCCCATTATTGGAGGATAACACTTTTACTGACAGCCTCTAACATACCGTTGGTTTATTTTATTATTAACTTTACTCCGGTAGGTTTTATTTGCCAGATCTTTAATATAACTTCTTTCTCGTGTCTTACTCTAAACTCCTAACCCAGGTCGGGGATCCTTTGTTCGCTCTTTTGGCGGGCTTCTGCCAAGAAGACCTCCTTTTGGCGCCTCTGAGTATGGGGTGGGTCTGTTGTATGGGAGGGGGAGTAGAACCCCTGGACAGAGTTGCCGCAGCAACTCAGATTGCACTCTAACCTGATATGCTGGATGGTCTTCCGCCAAGAAGACCACTCCACTGTGTGAGTGACAGCTAGGCTGTATGAATGGGTCTGTTTCTGCATAAAAGCAGGGTCCTGAGGACTGGAAGAGCAAGACGTCGCCACTGGAACTATGGAACTGAAGGGGAGAGAAACCACAGACATCTTCAGCTTCTGCACCACCGGTGAAGCTCTGCCGGAGTGTCTCACCACTTTTCTACCACACGACGAGAGGAGATCATCATCGAAAGACCCTTCTTCCCTTTAGCTGGTGGGAACAACCAGTTCACCCATCGCTTCTCCGGACCTTCCTTGGTCTAATCAACAGTGCTCTGCACTTGGAGACCGGATAGCCAGGCAGCTATCGACCCGGACCGTGATTAAAAGGAGCGTACCTTTTAAACTTCGTTTGGCAGGTTTCATCCCTGGGTAGTGCAGCACTGGTCAAACCTATTAACTGCATAGAGAAGTAACTCATCACCAGTGCCATGGAAGTGGTTTAAAGTGTAATTAATATATAGTTTGGAAAAGAAGCGGCATAAAAGAAATAGCGCTCCTTTAAACTATTATTTTGGCCATTTTCTGGGCTTGCCGGGATGAACCATGGGCCCAAACGGGTCTCTGTTTGTACGGTGCATCCCTGCAAGGCACGCCCACTCCCCACATCCCACTGCAACTCCCCTCCCATATCAATGCCAGTACGAAATCATTTAGTGACTAATGGGCCACCATTAGCAGTTTCCTGCCGGCATTGTGAAGAAAGGGACTGGTCTTAGGTGCAGGGGGACCTAAAGTGTTTTTATTGGTGTGCTTATGCCCCCCACCCCAAGAGGGGCGAAAGTGGTCAGAGGGAGCCTGTACTACGTGACATTACAGTCGTAAGGAGCAGCACAAGCACCTGACCTGCGGAACTTTCCCCACATCAATGCGCTGCCCCACAAACTGGGGAATTCCATCCCCTCCAGAGGCTCCAGGGACCGGGGCAATTGCGCCCCTCTGGCAGGGCAGTTGAATTGGCAATTAGATTAGAAACATTTGTTGCTTTATTACCTTCCCCTGGCCCCGGGTGGCGCCGGCGCCGTTGGCGCCCACCAGGCCCATGGGCGCACGTGTGGTGTGCCCTCCTCCAGGCTATGGGCGTGCACTGACACTGAAGTGTGGATCGTGGTGCTGGCTGGTGTTGTCGGCCCCAGCCATTACAGAAAAGAGGAGCGAGTGGGTCACTAAATCCTGAAGTTGTTCCCATCACAAGCACACACTGCCAAGCAGCAGCAGAATCAGCAAATACAAACAGTTTCTGCATCCTGCCTTCGCTGATTGGCCTTGTTTCAGGACACCCAGCAGTAACTACAGCCTGCAGAGGCAAGCACACTTCTTTCCTCCTGCTCCCGTCCTCGCAGGTGAGGCCTATTGCTGCATAGGCGTTTTATTTATTTTAAAATGGTATTGCAGAGATGACTGGGCCATCCAAGAACAGCCTCTGGAGGCCACAAAGCTAGACACTTTTGTCAAGGCTCAAGTAGTCATGAAAAAGGAAGCAAGCACTGGTGGTGGACTCTCCTCAGGACATCAAAAGGCCGGTTCTCGGAAGACCTCGGCAGAGTGTCACCACATCAGCAGATCTTAGACAGTTGCACGTTCCAGCGTGGTTGGATTGGTCCATCTGTCGGCCATTCGGCCCGTGGCCGGGCCAAAATCACTTCGAGGGTGAGGCCCTGAGGGCCGGAACCACCGCTTGGGCTGGTTTGGGGGTTACTACACTCCCCTAGTTCCCGCTCCCGAGTCTATTGTTCGTCGTTCCCTCTTTCCTGGGCATGCACTGCTGACTTTATTTTAGTGCAAGAGTTTCATACATTTCACTATTCGCTCAGACTTGTCTTATACTCTTTTTTGTCGTTGTGCTTCTTTTGTTTGGAATAGCAATCACGCTAGTCTAACGAGATAAACAAACAACTACGCAAACGCGCCTTGTGAATTATGGTGTGAAGGATGGATGCAGGCGCTGGACCAAAAGCTGAGCGAAGTCTGCACAGCAGCTGGCTTGGGAAAGCGACTCAGCAACTACAGTAGAAACCGTCTCGGTGGACGGTTGGCCCGTCTTCTGTATAATGCAAATACCCAGACTTGCAGGATGCATGCTTCACTTTCTTTGTTCCATTGGGGGTGACATGCTGTAGCATCAATTCATGGCCTTTAAAATACCACGCACGGTGCAGCTTCTGATTTCCTTTAACACAAACGCTGGGAAATGGCCATGACTAGCTAACGCCACATTAATCAAAGCCAGGTCTCTAAAGAATGGTTCAGGTGTTGGGGAATCACCTGCTCACACTTTCTGTCGTGTGACCAACCAGTGCGCAAAAGGTGATGCCACCCATTTCTGCATTTGATACTTCAGCAGCTAAACACACCCTGGGGAGGCCACTCTTTCTGCATAGTCCATTTCTCTCCCAAGCTCGGGACAATGTTCTTTACCATAATGGAGAATGTGAAAAAGCGCAGGGCTGCAAGGCTGGGGGGTGAAGGTGGAGGGCAAAGCGCACTACGCTTGGGGTACACTGAAGATGCTTCCCCTGATACCCACAGTACTCCAAGTCCCTTGAAATGAAATTCGTCTATACACTGCACAATGTGCAAGGGCCGCTGTTATTCAAGCAGCACGCGACTAGTAATTTGCATAAAGTAAACTTAATGAATCCCAAGAAAAGGTTGCCTTCCGCCCTTTAAGAATTTGATTCTTTCTGTTTTTATGTTGGGGTGGTAGACATCGTTTTTCTTTGCGATCTTACAATTGCATGGTGCTGTCGGGAGCTAAAATGAGTGATCACGAAGATATTTAAGAATTTTGAGAGTTCACTAGCATGAGCGAAACAAACCCCAATACTCGAACTGCCATTTCTCTGCCGCAGTAATGCACTGCAGTGTATTTCAATGTAAAGTCCACATTGTAATGTCATAATTTTAGAACGCCACCTCTCCAACATTAACATTGGGAGCTAAGTTGAATTGTACATGCATGTCAACTCTCTGCATATGTTTAAAGTAGAGTTTACCACTCACATGGAGTAGTGATACTGTTTACGTGTGTCCCTCCTAAATATATTTAACTTCCTGTGAAATATTTGATGGAATACATATTGCATAGATGCATGTATCTTAATGCTGAGATAGACGGGCTTGTACAGCTATCGGTGGGTATGTTGCTGGTGCTTGTTCTTGGATGTTCGAGTAACACTGTTCAAGACCAGTTCATCACCTTTTAAGAGTGGGTAAATCTTTGAGGTCATACGAATGACATTAGTGTAGATCTGAAATTGTCGATTCTCTGACCTGAGTCCCAGCAGCAAACTGGTCATTGTTACTAAAAATGAAGAGCAAAAGCAGACTAACATAACCAGGCCTGTTCGGGTTTGACCCTCTTATTGCTGTTTTCTGAGGTTAATGAAATTCAGCAGATGCCAGCATTGACAATTTTGTTAACTCATAGTCCCCACTCCCGCTGCTCAGCCCATGACACATGCATGAGATCACAGGTGGGTGGAGGGGGGTGCCAACGATGCTTCCCGCCTGGGGTGCAATCTGTTGCAAGACCGGCCCTGACCCTACTAAAACCTCACCACTCTGCATACACCTCTCAAACTCTAACTAACCACAACCATACCTCTAGAACTACAGCAACACGCCTGCACTTGACTACACCACAACAACAAACAAACCACACAGTCTCACACAACAGCACACGATGGACACCCACTGCATACCACCCCAAAATGCTCAGTGAACAGGGTTAACCAAACTGAAGCTGCCAACACCACATCACAGCTCCCTTGCTCTTTCTCCAAACTTTGTCCTACTAACGTACCCCAACCTACCCCCTTTTTTCAGATCCACCAGAGCGCGAGGGGATCACTCCGGAGGTGATAGCACGCAGTATAAATATCCTTTAACATGAACATTCCATAACTGGCAGCTGTTCTTCTGGATGGAGTGGCATTCACAATGAAATACATGTGTTCCCAATGTATACCTTCCATGTGGCCTTACTTCACACTCAACTCAAAACAGTGGCATCTGAGTAAGTGATATTTGAGGCCCACCATGGACACTAATGTAGAGTAGATGAGCTTTCATTATTTTCCATGTGAGATGGGTGATAATACCAAAAGGCTGATTACCCAACCCCTTAGGTGTACCGATATTGCTGAACAACCTTGGATTAAAGTAGTAATGTCTTTGATTAAACCATTTAACATGCTGCATATGTAAACAATTAATTTTGTAATTATAGATTACACCTCCAAATGGATGAAACCTATATGGGTTCAGACCAGAGGGAGTAATTACATTTTTAGACTGAATTATTAGGTGTGAATGTTCCCTGCTATTACAGTGTCTGATTATGGGGTGCCGTTCTGATCAGTGCAGATTAAGATAATCTAGTCTGGAATGAGAGTAGAACATCAAATAAATTGCCTCTATCACCTCATCTCAAAAGGAGTGGGTAGAAAGAGTGAACCATTTTCTCAAGGGATTTGTGAATTTGTCTGAGGAGAGTGGTCTAAATTGGAGGTTCGTGTTGGATGAAGTGGTGACCATGTATAGGCCCTCACCACATTCTGTTACACGTATGTTGCCTTCCACACTAATGAAGGGTAGGCAACTGTGATTCAAGTTGTCCCTCGATGGATGATGCCCATAAGAAGTGTAAACTGTTGATATGCGAGACATCTTTGAAAGGGTCAGTGAGAGGCAGAGCTGCTGTGGAGAATACTGGAACAGCCGCCTAGTATCAAGAGTGTTTCACTTTCTGCATGGAGAGAGGGTGATAGCTAAGGAACGAACACATGTTGGTGGCCAACGATTTACCATGGTTCCTTCTAGCCGAAAAGGTAGTCAGAAGAGGCACAGTGCAGTAGTGTTGGACAGTGGAAAGAGGTCAGGTTTTAGAGATCTGGTTAAGGCTGAGCATTCTACACACAGGTGTTTGTTCTATGGCATCTGGTTCCAGGTTGCATGCAGGTGGTGGAAAAGGCCCCAGCCATGATGGATGAGGAAATTGGAATTGCATCTGGAGCAGCCTGCATTAGAGTTCTAGGACCTTTGCGGTCCCATTGAAGTTACTGATTATATGTATCACTCCCTACACATCCTTACCCCTGTTTGTCAATCTTATGTTTGCCAATGCTCCATCCTTTATGTGTTCCTATGGACGGAAGTGTTGCTTCCATTCACTCCACTCTAGAACCTTATGTTGGACATTCTATAATTGAAATTTGTTTGTCTGAAAGTGGTGACATTCTCAAAAAAACAAAGGTGTTTATGTGCTCGTGCTTCACATTCAATTTATAACAGCACTCTGTTCACAGAATTTATACAGCACAGTATGTGTGAGAATCTACCTCAAAACATCGAACTTTTCACTCTGAGTCCCATAACATCGAATGTTCTTTTTCATTTAACCCATTTGTGTGCCAATGTATGTGGGGGAGAACCCCTGTAACCCCCCACACCCCAACCTTAATGTACACCCCAACCCCACCCCATCTTTTATGTCGGTTTGGTGTTGAAATTGCCATGCTATGGGATTCGCAGTAAAAGGGTTCGATATTTTGGTGCGGTAGCATGTGTGGGTGACTGGGAACCGTGAAAGAAAGATGATGAAGTAAGACAAAATCCATGGTTACATATACAGCATTGCCCTGTATATGGCAATAGATTATACTTAACGCCACAAAGGTCGAAGCGAATTTGCACCAAATACCAGTCCAGCCCCAAGGGTTAATAGTACATGCTTTGCCAAGCAATGGGAACAGCAGTTGTTTCTCATAAATATTCAGTGGAAGGGGGCAAGTGCATGAACACTTTCAAGGCTTATGAGTGATCCCAATGTACGTTTCTGTTTGCTTCACACTCGTATCTTAGATGCACAATATACTAGTCATAACAGCCTTGGGACCATGCATCCCCTGTCACCATAGAAGCAGCGAGTGAAGGGGAGCTGGGGATTTTATTTGTGCCGAGGAAAAAGCCATACGTGCGTGGAGCAAGGGCAGTTACTGAAATGTCAGAGCTAATAGGCCAGTAGCGCTGTCAGGAGTGAAATGTATCGATTGGTTTGTGTTTGACCGTGATTAGAAGAAATACACTTCTGCAGCTCACTATTGTGAGGTTAGGCAATCGATGGAGGTGAATAATGAGCAGAGGGGAGATGTGGTGAAATGTGGCAGGAGACTAGTAGAGCCCAGAAAGGCACAGTCTGTTGCAAATGCAGTATGAACAGCAGTCTAATGGATGTTTGCAATACAAGTGAGGACGCGTGGACGGGGTGGTTGTGTCAAGCGCCACACCGTTTCTGTGCTGCTAAGATCTGCCTGCCCAAAGACACAAAGGATGAAGGTGTGATGAAAGAGCAAGATGCCATGTTGTGTGAGTGCCTTTATGTCTCTGACTGATAACAAGATTTTGTTTCTGGAGCAAGTTCTTCTTTAGTTATTGAATATACTACCCCAGATGAAAATGGAATGACCGTGCAAAAGAAGGCCTGCGAAGTGTGACTGCTGGACTTGGGGGGGGGGGTTCTGTCCATACTACTGAATCAATAACAAACCAACAATACATTTTTAAAAGAAAATATATCTAAATATTTGTTTGGTTAATGATTTTCCTTTTTATCAAAAACAGGGACAAACATATGGTTATCTATTTTTACCATCTTTAATAAAACATTTACTTGCGCGTTTTACCTTACATTCAAGGATTTTTACATCATCATCATACGGCCAGGTGGTTTTTGACATATTTGCTATGACATAAAGAACGGCTGCTGCGGGTAGTCACATGAGTGGCATGGCTGACATTCGGCAACGCCTCTCCTACTCTTAATACATTCACAGACACCAACTTGTCAGGACATCTCCTCATCCCTACAGTCTAGTCGGTCCATAGTATCTATCAGATATTTGCACCCGAGCAGATCTACGGAATCCTGAGATGCAATCAGGGCCCAGGACCTCTGGGCATAATTCTCTGGCTTGGCCATGGATCCTGATGGTGTCAGGATTTCATTGGCCACTCTGGATGACTCTTGCCCTTGCCACGCTCTCCTTCCTCTCCCCATGATGCCCCCACCCGTCCTTACTCAGCACCTTGGCATGTAGATCCTCGTGTTGCCCTTGCCTCCCATCCTAGGCCCGACACGTATGCCCTCAGCCGACATGGCCAGAAAAAACACAAAGGGAGGCCTTTTCCAGTGAGACCCCTCAGCATCCGTTGCTTGGCAGCCAACTTGGATTGACCGTATACCACTGTTTTAATCAGTTTTGTTCCACAATTAGGATCATCACCTAGCACGGGCCCCGTGGCAGGGTTATAGAAGCATTGCTGCCTTTAGCTATGGGCAGCACAGACAGTTATGTGCCCTGAGCCCCCATCTGTCCATGTGTCCATGGAAGGTGTACAAGCACACACATGCGCACCTTAGCAGATCTGTACTTTTTTCCCTGTCATTATGTTTCAACCTCTCTTCTGAGCCCAGATTATCTCTACAAACTACTGTCTCTGCTTCCCAACATCTATCAAGAATGAAGAAAGTCCCCTCAAACCCCCAAGTCTTGCACTTCCAGCTGAGATTGATGGACTTTATATGGGTAGAAAACATCTTCAGAACTGTAAATCTTGTCCCAGCTCACAAGGAGCATTGGGCACTCTGGACATTTCACAAAGTACTTACATTCCTGGCGGAGATGTTCATATACCCATGAACCAATGAGCAAGAGAGTTTCACAGAACCATTAAGAACACAACATCCAAGTAAATAAAAAAATAAAACATTGATTTTGGGCTTTTCTAAATAGTGCAATCCTAGCAAAGAAGACATGGTGTGCTGGACATGCCATTGAGGTTAACCGAGAAGCAAGTGGGGTAACAATATGTGGCATTAGGGTGGTTTGTAATGGGGTAGTACATGGAGCCTGGGTACGTCATTGTGTACAAAAATAAATGCAACCAAAAGGCAATACACCCATCTACATTATGTGCTGTTTTGTTGTACATTCTTCACAGTATTGCCAATGGCTAGTGTACTATATGAATCTGTCTGAGTCCAAAAGCCTGAGATGCTGTGAGACAGGGGATCGGGATGTGTTTTCTTCACCTTGGACCCACATGGACAGTGACATTGGTTGTCCAGCTGGAGTGCGGATGGTTAAATGGAGGTTAGCGGGGGATTGAGGAAGGCCCATAGATTGAGATGTGTGTTCCACATAAGTGTATACTCAGCAGAAAGTGTGGAGTCAATGTGAAGGCTCTGTCAGTGGTAGCCCGCAGTTGTATATTGCCTTGGTGCAGCAGACATTGGGGATTGGCTTCTGGCCACCACACTGTCCAGGGACTTCTGGACATCCTGTCTTGCCCTTGGTGTTTCCACTGAGACAGAGTGTCTGCATGTGTTTACTTATTTATTTCATGACATTCATATAATGCCCAAACACTGGGGTATCACAGCGTTTGTTACAGAGTACACAATCAGGTTACAGTCAGACATCATTCATACGTATTGAAATGGATGGGTTGCTATTGTTGTATGCAGAGGAGAGTTTTAGAAATGGCTGAATCCCAGTCTCTACTGGATTGGTTAGCTTGTCGGCCAGTGTTTCCATGTGTAGCTGGTGAGTGACCAATTCTGCTTGCTTCGCCATTGCTTTGTCTGGGTCTCTGCAAACATTATTGCCGCCACCCTTTCAGCGGGTGGTTCCTTCATGCCATTTGGCCACCCGCTGGATCTTTCTATATTGGGAGCTGGGAAGCAGCGCCATTTCATATGTCATGCCATACAGAATGCACATTTCGGGAGTGATGGCCAGTGTGTTTTTCTCCTCATACTCCCTGCTTAATGCTGCACTTTAAGTTAGTGACTACAACCCAATGGCACGGAAGGGTCACTCTTATAAATGGACTTTAACTCATAATGATTGCCAATTCCACCTTGGAAACCCTCTCAGGCTCTTTTATTTAGGTTTTATACTTAAGACCTGTGGTAATTTATTTCTCAAGATGTCGAGTCCTTCTGAAGAAATAGAGTGATTTATATAATTATAATAAAATAAAAAAATAGTAAAAAACGTTCAAGACAATATTAACACGACATTAACACAATATTAACAAGCTCAAGTTTCAAACAGCGGGAGTACATGATGGTACAGTGATTGATTTCAACTTCATCAACATGTGTGATGCCAGACTAAATAAATGGGTGCCTCTTTTAACCCCTTAAGTGCCAAGGACGAGTATGCTATTTTTGCATAGACTTGCATAATAGCCTGGCACTTAGTAATATTTATAGCTTCATTCGTAAATAACAGTATAACAAGAACATAAATAAATGTATATGATTAGCAATACTAATCTTAAAGTAAAAAAGTTAGCATCCGCAATGTTAGAAAGAAAAGTGCATCAACTGTTACGCAGAATTCATAAACATTCTTTTAAAAAACAAACATGGCTAAATATTGTTTATGTTCTTGATGGAGCGGAAAACACCCAATTTGAATGGTAATTCCAGGTTCCGTTGAAATTACTGGCATAACTGAGCTCAGCAGTGGTATTGTCATTTTCCAGTACATTTACTGTATTGCAGTTCTTTTGTATTTCCTCTAAATGAGGGTTCCTGAATTGGAGTGTTTTCCTCGGCTCTATGGCAGTTTATAAAAGGTTTCGCAATTTAATTTCGGTCTATTTGAGATCCTTTCACTGCTCTGCATTCATTCTGTCATAGAAGAACACTTAATTCCCGCCGAATAAAACATTTATGAAATAGGCCTTTTCTGCATGACTGCTTGGAAGGATTGCAAGCGCGTATTATTGACAAATGCTAAGGAGTAAATAAGAATGGCACTGAAAAAACAGTGTATAATATGACACTAGGTTTAGCAACGCAGCCAGTCTGCTAAGATCATGTTTTCCAAAAACATAAATGGGACATATTCTCGATTGTTCACAGTGGCTTTGAGACGGAGCAGATTGCTGTCACATTCATGTATCAGACATCAATATCCCTAAGCATTTTCTGTAACCAGTGGTTTGTGGATTTTTTAATCCTATATCCTTTTTGCACTATGCACGCTTGCACCCGCTCAGAGAGAGACGTTAAGAGAGACGTTACCTTCGGGAAAGCAGTCGGGTGGGACAGCAGTCCGGTTCTCCATCGCAGCGTTTTTCACGACACACTCGAGCCCCTGCACGGAGGTCGCTTCATCTTTCAGCTTGAACAGACCCACAGAACAGAAGAACGGTGAAGCCCGGCCACGTTAAGGGCGACTGCTGAGACTCCTGCTGTTTGGCTGTTGCTGCTGCTGGTCTATCCCCCTTGGAAAACTTTCTTTCACTCATTCATCCAGCTTGTTCCCCTCGCGCCCCTCGCTCCGTGTGAGGGCGGCTGATCGCGAGCGAGAGAACCGCTGCAACGCGGGTTGAAGCCCTGCCCACTTTGCGAGCTCCGCCCTTCCAGGAAGTGCAGATATAAAACAGGAGCCCAGTAACCCTTGCGGCGTGAAGCCCGGCCGCGTTAAGGGTGACTGCTGAGACTCCTGCTGTTTGGCTGTTTGCTGCTTTTCTGCCTTCTGCCGACCGCAAGGCTCTTTGCAGAGCTGTGCCACTGCTCGATTAAAAAAAGTGCTAGTGGGTACATGACGCGATCAGTGGAAGGTCCCCAGACACGGAGGAAGATGCTCCACTACTGCAGAATGGCAAACCCATGGACCGCCCTAAAAGCCCCCTCGGATGGGGGCGGCAAGGTAAGCAAAAGTGCACCCTGGCCTGCTTCTGCACACTCTGCTATACATCTGCAGGAAATATCTACCACTGCACTGAGTATTACACACTTGTCAAAGGATTTACCTGTTGTATGTGACAATGGCGTATGTCCATCGCTCCTCCTGGTGAATTCAGACAAAAATAATTGCATGGACAGCCACTCCTATGATCACCCTCCAAACAATAGTACTCTCACCTTACAAGATCATCAACAAATGGCTATTGAAGTAAGTGCAATTCAGAAGGAAACAAGCACAAATATACCTGAAACTGCGAAGATTCAGGCAACAATACTACCTCCGTCGCTTAAGCACACCATCCAGCGAGCGCCATCTGATTTTTCCAATCTATCTAATGCACAAACAAAGGTGTCCATGAAAATGAATAGTGATCTTGACGACCCGTTCCTCAATCTCAAGCTTCCCTTTTCTGGTATTGAGGTCACCGATGCTGAGCTAATTAATGCTGCCAACGTCCTGATCGTGGACCAAGAAACACCTTTTAATACAGTCCAAGAGCAGGCGGAAGGTGCTATGCCAAAAAGCACTTTTGACGAAAATGGAAATCAGTCTGCACAAATATTGAGCAAAAATGCCCCTGTTGTTCCTGTACAATCGTCTCTGCTGGCAAGACAAGCAACCACAATTAAGACACTGTCTTCAAATGCAAAGCCACAAGGCACAACAGGAACTAAACCTAGCATCAAAAACATCAAGAACATAGTGCTGGCTGCACCCAGGGAACAAGCTGACAAAACACATAATGATGTCCAAAAACCATGTAATGGGAACAACTCTCCTGTAACTCGAAGTAACCTCGCAGGAAATCCAATTTACGGAAACATGGAGATACGAAAAACCATTCAGAGAACTGAAAGTGAAAACCAAAGCGCATATGCATGCCAAGCCATCGAAGATTCAGGGGAAAACAACCTGACCAAATCAGGCAGCGATCCTGTGGTCCCAGACCAAGGTCTATTTAGCCCAACATCTAAGTTGGCAAGCAAGGACTCAAGCTCTATTGCAAGAGCCCGCCGCCTCCAGCGAATCATTGAATTAAAATGAAAACTAAATCAGTCAACCTTCGATGATTCAGTGTCAGCACCAACAAACGTCAGTACTCCATGCACCAAAAACCCTAACAGCTCTAACCGAAGAAATGTTGAACAAGTCCTAAATTCTTCACTTCAAGACGATCAGTCTGATATGAAACACTCACAACAATCATCCAATGGAACCAACTCATCGGTGCAACAAGTGATCTTATCTGTTGAGACCCTAACCCAATTGCACAATAACGTTGTAGCTGCCTCCTCAATTGTCCTACTACCCTTCACCAAACTGTACGAATCCTTGAATGGGACAATAAGTGATCAAGAAGCAATGCTTATAAATCTAACAAACAAAATGGAAAAACTTGAATCTTTTACAAGCTTCCTACAAAAACAACTTGAATCACAGGCAGACCTGTCTACTCGCTGGCAGGAACGGTTGTGCGATTTGGCTGCAAGACATCATTGCCAAAACGACAACCTAATCGAAAGTCTGCTGGAAGCAGTCAAATGGATGCGTCACCAGTCTGGAGAGGTGGACAAGAAAATCCAGAAGCACGACTCCCTTTCGATGCAAGACAATCTGCCAAAACTGACCCTTTCACAAAGCGGAAACAAGATCCTAAAGGCTCAGGGTCCTTGTTTGGCAACCACGTCCTCAATAGCTGAAAGCTTACGGCCACTGGCGATGCCCCCCCACGACACTCAATCGCTGCCAGCGCCTATTAAAAAACCTGAGTCTCAAGCAAGGTCGCATCCTCATTGTGCGGATAAAACTGATGTCAAGATACCAGAAACAAACCATCAACAAACCATTGAAGACACTACAAATGCAAATACCCTCTTGCAAATTGATGCTGGTAAGTCTTTACTGACAGCAGAGGCACACATGCTACCGGCCTCAGCAATTAATGGCAAGAACACGTCATCTACAATGCATTCCAATATCATAAAGAGCTCATTCAACATATTTACTGGGTCATCTAAAACCATTTCCACGACAGAAAAATCGGTCAGAATGGCAGGGAAAGGAAACAATCCACTATTTCAAGAAATTAAAAAAAGACAAACACAGCCAAACATCCCAAAGGAACCTCACAACGCAAACAAAACCATGACTGTTTGACCGCACAATGGGAACAACCAAGCAGACGTCAAATGACGTGCTTGACCGAGATCTACATAGAGGACAGGACTATGTGCCTAACAAACAATCTACAAAACGTCGGCGTCTCGACTCCGAAGAGCTGAGTAGAGACAGTTCTGTGAATGCCTCGACAATAGATCTATGTGATCTCTCCACATACTCAGCAGAAGGTGACGACATAGATGAGCCAACAAATATAGCCCATCCCAAAGAAAGTTTGAGATCTCGAACGAAATCATCTGCCGAAAAGTGGAAATAACATAAAACAATGGGCGGGAAAAAAACCAACCAGGTCTGGCCCACAAAAAGAAGCGGCTAGATAGACCGAGAGACCAATGTCACTACATGCATCCAAGCTAAATCCAAAATTAACGTCTAATCAAAGAAACTCAAAAACCCGTTATACATCTAGGGTGCACTTAGGCAAAAATCAAACCTCTAACAACCGATTTTGGAAACTGCGACTTCAAAACACTCAATCTGACGACAACAAAGTCAACTTAAATAGAGCAAATGTCGTGAAACTGTTTGCATGCATTCCAGTGCTACGGACAATATCGTCAGACAACATAAAAATCGTTGAATACCCAATTGAGTTAACTTCTGACCAAGTACTACTAGACATTGGCTCTTCAGCGGTGAAAAACATGCTATTACCAGCTACAGAAGACCTACTCATTTTTGGTTTCGATCTAACGCTGGAACCCGAACACGAATTGCAACAAGATACCTTGGAGAACAACGATCATGAAAAAACGGAAGGATTAGACATTCAACGTGCTACTCTGCAGAAATCTTTAGCTTATCCTGCCGCAAAATACAATGGAAACAAGACACGTGGTTCTCCCGGTCGAACTAGGCCCGGAAACCAATTCCAAAGAGGTAATCATCAATAACAATGATTGAAGAAGAACAACGCGGACCAAATTGTGCTATCCTGGAACACTCGAGGATTCATCCACCTATTTAACAACTTCGAGGTGCCTATGGATAACATCCACGCCGTATGTCTACAGGAAACTTGGCTACGCGAGTTACCAAATCGAGACAGCTTTATTACATTCCTAAATCCTGCTGGGGAAAACACAACTGGTCGTCCGTTTTCTGGGTTAGTCACCTTATTGAAGATCCAAAACTGGTTGACGCCGCTTCAATCCCGAAACCCGAATCCTTTTGTTCAAGGCACTTTGGTACAAATAACTGTTACAACAACGCTGGTGAAACAATACCTTCTCCTAATAAATGGATATTGGAATCCCGCTAAGATCTCATCAAATAGTTTCATCGGAACAGTGACAACCTTAATTGACGAGGCATCACTGAAATACAACAACTTGACCATCATGGTATGTGGTGATCTAAATTGTAGTTGGCGCAAATTTGATAATACTACAAAAACAAACACGTTGAAGAAACCCGATGAGGTTGAACAGAGAGGAAAGCTTTGGTTTGATGCCCTAGCAATAACAAACTGCACCATGGTCAATGGGAAAACCAAAGGAGACCAACCCTGTAACCCAACATGGCATGGCTCATATAGCCAAAACACACTGGACTACATTTGGGTTTCCCGACATCTTTTTGACTAAGTGAATTCCCCTAAACGTCATACCAATGCCTCAAAGCGACCATGATCTACTCCGCCTAGTTCTGGAGACGGACTGGGGAGAAGTTCCTGAAAAATATGACTTACAAGTCACAACGAATGCAGCGGGAAATCGCCTGAGGATCAACCAGTCGCAAATTGGGAAACTCACAACCAGCATAACCAATGAGAACAACGTGAATTATGTTCCCTTGTTGACAGATTTCCGGCCGGAAGTTGTAAACTCTAGAGTAATTGGGCACTCAAATAAACATCTGTTCAGCAATGTCATCGCAAAAGCAAAAAGGATTTTGAGGAAAGACTTAAGAAATTGAAGTTACCACCAGATAAAATTGCAATTAAAGTTAAAAAAAGAGGTCAAGAATACTGACACTGGCTAAAAGCGCACTCAGTAATGATAGAACAAAACCGTGCTGAGCTGATGCTTCAATTGCTGATTACAAAAAACACGTGTGATATTTGGCCCATCCTAAACAAAGGAAACACAAAAGCAACACTGACAATCTCAAACCCGATTGATGGCACTAAATGGGTTGAGCACTTCGAGAAAATATATGAACAACCCACTGAAGACATACAAGTTCAAGAAAGTGTCTCAGCACTACCGTGAGACATAACTCCTCAAAGCGATGAAATAGAAATAATGATACAGAAGTTAAAAAACTCAAGAGCAGCGGGCCCTGACCAAATTTCAAATATCATGTTGAAGAAAAACAAAGTACATTGGGCCAAGTTCATGGAATCTCTGTTCAGAATAGTGTCGGAAAACAAGAAAATTCCTGAGTCATGGTCAAAGGCGATTGTGGTACCGATCTATAAGAAGGGCGATAGGAAAGATCCGATGAACTATCGCCCAATCGCCCTTCTTGACACAATCGGGAAAGTCTATGGCTCCTTCCTTCGAAAGAAACTTGCTTTATGGGCCTTTAAGACAGGAATACACGATATTCAACAAACAGGTTTCACCGAGGGGGTTAGAGTCGATGTAAACCTACTCTTGTTGAACATCTTAAAACTTGAGGCTCTGCGCGCAAAGAGAAAAATCTTCTTTGCATGTATAGACCTATGGCAAGCTTTCGACACGATAAACCGCAAGAAACTTTGGTCTAAGCTAAAAAAGTGGGGATGTCCATCAACAATCCTGGAACCACTGAAAGCTCTCCATTCCAACACCTCGATACAGATTAGGTTAAACCAACAGGGTGAGTTGAGACAACCGGTAATAACCCATAAGGGTGTCAAGCAAGGTTGCCAGTTGGCAGCTGAACTATTTAAGATCTTCATAGCTGACCTACCGGCATGGTTAAACTCTGTATCATGTTTTTCGCCCAGGATCAAGGACACCCAAATCAAATGCATCATCTACGCAGACCGATATAGTACTAACTGATTACACACAGATTGGCCTACAGCACCTTCTGACACGACTGAACGAGTACATGAAATCAAATGAGCTGCTGATAAATACAGACAAAACAAAAATCATGAGTATCAGTCACACTCACAAGAAGGCAGGAAAAAAATTCATATGGCAAATCGCTAGTGACAAACTCAATATTGTAACATCCATAAGATATTTGGGTGTGATGTTCAACAATTCCATCTGCGAAACAGCATGGGTCAACGACCTGACCAGTAGAACAATCAAACTCGGCCTACAAGGAGCAAAAATCAACCATGACTACGGGAAATTCACTATTGCACCAATATTGACTTTCTATCTACAGAAGGTCATTCTGACCATTGTGTTTGGAGCCGAAGCGGGTTGGAACTAGGACTTTCGCTTATGGCAAAGATTAAAAGGTACCTTCTGGAAACGTGCCTTGAGGCTTCCCCACTATATCTCGATATTGGCATTGAGATACGAACTTGCACTCAACTCTCTGTACATGACAGTAATTTGGAAATCTCTCTCCACTATTAGGAAAATGTATTGTAGCAAAAAAATACCAGCATATGAAACCTTCAAGATTAGAAACGATGACACCCAATCCATACTAATCCAAATTTGGAAACAAAAAGTTGAAGCCATTATGGATGCCGCAAATATAAGCCGACTCGAGCTAATCAATCGCCCACAACACGCAAAAAAAAATTAGAAGAATGGGATTGGATGCAAAACATTGAAAAACGCATGAAACTAAACACAGGCCTTCCATCAGGACTAGGAGAAATCAAACTACATAAGCCACCGAAATACCTACTAGACTGTCCTTCAAGATATCACAGGAACATGTTTCTAAAATTCAGGCTAAATGCCCTAAACAATCGAGAAATGCTCTGGATAAGAAGAAATAAAGACACTGCAGACAATAAATGTCGATTCTGTGAATCGGGTGAAATAGAGTCCCTCAAGCATTTGGTACTTGAATGCATCGGCACAATTACCCAGCGGACCTTGCACTTGAATAGTTTCAAACCCCGGAACCATGACATGAATAATTGGTGGTCATATGTAAGTGCCGGCCATAACATCAAGCTATCATGCAGGCTAATTTACTACCTAGCCATGATTCTCTGCGATACAACTTGTGATAGGAAAAACCAAAAGTTTAACCAATAGCGATCTACACGTATCATCACCATAAAAAATAGACTGTGATCAAAGACTTGGGGGCATCGACGTGATGTGGAAGATGTTTAATTGTAACAAAAGTTTGATATTGATTTATTGAACTGTAGTTTTCTTTTACAATAAAAATAAATATATATATCCTTTTTAAAAGCCTGTTCATGTTGTGTCCGTGTTTTGTGCGGGTTTGAAAGGAAAAGGGGGTCAATGCCCAGCAATGACGATCCACAATGTCCTCATGGAATGAAAGGATGCTGTGGCAAGCTCTAGATCGGTGCGAGGGCAATGGGTTGAGCGATTCTTGAGCGAGCCGAATCCAGGGGCAAGTGTTCTGTAGCCCTGGAGGGAACACAGCCCAAGCACTCCCGGATGGAGGAGCATGGGAAGATAGTCAGGTGCTGTGCCAAGAACAGTGTGGTTTATTGCAGAGGTGTGCAATCTGCAGCTTCACAGATTTTTGGGACTGGGAGTCCCCTGATTCCCACTATTGAGTATGTTGGCAAAGTGTGATGGATGTAATTTCCAAAACATCTGGAGAACCACATGTTGCATATCTGCGGTATCTGTGGTTCCCAGATAATTCCCTACAAGAACACCTCAAACTACCTTGGGCCTCATTACGAGGCTCGTGGTAGTTGTGCCTGTAATACAGGCATGGCTGCCAGCTGTATTTTATTTTTTCCGGCGCCCAGAAATGGGCAATTACTGGGTCATGATGGCCTTCCCGGACCCGGTATTTGGCCATTCCTGGGTTGCCGAGAAAAAATCTTCCCCATTGCCATTTGAGCGCCATAGGCATCAATGGGAATGGGAACCCGGATGCACCGACATCGTTATGAACGATGCCGGTGCATCTGACATGCTGTGCCCACGAGTGCCGCTCTGCCCGCCAGGGAAAGGTACCCGCAAGCACAACTCGTAATTTGCCAGTCCGGGAACTACGGTACCAGCAAGCTTACCGGTACCGTAGTTCCCAGACTCGCAAACTTGTAATGAGGCTCCTTTAAGGTGTCTCACTTATGTGTCACTGTTCATATGTAACATGCAGGCTCTATTTAATGTGGGCAAGAACAGTCAGATCTGCCATGGGATTGGTCAGGGGCCCCTTTATTCCACACTTTAAAGGTGCCCCCAGAAACACCTATCCGCCATGAACGTGTGCCCTGAGATGGAATATCAGTGTCATGGTACAGCTTCTATGCGTTATGCCATGTGTAAAGTCCACACTTCGATGTGTTGGGCTGCAGAATATGGTGGCTCTGCTTAGATTCAGAATTGGAATAGCAGCTGGCTTTAGCCGGTGTGTTGTAAATGCAATACCTGTCATTTTTAGTTCAACCTAAGCATTTTAATAATGAAGAATAGAGACAGTCAGCAGCAATATTACATTATTATATATACTATTTTAAGAGCTTTGATGTAATTATTTCAGGTGTCTTACATTTTAAGTACAAAATGTCTCTGGCTACCGTAATGTTCATTACCTTTCTGTTGATATGATCATGATCATTCCCTCTCCTTTGTTTCTAATTGTGCACACCCTGCATGCCGATTGTGAGGTTGCACACTGACTCAGTAGGGCTACGTGTATGTGTTTAAGTCACACCCTGCAAGAACCACTAGTGCTGGGATATGATGCGTTTCACACATTAGTGCATGCTCAGAGTCCATCTGCCTTCCATTGCGCAGGATTATCTCTGTGTTTTGACATCCCTCCTGGGAATGGTGACCTTTGATATTTCAAAGAATTGGAACTGATGCAATATCTTCATTGTTCTCCATAGGCATGTGCTGGGCCGTCAGGAATCCAGCGTCTTATTTTCCAATGATGGCAGAAATGTGTACCACAACCGTGTTTTTCATTCTTGATGCTATGCCGCAGACTGATTAGGGGACATGGGCAGTAGAATACATAGTTCAACATAGTTGGATTGGCAAGGGATGCAAAGAGTAATGGGACTTAGTTCCAAGGTGGAATCCCTAAGATGCAGAAGATAGCTGAGTAGTGGCAGGATAGTTAGACTTAACTTCACCCATTTGTGCAAGTTTCTATGTGAAATCGGTTTTGTTGTCATGGAATCGCTTGAGATCATCGTCCACTTTTAGCAAGGGCAAATTCTTTTGGAGTATATTTTAAAATTCTAGGCTGTGTAAATAGGAGGCAATCATGAAGGGGATTGTGTTTAATAATAGGTTCTGACCACAGGATTCTGGTGTAAGCATACCATTCCTGACCACTGCATTGAACAGATCCTAGCTTTTGGACAACATATTCCCGATAGCTTCTTTATTAGAATTATAGACAGTCATATCTCCTTGCCAGTGAACGCCTATCACCCTGCTACAAGTGCAGATGATTACAAGGAAATCGCTATATTGACCAAAACCCAGGACATCCTGTCCTCTCTCTCCTCTTCCTCGCCCTCTACCTCTATCATCCCCCTCCGGCTGCCTCTTACCCTACTCCTCCTTTCTCCTCTTTCTCTCTGATCACAACTGATGATGTTTCTAAACAAGTCTGATCTATGAAAGTCTTGTCAAAGTAGGTGTTCCCCTGCTCCTACAGAACAATCAAGGACCACATTGTCACCCATACTCCAACCTTGTTTGATTCCTGCAATCACTCTTTTGTCACTGGAACATTCCCCTCCCCTTATAGAACTCCCTTGTGCACCCCTTCCCATTAAAAATGTCTGCCGATCCTTCACGTCTGACAAACTACCGCCCGATCTCTATCACTCCTTTCCTGGGAAAACTCCTAGGAAGGCTGACCATCTTCCAGCTTACTCCCCACACTGAATCTGTTGGTTGTCTTCATGACCATCAGTCTGGCTTCAGGGTAACCAGAGGCATGGACAGTGCTCTTCTGAACACCCGAGAAGTACTGCACAATAATCTCGACTCTAGCCTTCCTATTGTCCTCATCCTCCTCGATCTTTCCTCTGCTTTCGACATTGGTCAATCATGCCACCCTAATCATTTGTTTCCGTGAGAACATGGGCAGCATGGATCAGGCCCTGCCTTGGTTGACCCCCTTCCTCCTGGACCGACCCTCCCAGGTCCAACTTGAGTCCTTCCTCTCCACCACGTTTCTCTCCACATGTGGTGTTTCCCAGGGCTCTAACCTCTCACCCTAGCTTTTCAATGTCTACATGGCCCATTTGGTCCACCTATCTCTATCTTCTCCTCTAACTTTCAGTGTTATGCGTATGACACTCAGCTCTCCTGAAGGCTCCCCTCAGCCTCCTCTCCTCTCTCGCTAATTCCTGACTGTCTATCAGCGAATCAGGACTGGTGCACATCCAACGATCTCTGCCCTAATGTCAGTATGACTGAGATCCTTCTCATTGGGAACCCTGCTCCCGCTTTCCCTCTTTTACTCTGTCCGCCCTCCTTGGACCCTCTTCTTGCACCTTCCTGTGAGGCAAAAAACCTTGGTATAATCTTTGACTCCACTCTCTCCTTCGCTCCTCAAAGCACAGACCTCGCTAAGAAGTCCCACCATGTGCTGTACCTCCTTAGAGGTATTCTTCCTTTTCTCCCTTTCCCCTAGAAGCTCACTGTTTTCAGAGCACTGGTTCTCTCTAGGCTGGACTACTGCAACAGCCTCTTTCTCAAGCTGCCTTCCTCTACTCTCCACCCTCTGCAACTAATCCAGATCAGGACTATAAAACTTGTCCTTGGCCGCAAACCCATGGATCGTATCCCCCAGCCCTCTCTCCACTAGCTCCCGGCTCCACTAGCCAAAACCCCTTGCACATTGCAGCAGTGGATATCAGAGGTCCACAAACCAATGCATGCAAAAACTGTTTTGGGGTTATTTATCGTGTCTAGTTCCCTTGGATAATACATCACAGTCTGATCGATTTTTTGTTCTCGCAGATAGAGATTTTGCACCTGTAGAAACATATTTCATGGAGGTCCAGTGGTCAAAGTGAGTCAGAACAGTCAGGTGCGGCGTTCTACCACCTTTCGTTTTTACTGTTTACAGTTCCACAACTTTTTTCACACTTCTCCACTTTATACCCAATAGCAATTCCAGTTAAAATGATATCTGTTTCAACTCAATTGGCTGTCAATCAGCATGGCTGTTTCTTACACATAATCTTCCAGTCACCGTCTTTCACCTTTATGACGGATCCTCTTGTGATGACAATGATCATCCTGCTACAGTACGTTTGCCAAACAGGATGCACACCAAGTGGGCTTCTTCTTATGGTGAAATCCTGTGTTTGGTGCTTCTACATGGTTGTTGCTGGCAGTGGAACAGATACTTCTTTGTGCATTGCCACTGTGCTCTATGATGGGCACTTGTCCTCCCACCTGGCCTTCCCCTTTCTGCTGCTTCCCTAAACAACATCACTTACTTTCTTCATAATTATCTCCTTTTCCTTTGACACCATGTAAATGGAAATGGGACGCCATTGTTTTCATCGATCATAATGGTAATATTGCCTTTCCTGGCTTTTACACAAAATGTCACCAGCCCCTCTCTTAACTCTGGTCTGGTCTTAACTCTTTTTATTTTTATTTTTATTTTATTTCTATTGGTATGTTACAAACCTTTAAAATACAATTAATTCCATCATTCAAAATTAACATTTCATCACAAGCAAATAATCAACAAAAAAGGAAAATAGAAATTAAAAAAAATGCAAAGTGATATAAGTCCATTTCAGAAGGCTCACAGACAGGGGGCAGTTTGTGCCAGTTTTATTGATTCGCTGGCCTAGTCTTCAGTTTTGACACGCGCTGTTGTTAAGCATTGTGTCACGTCTTCCAAAAAAATAGGTCAGTGCAATTGTTAATTTCATTTCTGAATCATCAAATAACACATGCCACCAATCTTCAGTGCTAAGTGTCTACCTTTCTGCAAGGTGCGTCCCCAAATGTTTTGTTCTTTCCAAACGAAGGGAGGAGCAATGCAATGTTAAATGTATCAATGTTTCTTCACATTGATTACAAAGCCTACATTTTTGTATAGGTTCAGCATTATTTGACCACAAGCTTACCCTCTCAAAGGTCTTGAACAAGTTAAGATGAAATTTCATATACAGCAATGTTCGATGTCGATAAGGAAATTTTACTAGATATTGCTGTGTTTCGTTCATCGCTTTCGCTTCACTGGGTACGTTCTTCATGATCTTATGCTTTGCCTTTTGGTCTTCAGTTAGGGACCAATCGTGTCTGCAGAGTTTTTTTTTAGCAAAATCACAATTGGTATGAAGCACAGTGATATCAATGTCAAGAATGTTTTGCATTTCTTTGCATCGATAACGTCCACAGCGTCAACATACACTGTTTATTTCAACTACTTGGATTATACATGAAGTCAAATTGTTGGTAAAAATCAATTGCTGGTTTCAGGTTGAATTTCACACATTTTTTATTGAGGACAGCAGATTCAGTCGCTAGTTGTTGGCTTTTAGCTTTAACATTTTCAACCCATGGTGAGTCATTCAGATTTGAGTTAATCATCATGCCCAAATATTTAGTTTGTGTTACAGTTTTTAAGGTCTCAACTCCAAGATCCCATTGTAATTTTTTGTTTTTACCCTGTTTATCTTTCCTTAGATCTTGTAATGTGAGAACTTCTGACTTGTCCGTGTTGTTACATTAGCCGTTGGAGTTGACATATTGTTCCATGGCTTGCAGTTTTCTTTGTAAACCAATTTGTGTTACATCTAACAGGATAAGGTCGTCAGCATAAAGGAGCCAACTGATGTGAGATCCATGTATCTTTGGTGGAAATGAGGATACGCTTTCAATGATTCACCAATATCTGAAAGGAACACATTGAAGATTATTGCAGCCAGTGGACATCCCTGTTTGACTCTGTAGAACGTTCTTATTGCTTTTGACAGATTTCCAGCTTGGTCTAGCCTGATCTTAATTTCCGTGTTGGCATGCAATTCTTTAATGGCCAGAAGTAAGCTCATGGGGCAGTTCCTCTTAAGCAATTTCGACCAGAGGATTTCTTGATCAATGCTGTCGAACGCGTGGGATAGGTCTATAAGGGCGAGAAAAACCTTTGGTCCTGTTCTTATGGCCTCCATTTTCATAATGTTTATTATTAGTTGGTTTAGACCACAACCCATGCCCTTGATGAATCCAGATTGCCTAAGATCGAAATGTTGACTGGATTTAATCCATTCATGAAGTTGACGTTGCTGATGGATTGCATACATTTTCCCCAGCACGTCCAGAAGTGCAATGGGCCGGTAATCCTTAGGGTTCTCTCTATTACCTTTTTTAAAAATGGACACAATGATTTCAATTTTCCAGGACTGAGGAGTTGCACATTCACGTATGCTTTTTCTGGGTTCTTATTTAACGTGTGGTTCGTCAGACCGCCAGGCCCCAGGGTACATGAAGAACTTATCTTTTTAATGATGTTTAAAGTATCTTCATTATCATATTTAAGGTCCCATGATGAAACTTTCGGAAGCGCTGGTTCTCTTACATTGCCTTTTTTGCTATACAACTGGCTATATTGCATCATCCAAACACTTTCAGACACCATATTGTTCTGAATTCCAGCTTGTTTCCCGCTTTCTTCATTGGTTACTCCCCAAAATTTACAGCAGTTTATATTCGCCAGTTTAGACATCATGAACTCGGCGTCTCACTGAAAAATAATGATTTTATGAGATTACTGCCAGTTTTTATATTTTTGTCTTATCAGTTTTATTTGGGCATGGTATTGTAAAAACTTATGATTAGAGAGGCCTGATTTGTTATCATTATAGAATCATTACCCTACATGTAGGGAATCGTTAGACTCATTGCTAGGGAATCATTATCCATCATTCCATCATTGCATCCTGTTTAGTTCTGATTAGTACATGCAGAAATAGTAAAATTACACTGTCCACATTATTAGACTGCCACTTTGTATGCCTTAGCCATTTGCTTATAGAATGACACACTGGTATACTCATTTAATGCTTTAGATACACGGTATATTTGTAGTTACACATGTAGAAACTGTTATGTATTATGTATGCATATAGAGACATCACACATTGTGAGTGTGCACTTAGAAATGTGCATTATGCTTTGAGTATAGTGCTTCGTATTGTTTGAATGTGTTAGGCACTACATTCGAGAATAGAGGAACATGTAGACATTCCACTGAATGAGACAGAGACGCGCCAAGGTGTGTGAAGATTGTTTTGAATTACACTGAGTACAAGTATTCATAAACAGTTGCTCGGCAGGCAGACAGATCGACCCTTGTCCGAGTAGGGAAGGCGAAGGAGCCTTACCAGCATGGCTTGGTGTTCGCAGAGAGAGAAAAGGTGGGAGCCATGGAGGCAGCACCACATGGAGAATGGGAGAGGTGCTCTTGCAGGGAGAGCTCTTGCACACAGACACGGAAAGAGGATTTCGTGAAGTCAACAGTGGGAGAAATAGAGGAATAGATGGTGTATTGCAGGCAGGCAGATAGAAGGCCATGACAGAGATATGCTTTGAAATGTCACATTGACAAAGAACACGACCAGAACACAGAGTGATTGCAGTGAAAGTACATGCTACAGACACATTCAGGCACTGCCTGAATGTAGAATGCTGACACACAGAGAAACAAAGGAATGCTTAAAGTAACCATAGGGATTTGTATACGTCATGGAATAGTATAACCCGGGGTGTGGGGAGTTGCTGGCTCCAGCTGTTGGATTTTTTAGATGTTGATGGAGTTCGTTCGAGCTGGTTCTAGATGGTGATGGATGGAGTTTTGGATGGAGCTGCTCTCTTTGAGATTGGGAGATCGAGGGAGCTGACTCTGAGATTGAGGGAGAGGTGTCTTGGTGCAGCAGAATCTGATGGCTTTGGGAGATTGAGAGCTTGGCAAAGGCTTGTGGCAGGTCGAGTGACCTGACTGGCTGGTTGCATAATTAGTTTGAGATCGAGAGACACAGAGCTGGAGACCAAGGGAAGCAAATGGGAAGTATGGGTTATGGCCTAAACCTGATTGATTAGAACAGACACTCACAAAGAGCTTTGAGTTTAGGAAAGGGGGAATCAGACAGGGATTCTCTTAGATAGAGAGTGCGAAGTATGGTGTGGATTGGAGAAGAATGCTGAATGCTAATGCTTGCATTAGCTGCATTAGAATCACAGGTTTGCATCACAGGCTTGCATTAGAAGCCTGTAAGGCTTACAGTTATTCATAAAAGGTGCAAATTTGATATTTGCAAGATATATATATTGTTTTCATCACGCCTTACTGTGCATAAATAAATGTATTCTATTGTTATAATTGAATCGGTTAATGTTTTTTCTTTGTGTCTTATGTTATTGTGTCCATAGGAGTATGATAGGAATATATTGTTAGAAGTAATCTAGGAGTAACACAGTGCACATAGGCCCTGAGATACGAAAGCAGGGGGGTATAGTGAACCACAGCCCCCTCAGAGATTGTCTAAGATTGTCTAAAACCGGCGCATGATTGCCCAGGGGGGGCTAGACCATGGTAGGAGTTGTTTTACGACTCACAAAATGGCACCCGTAACGCAGGGCTTCAATAATGCTGACTGATAACATGGATTGCAGCTGGCTTGTTGGTCCACTTATCGTTTTGCAGCAGTTGAAGTTTGAACATCGTGTGCAGCTGTGTTTTGTTTTTTCTGTTAGTTGGTTGTGGGAATAGATTTTCATGTTTTGTGTTTTGTCTGTCTTCGGGTTATTATGAATTAGAGCATGCTTCGTCCACAGTGTTGTTCACCGTAGGAAGGGGAACGCAATTGTCTGACTGACCTTTGAATCCAGAATTTGAATTTTGGAAATGATCCAGAGCAGTATTTCATGACTGGCAACATTTTGGGAATAAATGTACATTTATTTAGCCGAGCTAGAGAAATATTTTTTTATTGAAGACGCTTGTGGCATTTTGTTTGTTTGGAAATCCGCAGAGACTGACACTTTTGAGAAAAATCTAACCTTTGTTTTGGGTTTCTATTGTTTGAAATTTGTGTGCACATTTTTGGCAAGCCAACGACTGTATCTGCATGTTTAGAGAAGTCGTGGAACTTGTTTTTTGAAACTCACTTGGGTGTCGTGAGGGTGAATAATTGAAACTGCAGAATGAGCTCATTTTTTAATGATTTGAAAGCAATAAGAAATCGGCTTAGAAATATGCTTGACGTCTGGGATGTATCACAGGCACCAAACATGAGGAAATTGAATAGTGAAATAGCTATGACAGAGATGACTTCATATATTGCTGATTTGCGAGCTGTAATATATTGTCTCAGAAATGTAATTAAAAACTGGGAAAATGTCCCAGCAGTATCAGACCCATTGATATCTTTGTCAACAACAGCAGTGATGGGCGGGAAAAGAGTTCCTAAAGATATGAATATTGTTCGTGGGGAGAAAGAGTTGCCTCAGAATAATACGAGATTGCATTTTTGACAGACACGAAGAGAGTGCATAGAGGGATTGCCTATGAAGATTTGAGGCATTGTGAAACTGTAACATTGGAGACACCTTTGCATGAAAACAGTTATGTGCATGAAGGTAGTTATGTGAAGATCTTTGATTTGAATAGAAATTACATTTGTGATGACATATTTGGCAGTAACAGTATTGTGCCTATGTTATCGAGTGAGAAAAATATTTTGTCTAATGACATTGAAAGTGGGATAGCATTGAAGGAGAATGTGAATCATGCTAATCGTGCTATATTTGGATGTTCTCAGAGTTTGCATTCTTGGAATTTCTTTAGTTTGAATGAGTGCATGGATCGTAGGATTGTTGATGTTTTGCAGAAACATCGCGCAGACTGTTTATTTGAAGTGAAGGAATGTTGTTTGAATCTGAATAATATTGCATATGCGAGAGGCAGTGTTTGTTTGAATTAAATTGATTTGTTTTTTCAACATGGAGTTATTCAACTTTGTGAATATATAATGATGAAAAAAGGGGACAGTGTGGCTAGAAGACATGGAAATGCAGGACGTGGAGTGCAATTGAATGAGAGATATGCAGTTGTGCAGCATTTGAATGTGCAATTCTTGAATGTGAAATTTTTGGAGTACGTGAAATTAGCTGTTTTGTTTTGATTTGAAAAAGATAGAGATGGAGGCAGGAGTCATGCATTAAGCATGCATGCATTAAGCAGCTTGGAGGGACAGGCATAGTTAGACTGATGCACCGACACATTGATAGAACTGACTGAGACACTGAGAAACTAGCATTGGTGTCTTTTGAGAGACATGGGGAGTTAAGAACTAGCTATGTGCACTGCAACGCACAATGAGAAATGCTGTTTTGTTTTTGGCTTTGAAAACATCTGAATCTGATAGAAGACTGATACTTGCACTTTTGTTTTTGTTGCATGACATCTGGAGAAGACACCTTGACCAGACCGAGATCGCATCGATGACTGACCAGATTGCATCGCAGGAATTGACCAGACCATGATTGGCAGCAGCATGATGACTGAAAGCAGCATAACCAGAATGATAGACTGACCAGACGAGATTGACCAGACCTTGATGACCGTCTGTTCGTGAACCGTGATGGCTGACACCTTGTGACTTTGCATCATGGCTGTTTGTTTGCAGTAATGATGAGACATTGGCATCTGACCTTTTCCTATGCTTTGCAGCAGCACTCTTGGGGAATGCCGACCGAGCGATTTGAGGACTTAGGGTGTGGCTGTGCCCATGGCTGTGCTCTGAGAATGTACCCAGAAAACCTGCTTGTTACCAGACTTCGTGTCATGACACCTATTGCCATTGAAAGTGAAGATCGTGACTGACTGTA
Source organism: Ambystoma mexicanum (assembly GCF_040938575.1). NCBI lineage: Eukaryota > Metazoa > Chordata > Amphibia > Caudata > Ambystomatidae > Ambystoma > Ambystoma mexicanum. Next base: position 560,175,979 of record NC_090925.1, read on the forward strand.
CAGAGAGAATACACCTTGCAGCATTCTGTGCCAAGAGACAGAGAAAGAGCAGTGAAGATGTTCAGCAGCGCAATGGAGAAATCGTTTGTGAGCTATTTTGTAATCTGCAGTAAGAAGAGAATCCATTTGGAATGCCTTACCTTGTGAACCAGAACCAGACACAAGTTTGGGCCTGAGGAGAAAGAGAGAAATGGGAATGAGCAGGAAGACGCGCTCTGAAAGCATTTGAATTGCCAACTTTGTTGGAAACGCAGTGAAGCTTTGTCTCTTGAGTGAAAGAGATAGAGCATTGATCCATGGTGCTTTGAAATTTGCACTTGCATTCAATGTTGGCTGGTCCCTCATTTGAAGAACATGGGACTGGCATGGCATGAGCTGGAATACTGGCAATAGCATGAACTGGCAAGGAAGGAGAGAATTTGAAGCTGGAGGTGGGCCTATGGAACAGGGCCACAGTGCATGGAATTGCCACTTGAGAGTTGCCATCTGCATTGTTTTGCACTCGCCTTTGTTCCCACTTCTACATGTTGGGAATAGAGGCCTGGGGAAAAGGGAGCGTATGAGCTGTATCAATTGAAAGTTCTGAGATGCGGTTTTCCCGGTGCTATCTTTGAAAAAGTGAATAACCAGTGATGATCACCCCATGGGGACAAATGGGGTGCATATGGTACCGACACACTTGATGCTTGCTCCTTCCTTTTTGGAGCTCTGTGAAAAATCTCATTAGCTTGCTGCCATTTATTCAGCAGGCCAACCTGAACTGGCTTGAACACTTTTCTGCTACCTGAACATTGAAAACCTTTGCTGAACACATTACCCGATTTGTGAACACTTGCTTCGTTGACACTTGCTTTGTTGACATTCCTTGGCTGAAACCGTTTCATTAGAACTGGATTTGTACTGACTTGGATTTGCGCGCAGATGTGAGGGCACACATACCTCATGTGAGAACCTGGAAATAACTTGGACTGGAAATATAAATGAATTGGCCTATATGACCAATATACTGGATGTATACACTGATATGTATACATTGATCTGTAATGACATACACTTGTGAAAGTGATACTGCATTTTGTGCTCGACACATTGAACTGGAAACACCTGAATCCACAGTACACATGCATTGATTCTATGCATTGCATTTTTATTTTGAATTACACTGAGTGCAAGTATTCGTAAACAGTTGCTTGGCAGGCAGACAGATCGAACTTTGTCCGAGTAGGGAAGGCAAAGGAGCCTTATCAGCATGGCTTGGTGTTCGCACAGAGGGAAATGGTGGGGGCCATGGAGGCAGCACCACATGGATATTGGGAGAGGTGCTCTTGCAGGGAGAGCTCTTTCACACAGACACGAAAAGAGGAATTTGTGAAGCCAACAGTGGGAGAAATAGAGGAATATATGGTGTATTGCAGGCAGGCAGATAGAAGCCATACGGAGATATGCTTTGAAATGTCACATTGACAAAGAACACGTAGTGATTGCATTGAAAGTACATGCTACACAGACATTCAGGCACTGCATGAATATAGAATGCTGTCAAACAGAGAAACAAGGGAATGCTTAAAGTAACCATAGGGATTTGTATACTTCATGGAATAGTATAAACAGGGGAGAGGGGACTTACTGGCTCTAGTTGTTGGAGTTTTTAGATGTTGATGGAGTTCATTCGAGCTGGTTCTATATTGTGATAGATGGAGTTTTGGATGGAGCTGCTCTCTTTGAGATTGAGAGATCGAGGGAGCTGACTCTGAGATTGAGCGAGAGGTGTCTTGGTACAGCAGAATCCGATGGCTTTGGGACATCGCGAGCTTGGCAAAGGCTTGAGCCAGTTCGAGTGACCTGACTGGCTGGTTGCAGAATTAGTGGGAGATCGAGAGACACAGAGCTGGAGACCAAGGGAAGCAAATGGGAAGTATGGTTTATGGCCTACACCTGACTGATTAGAACAGACACTCACAAAGAGCTTTGAGTTTGGGAAAGGGGAAATCAGACAGGGATTCTCTTGGATAGAGAGTACGAAGTATGGTGTGGATTGGAGAGGAATGCTGAATGCTGACACTTGCATTAGGCTGCATTAGAATCACAGGCTTGCATTAGAAGCCTGTAAGGCTTCCAGTTATTGCATGGCATTGCTAGTAGATTTGCACCAGAAGCATAAAAGGTGCAAATTTGATATTTGCAAGATATATATATTATTGTTTGCATCATGCTTTGCTGTGCATAAATAAATGTATTCCATTGTTATAATTGAATCAATTCATTTGTTTCCTTTGTGTCTTATGTTATTGTGTCCATAGGAGTATGATAGGAGTATGGTGTTAGAAGTAATCTAGGAGTAACACAGTGCACATAGGCCCTGAGATACGAAAGCAGGGGGTATAGTGATCCACACCCCCGAGGAGATTGTCTAGGATTGTCTAAGAACGGTGCATGGTTGCCCTAGGGGGGCTAGACCATGGAAGGAATTGTTTTAGGACTCACAGTATGATGTGTTATCGTATTTTAAGCACTGCCTAAGTTCATTTCTCATTAGGCATTTCCTTATCAAAATCTCGAGATCAATGGTGTGTTTAGGTTTAAAAGCGTAGTTATGTAGCCCCTGTTATTTTTCAACAAATTGAGTCATGGAATGTACTGGATTCCACTGCCACCTTGTGGTTCCAATGAGGACTACATTATTTTTGGATGCAACAAAGAGCAACTTCACCAAATCATGATCACTCTGCCCTTTAGGGAGCACCTGTAGTGAGACTGCACATCTGCACATATTAGCGGACACAAAGAAATAGTCTAATGTTGAGTTCTGGCAATTTCTTCTCCATGTGGGTTTCACCGGCTCATCTCCTTTTATATTTCCATTTAGCATTGCCATATCTCTTGTTTCTATTTCATTACACCATTTGGATTTCACATCACATTTTCCACCTTTTTCATGGGCAGTTGTACATCTAGTTTCTAAACAATTGATATTTAGATCAAAACACAGGATGATATTTGGAGAAGTCTATTCTTGATTGATTTCATCAATTAATGTCGTAACTTTATCGATGAATGTGGTTGTCACAGCAGCTGTGTATTAGCAATAGAGATTCATTATGTAGATAGTCCCATTTACTGACTTAGGTTGTCGTTTGCGAATAACTGTTGTGGTCTGGATGTACAGAGATATATTCTTTGAGTTAATGATCCTGTACACAGAGCTTTTTCTTGCCAAAGTATAAAGACCCGCTATCAGTCTACCCTATTGTTTCTTGATGGCCGGGTTTATAGCAATTTCGAACTCATCTGAAATTGGGCACTTCTCAAGCCATGTTTCCTATAGGCACGCTAATTCCAAACCATCAAGTCAATTTGATTGAAGAAGATGTGAAAATCCTCTAGTGTTCCAGGATCAGATGGCATGTATGATTTGGTTATGATTTGATCCCCTTTGTTTTTACATTAGCTCTGGTTTTGGCCTGTTAAGGCTTTAGCCAGCCAATCCCAGTTGTTAGAATCGTGTGCTACGTTCCAGTTTTCTTTACTACTTTCATTTTCATTAAGTTTTATTTTACCGCAGTCAAAAGTGATTTTAATACGTTCTCCTAATTGGGCTTCTTGAGGTCACTTATGGGCTTGCTCCCAAGAATGATCCATCTTCTTGTCCAAATTGAGTGTCACGTGACTTTCAGATTTCCCTTATGTTCTTTATCACTGGATTTGTTTTCAGTTATAGCACAAGAAACATTATGGCTATTAGGTTTATCTGCACTTTGAAGGATAAAATCATGTGGTGTTTCAGATATGTCAAAGCCCAGAGATAAAAGCAGTGGTGCTGCCTCTAACATAATATTGCATATTATTCTGGAGTTGATATGCAGCCTGACTCTGTCATTCCGTGGTTCTTTAATAAACTCACTGTTTTTATGTCATTTGATTCGATATTTCCTAGATTAGGGACATGATTTAAAAGCAGTAAGACATTATTTTGATTCAAAATGAGACCATCCTTGGTTGGTGTAATAGGTTCCAATATTAAGAAATAGGCAGTGTGAGGGTGTTTCACTAGTGCTGTTTGGCCACGTCTAGTCTTTATACTCCCCTGCCAATTGTTTACATCATTTTGTTGTAGTCGATTCTTGAAAAATGAAGATTGTTGATTAGGCTTTGGAATTACAACAGGACATGTGTCAGAGTCTTCAATTCTATTTATGGAAACATTGTCTGTGAACACTATTTTGGATGTATTCATCACCTCAGTATTTGCAAGTTGTTTCAATTTTTCTCCTAGTGTGATGAAGATTGGTTTCGGAACATTAGGTGGTTTTACTTGTTCAGGTGGATTGGGCAATATCAAAGTGCATACTCGCCATGCACTTGCTCCCTTCATCATCTCAACTCTTTGTTGGCTGCCCCTTGGAAGCGGACGTGCTGGAAACAGTTCTGTTTCCAGCGCTTCCGCTCCAGATCGTGACATACCGCCATGGAAAGGAGAAGGGTCTATGTGTAGTCCCTTTTCCCTTTCTATAGTGGCCATTTTGTTGGTTTTCTTTTTTGACTATTTCCAATGGCCACCATGAAAAGCGAGAATGGACTACGTTCTCCCGTCCTTGGTGGCCATTTATTTATTTATTCTTCTTTGCAAAACGCACAACCAAGAAAATTGCTTTTAGTACCCCAGTCCAACGGTCCGGGGTACTAATAGCAATAATCTCCTTGCCAGGGAGGGGACGTTACTGAGTCAGGAAATTCCCCCAGGGGCCTTCGTTAAGGCCCTTGCTTTGCTCGGGCTTGTATGCAAGGGCCTTGGGGCATTACCTGACCCGGTAAATGCCCCCTCTCCCCGGCTCAGGGATTATTGCTTAATTAACTCTGTTCAGCCCATTAGGGATGGAAATAATTGCATAATCAACATGCATATATGTTGTCAATGTTGACTGCATACTTAGGTCATTATTCTCTTCTGCTTTCCCTCCCTTATAAATTAGGCACTGAAAACAAATCTAGTTGAAGCCTCATTATATGCAAACTAAGTCAATAAAGCTGTGTCTCGGATTATGTGATAAATCAAAAAGTATTACACAAATAAAGAATTAACTTCACTAACGTTAACACGCAAAGATGTTGCAGATGGCAGAAGATATAGGGGCAGCTGCAAGGAATGGGACGTACTGGTACTTGCCCCAATGCTGCCACAATGGCATATTTGGAAATAAATATGGGCAAAAAGAAACAGGTTTTTAAAAATTACATTAAAAGCTTGACCTTTTCCTCTGCTTGGCAACACTCTACCATCCAATAGAGACACTCCTTTATCCAGCATGGTAACTTTGTTTTATGATATGATATGGCATTTGTTAAGCGCCTATATACAAGTGTTTCAAGGCACGACGAGGCAAGGAAGGGGGAACAGAGGGAGGACAAAGACATCAATATTACTAGGCCAAGTGACTTTGAGATTTCGCAAGTGCAGGGGAGGGTGGAGGCGAAAAGTGCCAGGGGCAAGGGGAAGGGGAAGTGCTGTACATGGGGTCAAAACAATAACAAGTAGTGCGACTAGCAGGTGGCAGGTGCAAGGGTAAGTGCAGACAGCAGTTGTCCAAAAGTGCAGGTAGGTGGACTGTAGGATTCCAGATACAGACCCAAGTGCAAGGGGTGCCGGGAGATAGTGCGGGTGTGCAACTGGGTGGGTAGGGACCTAGGCCCGAAATCAGAGGTTAGCCAGGTGACCAGTGCAGTATCAGACAGGAAATCAGTAGGGGAGAAGAAGAGAGAAGGCAGCAGCAAAGAGGAAGGTCTTGAAGTACTTGCAGTAGCGGAGATGTTTCTCCTTGAGTTTCATAGAGGCAGAGGGAGGCCCCAGCGGAAGAAGGAGATCTACCACCAACTTGTTGCTTGGAGAAGCAACTGATCATGAGGGAGTTGGAGGTGGAGGAGCCAAGAGCTCGATTAGGAAGGTATTTACGAAGAGAGAGTTGGAGGTTTTAAGGACCAAGGTCCCAGAAGGCCTAGTGGAGAATGCAGAGAGGCTTGAACATAATCCTTGTAGCCACTGAGAGCCAATGCAGAGATTTCAGTGCTGGAGAGATACGATCCCTGGGCTTCAGGCCAAGGACAAGTCTTGCAGTCTTGTTCTGGATGAGTTGCAGAGGGTGGGGAGTAGAAGCAGGTAGATTCAGAAAGTGGCTGTTGCAGTAGTCCATCCTAGAAAGAATCAGAGCTCTAGAGACAATTAGCTTCTGGTGGAAGGAGAGGAAAGGAAGAATACATATGAGGAGGTGAAGTTGGTAGTTTGACTTCTTAGAGATGTTAGAGATGTGAGGAGAAAAGGAGAGTCTGGGGTTGAAGATGACCCTGAGGTTCTTAGCCGCACAGGTGGGAGCAGGAAGAGCGCTAAGGGAGGCCAGTCATAGAGGGACAGGAAAGGAGGGTGCAGATGTGCTGATGAGGAAAATCTCCATCTCACTGGCATTAAGGCAGAGATCGTTGGTGGCACACCACTCCTAGATAGCAGACAGACAGTAAGACATGAGAGAAGGGGAAAAGGTGGCACGGGGGAGCCTGAAAACAAGCTTATTATCATCCTCATAGCACTGAAAGTTGGAGCAGAGAGCGGCAATGTGGTGGGCAAGAGGTGCAGAGTATTGGTTGAACAGCCAGGGAGAGAGGTTAGATCCCTGGGGAACACCACAGGTAGAGAGTGAGATAGAGGAAAGGAAGGACCCAAGTTGGACCTGGGAGGGTCAATCAGAGTGGAATCAATTCAGCCAGGCCAGGGCCTGATGGGTTATACCCAGGCATCATGGAGACGATTGTGCAGGATGGCATGGTTGACAGTGTCAAAGGCAGAAGAGAGATTGAGTAAGATGAGGACAGAGGGGAGTTTAGAATCAAGGTTAGAGAGCAGGTCTTCACAGATTTCCAGGAGAGCAGCTTCCGTGCTTCTGGCTACTCTGAAGCCAGACTGATAGAAATGGAGACAACCAACAGATTCAGTGTGAATATTAAGCTGGGAGATGGTCAGCTTTTCCAGGAGTTTGCCCAGGAAAAGAGTAATGGAGATCGGGTGATAGTTAGCCGGGCAGGAGGGGTCGGTTGAGGGTTTCTTGAGAAGAGGGTGCACAAGAGAGTGCTGCAGGGGGAAGGGAAAGCTCCAGTGGTGAAAGAATGGCTGAAGAACTCAGCCAGGGCAGGAGTGGGGGAGTCAATGTGGTCCTTGATGGTTTTGGAAGAACAGGGAAGAATCTGTTTTGACAAGACTTTCATAGATCAGACTTGTCTAGAAACCTCATCAAGGGAAAACAGAGGAAAGGAAGAGAAAGAGAGAGGAGAGGTGGCCACAGGGGGGCAGAGGTAGAGGAGAGAGTAGAGGGAGGAGGAGGAGAAGACGAGCGGGTGGACAGGATGTCCTCGGTTTTATAGATGAAATAAGAAGCCAGGGAGGTGGAGAGGGTCTGGGAGGGGACAGGAGAGGTAGAGAATGCAGCAGGATTAGCCAGCTCCTTGCAGATTTTAAAGAGTTTGGTTGAGTTGTTAGATGCCGCAGAGACGTGGGTTTGGATGTGGGCTCTCTTCCTAGTGCGGACATAGAGCCGATATTGCCTTCGGAGCAGACGGCAGGCCAGTTCGTCAGAGGATGCACAGGAAGCTAGCCATTGCCTCTGAGCCACCCAGCACTTTTGTTTAAGGGTGACGTGGTCAGAGTCATACCAGGAGTTGCACTTGGCTTTGGGCTTCAAGCGGATCCTCATGACAGGGGCAAGAACATCAACAGTATCAGAGATAGAAGAGTGGAGCATGGAAAGGGCTGTGTCAGGATGTGCGTCAGCCAGAGGAGGAGGGGAGGGAGAGAAAGTGGCAGCGAAAGCCTAAACTGACACATGCTTCATGGGTCAGTGCTGGAGCTGGCTTGGCCTGAGGAGTAGAGAGAGAGATGGGAGGAAAGGAAAAAGTGATCACTCCAGGAGAGAGGAGTGGAGAGGGGGATATAGAGGGGGGGTCTGAGGAGAGCAGAACATCCAGTGTGTGCCTTGCAGAGTTAGTCAGGCCAGAGGGGAGAATAGAAAGAGAGAGAGAGTTTCAGAAGTCACAAAAGAGTGCAGAGGAGGGACAGGAAGCCTCTAGGTGGATGTTAAAGTCTCCAGGAAGGAGGGGTTAAGTGGCCCAGGCAAGGAGGGAGGAGAAGAGGTCCACCCACTCAGAGAGAAAGGAGGTGATCTGACCAGGTGGCCGATAGATAGTAGCCATGGTAAGAGAGTGGCCAGGATAGAGAGAGAACCTGCAGACAAGGCATTTGAAGAAGAGTAGGCCTGCATAGGAATGACAGAGGAAGGAATCCACTCCGGGAAGATTAATGCTACACCGCCTCCAGAACGGTTGGATCTGGGCGCGGGGAGGATTTTGTAGCCATCAGTGAGGAGAGTGTCAAATCTCGTGACATAGATGGCCGTGAACTATGTCTTGGTAAGACCAAGGAAATCAAGATTAAGTTCTTCCAGGAGGCGGCAAATGTCAGAGGAGGGTTTGACAGCTGAGCGAGAGTTGAGAGTGGCAATATGGAGAAGGTTGCCAATGTTGAAAGACTTCCGGGGGAGGGGTACAAATCAGAGGTATGCCCTGTGGAGGTGCAGGAGGAGCCCGAGGGGGGAGTCAAGGAAGCTGAAGAAGAGAGAGAAGGGACAACAGGAAAAGAAAGTAAATTGATGAGGCGCAGGGAGCATCTATTAAAGAGGAGAAGGTTGGCCTGAGGCCTTGGACCAAGACGGTGCCATTGAGGTAAACATTAATGATTACCTTAGAGAAGTGGAAGGGGGCCAGGAGGGCCTCCCACCGGGTGCCACCATTAATTGGAGAAGAAGAGACAGGTGAGAGCTCAGAAACCATATGAAGAGTCCATAGGTCTGGCAATGGAATGACAAAGAGGATGTCGGTGAGGGTCTGTCTGGATGAAGCAATGGCATAGGAGTCAGCGATAGGTGGGCCTGGGTTTTAGACCAGGATATCCTTTTTGAACTTCTTCCTACCAGGCTTAGTGAGGAGAGCAGGATAGTCAATAGAGAAGCAGTTTGAAAAGATAGAAGAAACAGAGAGCACCATAGAGTAGGTGGGGGAGAGAGGAAGAGGGGTGGAGGTGAAAGGTGAGGGGATGACACTAGGGGAGGAGACAAGGATATGTGCAAACAGTCGAGACAGAAAGGGACAAGACAATAGTGAACGCTTGATTAAGTAGACAAGATCTCAGATGGAAGAGCAGGCAGAAAACAAGGCAGGCTGGTAATCAAATCAGTTTACCAGGGCATCAGGAACAGAGCAGCCATTAAAAAGAGAACCTAGAGGAGGGTGGAGCACAGCAGAACACAGACACATATACAAAAGAGCAAAGCAGTCAACAAACGTACAACTAGAAGAAGGAAGAATGCAGCAGAACACAAAACAATACAATGCAAAACAGGGCAGTCAATGTGGAAGAGCAAAGGGGGCGCGTGGGTGCAGGAGGCTGAAGAAGGGCGGGCCTGAGGCACACGCTATAGGGAGTTACAAGGGACCATGTAGTCAGGGAGGCGTTGCTGCGAGCGAACCGCACACATGCTGCAGCGTGAGAATATTACTTTTACAAATACACAACTTTCTGTGCCAATGAGCACCTGTCCGCACCCCAGCACCGGAGAAGTTGATGTTGGCATTGCCTGATGAAGGTGGGGATGGCCTGTGGGGACAGAGGGAGTAAACACATGTTGGTGCATGCTTACCTGCTGTCTTGGCAGGGCTTTGGTCCCTGGGTCCTCCGGGTCTGAACAGGAATTGCCCTTTTCTTCATCTGCCCTTCGCTTCGGATGTCGGGTGGGAGACACCCTTGATATAAGAGTTAAGAGCAGAAAGGAAGAGGTAGGGCTAAGAAGGTGGGTGTTGCTTAGGCCAGGTGACCTAGATCCACTTGCACCTGCTCCCCATCTGCAAAGGGAAAGATGCTGGAGGGTTCTGTTAACTGTGACAGTACTATTACTGGCAATGGAAATGTCAGTTAACAGAACTTTCCGATTACTAAGGAGCCAAACAAAAGAAAGCGTATACTACACTTATTATACCATACAGTGAAATCAAAAACGGAGACTCTTTTTGAAGCTGGGACAATGGGCCTCATTATGATTGTGGTGGTACACTGACAACGGTGCCGGTTTTCCTGCCGGCGCTGTTGTCACTGTACCGCCAGATTACGAGTTCTGCTCGCGGGTGCAGCTCTGCACGCCTGGACAGGGGGCTCAAATGGGAATGGGGACGTACCGGCTCTGGCTCCCACGCAAGGGGAGTTACCGGGCCCGCCGAGGTCGGAATGGCCCGGTGATTCCCCTTTCGTGGGAGCCGGTTACCTCCAACCTCGTAATGAGGCCCAATGTCTAAAATAGAAAAATAAGATAGTTGGACCTTCTTCTCTGAGGGATTTCAAGTGATCCTTGATTTCATATTTATTTTGGAACTGTAGAGGTTTTTCAGCTGTTTCAACAAATCATGTAAATGTTCAGCGCCTTGAAGCTATTTAGATGGAATATCTGTGTTTTATAGATAAATAAACAAACAAAAGAAAGTGGTCTATGTGCAGAATGTTTGATAGCTGTCCACAGCAAGACACCAACACATGCCCCATTATACTCAGAGATCATGCTAGCCCCTTCCCCCTCCCGTGCAGTATGCTTTGTTTATAGCCCACACACTGGAAGTATGTAATTGTGAGAATACACGTTTCAGCCCAGGGTTGGTCCACGCCTGTAATGTCAAAATCAAATGTCACTGCTAAAAGGAATACATGCACTTGTTATTTCTAGTGTGGGTTGGGGGATACTCCCAAGGTCTGGGTTCACCCCCATTTCACACCGACAAGACATAAACATTCTCGTATGATTCAGAATTTCGAGCGCAAATACATTTTAAAACCAGTCTCTGGCTACATTGATAGCCTCCAGGTTTTTGCAAGTTCACTTAATTGCTGTTATTGTTATTAACCCTATTAAACTGTCCATGCATTGCAGGTTAATACTCAGAGGACGTCTGCTCATTGTCTGTTTTCTCTGTAATTCACTGTGTGCCTGGAGAGCCGTGGTTGATATCGCACAACATATTAACAACTAATTCAGGTGCACAAAGCTGTTGAGTCGAAGATCCCACCACAGTGGGCAGATTTTGAGCACATTCTGCCGAATGCCGGTTTCCAGCAGTTGGCTGGCACAGAACAGGGCACATCACGCACAAAACTGTAGTGCATTATAACTAAAGGGTAAGCCTGGATCCCCTGTTGTTGAGCATATTGGCTTTCCACTCCAGGACAATCTTTATCTTGGGAAATCTATAGATTTTAATTACTGTGCTGTTTGCTTTGACGTGCATCCTGCCAGGCTCTTCGCTTTTTCCAAGGATTAGAATCCTCGTTGTGTCTATCCTTCTGTACCCAGTAGTGTCAAAATCCAGGCTTTATGAGTCTGCAGGGCCATGTTTCCATCTTACAAGGGTATATTATATACATCACGCACTTTTTTAAATTTCTTGACATGAATGGACTGAGTCGTTTCAACACATTGGGCCTCATTACGAGCATGGCGGTAACCTTGCCTGTATGGCAGGCACAGCTACCGCCATGCTCGCTACCGGCACCGCCATCCGCGATTGGGAAATAACCGGCCCATTACGAGATGAGTGGGCTGGTAATTGTCCATTTGTGGGAGGCGGTAATGCCAGGCTCCAGATCCCCATTCTGCCCGATAGGGCAGAATGGGGCTGGGGAACATGGATGTAAGACCTGGCGGGCTGTCAGGAACCCGCTAGCAGAACTCGTAATGAGGCAGACCGGTATGAAAGGTGCCGGTGCCTTACCAGCACCATTCATACCGCGGCCGCCAGCCTTATAGTGAGGCCCATTGTGCAATCATAGTGTTAGGCAAGATTGTGTGCAGTAACCCTGTGGGAGACCACATCAGTCTTTTCCTCTTCGTATTAGGTAACACACCTATTGATATTGGTCTGTACTACACAAGTTGGTAGAGTGACTGGAGGGGTAAATGTGAGCTGTTGAGCTGTAGCATCGAACTCCACACTTACAAGTATCCAAATAGTACTTACACTCAAGGTTTTCTAGCTAGTAAAATAATGATTTATTTATTTAACAGTCAGTTTTAAATAAGCCTTCTTGAAAAGGGGCAGTGTGCAACAATAAAAATACACTTTGTAACACATTCTCAGAATCATGATAAGCAAGTAGATACTCTTTAGAGATGCTTCATGCGCATTTCCAACACCCTGAGTGGACTTTAATTACTAGGACAGTATTGGTATTTATATATCACTTTTTGCAAAATTCTGAGGTTTTGGAAAAGGCAAAGGTTAGGGAAGGCAAAAGTTTAACAGGTTCTCAGAGCATGTGAGCACTTTTCAATCTCCCAATGAAGTGTAGATAGAATCTTTCCCAGCAATATTAGTTAAAGCAATGTAAACCAATGTATCACCTATGAGGGGCAGTTAGAATCAAAGTTAAAGGGTCAGAAGAGTCTGTAGGAAGCCAGGACAGCCAAAGTCAATTTGAACAATGTCTGTGGAGCTGAGGCACTTCTCAGATAGCACAAAAGTCTTTCACAAAGTTAGAGAGTTTGTAGAAAATCACTGTTGGGCCACAAGCTGTTAGGCTTGTGAAAGTCAGAGCTGAGGTCAACTCTTCAAAAAGCAGCTATTGCAAATCTCAAGTGAGATAATGCAAGCTACAGACAAAAGAGGTAAATACCCCTTAGTCAGCACAGTACCTTAGGTTAGAAGAAGAGGATCCAGCTGGCTTCTGTTCTCTTTGCAGTGCTGTAGATCCTGGGTTCCTGTGCCTCAGTCGTGGGGAAAAGAGGGAGGATGTCTGGAGGACTCCTGCACTGCAGTTTGAAGGTCCTCTAAGGCTACTGGCTCTTTTCAGTTCAGCAGCACTTTGTGGTTTCAGCTAGGGGCAAATAGCACCACTGCAGATAATGGACACTTCATGGGTTTCCTTCACTCCTTGCACCTAGCACTCTGGTGAGGTGACTCGCACTTGGGTCATCCTGCTTTGGGAGGGTCCTCAGGATCTTCCTTGTGTTTCGGTCCGGCTTAAAGATGATGCGAATGTGGATTTCTCAACCCCTGGCACTCGCTTCAAGCAACAGCAAAGAAGTACAGCCAGTCAGGGAAGGTCTTCGAGCAAAGTTTTTCTTGGGGTTAGTTGGTCCCACCAACCCAAGGGAAGAGGTCCTCCTTTCCGGAGCTTCTCTAGTCAATTCAGAAAAACAGTTTCAGCACAGCAGCAGGGCTTTGTCAGGCAGTTCAATGGTCCAGGAGGATGATTCCTTCATCAGATGTTTCGTCCAGTGGTTGACTCTGTCTTCAGTTCAAGAAACCTTGCCTTTTATGCAGGTTTCTCCCATTCAAGCAAAGCCTAGCTGTCACTGACAGTAAACCATCCAATCAGCACTGGTTGCATTCAGGTAACCAAGGAGACTAAGGACAGGGAATTTTCGGGCAACTCCCTCACTTCCTGCCATGCCAGACATGCTGGAGCCAGAGACAGGCCTCAGTACTGAAGCCCGCCAAAGGCAAAATTAGCAAAAGGTTTAAACCTGGTTTGGCATGCAGAGTAAAACCGAAGAAAGACCTCACAAACAAGAAATGGAGAAAAAAGAAGACCAGGGCCAATTTGACATAATGGTTAACCCACCCACGGGTACGATTCTGCAGCTGAGGATTTAGCCTGCGGTAGAAAATCAAAATGGTAGGAAAATTAAACCACTGCCACAAGCCATTAAAAGAAGTGAGGGTAACATAAAACATGTTACATGAGTAAGTAGGTAAAAGGGCTACGAAGTAACCCACAGCACTCCACATAAAATGGAGTGTGCTGGACCTACATAGGAAAATGTAAGTAAAGTCAATTTCACTTTTCTACTCTTGGGAACAGTAGTTCACCCAATAGAAGGTATTTAAACCTTAAGAGAAATCTAACGGATTTCTCTGTGACACTGCACTGAATGTGCTGTGTGTCACCATCCAAAAAGTAGATGCCTATGGAGTTTGTCAGACTCCAAAAACAAAGGAAATACAGAATCCAAAATACATGAGAGAGTGAAAAAAAGGTCTCATTCCCTCTAGGATAAAAATTAAAAAGTCCTAAAGTCCAGCAAAAGAGCTCGGGGTCTCTAAGGTTGAAGGGAATTAGCACAGAAATTAAAATTCTCCCTAACACATAGGCAGGAAGTTAATTGAAAACAATGGACATTTATAAAGCATTGACATGGGGCCTTATTTGTATTTTTGTCATGCTTGGTGTCAACCTTATCTGATCCACAAATTAAAAACGTTTTCTTTTTTTTTTACTGAACCGTCATTAATGGAAGCACTTGTACTGGTTTCATAACACCTTCTAGTAAAGCAATTAAGCTCAGTTGTTCCAACTACATATTTCCGATTGTGCAATGGGCGTGTTCTAATATTAAAGCTGCAAACTCAAGCATCAATTGTTCATACTTCATGCATAGTCCTACAATGCAAGGCAACCAAGATACACACATGGACATTTCTAAAGTCATATAGAAACTCCCTAGTCTTGCTGTAATAAACCCATAGCAGCAAAAGAGGTGCTCTGGCAGTGTGTTGGTTTCATCCATATAGCAATGCAGAATACATTTCTTAGCTCTCTGTTTTGTTCACACGTACAGGCTTATGCGCACATACACACACACACACACACACACACACACAATGCATCCACACACACCAATCACATGGACACACACATTTTCATAGATACCACACATACATCAAACACAACTTCATAAAAAAAGCATTGACATATTATTGGCACTCCACAAGCATGTGTCAGCCACTACCATCCTTTGTCCACATACTTACCTTTTGGCAAACATCAGCATCATATGTCCACGCATGTGCGTCATAATCAGCGATAGACATCAAACAATATAATATCAAATGCCCTGGTAATCATATCAAATTCGATGCTTACATGAAATGTCAAAGTACCCACCCAATGGTTAGGGATTTCAAATATGCCTGTGTATGGCATTATTCTACTGCACTCTGGTGACAAAGAAGAGACAGGTGATATACATATTCTTAAAAATAGTCACACGCACACACTCTTGCAAGGTGCAAGAAACATAATTGAGGCCATGAAATAAAATAAACTTAGCAATATAACACCCAAGTCACCTGGGCCTCTATGTACTGACATGCTCACCAGGTGAAAAGGTGCACATCACACAGTCCAAAACAAGAAAGGGAAACAGCATCAAGGCAGAAACTAGTAGTAATAATTTAAATTTTATTTATGCTTATCATGGCATACGTTTTAGGCTCAAACATTTCTTTCATGCAAGGCAAGTGTTACTTTGTAATACTTTGTGTACAAAGGAAAGAGGACTGTCTTGCTCAACTCTAAACTGGCCCCACTGTTTACATATGTTCAAGGAGCAGTAACTTATTGACTGTGATATTGCTGAATAACATTGTGTTGGTAACATTATAAGGTTTGAACATGGTGCCTAACTTCGGATAGATTCCTATGCACATTGTATGTATGCAGTTAATGAAGTAAACAGAAAATGTGTATGCATATTTTTTACCATTTTAAATCAAATGACCCACTAGTTCGCTCACTTCATTATTCTGATATGTTTAGGTGTGGATTACTTTGGCATATGTGTAATGTGTGGGTTTATGGACAGTGGATAATATCTGGGTGCATTGCATTGTGTGGGGGCATGTGCATGACCACTGTGTATGTTTACTGTTAGTGTACATGGTGTGTGCATAAATGTGTAGTGTGCAGGTCCAAGTTGTATCGACTTCTAGCTATGGAATATATTTACATTTTCTGTATTTGATTAATTTATGGAAAAATATACCTTTTCTAACATCCGCCAAACTCCAGTCAGAAAATCCCACTACACAATCTGGAATAACAACCAGACTGTTTTGTTAGCTGAATATTATGTTTTATTTAAAATAATAGAACAAGAAATTAAAAATAGACAGCTTGCGTACAGAAAAGAAAGTTCAATTTACCGGCTATTGTCTCACTAAGGTTGATATTCACAATAAAGTATCAGATGTATTATGCATAATCATATCAACATCCATACATATATGTAATCAAATTTAAAAAACAAATCTAGATAAAAATGGGATTTTCTAATATCTTTGGAAACTCGAAAGTAACCCCTTAATTTTCAGTTTCAAATTATACATAACTGAGAAAGGAAAGGTTCAAATTGTATGAGGACAATCACTTTATTGTTTGCTTATCAATCCTTGGAAATCTGTGTTACTGTCAGAGACAAATATGCCTTGCACAATTATAGGTTCCGGTATCATATATTTTAAATATACTTTAACAAGGTTTAATGTACATGCCCTATCCTCCATGTAGTGACACTGATTGTCGACATGGTTCCCCCAAATTATAAATATGCCTTGCATGATTATAAATTCTAGGATAATCTATTTTACATGTACTTTCACAAAGTTTAATTTACTGGCCCCATGTAGTGATATAGATTGTCGACATGGTTAATGCAAATTTCTTTTAATTGCAATCTGGTGTTTCATTAATTCATGGTGTTTTCATCCAAATGCTCTGGGGATATTCAACTCACTTTTGGTTTGTCTTTCAAAGGCACAGGACAGATATGGACATCAACCATCTACTGCCATTACCACCGGATAGGTTCTTCCTTTATGTCTGTCTGCTTGCTGGTAATCTATTTCTGTTTTGGGAAAGGACTTTGCATTCCACCACATATGGATAGGAGAATTTTCAACATCTACTTCCAGCTGTAACCCCAATCAGTCTCTCTTACTTTTCTCCATTACCAAAATGTTCCTCTCATTCCATCTGTCAGAGTTTAAATAGCCAACAAACTCTGTCTATGCAGCATCATTTAACTGAGCAATTACGGAATAGACAAAGATGGGACAGTTCTCTTGACTTACTTCCAATCAATAGTGTCCTCCTCTTTGCTCCAATTAGCCCCATGACTTATCTATGTCATAAGAGGGTATGTTAGCTATGATGGGGCCCTCCCTTTAGGATTATAATACCAAAATTGGAGTTAAATATATATCTCTCTTATAATTCCAAATACAAACACGTGACATTAATATGAATTATGTATTCAGAGTTACAAGAAGATTCATAATCCAGAAACCCTTTATATTCGCGTGACTGCATGCATAACAGAAGATTCATATTCCAGAAACCCTTTATATTCGTGTGACTGCATGCATAACAGAGTTATTAAACTGCGTACATGCATTAATAATTCATATGTATTTATACATGCTGTCTTATGTTGTTCTCGTTGCTTTGCTAAATTCAAAACCATTTTTGTTTTTCAAATATGTTAAATGGTTCTAAAATTACAGAAGAAAATGTATTTTTTGCATTATATATTTGTGCTGCACATTTGATTTAACTTGAGATACATGTGTTACTAGGGCTCTGATGTCAACAGAGATGTCTGCTGCCACAGACAAAAAGGCCCTTTTAATATTGTGCTTTAAATAAATGGAACAGAGACATTTTGCAAGAGACTGTATTGCAGTGCCATGTTGTATTTCAGGGTTTTGTAGATATCTGCTTCTCTGAAGTTCCCATTACAAAATGACCATGCATTCACCAATCTTTTATGATGGTGGCCCTGAAATGCATTTTGACTTATTGTTTACACATTCTGCACACACATCCTTGTCCTGGATACACACAGCTGTGCCATTAGCCTTTAAAGACCTGGTTATTTAAATGGATGACTGTGGCCTATGTTCAAGGAAGATGAGCTCTGCACTAACAGTTTAGGTGAGCCAAAGCTCACTTCTTATGTTCACAGTACATACAAGCTACACATGATATTCTGTCACACATAACATAAATGTGCTATGTACCTTGTCTCTATAATAACACATCAATATTAATAAATAGTTCTGCTCATAAATATACTAAACTTCCCAGGTGATTTGCAATTAACATTCAGTCCATGATTTTCTTTTAGAACACAAAAATATAAGTTGTACAGTTTATTATAGACCCTTTTAGAATGCCAACATAAACACAGCAGCTCCTTTATATTAGCTAATTTTGTTTTTCAATGAACCATTTGATCATTGCCAATTGATATTGTTTAATGGAAAGCAATATATTCAATTAAATAATACATAAAAGGCCTCTCTAAATGTTGGCACTCCAGATGTTTTAGACTACAACTACCACAATCCCTCACCATAGACTACTTTGGTTATATCTAATGGGAGTTGTTGCAGTACAAAACATCTGGTTGCCAAACGTTACATACCTGTAGGGCTACGCTCATTGTGTGGGTTTATGTACAGTGTATGAGTACATGTCAAGTGTGAGCGTGCATGTTTGGTGGGATGGTGTGTGTATATTGGAAGGGTGTGCTCAAGTGGCAGTGTGTGCTTGGAACGTGTGTGTATGCATGTGCAGTGTGCATGAGAGTGTGTGGCTGCAGGTGCAGTATAAGGGTTATTGTGTAAAGATTCTAAGTGTGTTTGTTGTGAACTTTGATATACGGGTTTTGGATACAGGTGTGGGCTGAAGCAGTTATTCATCTATTTTATATTGTACTCTCCTGCAAGTGAAACCCACAATTTGTGTTTCCTCATAGTGAAACCATGTTTGTCTCTTCAATCTTATATAGTATGTATCTACCATTGGGTTATGAAGTGGTTGTTTTTTCGGGATGAAGCTTCTTTGTCCTAGAGAGGAGCACTGGAGTGCGTGTCCCATCCGTTAGAGTGTTTATTTTCTCTCAGTGATACAAAGTATATCTACTGAATGACAAATAGTGTTCTCCTACTCCCCATAGTATTACAGTAAATGTACATCATGTGGGGGCTAGAGTGATTGTACCTTCATCATGAAACTAAGCTCTCATTCAAATGCCCTCAGTGTGATGAAGCATACTCCTAGCCCTGAGGTGTAGTGTTATTGTCTCCCTATGGTTATATAATGGTCATCCACCAGTGTCAGTAGGACTGCTTATGTTTTTGCATTACTATTATGCTCTTCTACAGGTATGTGCTGGAATGGTGGTTTTCCCTTGGTGTTACAATAATACACTCTTGGGGAATGCATTTTCTGTCTCCTCGCAACGGTATGGTGCATTTCCAGAGAAGAGGTCTAAGTGGTTGTCTTCTGAGGGTCATGTGGTCTACTGCTTGCAGCAGACGTTTGCTGTAAATTGAAGCATAACAATAACTAGCTTTCCATACTGTGATCTTAAAGATGAAAGGTTGATACCTGTATATGCAGTTTACTCACATATTAATGCTGCAGGCTCATTATTTTTCCAAGCTAATCTGGCAGCTAATATGTAATGCTGAGTGCCCGCCTACCACAGGCTGATAGCTTCATTGTCCAGTGCTGTGCTATAAGAGGTTGCCATAACATCAATGCAGGAATGTAAGGGAACATATTTATCAGATACAGCCCCTACTTTATTCACTTGGCTCTCCAGCCCAGTCTCACTCCATATAAGCCATCTTCCCTGTTGGTGCCTATGCTTCAGACCCAAGCCAGGGGATAGTCATATTCTGGTGGTGAGCACTCGATTCTTCAAGCTATCAATAAATCAACATTTTATTTCAGATTTCTCCATTAACAAAAGACAATTAGACTCAATTAAAACGACATAATACATACAACATCATACAACCCAATTTAAAATCTTTCAACTACAAATATAATTTTTTTTAAACCAAGCAGTCTGATAAGTTTTGGGGCAGTTGAAAAATAAATCTATTCAAACACATTGTGCAAAATATGCGTTCTCATGTATACGTTTTTTTTTTTTTTTTTTAATGCAGGCAAATCATAAAAGCATACAGTACCCTCTCAGTTGAGGACCATAGACAATGCTTCCTTAATAACTCTAATCTGCCTACCCTTAAAATGTGGTTTTAACTGTTCCTTCCTCAGGTCTTGATATTGTGGGCAGATGAGAAGGAAGTGAACTAAATCCTCATCTAACCCTGTCATGCAACCACATTTGTGTGATCCCTTTATCAGGCTAATCCATTTAGTCAGAGGCAATAGGTTTAAACGTGCTAAAATCAGCAGCCTTCTGCCTGCTAGAGAGTTTATTTTAGTAATTGGGCCTGGACCTGGCTTGAACATTTTCATATCGAAGTACCAGGCCAGTGACAAGAGGGATTTGCAATGGATTACCTCAGAATTGAGGGCCTTTCCCTCTGACAAGGAAAGAATACTAGCCTGGGCTTCCTTTAATGTGCTACACATATTTCCATGCCCTCAATGAGACCCCCATCTATAGGAATCCAGCAGTTACGCTAGCGTTAGCAACAAAGCCTAGTTTTACACTTACCCAATATGATAGGAGTATAGATTGTACTAAAAGGTTAACACCCTGATGTCCCAGCTCTACGCTCAAGGCACCACTTGGACAGCCAGGTGGTAGCCCAAGCAGCTGTCTCATAAAAATGATTCTGAACATCCTCCATAGCTTTACATTCTTGGTGGCCCTATACTTTGCTACCATACAGCAGTAGGAATGCAACCTTCAGCTTATAAACTCCCAGATACTTGTCCAGTTTGTTGGCCCTAAACAGATGGTAAAATCGCAGTAGGCCCCTAAACCTGATGGCTGCTCTTTCTGCTTGATATTTTTATGGCTATCCCATCTTACATATCTAGAGAAAAACAGGCCTAACTATGTGTCTCCAGTTGTTCCCCATGTATGTTCCAGCTACAAGATTTGGGTCGCTTACCATAAATCATGATTTTTAGGGGGTAATTCATAGAATCTAGCGCAAAAGTGGCGCACGCGCCTGGCGCACAGAGGGAGCGTGTGCCAAACTGTGCCAGATGCGTGCACCAAAACCCATTTTGACGCACAGCGTAATCATGGATACTAACATCCATAATCAGCCGTGGGGCAGAGTGGCACAGCGACCCTGCAGCAGCGCCAGTTATGCCCACAACCCCACCACGTGCCCCAAAAACATTGCACACATCCAGTACATGGCGCAAAGGCCAGTGGACCAGCATACAACCCCCCAACCACGAAAACACGCTAAAAATGCCACACAGCCCTCACGAGCCAGCGAAATTGTGTGGAAAACACCCTGCTCACCCCGCGGAATACACATACCCGCTTGTGCCAGCAAAATCGTGTGGAAAACTGCCCACGCACCCCTCGGAATATGCGTACCCCGCTTGCGCCAGCGAAATCGCATGGAAAACACCCTGCACACCCCTCGAATACGCGTACCCCGCTCGTGCCAGGGCAATCGTGTGGAAAACACCCTGCACACCCCTCGAATACGCGTACCGCGCTTGTGCCAGCAAAATCGCGTGGAAAACTCCCCCGCAGGCAGACCTTCAACCCTGGGCATGCTCCACAGGCAGGCCACATGTCACCATGCACTTGGGAGGCCTGACTCATGCCCCCACCCACCCACCCCCATTGACGGGCACCTGCCAGCAGGCCCCGACTCATGCCCCCCCAGCCCCCATTGACGGGCATATGCCAGCAGGCCCCGACTAGTGCCCCTCTACCCACCCCCCCATTGACGGGAACCTGCCTGCAGGCCCCGACTCATGTCCCCCAACTCCCCCACCCCCCATTGACGGGCACCTGCCAGCAGTCCCCGACACATGCCCCCCCACCCAACCCCCATTGATGGGCACCTGCCAGGAGGCCCTGACTCATGTCCCCCACCCCCCACCCACCTCCCATTGACAGGCACGTGCCAGCAGGCCCCGACTCATGCCCCCAATTGACGGGCACCTGCCAGCAGGCCCCGACTCATGTCCCCCACCAACACCCACCGCCCATTGACAGGCACCTGCCAGCAGGCCCCGACTCATGCCCCCCCCCATTGAAAGGGCACCTGCCAGCAGGCCCCGACACATGGCCCACCAAACACCATGTCATAACAAAACAGACCCATGTCCCTAATGCAACCCAAATCCCCCCGCCCCCCAGTACAAGCATGCAACCATCCACTGCACCCACTCCCAAATTACCCATGCCATGAGAGTCTTAAAAGAACCAGCATGGCCATGCATAAATGTACAACAGAGCCACACAGTGGCAACACATGACTGCGGCAATGCTCATAGAGACATGCACAAAACCAATGAGAGAACACAACACCAATAATGAAGATATATGAAATGTATTAAAAAACATAATAAATAACATAATTAAAATCACACTTGCAAATTAAAAGCAATACCAAAAATAAAATGTAAAATCCAATGAAAAACAAATGTTCACGACATGAAAACTGAAAAGTTTTCCATCGCCAAAGTTCATATAAAGTAAATAAAAACTGAAAGCACAAAAAACCATTGATCCATGGGATGTTGAAATAACGAAAGTATGTACAAGTCTGGAACTATTTACACTGCAAGTCCGGAGGGTCCATGATCCCCAAACAGAAGGAAACCTACCAAAAATCCTATAAAAATAAAACTATATACATAAAGTGGAGCGAACAAATTAAACCTAAGCCTAAAGAACTATGTACAAAGGCGGCAGGCTAGTCCAACGGCTCACTCTTTGATGTTCCGGGCCAGGGCACCATCGAACTCCACTTCAATGTCCCAGAGGTGGGCCTCATCCCTGGCCCCGAGGTCTCCCAGGGATGCAGCCATGGCCTCCTCCAACTCCCTGAAAGTTGCCTCGAGGCACTCAGCCCACCTCATGGATTTCTGCACCCTGACCATTGTGAGCCGTGCCTCCTCTACCCGCCGCCGCTCCGCATCTATCTGCCAGCCCAACCACTGCCACACGGAAGACACTCCCAATCCTGGGTCCTCCTGCCCAAAGGCCGATGCCTGCCCCTGGGATGTTGATGGCCCCGAGCCATGATCGCTCCCACCCTGAGACTGCTTCTGCCATGCCCTGCCTGTTGATGCCTGCACGTCCTCCTCTTGCTGGGGTCCAGTTGGTGGGGTGGCCACCCCTGCTGGACCTCCGACTCCCGACTGTGGCAGGGATGTCTCCTCCACCGCCTTGCCGCTGGCTCAGGGGCAGCTCCACAGGGGGCCCATGTGATACTTGGGCGGGAAGAAAACACGGAGGATGACTGGCGCATAGGGGGTTCAGTTGAGTAGTGGGTCGCAAGAAGTTCCAGCACATGGATGAACCCAGTGCCGACGACCTGTCCTAATAGGTGGATGCGGCTAAACAAGGATCCGAAATGACGTGCATTGTCCAGACAAGAACCCTGCATGTTATCCCGAATCCCATGTTGGCACAACACCACCCCAGCTAGGACAGGCTCAATCCGGTCACGGATTGCAACGTCCGCAGGCAGAGGAAGGCCTGTGGGGGCTCAGCTTCCCCTACTGCTGCCGAGGAGTCCACCTCCAAACGCACCTCTTTGACCTTCCCTTGGCAGCTTCGGCCATGAACGCGGCACCAGACTCCTCACTCCCCGAAGAGATCACTACCTGGGAGGGGAGCTGGGGCTTGCGTCTCCGGCTGGCGGTGGGATCCCTACCGCTATGCTCCACAGCACCGTCTCTGCGCTCTTCATCAGTAGATGCTGCAGTCAGGGAGAGCCAGAACACAGGCATCAGGGCACTGTACAATGGTCGTATACACACATGATAGTTGCACATGAGTGGCAGTGTCAAACTTCACAGATGGCAGCACAGTCCCCAACACACATATCATTTGAACCCACAGGCATGCACAAATTAACAGGAATGGTGCAGCAGGCAGCAGCATCCATACACACACAACAGCATGAACATCCGAAGGTCAGCCTGATGTCACAAGCAACACGGGGAGTGCCAAACACATGCACACACGCCACCAGACAGACATGCATCTGTACAGCTCCACCACCTGTCACAGTGCAATCACCGGCAACTATGTCACATCTGCCAATCGGCTCCCTACATGTCTGTGTCACATGCATCCATGGCCTATCACAGTCGCAGACATGTCAAACACACACACACGCACATGTACACCGTGCACATACATGAAGGTGGAACCAGCATCCATGTGTCACACCCCAACCATGGCATAGTACATACACAGAAATGCTAACATGTGTGTGTCTCCACATACATTTGTGCATCATGCTTTGGAACACATACACCATTGATGTGCATCAATCATGACTGGACTCACAGGCGGAAGGCTCATGTCCCTGCACATGCACAATCAAACATGTGCCTTTCCAGACATATGTCCAAGCTGCACACTCCTGGCACACCTCAACATGCACTGTGTCCAATCAGTACACATGGACACTTACCACTTGACTCCGGACGGGTCTGCCTCTCAAGGACCTGGAGGTGAAGCGCTGGGCATATGTGTTAGGACCCTCATCTGGTCCTTGGTAAGGCGGACCCAGCACACCTCTGCATCGGCAGCATTCAAGAGGCGCCGGCCCTTCCTGAGGGTCATGGACCTGAAGTCCTCCCAGCGCTTATGGACGTGTGGTAGGTCGCGGGTTGCCACCCCCTCCGCGTTGATGGCAACCACGATGTCCATCCAGATTGGCACGTGTTCTTCCGAAGAGGGCATCATAATGCACCAGGACTTGCTCCACCAGGATGCCAACCTCTCCTGCTGTGAAGCTGGGAGTTGCCAGTGGCCTCTGATGGTGTTTCCCCCGACATGGCAACCCCCGAGTCAGGTGTGGGTGGGCAACTGGGTCCTGGTGCTGGGCTGTGGTGTGATGGAACTGTAGTCGGGAGTCTTCTGTTCCAGCACGGGTGGTCACAGCAACTGGACCCCTGCAGATGGCTGACGTGCAGTCACCAAATAGCAGGGCACGTGGCCAGCAAGCAGTAGCAGATGGCTGGTGGGAGTTGTCTCGGGGCTCTGGGGGGCAAGAAAATGGCCTTCTGGGCAGGAGCATGGTCTTCCGTGTGTTGTCGCGTGGCCAGCTTGATACGGAGTGATTTTGCACATGAAAAAACAGCACATCAGCGTGTAATTCGAGGAAAGGCCCTTAGTGCGTAAGTGCGTATGTGACGTAACACACGCAGGCAATTCCTTTGACACGGGTGCATCCGCACGTGCAAAAACAGCAAAAACAGCACATTTACATCTATATGTATAATCTTTTTTGCAAACCTTTGTGTAGATTTGTCAAATGGCACCACATTTAAAAGCCTTTACAATATTTTGGGAACCCCCTCTAATTTTGCTCCCTCTTGGCAGATTCCCACCAAACTTCGCAAAAACATTTATATCTAGTTCTATTATTAGTTTGCCAAATGAAGTGTAGATTCGTCAAATGGCACCTCATTTATAAGCCATTACATTATTTGGGACCCCCCCTCTACTTTTGCCCCCTCATGACAGAATTCCACCGAACTTTGTAAACTCATTCAGAATCAGGTTAGAAATATACATACAAAATTTCATGCAGTTCTATTAAGTGGCACCAAAGTTATAAGCCATCCAAGAACTGAATTTCCCCAACCCTGTAATGCTGAGGTGTTCGCGAACTTTACAGAAAATCATGCGTTTTCTTGCTTCTTGTAGCCATATCCCATCCCATCCTCATCACCTCCCACCTCCCCAGAGATTATTTGATAAGTTTGACAAGTGCAATGTTGTGTTTATTAATATGTTTTTACTGCAATGTTTGTGGACACCGGCAGATGGCCGTGAATCCAAGATGGCAGGCGTTCCAATCAGTGAACACATTGCATGTCCGTGTACATGATGCAAGCCAATTAACCAATCAGTGTCCTGTCTGCGGAGCGAACAAGGAAGTGTGTTCGCGGAGCGGACGTAGATATCACTAACTTTTTCTGACCTACATTTTGGGCATTTTTTTAAAAACTACTGGACGGATTTTCACCAAATTTACAAAAGCACACTTTTGGGACCAATCCGTCCAGCGGTTTGGGCTGTAGGCGTGAGCAAAGTTTTATTCCTCATTCAGTCTATGGGAAAAAAAGAAATTTTGGGACCCCTCTATAACTTTGCCCCCCCTGCACCAAACCTCACCAAACTTTGCAAAAGAAATTAGAGTGGGCCATATACTTTTTTTTTGCAAATTTTGGTGAGGATTCATCGGGGGGGGGGGGTGAAGTTATAAGCCGCCCAAAAAGTGCTCTTCCTATGGGATTAGCAACTTAACCATAACTACACAGCCACTACTGTGGCTCTGTAATATATAGGATAAGCAGTCCAGCCTTTATGTAAGCGATATATAAAGTGTTATACTAGGTGGGAAGCAACCTTCTTTCGAGTGCTTCCTGGCAAATAAACCAAACGAGTGAATACATCAGCTTTCTTTAGGAGACTGGCTTAAAGACCCTTCTCACTAGGATGTTTTGAATAGTGCAAGTCACAGAGCAACAGGCTCCAGGGAAGGTGCGGGTGCAATCTGTTACCAGCCCGATCACGGGGGTTTACAGGAACAAACTCACAGTGACTTGTCATTGACATTCAAGGGGGCTCCAAGCGGCCAGCAGTTAGTGATTGCCATGCCAACAAGAGACGTGTACATGCTTGCTGCCCTCGCATCTAAAAGCAGCACCTTCTACTTCATGCGTGATTTGCACAGAGCGTGGTGGCGACAGCAGATCACCGTTTATATAATAGTGCTGCGTCTTGCCCACTAGCAACGCTCCCATTAGTCAGCATTCAATCTGTGGCTCTAACTACTAGCTTTTTTAAAGTCATGCTGAAAAGGTTCTGGCGAAACAAACACAAAATCGTCGATGGAAACCACAAAATGGACATAATCTTGCGAACTCCGCAACAATCCGACGCAACTGCCAGGCGGCTGGATCCTTCGAAACAATAGACTGATGAGATGGCAGAGGGGTCGATGCTTTTCAGGTTTGCTCGCTCCTTTGATGAATATAAATGCATTCTGTCGGCAGATTCTGGCTCTCTGAAAAGAAATGAACTTCTCCAGGAATTAAGCCAGGCCTGATAGATCCATCTCCTCGGAGATTCTTTTCAGACCTAGCCTGTTTGGTGGTAGTAGGTTTAATATGATGAATTCACTATTTGTCAAACCAATGATGTTTTTTTCTTTTTATCTTGACCTACACAGTTCTATATCCTGCCGTTCTGTAAAAGGTCTGCTTTACCTTTACGGTCTCGCGAGAGGTGCACCTTCTTGAATGTTCACCTCATTATGCTTATAGCTTGTGCTTTTAGGCCCTCTAATGCTCAACATTTACTTACAGTTGTGCATAGTGCACGCGCATTTCATGCCTGCCACTAACCTTTTGGTAGTAAGTGTCTGCTCTTTCTAGTGAACACTGCTGCAGAGGAAAGGAGGTTAGAGTGAACAGAGGTTTACGTACAACAAAAATCAGATAAATAGTTACTCCAGACACTTTAGTGCACCTAATTGTAGCCAGATTGCTCTGCTAAAAAGTTGTATGGTAAATATGTTTCACGACGTCTACTAATCCACCACAAACATATTTTTAAAATGTTTATTTTAAAACCGAGCTAATGGTGTAATGAATTCCCTTATTTGGTCTCACTTTTCATGTTGTTGGTTTTCGAAATCTGATTTTGTGAGAAACAAAAAGCTCATTTATAATCTGTGGAGTTCATTTGTACCAGTTAAACTGAAGGGCCTTCACATGAATACATCTTTAACCCCTATTTGTCCAGGCAAACTCTGCATGTGTTTGCT
Source organism: Ambystoma mexicanum (assembly GCF_040938575.1). Classification (NCBI taxonomy): domain Eukaryota; kingdom Metazoa; phylum Chordata; class Amphibia; order Caudata; family Ambystomatidae; genus Ambystoma; species Ambystoma mexicanum. The sequence continues at coordinate 560,203,657 of NC_090925.1, forward strand.
GTTTTGAAACATTTTTGGAACATGCTTAATGCATGTTGATATCATTTTAGTGAGAAAGAAAGAAAGAAAGAAAGAAAGAAAGAAAGAAAGAAAGAAAGAAAGAAAGAAAGAAAGAAAGAAAGAAAGAAAGAAAGAAAGAAAGAAAGAAAGAAAAAGAGTAGGAAAAGGTTGGAAGGAAAGAGAGGGATACATGGAAATGAAGAAAGGAAGGAATGACAAGAAGAAGAGTAGAAAAGGAAGAACAAACACATGAAAAAGAAAGAAGTAGAAGGATGTGGGAAGAAGGGCACCTACCACTGCAAAATAAGTATTGCTTGTGAATTTAAAATGTAAATGTAGTCATGTCCATTACCGATAGACTGTAACACCAGCCACTGCCTCCTCATTGCCTCATAAAGGGTCCTGCAGTTTGTTAGTGATAGTTTCTAACAAGAGCCATGGCACCATTTGAGGCATGGCCTAGACCCAAACAGCCAAAGGGAGGGCTCAATATTGGGGCATGTTTCACATGTGTTGCATGCCTGTTAGTATTCTTTGGGATACTATAGTTCACGTTTTAAAACTAATATATTTCATGACAGTTTCACTTAGATTTCCTTTAAAAGCAAGAAAGTAACCCGAGGGCGCTGCAGGGAAAGATGCTATGAAGTGTGGGACTGAAGAGGGAGGCAAAGGGGAAATTTGGCATTGAGGTAGCCATAATGAAGAAACGGGCATTCACCTCAGCTTTCTAATTTTACATTTGGACAGAAATGCATAGATCTGCACAGTTATAATGAATGCACTTTATGTTGAGGAATGAATACGTTCAGACTCATAACAATTTTGATGACCAAAGATATGACAAGCCTAACTGCCACCATGTTTGCACCTGGAGGAAGGTTCCGTCAACAAACCTGAATCATCTGCATTATGGGTGATTTGTCAAATCACAAATAACAAACGTTTGGTAAAAGGTTGTCTGAATTTTGCTCAAGATGCTTAAAGAGGGACACTTAGCTGGAGATCCAATTCACTCTCAGGCAGCTTTCAGGGAAGCTGGAGAACATTGCTGCAAGCAGGCTTTGGAGATTTAGGGAAGGATCTATACACTGGAGTGCATTTAAAATAGCTGTGAGAAGAAGGGTAGGGCGAGTTAGTAAGTGGTACCAAGTCAGAGAGTGAATTTAGAGTTGGCTTTGGGTATGTGGTGCTGCTCAGTGGTTATTTGGAGTGGGCTAACAACACGAGCGGCTTGAGGAGGCAGGTGTTGATCCCTTCAAGTGAGTGGACAGAAAGCGTGCCATTGGGTAACGCCCACAATGCCCACAATGAGGAGCAGGAGGAGCCAGGAATCAGAGAGGGTAGATTGTGGGAGAGCGCTGCCTACCTGATTTTGTTGGGCTGGTGCAGGATTAACCCGGGAAGGTGGAAGGTGACAAACATTTGGATACCTTTGGAAAAGCATGACTGCACGCAAACAATCCAGATGCAGGGGCAGATGTGCTGCTCATGGTCTACTCCCTCCTTCAGCTGTACTTGCTATGGACACTGAGGAGGCCAGAATTTCACATGGTCAGCTGAGGATATGTCCAACTCGCACACTCTTATACAATTCATTCTCTGGTAAAGCGTCATTACGAGAAAATGCGCGTGTTAGACCACAACAATTAAAATCCACCAGGACGGACAGAGAAGGTTACATTTTCAATTCTATCCACTATCTCAGGTGCAAAAGGGGGAGGTTTGCAGATTTTATCTATCCAAGATCTGGGAAGATCAACAGATAGAGTACATTAACTGCAAAGGGAATTGAAAATCCCAGGTCTCTGTCTCTGGCGACCCAATCCACTGGCTCAGACAGTAATGTATTATGTTGAACAATCATGAACCTAGTCTCCTCCCTCTACTGATTCGGCAGTAAAACTTGCAGGATTCAACATGCAACATCTGACAATCTTTATTGATGGATTGGATAATATTATCTGGTATCCAGATGCTCGCTGTCTAGTGATCACATATTCTGGCTTCTCTAGAACAGCAAACAAGGCATGTTACACATACAATGTTACTGCACAGCTCATTGTTATTGCTGATGACTTCTCTATTGCAAAGACTGCAGAAGCAAATGCTTGTTCACATTGGAAGTGTCCTCTCAATACTGGATCTAACATCCCGTTGTAATATGCCATGGGTTTGTTCTCCATCAAAGTTATTTGCCTGAGGACTGCCACCGTTGCATATCCATTTGAAAGTGCAAATAAATAAAATTCTTCCTTGTAATCTGGTATCCCTAGCACAGAGGCTATACGTATTGCTTCTTTCAGAGCCTCAGATACATGTCTTACTTTTTATGTCCACATTATCCGGCTTTTCTCTTTCTGTGCATGCTTCAGTCCTTCTAAAAGGGGCCGAACCTACGGACTGTAGTCAAAAACCCACATGTGACAATAATTACACAGGCCCAAAAATTTCTGTAAGTCTTTTGCGGTCACTGGGAAGGATGTATTCACAATGCTTCTGCTCTGTCAGGTGTCACTCTCCTCCATTCCTTTAGGAATATCTGGCCCAAATATAACACTTCTTCTTGAAAATACTGCAATTGGTCTTTGTCTACTTTATACCATTTGTAAGGTAATACTGTTAATAACATTACGGAGTCTGTCCTGCACTCTTCCTCTGTGGAGCTACACACTAACAAATCATTGATGTACTGTGTTTGATAGTACTGGGTGCCTGTACATTTCCCAAGTCCACCTGCAGCACTCTTTTGAAAACACTGGGGGATTCACAGTACTCCTGTGGGAGCCTTGTATGTTGGAGTCAGACCCTGTGGTAAGTAAACGTCGGGAGATGTTGAGAATCTCAATGCAATGGAATGGAAAAGAAAGCATTTTTTCAATCAACCACTTTAAAATATGAGGTGGTAGTTGGTATTTTACACAGAATTGTAGCCTGTTTGAGCACAACATTACTCTCCACAATATTGTTTAAGGTCATAAATCTTGTATGAAACTCCAAGACCCTCCTTTTGCCTTTTTGACTGGGTAGATCATCGTGTTGCATGGGATTCAGATGGTACAAATTATACCTTGTCTTATCAATGCAGCAATCATCTCATAAATGCCGGCAGTTGAATGGGAACACTAGAAAAGTGGAACCTCCGCGCTTGATTGGGGATTAATGGCATAATACGCTGTGTGGGCTGGTGTCTCTAAGGACAGTTCCCCACTGAAAATTAAAATGGGTTTGAGACCCATCACAATCGCACCAGGTACTTAGGTCTGTATGAGAGTATATTCTCTCCAAAAATACATAGGAAACTGGCTTGAAAAGTGTAACAAGTGTTTTATTTGCATTGCTGACATGTGTCCAGCCCACAGTGGTCATTTTCAACGCTATGTATTATCATGAATTGCATTACATTGTTTTGTGGACCACCCAATAGTGTATTATACCCAATCATGACAGATGATAAAACAGCATGTGAAATACCATGGTTATTGATTGTTCATTCAAAACAGTGCATGCATAATCATTATGAACAAGGTTGCATCAATGTGAGTCAAATGTATATGCAGGTTCTTGCTAATGATAAGAATGAGGTCCCATGGAGGTATACATGTGAAAGGAGGCATGTGGGGAGAAAGAGAGGAGGAAAGGGAGAACTGATATGATATGGTATGGCATTTATAACACGCCTATACGCACGTGTTTCAAGGTGGTACAATTTGTTAGCTAGTTGGGATGAGCCCCATAAATTGGGAGCACACGGATGGTCTGAATGAAACATAGACGTTAATGCTGAGGAGGGTTGGGACTGGTACTGAGTCCTGTGTTGTGCTGGAGAGGAGCCCCACGGAGTAATCAGGTGGATAATCCACAGTATTATAGCACTAATAGGTAGGCCTGTGGAGAAGGAGGGAAGAGCAAGGTAATTAAAAGTTAAACCAAGTGGGTTTAGGCTTTATTGGATTGGTCAAATGGTTGCATAATGGTGCACAAGGCGTGATGTGCATTGCAACAGTAAGGCCATCGGTTGGCGTGGTTGGTTTGTGCTTATAAGTGATGTCTCCTAGGTGAAGCATGGGCCTGGACGGTCAAGTAACAAAGAGCAGCCACTGAGATGGGTGCTAAAATCCAAAGCACAAGGATGATATAATAAGCATTCCGACAGAATCCATGTTGCTCCGTGTGATCTGGCAAGCATTGAGAGGCATGTCTTTAGGCGAGTGAGCATGGGAAAGAGCGGAAACCATATACACAGTGACTCTATGGACGTTTAAAGTATGCCCATTCATTGTTCTATCAGGTTGAGTGAAAGTAATACAAGCGCGATGGCTGGATACCTGTGTTGCCCCATGTGTGAAGTCAAGGGAGGAGAGCCATAACGTGAGGCAAAGTGCACATGGGGAAGGTGCAATGGCTCTATGGAGTGCAAAATAAAGCAGATTAAAGCCTTGCTAAAACCAAGGCTGCACAAGTGTGTGCCGCCATTCTCCATGAGCCTGCATCAGTGTGTAAAGGAAAGGTGCCCCGCTGGAGAGACAGTCGGGCTGGGAACAGCCCGATGTTGTATTGATTTAAATGACTACTCTCGGCAGTCCTTTGTGTGAAGGGGCGATGGAGCAGAGTTACAGGAGACAAGTGATAGGCACAATTATAGGTATCAACCAAATGAAAAAATATAAGTGAGCTAGGGTATAGGCGAATAAGGCTCTTACCTGGTCAGGCTCATTTAGGAGACTCTGGACAGCCGCAATTTGTTCAGTGACAGCTGCCATGCTGTATGCTCCTACATAACAGCCACCTGGGTGCCCACGTGATGCAAGTGAGTCATGGTTGGTGCCTATTGAGGGAGAGACGGCTTAATATATGCCCGTGTAAACAAAGTTGGTTAAAAATAACAGACATGTCAGCGAGACGATTAATCCTACCAATTATATCAGCACAGAAGCCAAAAGGTTAATTGACAAATGGCACTGAATAGGACTGCTCACCGATGAAGAAGTGCTTCACCCCTGAATGCCTACAATTTACTTTCTACCTAAGGGGCACAAAGAATTTACCCACATCCCACAAGGTAGACCAATCGTCAGTGCCATTGGCTGAGTTACTGAGCTAATGTCTCAATACATCAACAACATCATCTAGAAAGATGTCACCAAAAGTACCACCTACGTATGTGACCAATGCACATCCTACAGATACTACCAGACTTGGAATGGCAATGCAGCTACATATTGGTTACACTTTATTTGCAAGCCTTGTACACCTCCATAGACCATGTCCTACCATTAGGGGCATTGGATGTTACTTATGTTAATGAGTCAGCATCATTCTTTTCACATTTGGAGATGTTGAAAGAAATATTATTCTTCTCAATCTCAAATAATGTATTTCTCTTTAATTGAGTATTCTACAGACAAAATAAGGGGGTCACAACGGGAGCAACATATTCCCCGGCCATTGCCAACCTTTTTATGGACAATTATGAGAAAGTGCACGCCCTATCGGATGACAGGTTCAACAGGAACATTGTTAAATGGTACTGCTACATTGACAATGTGATCATGATTTGGTCGTGAGCAGAAGAGGAACTGAGTGAGTACAATATTTATCTCAACTCCAGCAATTTCGGTATCCTTCTAACATCTAAATACAGTGACACTACTATTGATTTCTTGGATATTCACACTACTGTGATCGAAGGACAACTAGACACAATGACCTTCCGCAAAACAAAAGAGGTTAACTCTGTGCTACACACCAGCAGTTCCCATAAACAAGGGGAATTGATAAGAGCACAAAGAATCTGCAGAAATTAACCAGAAGGAATGGCAACTACTAAAAGAGATATTTGCGTCCAGAGACTATCCAACGGAGGTTATTACCAAAGCAGAGAACGATACAGCTAAAATTGACAGGGCATCCCTCCTGACACCCAAGGTCAAGACCAGGCAACCAGATGAGAGTAAAACAAGATTTGGAACAGATATAGCCAAGACAGTCACAAAGTTCAGTAGGCTATTGGAAAGCATTGACATCTTCTCCAGATTGACCCAGACATCAAACCCTGGGTATCAGAAGTCCAGTCATTCTCTTTCATGATATCAACTACACTTACCAACATGCTCAGCCCCTATTTCATGAAACCTACCACCACAATTCAAACAAACTGGCTGCGGACAACCCAAGCCAGTGGATTGAAAAAATGTGGGACTTGCACTATTTGCCCATATGCCTACTCCGTCAACACAATAAGGTTTGGTGACAAAATATCAAATAATTCATCAATTGCTGCTCTAAATGTGTCGTGTATGTTTTTATTTGTGTCTGTAGCCACCAATACATAGGCAGTACCATCAGAAAGTTATGCACCAGGATCAGGGAGCATTTGAACCTGCTAAGCTGCCAGGACACCAAGTATCCCCTAGCCACCCATTGGCAAACTAAGCACCAATTGGATGACAAAAGGCACATTTGCTTCACTGAATTGTGCCTCATACTGCCCAGCATCCGAGGCGGCAACAGGGAACTCCAACTTCGACAACAGGAAGTAATATTGATTTGCAAGCACAGCCTAGTGACCACTGGATTAAACAAGGACCATGAATTCAATGTATTTTTATAATCCCCATGTAACCATTGTATCCTTGCAAATCCATTTAGGCCATGTAGACATTTTTTATTTTGTATTTTCATTACATTTATAGATCGCCTTTCGCAAAAGGCGCTGAACAATAACATTTATTTTAAAAACAGTACATTCAAATGATACAAATGGATTCAAATTAAATCAGCAGAGAATTCAAAAGAGAAAGAATTGTACTTCTAGGAGGTAAGAGACAAAATTAGATAGAGTTTGAGATTAGTTTGAAAAATACGAAGAGATGCAAAGGAGAGTAAGGGCATTCCTATGTTTAGGAGCCAACAAAGAAAAAGAACGGAAACGGGATGAAGCACATGAAGGCTTAGGAATAGTTCGAAGAAATAGATTCTGATATTGTAAAGAATGTGAGGGAACATAAAAGGAAAGTAAGGAACAAAGATAAGGCAGAGCCAGACTATGACTGCATTTGAAAACAATCAAAAGTAAGTGATACAAAAGGGATGAGATTCAAAAGGGAGTAGTGAGATGGAAAGCAGGGAAGATGCAATGAAATATCTAGGGGGTAAACAAAAAAGTAGACGATCAGAAGAATTATAGATGACAAGCAGGAAGACTAAGCAGTAATGATGAGCAATAATCAATGCAGGAAAAAACAAGAGAAAAAATAAGTTTAGTAGTATGAAAAGAAAGATAGGTGTGAGCGCTGCAAATGTCAAACAATGCAAAGTGACAGGAGTGAGCAGTAAAAGAAATATGAAGAGAGAAGGAAAGAGAAGGGTCAATGATAATGCCAAGATTGTGCGCTGAAGGTGAGAAGGGGAGAACAAATGGAGGAAAAGAGAGAGGGGGCAGTAAAGTAGAAGAAATTGTAGAAGGAAAAAAACAGTACCTCTGTTTTTTAGTTGTTAAGATGCAGAAAGTGAGAGGACATCCAGTTCTGAAAAGCTAAAAGGCAGTTTGAAACAGCAGAGTGACACACAAAATCGAAAGAAAAGAAATAGAGAAAGATTGTCTGTGTCGTCAGCATAAAGATGAAAAGAAAGATAGAAAGAGGAAATAAGGGTGGAAAGAGGAGCAGTATAGAGAAAAAAAGAAGAGGACCAAGTACCGAGCCTCGGGGGACACCGTAAAGAAGAGGGAGTGAAGGAGAAGAGTGTCCAGCCCAGGTAACAGAGTAGGTTCATTGTGGGCGACATGAATGAAACCATTCAAGAACAGACCCAGAAATACCTAAAGTGGAAAGAGAGGAAATAAGGAGAGAGTGATCCACAGTGTCAAAAGCTGCATACAGATAGATCAAAAAGAATATGAATAGAAGAAACCTTTGAGTGGTGGGCGGAGAGAAGAATTAGAAACATGGAGAATGGCAGTTCTAGGGGAATTAGATGAGCGGAAGCCAGGCTGCAAAGGTAGAAGAAGTAAGTGAAGACTCAAATAATGAGTTACCTGAGTATATGCAGCCCGTTCAAGAATTATGGAGAGAAATGGCCGAAGAGGAATAGGACAGAAATTAGCTTGGGAAGATGGGTCAAGAGAAGGTCTTTTAAGAATAGGAAGAATAGATGTTTCTTTTACTACCTTTTCTGAACCCTATCCTATTTCATTATTTCTTATTTACCACCCCCTAGGACTAGTTGCCTCCTTTTGTGAAGACATCGATCTTCTTCTATCTATTGTTCTTCCTTCTACCACTCCTCTCGTACTCATGGGTGACATCAATCTTCATCTCCTTTCCACTAATTCTGCTCATCCACTGCTCTCCATTCTTGATTCTCACCTTTAACGTCCTTGCTCTATTACTCCATCCCACATTTCTAGATTGTGTCTTGATTTGATTTTTACTTCATCTCTGTTGGCTTCTCCTGTCTCATCACTTTCTCTTTCTCTTTCTGACCATCAACTTATTTCTGTATCAATTTTCCCTTAAGCTTCCAGATATTCTGTAGCTTCTCCCCCTAAGTCACCTTTCTATTGTGTGACTTGCCCAATTTCAATATTCCACTCTTTGGGCCTCATCACGACTTGGGCGGTAACAGTAACGCTATTAGCGCAGGCGGTATTAGCCCTACCGCCGAACTCCCTGGCGCTAATAGCGCCGGATCACAAGTCCGGCGGTAATGTAAGTCCCCATTCCCCACTGAGCCCATTCGGGAATGCCCCATTCCCCATTGGGCTCAATGGGGAATCTTCGCGCTAATACTGCCGGCGGATTGACCGCCGGCGGTAATAGCGTGACTTTTCGGCGGATTTCCCCCCAGCTCTGAGCTAGGGCGAAATCCGCCGAAGCCCTGATTCGGCGGACCCTTCAATCCGGCGGTAATAGCACTACCGCCGGATTTAAGGGTTACTGCCGAAGTCGTGATGAGGCCCTTTGTCTCTTCCTGCATTTCGTTCCTGCCTTCTCACACCTCCATCACACTCTTGTCTGCTGACGGGGCCACTTTGACTCTTTCTTCCTCTCTATCTTCCTCTCTTGACCCACTGTACCCTACTTCACGCTTTTATCCTAACCATACACCCTCCCAAACATTGCTCTCTCCTCATCTCCGTTCCATGCTCTGTCTTCACCGCCGTCTTGAAAGACATTGGCTGAAGTCCAAGTCTACAGATGACTACTCCTCTTACTTCTCCTATCCTGCTCTCTATGACGACTGTTTATCTTCTGCTAAACGCTCTTATTTTTCCAATCTCTTACACACGCAATCGACTCATCCTAGGTGTCTTTCTCAAATTCTCTCACGTCTACTATCTCCACCCTCTCCTGACTACTCTCTTAGCTCTACTCTTTCAGACTCTGGCTTAGCTCAATTAGATTTGTTACAAAGTGGCTTCTCTCTGCTCTTACATCGAAGCCTACGCTTCTCCTATACTCTATTCTGCCTATCTCTCCTATCCCAGTTCCCCCTATTACTATCTCCTGCTTCAAACTTATAACCAATAATGAGACTTCTCTCCCACTGGCTAAAGCTCATCCGACTGTGTCCCCTAAAAATCCTATCCCGTCAGCATTTATTCCCAAGGTCTACCCATCTCTTATTTCCTACCTTTCAACTGTCTCTCGTCATCAACTTTTCCCTCATCCTTTAAACATGCCTCTATTATCTCAATCTTAAAGAAACCCATGGCTGACCCCCTGCTTGTTTCAAATTTCCATCATATTTCCCTATTGCCTTATCTTTCTAAACTACTTGAACGGTTGGTGTTCTCTCCAGTTTCTACTTTTGTTCCTAATTCTTCTCTTCTTCCACGCTTTCAGTCAGGCTTTCGTCCCTGTTACTCCACTCCTGTTTTCTCTCTCTATACTTCCCCTGTCACTGTGGTTATCTTCTCATTTGGTCTTTCACATGATTTGTAAGCTGATGATACTCAGCTTTTTCTGTCCTTCTCTCCTTTCTCTTCTGATATTAACCTCAGATTGTCCTCCTGTTTATTAGCTATCAAATCTTGGATGTCTACTCACTATCTTACTCTTAATGCTGCTAAAACAGAGGTTCTTTTTTTCCTTCCTCATAACACTCTTCCTTCCAGTACACCTCCCTCCGGTGTTTTGTTCCCCCATCCAAGCTCTCGATTTCTTCCACTGCTAGCAATTTGGGGCTCCACCTTGATTAGGCCTTGTCTTTCACTCACCATATTTCGCTGTCCTTGTGTGCCTGTCGCTTCCATCTACATAACACATGCAAAGCCTGGCCCTTCTTACTTGTCAGGCCACCAAACTGCTGATAACCTCTTTCATCTTTTCCCAACTGCTCTACTGTTCCACCTCTCTCTTTGGTCTTCCTGCTACTCCTCTTGCTCCCCTTAAATCTGTTTGTAATGCCTTTATCCATCTACTTTGTTGTCTTCCTTTCCGTGACTCCATTTCCTCTTCCCTTGCTACTCTTGGTTGGCTATCTTTCCATTCTCAACCCAAATTTAATTTCTTATGTCTTGTTTTCAAAACTCTTGCACCTGACTATCTCTCCTGTCCGGTTTCATCCTATACTCCTCTCCGATATCTTTGTTCTACATCCCAATTTCTTCTAGTTATTCCTATCCTCCCTGTGATCAGTCTCCCCATACTCCTTTTTTTGCAAGTCATTGAAGTCCCACATTCTTCATCCTCGTAGCAGATTGCTTTTTATTTTATTGTTGTTATATTTCATGTTTTGTAGTGTCCTGATTCTCTGTACAGCACCTTGGTTTAAGGCGCTATATATAAAATATAAATAAATAAAAAGACAAATACAAATAGATGCATGCTTGAAAGCCGCAGGGAAACAAGAATGTGCTAAAGAAGAGTTCTTAAGGGAATTAAGATAAGGAAGATGAGGGGGATATACTTGAGATATAAGAGAAGAAGGAAGAGGGTCAGAAGGAGATGCAGTTGGATGAGCCCGGGTCAGAAGAGCAGAAGTATCATGATCTGTAAGAGGAGAAAAAGATGCAAGGGAATAAAGTCATGTAGAAAGAGGAGAAAGAACAAAGGCAGAGGAAGGAGTAAAACCAAGATGGAGATTAGCTACTTTAGATTTAAAGTAGTTGGCAAAATCAGAAGAAGAAAGAGATGAGCACGCAGGAGGAATGTTGTAACAGTCACACTTCAATATCACACCATAATTTGGTAGTCACAGTCACCTATACTGTTTAGACCCAACCTTCAAACCAGACACAACATGGTATCATATCTGAATATGCCTGTTGACAATGGAAGCACTTTGCTACTACCGGTACAAACCAACTACCCCGAGTTTGGCCCGCAAGAGTTGGCCACTTCAGACTTGGAACCACCATTTACCCCAATCCTGGCATTACACTGCAAAATCCTCCACACATGGCCCCAAACTAGGGGATTAGGGGTCATGTACATTAAGGTCCACTTCCTGTGTAACCAGCACACATCAAGCTCTCTGTACAACCCCACCCACAAGGTGCAAGCCAAATCTTACCTCCCAAGCACCATGACCTCAACTCTCCGCTCGTCACACTCCTCTCCTCCAATCTCCCCCACACCCCTGGGCTGTAAGAGTACAACCAGCACCTATTACCGACCTAGGGAGCAGTTGCTCCTTTCAAACTCCTAAGGGTGGCCCTACCCCCCATGGGTGGACTCATCCCACCCATTGCAACACAGGGAACCATCCTCCAACTAAACATGCCTCAAATAGACGTGGAGGTTCTTTTCTACAACACCTAAAAGCACAAAAAATAATCTTTTGTTGCATGATCATTATTACAATTTTTTATATGTATTTTTCAAAGGTTTCTTCCAACCTAGATAGAGTTTAGAATTACATCATCCATCGTGCACTATTCGAAACTGGCCAACACTACCATTATCTGTCATGGTCTTGCTGACATGTCTATTATTTTTAACCAACTTTGTATACACCGGCATTTATTAAGCTGCCACTCACTCAATAGGCCCCAACCATGATTAGTCCATGGGGCTCCTCCACCAGCACAACATAGGACTCAGTACCACTCCCAACCCTCCTCAAATGCGTAAAAATTAACCTCAATGCATCATTCAGACGTCCGTGTGCTCCCAATTTATGGGACTCATCCCAACTAACTAACAGATTGCCCCTTGTCTCCCTTTCTTCCCTCTCTCTCTCCCCCCACACGCCTCCCCTCACATGCCTACCTCCACAGAACCTGCGTATGCCTTTGACTCACATTGATGCAACCATGTTCATAATGATAATGTATGTTTTGTTTTGAATGAACATTCACTCACCATGGTATATCACATGCTGTTTCATCATCTATCCTGATTGGCTATAATACACTATAACAATGTAATACAATTTATGATAATGCATAGCCTTGAATACGATCCCTGTGAGTCCAAACACGTGTCTGCAATGCAAATAAAACACTTGTTACACTTTTCAAACCAGTTATGTGTGGATTTTTTTCAAGAAAATATACTCTGATACAGACCTAAGTACTGGTAGCACTGGCAGGGTTGCCGCCGAACTCGGAATGAGGCCCAATTTCTTTTTGAAGTACTATGGCTCCCCTCAACCTCATAACGTGTGGATGTGTGAGTGTATTTTGAAAGGCTGTACACTTAAATGTGTAGGTGGCTGCCTGTGTGAGTGTATGGTGAAAGGGTCAACACCAATGTATGGGTGGCTGGGTGTGCATGTGTGCGTGTACGGTAAAAGGGTGCACACTTAAATGTATGGGTGGGTGCCTGGGTGTGTGTGCCTCAATGGTGAAAGGGTGCACACTTTAATGTATGGGTGACTGCTTCGGAGTGCCTGTATGGAAAAAAGGATGCACAATTAAATGTATGGATGGCTGCATGGGTGTGCCTGCAGGGTGAAAGAGTACACACTTAAATGTATGGATGGCTGGGTGTGCATGTGTGTATATGGTGAATGGTGTGTGTGCTTGTGTTCAGGGGCACAGCAAAACCTACATTTCGGGGGGCTAATCCTTCAAATGTTGAGAGAGGCACTAACTTCATGGGTGGTGGGGGAGGGGCAAACTGATTTGTGTGGGGCATCTAACTTCTTTACGCATTTTAATGAGACTATTCTAGGGCAGCTTCAATGTTACAAGCAGTTTACTCTCTCCTTTAAGTCAGAAAGCACCCATGTATGGACTGCTGTGAGAAGGAGCAGTCTCCTGTTCCCTCTCTACCCTTCGAATCACTCCCCTGGCATGCAAGTACTAAACCCACATCAGGATTTCAATTGCTTAAAAAATGTGCCATTTGAATGCAGGTTTAACAGTGAAATACTTTAAGTTAGTAATTGCTGGACCCTTGTTAACAGCAAAACCCAGGTGCCGTTTAACATCTGTGTCCTGTTCTGTCTGGCAACTGCTCTGAAGGTCAGCCAGGTTGAATCAACATAGCCCAAAATTTCAGTGCGGGGGCTGGCGGAAGTGCTGAAGCCCTGTCAACTCAATGGTGTTATGCCACTACTTGTGTTTAATGCCTTGATTACTTAATGGTAATAGTCATTATTCCTAACCCTATTCCTCCTCGTCACTGTACTTGTGTATGAGGCAGTACTTGTGTATGAGGCACTCTGCCTCATACACAATACTGGGATGAGGTAGCGGTACATGGAGGTAATGCCTGAATTAGCTACCTGTAATTCTCATTACTCCTAGTCCAACTCTTCCTCATCCCAGTACTTACCTATGAGGCAAGGAGCCTCCTGGACCGTTGGTTTGCCCTGTGAAGCCCTGCTGCTGTGCTGAAGCTCCAAATACGCCTTGACTAGAGAAGACCTGCAAAGGACGATTCCTCCTCTTGGTTTGGCGGGACCAATCGACCCCAAAACAAGCTCATCTGCACATTCTCTCAGAGCTGGTTAAACTTCCACTGGTGCTGCAGGAACCGAATGTCAGGGAGAGGAACACCGAAATCGAGTGATTGTCTTTAAGTTGGACCCAAGCTCCAGGAAGATCCTCCGGACTCCCAGGAAGCAGGACTGACCAAACCTGAGCCACCTCAACAGAGTGCTGGACCCCAGATGCCAGGAAAGTCCAGAGTGGTAACTGAGAACCGCAGTGGTGCTATTTGTGAGAGAAACGAGGAGCTGAAACAGCGAAGTGCCACTGATCTGAAGTTTGCCCATTGCTGCTGCTGACCTTCCATTCATAGCGCAGGAGCCCCCAGACGTCCTCCCTCTTGGCTCCATGACTGAGGCCCAGGAACACCAGGATCTGGAGACCTACACAGGATCAGAAGTCAGCTGGAACCATTTTCTTCTAGCCAAAGGTACTGTAAACTAAGGGGTTGGTTACCTCTTGTCGTGTAGCCGTGTAGGAGTCTCACGAGGATAGCTGATGGGCAATATGCTCGCCTTGGAAGCAAGTTGACACAGAGCAACACAGGTTTGATCCCCGGGTCCGCGCTTAGAAACCTCTGTGTATTAAGCGCGTTATAAATAACCTATCATATCATATCATATCATACTTAAGATCTGGGACAAGGAAGAGGGACGTGAAGGTAATTCTGGGTGGCCAAAAAGCTGATTTTTGAATTTGGGGTAGGTGGTGGGATGGAGAGGGGGGGCAGTTGTGCGATAAACCATAATGGTTCCATGTCGAGGCTAAGCAGGCATGATATGTCGTATTGGTGGCTAGAGAGGCATTTTGGTGCAGCCAGTCTAGTCATTCCTCATTTTAGTATGAATTGTTTTTAACTGGGCATTTCTGATAAAGCCGTCCTGCTAAGTGTAATTACCTGGCTAGACTGGCATTTGGGTGCTGCCAGTCTAGCCGTTTCTTACTGCTGCATTCTATATTTTTCTGAGCATCTGTGATAAAATGATATGATATAAGTCATTTATAAGGCACAACAAGACAAGGGAGGGAAGATAGAGGGAGGACAAGACAAACAATCTTACTACACCTTGTGTCATTCAGACCGTGTAAGTACGAGAATGAGAAATGCATGGGGAAAGGGAGGGGGATGTGCAAGGAAGAGGGGAGGGGAAAAGAGGGCAGTAATGCTCTGAGTTAGTGCAGCCAGGGCAGAGCAGCTCTGGGTAGTGCAAGAAGAACAAGGGACTGTAGGGTTACAGTTACAGCCCCTAAGTGCATGGTAGGCCCGTAGGCAGTGCATGGGTGACTGATCAAGAAAGAGCCTGGATTCAATGAGACTCTTAGGGTAGCCAAGCAACCAGTCAGTACAGCAGACAGGTAGGTCAGGTAGGTCACTAGGGGAGGGAGAGAGAGAAAGCAGAGGAGAAGAGGAAAGTTTTGAGATGCTTCTGAAACTTCAGGTGGTCCACTTAAGTTTTAGAAAGGCAGGGTGGTCAGAAGGAATGCTGGAATCAAGGTTAGAAAGCAGATCTTCACTGATGTTCAGGAGAGCAATTTCTGTGTCTCTGGCACCTCTGGAGCCAGACTGATGGTAACGCAGACAACAGATTCAGTGTGGAGATTAAGCTGAGAGATGGCCAGCTTTTCCAGAGTTTTCCCAGGAAAGGGGTGATGGAGATTGGGTGATAGTTTGCCGTGCAGGTAGTATCGGCAGATGGCTTCTTGAAGAGTGGATGCACAAGGGAGTGCTTTAGGAGAGAGGGGAACATTCCAATGGGAAAAGAGTGATTACAGAAATCGGCTTAAGCTGGAGTGAGGGTGTCAATATGGTCCTTGACGGTTCTGGAGAAGCAGGGGAGCACCTGTTTGGACGTCACTTTCATAGATCGGACTTGTCTAGAAACCTTGTCAGGTGTCCGAGAAAAAGCAGAGAAAGGAGGAGAGGTAGAGCTGGCCAAAGGGGGGCCGGGAGAGCAAGAGGAAGAGGAGATAGAGGACACAATGTCCTGAGTTTTAGCAGAGAAGTGAGTGACAAAGCCATACAGAGGGACTGGGAGGGCACAGGAGGGGTAGAAACTGCAACAGGATTGACCGGCCATGTTGTTAGAGGCTGCAAAGAATCGGGCTTGAATGTGTGCTCTCTTCTTGATGAGTGTTATTACTTTGACTGGCATTTTGGTGCAACCAGTCTAGGTAGGTCGAAATGTGACCTGGCATGCTTTACTGTAATGTTATTACGTGTCTACACTGGTCTACATTGTGCAGCCAGTGGGACATGTTTTCAATGTGGCATGGCATTTTTTAATAGTAAAGCATTCATATTCCTGTGCACTGTTGGTGACTTACATGTATAGGATTGGTGTTACCCTACAAAACAATTGAAAACACTCTGGCTTTTTAGCCAATTATTCTCAGAAAGTGTGCTGTATATTGCATGAAAACATCTATATCTTTCTCTTAGTACAGTGCGCGGCTTACCCCTTCAGCAGCACGTTTGTGCGTATTGTGCAAGCGTGATAATCTAGGCCGGCCCAGAGTGTGGCATGAGCCATGGTGTGTTGCCGAGTTGGGGGGGCCCTCAGCATGGCTCGCAGGGGGGGGGCACATTTTGTGTTACGCCACTGGGTGTATTGTGTGTATAATATGTATTTTATGTATTGTGTATTTAAATATAAGTGGAGGTAACATATAAGTGGGGGAAACGGGATTTGATTAAAGAGAGATTTCCTTGTTTCCTAACCTCAAGGAGGTAGAAGGGCATGCATTACACTCCCAGGGGGGGTATTTTTAGAGAGAAATCCTGAAGCAAGGACGAGCTGAAGAATGTGTGTCACATTCCAAGATAGGGTAAAACTGAGATGAGATACTTTTACAAGAGACCATAAGGAAGATGATCGTAGTAATAGTTGTGCACATTTCAGGGGGGTTTATTTGTGGCATATAGATATTTTTTAAGTGTTTGTCATGTGGTATATATGTAGGTTATATTATGTTAAAGAAGACTAACTCATGTTAAATGTGATGTGTGTTGTACGGGGCGTTATTATTTGTTGAGCTCAAAGAAACTGTTTTTTTTGTGCAAGGGATTTTATTTATTTTTTAAGGAAATTGAGTTTGCTTGTGGCTAGCAAATAACATAGCCACATTTTTGACCAATGAAGGCAACTTCAAACAAACAGTCCAGGCATAGCTTGGTTTATTTGCATGAGCATATTTTAAGATACAAATGAAAGAGTTCAAAAGAGGAACAGTGTTTTGTTGTGCGGAGATTCAGTAACAAAATGTACAGTCATCTGCTGGGTAGAAATGCCATTAGTTTGTTCTGCTTGCAGACTTCAAATAAGGAGGGGCGTGGGCTTTTTTGTGTGCAGCAGACATGTAGATAACAGGCTGCATTCTTTAAAGAATGGAAGGAGAAGACTTAAACAAGAGCAGTGCTCAGTCAGTGAAAGCACTGGCTGTTGAGCGCCCCACATGTTGCAGAAATATGCATTTGGAGGGCCTACTAGTTTGGTTGGGAAGGTTATGTTAGAGATAGCAGCAGGGCTGAGGTAGCTGAAGTAGTTATAGGTGGTTATGGAGAATTTTAGATACGTTAATGCGAAATGTTTGTATTTTTAGGAAAGCTGGATTGGGCTGTTTGCAAGTATTTATGAAATAATGTATGGAAAAGAGAAGGTTTGTTTTTTAGTGCCCAAACTAATGTTGATAAATTATGCACGCAGACACACACTGATACAGAAGGAGAAGTTGTTCTAAGTGAGTGTCAATTTCGTATATAGCAGAGTATATATAACTTGAGTAATGTTGAAATATAATGTGAATGAAATGCATTTTGTTTTAGCTGACAGTTATTGGTTGTTTATTTAGATACAAAAATAAGATATGTTTGAAAAGGTGGTATTGTTGGACCTTTAAGGAGGTAGGGAGTAATTAGCATAGATGTATCTGTGTATAGGATGTTTTTTGTGAATATAAGAACAAAAGAGGGCTATGAGTTAGGTTAATTAAAGAGGACAAATCCCCTTTAGTGGTGGATGTGAGGCACATAAAGCTGCGCATGTGAAAAATAGATTGGGAAAACATGGGATTTTGACTAGAATATATAAGAATGAGTAGGGCTAGAGATGTATATGTGTGTACATGTATATAATTAGTGTACATTGAACAAAGATAGGTTTATAAGGTTTATAATGTTTTCTTTTTATTAGGATGTAGAACATTTTTGTGTATACTAGCAAAGTGGTTTTGGACTGACGTTGTCAGTAGAGAGAGTATTAGAATAGTTGTGATGACATATTTTGAAAACATGTATTATTAATATAGGTCCTTAAGTGTGCAGGAGCTCAGTACCACTATCATTCAAATAGTCCCCCAGAGCCAGGACTCGTTGAACTGACTTTCTTTTTAAGGTTTTTTATGAGATATATGAGTAATAATGGTGTTTTTTAATTGGGGGGTGTCATCTTTTAGTTGGGTAATAACACCAGTTGAAGGGATTTGAGATTCAATGTTTGAAAAAATAAATAACAGGATTTCATTTTTGTTATATGTTTTGTTGAAGTAGTTCTCTTGTGGCATCTTTGATATATGGGATTGTAGGGTTTATGGACCCCTGTTTTCTGATTTGGTATGGGGGTCTATATTTCTGAATATTTGTGTTTTAGTTAAAATGTATGTATGATTAACCATATTTTGAGCAAATGTTTTCACCCTAGAAGGTTTTATTAGCTATTGTGGATTTTCAGGCTATGCCAGACATTTTTCAGGCCCTGATCACAGACATTATATCAGCACAAATTAGATCCCACTGCCCCGATTTTGTATTCCATTTAAACATTGTAGGTATCTTTATTAGCAATAGAGGGTCATTTTTAAAGACACATTATAAGTGTTCACAGGGCAGTCACACAGAAAAGGGAGAAAGACAAGTTGATCAATAAAAGTAAACCATTTTTATAATTATAGATATATTGTTGAATAGTAATTTGGAAAACGGAAGGTATCCGGCACAATGGTTTTCCAACACACACAATGAATGAGCACAAGGAGATGCCTCATACCCTTGTGTTAAAAAGCACAGAAATGACTGCAACAACTGGAAGAGCTCTTGGATGTGCCAGTACATTACATCATCAAAAAAAGAAAGCAGAAGCACACAGTTTATTTATTATACAATTTCAACAATAGTAGGCAAGGAAGTACGTAGAAGAGTGAATTAAGAAAGAGACTGAGGAAGGAAAGAGAGAGAGGCGGTGGTGAGAAAGAAATAGGCATGGGAGGCAAGGCAAAAGAATGAATTGTGAGATGGACACTGCTATGAAGGCACCTGGGAGTGCTGCAAGTAAACAGACAGTGAGGACACTGGTTAATAAGGTAAATGAGGACACAAAGAGGGGAGGCTGCATATCACCCACTGCATAGCACAGAACCATTGGAATATTATGCCCAAGATCACACACGGTGCCAGACATGCACCATGAATAAAATTACAATTATAAATGCAAATTACACAACAGACGAGGCTAATGCAAAAGCAAGCGGCACTAGTTCAAGCATAACAGGCCACTACATCAGTACAGCAGGTACTAGCATAATCATAAGCACCCCCGCAGCAAAACACAGATGTGTCATGGAATGTGCTTGCGCTGACACAGACAGCCATACCCACAATAGGGGAAGTATAGGACTGAATTTACAGACACCATAGGCTAGAGGAGCATGATCTTTTTATAACATTATTGTATTTTTTGCAAGATGTCAGCAGACATATTGGGGAGAAATGTGAGTAACTGTCTAGAGGATAATATGCACTACTCCAGGGATTAATTATGTAAATATATAAGAATTCACATTAGCATGTTAAGACCAGAAAATATAAAGAGGTGTGCCATTAAGTAAAGAAGTATTGCTTATGGAGGACACACACTGATTACCATAGCTTTCAAGAATAAGGAGCTGATTGTTTAGATTACCCAGAGAGTTTTCATTCAGGAGAGAAGTATCCATGGATGAGTAAGAAGGACCAATAAGTGTACTATCACTACGCAAGGTTAGGCGATTGCCTATATGTGCAAAATGTTAGCGCGGCAAAATGATACTTTAACTCATACTACGTTTAATGTGCTGTCTTGCTTTGCCTGTGATAGCACGGCCCTGTCCCCTGTATAGTCTGCAGGCTGGAGCTGGCAGCAGCAGCAGAGTCAGAGATCAGGCAGAGGCGTGACGGTTGGGGTCAGGTCAGGCCTGGGCCACGAGTGGCACTGGTATCATGGGTGTGGCAGAGCTGGCTGGCACCTGCGCATTACAAATGGAGCACCACAAGTGACTCTCTGCTCTGTCTTCTGTGTGTCGTTAGACGTAATTACCAGGCATTCCACGATTTTCAAAAGGACATTGTAGAGAAAGCAGTGGAGGCAGCTGCTGAACAAGAATAATGTCCTGCTAGCACCTTGGCAGAAGGAGCAGAACAATCAGGTGAGACAGCCCACCCCTTACCCCCAGCTCTGTGTCATACCCTTGTCCCTGTTGCTGTTGATACCCCTCTTGACCCTTGTACTTGGCCTGACTCCTCTGACATGATTGCATTTTAGGTCTTTTGTGTGCAGCAAACCAACGCTGCATGGAGTCCGGGGCCCATGTGCTCATGCAGTGCCTCAAAACTGTGTTTAGAAACACCAGTGCTGATCCTTAACCAGAACAATTCCAAATCTTCTGCAGAGCAGGGATCACAGTCCATTATATCTGTGACCATAGGCGAAGCACCAATGGCAGTGTTGTTAGTCCAGCCAGCAAAGTAAACATCACACATTTTACATACATGAGAAGGAAAGCGTCTGGCTACGAATGCAGATGAGTATGGCTTTTTGACTTTGAAGAATAAATGCCTATTCAAAAGGTTTGTTGGTGGGCTTTTCCGGGATGCTTTTCTCTGGGAAATTAAGAAGTACCCGCCTTGCATTTCCCACAGTGAGTAAATATACACAGAACACAGGAACTGGCAAGACCACCCGCAGGTGAAGAAATCACTACAGGTCTGGCTAAAGTCATAGAGCTCACACTTTTCCACTCCCTCATTCTGTATTAGAGGACAGCCACAGCCGCCCAGCAGCACCTCCAAGGGCTGTTATTTAAGATTGTTTGCATTTGTGGCCTTGATGTGGTGTGCACTTCCCTATGGACCATCACAAATCAAAATAAATAAAGACATAAACAACTTCCGGAAGCTGGCCAAGCCTTCCATAAATGCAGCGTCGGGAACTGCAAAGCTCACTGATTTGGTGGTGATTTACAGAGTGGGCAATGATCACAAGTCCTTGATCACCTGGTCATTTGTTTGGTAGCAATTCCTAAATGAGTTTGTGAGTAGTGCATTTGCTAAATGGAAAGTGTCTACTTTTCCAAAAAAGCCACAACAACCGCTGAACAATCATTGGCAATGTCAAAGATTTTGACTTTTGTGTACGATAGGGGTAGGTATTTGCCAGGTACTGCTGTAATGGCACTAACTGGCAATTATTGGCAGCTGCTGTAAAATGATGCAAGTACCTGGGCATATAACAGTAGTACCTGGCACATGATTATGTAATATCTATAAGCAGGCCAAACCTGTTGGCTTTGTCAATGCTTGCTTTTAACAGAACTTCAGTGAAGGAAATGCACACTGCATATAAATGAAGTGGCTGAAGGCACAATTGGTTAAGACAGTTTTATTACACCTGGAGTGTATGTAAAGATGCAATTAAACATTAATTTGCAGAAGACTCCATTGAAATAACTCTGACAGGCATTTGAACCAATGGTTAATGCTACGTCTTGATAAAGCTAGCTCAAAGAGATCTCAAGAGAATGTGCTTATAGCGGCTAGAGTCAGAAAGTGGGTGGAATGGCTATGGGGATTAGGAGGGCCATGGACAGTCAATTGGTGGACAAATAACCAAACAACACCTACACAATTTGTGAGCCTCAACACTTCCCATCACCCTTCTAGCTGTACTCCAATGCAATAGTTTCAGCGTATAGGTGGTGCTTAGGATAAACTTCTAGGAAACATTTAAAATGCCGATGCCTTCTCTATTGGCACACCAATAAGCAAACCCTGTGGCCTAAATAAGATCAATTTAAACTAACTTGACAATTATTGCACTTTGGTGCAGAGGGCCTTCTGGGAAAAATGTCACTCCACTTTCCAGTCCTCTCGATCTGCCACTGCTTGCAAGCACAAGATCCAGAACCACTGTCCACATCTGTCCATGCCTAGACTTGATGTGTGTGCTACACAATAACAGTATTCACTGTGGTGTTTTATCAGCTGTTTCCATCAACTACATTATAAATGCAGTCCTGATTGTTCCACTGTCAGTTTCCCAGTGTAATGGGAGGACTAGGGATGACTCTTGAACACACATACCTTTAATATATATATGCTGCCGCTAATCAAAATATGGTGGCCCATTAAATACTAGCAGACTGGTGCCTCAGAGTGGGCACACTACACCTGGGAAAAGACTGGTCAAGGGTGGCTCCCTCCATAATAAACGTGGTGCCAGTTCACACACTGCCACGGTTGTGATGAGGTGCTGGTTGCTACAGTGTTCAAGTGTGTTATATTTTGATATTTCCTTATTAAATATTGTGCCCCCTGTGCCTGTCACCTTTATCTTTCTGGGTGTGACTGAGGGATGAAATAGAGGGTATTGGCCCTTACAAGTGGTAGGAATTAGGGTACTGTGGTACCCTGTGCTGGGAAAGACCTCAGTCCTCAAATGTCACTCTGGAGGGTCATGATTTATTAGTCTTTTTTTGGCACCCATTGCCTGACCTGTTTACCAGTCCGCTATGAACCCATTGGCTGTCCCACAGCCAGGCACAAGGCTCTAGACCTCACTGTATCGCTTGGGAATCAGGGGTATTATGAAAGGGCTGTTCAGTGTGGTCATGCTTCTCATGTGGGAATGTTTCCCACAGAATTGCCTTGGGTGATTTTGGCTTGTGCCCTTAGATGCTTTGGCAACAGCTGTAATTCACAGTGTGGGTATTATGCCGGTCTCTTGATCGTCCTGACTGATACCAGAGGCACTGCATGCTACGCAAATGAAGTGGTGGGTCTCAGGTTCACTGTATCTGACAAAAGAGAGTTATGGAGCAGACTTGGTTCTATTGAGCACAGACATCAACACATTATTCCTCGTTTACCTTTACCTTGAAGGACAGAGTCCATGACAACAGCGATGTGTGATCTTGTGCTTTGTGCTGGCGTCATCTTTACAGGCCACCTCTGGAAACTTTGCCTGTAGGGGATTCCGAAAGTTCACTGGTCCCTTTTTTAGGTGTTTTAAAAATAATAAGAGACTTATTGCTAATTATTGTTGAATTTATACATATCATAGTAAGTATTGGCACACGTTTAGTATTTTGTACCTGGTAGTGCTGCTTATGTGCTTGCAGGTGTCTAGTATGCATTACCAAAATCGTGTTCCTACTGTCTGTATTACCTATATATAATTTACAGAAAGGATTAGATCCACATGCTCAGCATTACATTTGTTGTTGCTATATTGTCATTGACTGTTTACTAAACCTGAATTTATGAAACACAGAGGGCCTCACTACAATGTTGGCGGTTACGGTGTAAATGGTGCCAGTAAGGTACCGGCACTGTTCATACCGTACCGCCGAATTACGAGTTCTGCTTACGGGTGCCTGACAGCACGCCAGGTCTGACCTGGCAGGCTGTGCGGCACCCGTGAGCATAACTCGTAATTGCACCGTTATCAATGGTGCCAGTGCATCCTTGCTCCCCACCCCCATTCTGCCCTAAGGGGCAATTACCGGCCCATTCAACTCATAATGGGCCGGTAATTGCCCATTTCGCGGGTGGCGGTGCTGGTGCCGGTAGCGAGTTTGGCGGTAGCTGTGCCAGTAAAACAGGCACGGCTACTACCAAGCTCGTAATGAGGCCCAGAGGCTTCCATTTGACTTCTGAAACCTAACACTCTGAGTAGATGTGAGGATAAGTAAAGTGCAATGGGATCCATCCACAGCAGAAGACGTGAGCAATGTGTTAGGTGGAGGTAATGGGTTTGCGACAATCGGTAACAAAATTAGGACTGTTGGTTGAGAACAGTTAGGATCTGGAGTGGTGGGTGCCAATCTGTCAGTTTGCCTAAGGTGGCAAAATTCCTTGCACTAGCACCAGGTCCTAGGACCTGCAAATATATAAATTGAAGGACTGTGACAGCCCTTGGTAAGGAGGGCAGATGGATTAATTTGACAACAAAGGCCAGTTTAATGTAAGTTTATTTAGCAGTTAAAGATTGCAAACAGATACAAGGAGGATTTGGCAAAAAAAACTGAGCATGGTGTGGATCAGTAGTACCTCTGACATTTGGTTTATTAGAAGGCGTGAAGAGAAGGAGACTTGGAGATGTGGAAAAGGAGGGCATCATATTAAGGAGACGTTATGTTAAGTTGCTCTACTAAAAACCTGTGAAATTCACCAAAAAAAACTTTATAAACGTGACATTATGGTTCGAAGTAAAACCGAAAAACCCCTGAAATTCGCCAGTTATGGTAGGCTAAGCAACCATAACTTTCCGCACCACTGTGCACTGCTAACACTAACACCCAGGACATCAAAGATGACATCACAAATGTCATTGATGACATCACTGATGACATCGCATGTCTGGCTCACTCTTTTTTTCCTTCACTGATATATTTGGGACAGTAACAGGCAGGAACTAAAAAGTCACTATACTATAGTACAAAGTACTATATTGACAGAACAGATTACATTACATGTGTAGCTCATTCTTTTTTTGCTCACTGACATATGTAAGCCAGGTGGCTTTCTTCACTGTCAGTCAGGAGTTTAAGAAGGTAAAAGTTCTATATTTGTAGTCCTTACCCTTTTCATTTGTTCTAACAATACTTTCCTGAATTTACGGTTACATCATATCATACATGTGCATAGAAGAAGAAATCCAGAAACACAAGAATGTTATCTGTTCATGAAGCTAATTAGTTCGGGTATGAACATTTTCTATTAAAACTGCCTTTTTGGTGCATGCTTTACGTTCCCTGTATATGGTTATATTTGTATGCATAGTGCTCTCTATATGTTTTTGTGAGGAATAGTGCAATTATGCAGCAAAGGAAGCATACGTAGATACTTATATATCACAGTATATAAACATTTGTAAAGGTAGCATTTATCAATGTGGTATGTAACATGGGAAGATAAAAAATATTGCACCTCTGTAGTGCATGCTGCAGGCAATGCCTACATGTCTTCATGAGTTTGTTCATGTACTGAAAGAACTGAGTAATGGAATCGTTTTTTTCATCAATGCATTGCTTAATGAACTACGTGGCATATCTTAGTTCTTCAATCCTCTCTGATACTTTTCTGCCAATGATATAATTACAATTTCGTGTAGAGCCTCTGCATGAAAACAAAATGTACATGTGATGTCATCAGTGATGTCATCAATGACATTTGTGATGTCATCTTTGATGTCTGGGTGTTAGTGTTAGTAGTGCACAGTGGTGCGGCCAGTTATGTTTGCTTAGCCTACCATAAATGGCGAATTTCAGGGGTTTTTCGGTTTTACTTCGAACCATAAT
Source organism: Ambystoma mexicanum (assembly GCF_040938575.1). Lineage (NCBI taxonomy): Eukaryota > Metazoa > Chordata > Amphibia > Caudata > Ambystomatidae > Ambystoma > Ambystoma mexicanum. The sequence goes on from NC_090925.1 coordinate 560,229,149, forward strand.
GTCACGTTTATAAAGTTTTTTTGGGTGAATTTCACAGGTTTTTAGTAGTGCAACGTAACCATAACGTCCTCTTAACAACGTTTTTTAGTGAATTTTACGTATTTTTAGTAGGGCAACTTAACCATACGTCCCTTTAACAAAGTTTTTTTTACTGAATTTCACAGGTTTTCAGTAGAGCAACTTAACCTTACCGTCTCTTTTGCAAAGTGTTTTTGCTAAAGATCATCGGTTTATAGTAGTGGCACGTAACCATAATTTAAAGTAACTTCTGACTTATTTACACACCTTGCGGAGAAAACCACATGACAATATGCTGGTGTACAGCAGGTAACGTGTCCCAGAATCTGTAAACACTTAACAGCAAGATGTTTGCCTCGTAGAGAGTGTGCAAACAGATTTTATATTGATGTAGGAACGTCCAACTGCAACATTTGCCTTGCGCAGCGCCAACACGTATTGGTAGTCAGCCATTAACGATGTAGTACACATTACATACTTTTAGCAAATGTTCTAGTTATCTGAAAATGACATCAGCTAAGGCCATGCCTCCTCCCCAAGAAACAGCAGCAGTGCTGTAATAAAGGAGCATGTCAAACACTGCCCCAACCTTACAAATAACAAACACAGAATATTTTTGCACCGTCCACCTACCTCCCCATATCACTGTTTAATGCCTCTTTCCTCATCTCCGTTTGCAAATGGCCTTATTAGCTGTCCTACCAAAAAAGAAAGCCATCCATTAACAAAGTAAATGCTGCGTTAAGAATCACCTTTCACAGTGTAAGTATATTAAAAAAAACATGGCATACACTCCATGTACTTCATATTTCTCAGTAAAGGACATAGACGCAATAAGATTTGCCAGTAATAGTATAAATTTGCAAAGCAATAACGTGCGCTAGTGAAAAATAGTATTTCTGGTTATAATCCGGCCCGCTTCAGGCAGGCCGGATTACAAAACAAAATCCTTTTTCAAGATGGCCACCATCAAAAGGGATGGCCCCTCTTCGCTTTCCATGGCAGCCAGCAAAAAGCAAAAGTATGCTCCAAGACGCAGAACCTGTACATAAACATACAGCGATTACAAAACAATATCCTTTTTCAAGATGGCCACCATAGAAAGGGAACGCAGTTGTTCCATACGTTGCACCTCTTCACTTTCCATGACAGCCTCCAAAAAGCAAAAGTACGTGCCGTGACGCAGAACCTGTAAATAAACATACAGCGACGTACAACGTGCTACCTTACACTTTGAAATGATACACTGGATTTTAAAAGAAAACATTAACATTTTAGAGTTTGTAAAGTAGTTTTATTTAACAAAAACCTGTCAGAGACCATCAGATTAATCCTGTTGTCAATTAAATTGTAACAATGGTTGTAAGTGCGTCATTGAAAATTTTCATGGTGAGACACACGTAGTTATTTTCGCATACACAAAGTATGCGTTTCTGGTAAAGCCCCCGCTTTGTTTGCACAGTGATTTCCAAGATGGCGCCATGACCTTTGCCCTACACCACCATAAATTATGTTATGTTACTTCTAATCGCTAGGTCAGCGTAGGGACAAAGGGGACCTGGCCGGTCATCCCACAACACTGTAACGGACAGGCAGCCGGCCACCACCAGTTGCATCTGACGTTGAATGAAGCCATCAGTTGGCATCTGGAATCCATGGCACGCACAGTACGGCAAGATGTAGCTAGGCGGAAAACGTAAGAAAAAATCTGTGTCAATACCCAACCTTTAGGAAAGAATTCCAAAAAAGACACAAAGATTGTGGAAAGTAGTACACAAATATAAGTGGACAAACACAACATTTTAAGGAAATATTAGCGTTGACCATGGGTACATAGATTAACAGCCTACAAACGCTGAGAAACAGCAGTCGCCGTAAGGGTTAAAAAAACGGCAACTACACAGTGAGATAGTAATTCAGTTGTGAAGGCAACAGGAATGGACAAGCAAGAAAAAATTACATGTCTTGATGTTACACAAGACTCAAAGAACGTGCAAACTGATACACAAAGCTAGGTGTGCAAGCATAACATTTGAAAGAAAAAGAAATAACGGTCAGGGGTGACTCTAGTCATAGCATGCAAACGTGAACAATGTACACTCTCTGTTATTGGAGGAAAATTAGAATTGCGCAAAAAGATAATACTCCAGTTACATTGTCACAATTAGTGTTTGGTGATATAAAATTAAAACGCGGGTCGGTGTAGAGTCGTCAAAATTGAACTTACATGATCTTGACAACCTCCATTGTTTTTGGCAAACTCAGACAGCAAAGTGTTTGCATCAAAGAATCTTCGTGAACTGATATTTCATGTTCCTTACAAACGGTTTACAAACATAACCTTATCAAATGGTATTTCTTTCCAAGCTTTCATTCCTTGCATAGCTTTTGAAGTTTCCCTTTCTCTCAAGTTCAAAAAAACAATAGCCCCTTATCGATTGACTTGGATGCGTGGGCCTACTGAGCTCGCAACGAAAAAAGCAAATCAACTGACCTTCACTCAGAAGGCAAATAAGTTCTCACTTTGCAACAACATAGGACAATCCAATCATGAGAGCCGCTATTCCCATACGCCTCCAGAACCACTGTTTCCATCAAACACTCCAGGTGGCGGCCTCAGATGTGAAAACATAGGACGCCAGTCCAACTTCAATATTAATCTGAAAACATTGTAACACAGAAGCAGGCATTGTTCGCCCGACATTGAGCACCAACTTCCACTTTAATGTATGAATTTGGTGGTGTCACGACCCTCGCCCAAAACCCCCTCTGGCAAACCCATTGGCCAGGTGGAGTCAGGACTCGGGCCTCTAGAGCCTGGCATCCTCTTCCAAAACCCTCTTGGGGCCACTCCTGGCGCCTATGGCGCCAGGCTCATACATCATGAAAAAACGTGTGCTTGGGAACTACTTAATGTATTGTCAGCCAACATGGAGGCATCCACATAGCTTGGTTCCAAGGACCAAGCTATGCGGTCTAGTGTTTTGGGTGTGGTAGCCTAGGGACTACTTTACCTGGACTATTTTGTTGGGGTTATTTAAACCACACCCGGGCAAGACAACACGCTTCGCGTTACTTTACAGGTTGCAACGTGACACTCACCGTGTCCAGCTATTCCCTCGAACCTCGGAGAAGCAGAACCTGCAAGGAGACAAAAGGAACATCATTAGCAGCAGCATCTTACCTGCAGTCTTCATCTTTAGCCACTCGCAGCTACTGAGAACAGCTTCCTCAAATCTGCACGCCTCCCGGACAGAACGACCTGAAAGCGGAAGATAGAGGCAACATTAAAGTAAGCTGTAGAGACATTCCCAAATTACGAACTGCTCAAAAGGCTTACCTGGCTGGTCGCTCTCGGCTGGTACCACTCCGGACATTGCACTCGCGCTGAAGAACACTGCAACCTACAAGGAAGGAAAACACAGGTTAGCAAAGGCAAGACTTTGCAGCGCTGCGCATAGCGTTTACTTACCGCATCATAGCGCTCTTATTGCACCATCGGTTACCAGCGGGGCTCAGCCAAGCCAGTTCGCCGCGCTGAAGCTCTGCATAACTAAGGGACAAAAAAGAGACATTTTACACAAAGAAAGGCATGCAGGATAGTAACAAAACTAAAGAACAGCAATAAGACCTACCTGAACCATATCAATCGGGCCGTGTCAGTGAAGTGACTGGACCGCACATGCCCATGAAAGACAACGCCCCCCTGCAAAGAAGGCAGGACAGAGAGCACGCCTAACTCTACTACAAGGCAGAACCTTCCCCGCAGACCACATCTGGGCAAAGCTGAGAAGCATACCAGCGAGTAACCCGGCTGGGTGGCGTCCCTGTGTATACCAGGTGAGCATAACAGGTGGCAAGAAAACACAAGTATAACAAGTGCATTGGTTTCTTCTTTTTTATGTGTTACTGGCGATGTCCGTGTACACCAAAACATGAACAAAAGATGGCGGAGACAGCAAAGAAATCTGACACACTTCACGCTGTTCCACAACCAATCAGTGAAAGCGCCACATGTCTGTGGACATGACGCTACGGATTAGACAATCGATTTCTTGTCCATGGAGCGAACAGGGAAGTGTGACCGCGGAGCGGACATAGATTTCACTAATTTTTTCAGACCTACTTTTTTGATCGTTTTAAAGAAAACTACTGGACAGATTTTCACCAAATTTGCAAAAGCACGCTTTTGGGACCAAGACGCTGCTCTTGCAGCAAATCTGGTCAAATTCCATCCAGCGGTTTGGGCTGTAGGCGTGCGCAACTTTTTTCCCCCATTCAGTCTATGAGAAAAAAAGATGTTTTGGGACTCCCCCTATAACTTTTCCCCCCTGGACCAAACATCACCAAGGGGGAACGAAGTTATAAGCCACCCAAAAAGTGCTCTTCCTATGGAAACAGCAACTTAACCATAAGCCGTGTAATATATATATATTCACTCATTTGTGATGTCATCTTTGTGTTAGCAGTGCACAGTGGTGCAGGCAGTTATGGTTGCTTAGCCTACCATAACTGAGAATTTCAGGGATTTTTTGGTTTTACTTTCAACCATAATATCACATTTATAAAGTTTTTTGTGAATTTAATAGGTTTTTAGTAGTGCAACTTAACCATAACGTCCCTTTAACAAAGTTTTTTTTTAGTGAATTTCATAGTTTTTTAGTAGGACACCTTACTCATAACATCCTGTTAACAAAGTTTTTTTACTGAATGTACACTTTCATCTTGTGAATTTGGGAGATATGTACTATAATTCCCTTACTTTATATACATGTAACATAGAACATACCGAACCCCCTCGCTAATGATATTTGAAAGGCACGGACTGAGCGCCTGTCTGCGGACGGGCGCGGACGAGATCAACACTACCCAAACAGTCAGGGGGTATCTGAAATTGTACTATTGTGCCATATGAGAAATGCAGAAGTTTAAAAAAGAACACAGAAACACATTGTAAGTACTAATAACTAACCAATTGAACCTACAAGTCTGACACAATACCTATGCATTTAATTACCATGTAGAATGAAATGGCTTATACCATAACAAAATAAGATATGGCTCCAACGTAATTACCTCACAGAAACTGTGCAGCCAGAAGCGACAGTAGGCGCACACAGCACAACGAAGACAATTTAAAATAAAATATTAAGTGAACTTCATTTTTCCTATATGTGTCTGTACTTTTTTGTATGAGGTGCAGAAAAAATTATGTATTTCTATTGTTTTGATACAGAAATGTGCAGTACTTTGGAGTGGTTGGAGGAGAATTTTCTGCATGGGGAAATGTCCGAAGATAGCGATAAGAATGGTACACACTGCTCTGCATAAGCGAAATAATGGTCAGTATTGTATGGGCATTTTAGGAAAAAAAGATGAAAGGCCAACAAACGACACAGAGGAAGACAGGCTGAAAAGGATAGAACTGAAAATGGACATTTTAATTTTAAAAGTTTAAGGGAATTTGTGGAGGAGTTTGTGAGAGAAAAAGTACGTTATCACTGTTCCACCTGTACCTGCCCCCCTTCTCCATTCCCTAGTTGTAGGACACACAAAAATGGAGGGTGAAAGCAGAGCAAAACCAATGGACTGTACCCTGGGAGTAAGTGTTGGCTCTGAAAAGAGCCTTTTGGTGGTGGTTTGTGAGTGTCAAAAATTGTACATTTGAAAAAACGGATTGTCAAATAGGTTACAGTGAATCCAAAAAAGGTTGCAATGCGGATTGTACATTGCGAAGAAAAATCTGATTGCCAGCACATGTGAGATGGACTCCATCTCTGCAAAAAATGAAAGTGCTGTGAAACAAAATGTTTTCATTGTGGAATGAGGACATGCCAACATCTCTTAGAAAGGCACAAACAGCCTTATTTACATTGCACCTCGCTTTCTCCATTTGTGGACCAAATACAGAGGAATGCAGCCATATTTGTCTTTGTGTAATACGGAAAAAAATTATTTGGCAATTTGGAAACATGTCCATGACCTTCGCAAGTCCTTCCTTCATTGCAGATTGCAAAGAAATTCCAGAGACATGGCCTAAACTGTTTCCTCCACAATGAATGATAATTATATCAGGATGACGCTCTCTCTGTAAAGTAGCACAGAGAGGTACCAAGTCGAGCCACCTCATTCCACGCACGCCATGCCAGTGCACTTCCACATGAGGAAATCCAAGATCTGCAGATAGACCACAACTTTCTGCATGCACCTTCAACCAATGTATCCAGGAGTCTCCCAAAATCCACATAATCTGTTTGCGCGCACACAGAGACATGGGTGTCCGGTCTCCTGTCCGGTAGAAGACGGTGTCATTAAATCTCTCTGTTCAGAACACACCCACTGAACTTTACTGACCAATCCCTAGCTCCGCTCATTCTCATTTGCATGTGTCTCCACCCCAGAATTGCCCATGTTAACATGCGCCGCCTGCAAACCACCGCCATTTCCGCGGACACGTTTTTTTTTGTTTTTGGGCAGATGCCTTACAGACACCTGTTATTTTGTGTTTTTTTTTTGTAAAGATGTCTTGCTTTACTCCTACAACCATTATAGAACCTTCTCTAAAGCAAGCCTTACATTCCAAAAGAACATGGCATTTCCCAAAGAAGATAACGCAACACCATCTGCTTCAAAATAATCTGCATTACTGGGAACAATGTTATCGTGGCTGCAGAAAAACATACCAGCTTGTAACATGAATGCACGCATGCCACGATTGATGATACACCTCCCAATATTTTGATCAGGACAGAAAACAGACTGTTGTCCCATTTTCCTCTAGGGAGTAAACCAGAAAAAATGATTTTCGTAGTTGGAAAGATGTTCATGACAGCTTGAACCAACTGTTCCAAATCTTTCAACAAAGTGCGACAAGTCATGTAGCCCAAATGGCAAGCACCGTAGTGAAAAAGTACTACATGCGGAGTGGTCATCGTACGCAAGTGTCGGCAAACTTACACAATTGCCTCAACATTGCGAACACTTTCAGCGCTCTACACCACCTCAACTCCTCTCACATCGAAATGGTGTGCCACATGCCTACTCTCGGCATAGTGCTGTAAACCATGGACAAAAATATCTCCAAGCACCAAAACCCTGACCCTCTGCACCTCTGCCATCTTCAGTATACTCACTGTCATTCAACACAAAAGAGCAATGTGAACATCTGATTGGCTGATGCCTACAGTCCCCTTTCCATGGTGGATTTTCTGTATAAACCCGTATGTGACACACCCTACCCGCGGACAAGCGTTGTCTATGTGCGGCACGTAACTCTTACCAAGTCCTTCTACCCTTTCCACATCAGTCGCAAATCCATTCCCTCATTGGACAGAACTATGCAGTCACACATCCATCCACCAATCACAATCAACATTGCTAAATCTAACTCCATCATCAACATTTCGCATTTCACATGTACTATCGATGACTCTGTAGGGAAGTCGCATATCATTGCAAAGCACCTACTTCAAAAACTACTGTGCAAGTGTTGCAGATTTCTACGTACATCTCCATGCATGCGCACATGCATAAGTTTAAAGTACAGGTATGCATATTTTAAGCAGAGAACATGTGCAAACCTTATGATTTAATTTAATCAAATTAATGCCAATAAATCTGCATAGGCAATACATGCCAATGCTCCCCCTTTATGTGCAAGATATCGGATTTTTCATTGACAAACCGCGCTACTTTTTACTGTCTCCCGCATAACCTGTACATACGTCACAACTATCCCTATTGAGCGCGAAACTCTATTGTCCATTAGAAAATGTCTGAATTTTGTAACGTGTACCCCCTACATTAATGCTACTTGCAATGCGATCGTATGAGAAAAATAAACACTACCGATTGCTGTGGTGACATCTCCCGCTGATGGTCTCCCGATTATTCGGAATCGAACTTATAATATGAAAGTAGAGGATATTTTTTCCCATCTACTATAATGACCTATCGCTTACAAACCTCTCTGCTATAGATATTACAGCTTTAAAAAAACAAGGCATTTTCATAATCTAAAAATTGTACTAATTTCTGAATCACGTGAAAGAGACTGTGTGGGTTATTTATTTAATTTGTGCACCAAAGCACACATTGATTTCTGAACCATTCTACTCACAAATCCCCATTTATTAAATTAAGAATAAAAGGCAGAATGGCTCACAAATCCCTGTGTGTTTGGAACGCAAATAACATACAAAATCCTTAGAATGTTAGTAGTAGAAAACAAATAGCTGTTTTAATTTTATGCCATTATGTTTACTGTTAGTGCTTCTCCTCAAAACTAGGCCACTTTGTACTCTCATCTGAAGCACATTGTAGTAGTATACAAACAGAGAAATCGCCTTCCCAAATAATTGTAAGAGGCCAATGCACATTGACACACGACCACAAAGAATTTCCCCATCAAACGCATGCACGCATGCACACAACACACATACATTGTACAGCAGACCAAACCTTGGCTTCTTTTTTTCAACAGACCCCAAAGAATGCCTACCAAAAAGCAAGTCCGTAGAAAGGAACGCAGAAGTAGACCAAATAAAAATGAAAGTGTCCAACCTAAGCATCAATCTGTAGCAGAGTTTGTAGAGAACATTGGAACAAAACAGCTAATACAGTAATTTCGGAAAACAAAGGAAGCTTCAACTAAAGAAACTTTACCTCCTCCATCAAAATGTAGCATGAAACACAAAACTATTCACAAAAAATCGGCTACCAGTACTGCTAACAATTCTCCTATTAATCCTGATATAGTAACAAGAACCCATAGTACAAAAAGTATTTTAGCAAAAATGTTTTGCCACAGAGTCCTTCAGAATCGTATAAGAACAGGACAGAAATCATCCTCAACCCTTAAAACCTACCGTAGAAAATTAATCCTACAAGCTCTCGTGGACAGTGCAATCCTTCTCAAAAGGAAGCTGTTCATATTAGTGTTAAATAGGAGGAAATCACTAACAAAACTAAGTACGAAACTACAAAAGAAATAAAATAAACGGGTTGTGAACAAAAATAACTTCCTACATATTTGTGGAGGTGAATGGAGTCACACGACAACCACAGAACCATATTTTAATGAAGAAGCATACAAACAAAATCAAACACTCACAATTGCCATCCATAGCAGTGGACGAGGGTTTAAAAAATCAATAATACCATCATGGAACAAGAAACAGTGCTTAGAAAAGTATACCATGAAAACTCAGAATTACCTCTCGATTTGACTGAACCAGACCGTCCAGTATACAAATGGCCGTGCACATCAATGTGGGCCATTCCTAACAAATCTTTCAAATCTTTACATCAGTTCCTCAATCAGTATGTAAAAGATAAAGACAAAATGAAAATGAAAGTGCTGCAAAATATGGATATCTGTCCAGTGCGCAAATACACAGGACTGCAAGGACATTCATTAGCCTGCATTTCTGGACCTATTTGCAAAAGCACCTTCCATGATATCAAAAGGATATCAATACATCATTCAAATGTAAGACATCTAGTGTATAAAATATACTATGCCAAAAGTCCAGCTTCAGAATTAGCCAATTTAAATAACACTCTTCTGCATGGTACACCCAAATACCTACAAGAAGAAATTGACCGTATCCAGAGAAAATATTTTGGAAGTGAAAGCCACTTACAAAATGCAATAGTTTTAGAAAAGACTACCAACAATGCTGCACATAGCAACCTTCTATTGCACACATACAAAAAAGAAATACTAAAATTTAAAAGTGCATCGGGTGAAGTACCAAACATGTGTGTGTGTGTAGCTGCAGAACGTTTTACAAAAGGAACACAAAAAATGTACATATAGCATACAAAATAGAAGACAATGAAGATTCCAAATTAAAACAGTAATTGTTCCACCTGTTGAATGTGCTGCTAGCTAAGAAGATTCCAAATGGTTTCAATTAGCTCTCTACCTTTTAGCAGAAAACAAATATGAAATAAGAGAACCCCTAATGTGTTGCAGTTACTGCACAACAAAACTAGACAACAACCAAACTCCTTCACGTGCACCTCACGTGAGAGCATTATAATTCAAACAGTTCACCCATTTCAAGCAATTGTACGCCTTCACCCAAAAACAGCAAAATTACCTCCCTCTGAATTGGTGAAAGGCATTCGTGGCAAAGTAGTTTATTTGCCATTAGATCTAACCGAAAATGTACACACTCTAGGAGTGCAACGATCAATAGAGCATTCCTTAATTGTCTTGGTAAATTGTGTACCAACAAAGGATAAAAAAAATTGGCAACAACTGGTGGACTTACATAAAGTTAGACACGCCTTGGAAATACATATTGAAGAAAACTTAGGGGAAGCACTGAAATAATTCAAGTGCCATCAGAAACTGGACAATTCAAACTTCTGGATCCTGCTACAGTATGCAGTCTTTTGGACCAGTACACAATTCATCCATTGCATTCCAATGAAAGCATAGATGATGCACTAGATACTTACCAAATGTGACAAACCAAAGGTTCACCAATGAGTATATGGGGAAAAAGTATAGAAGCACATGCTTTTCCACTGCTATTTCCAAATGGCAAAGGTGGAATATACGATGATAGACCCACTCAGATTATGGCATCAGAATACCGCTCATTACGAATGTATTTGCATGATCCCAGATTTAGACAAAATGTGGAGTACATATTCCACCTACTCTTTGAAAGTGAACTAGCAACGCTATGTTACGGAGTTGCACACATTTTGAAATCTGGAACCCACTTTCAAAATATGTCAGCTATGCAATTAATACAAAAAGTACAGGAAAAAGATGAGGTATTACAATCAATTATAACACATTTGTTTGCAAACATGCGTGGTACAAAAGAGTACTGGTTCCGACGGCACGGAGACGTACATTGTATGATCAGAAACCTTGGACAACGACTTGCTTTGTGACACTACGTTGTGCAGAATATGCATGGGAAGATTTACATGAGTTCCTACGCATAGCAAACAACAAAGAAACCAACATAGATATGTTAACACCTGGAGAACGTTGCTCTCTAGATCCAGTTAATGTGTCAAGATATTTCCATCATCGTTTCATTGCTATGCTACACTTTATTTGCAATAAAACTGTTCCTCCCCTCGGTGAAGTGCAACACTTCTTTTGGAGAAAAGAATATCAAGCGAGAGGAGCACCACATATTCACATGCTTTTATTGATCAAAGTTGCACCTAAATTTGGTCACGACAGTCATACCACTGTTTTGCAGTTCATCCAAAAATATGTCACTTGTGAAATCCCGTCACAACGGACACATAGTGACCTGAATGGGCACATTTTGCAATTTCAAAGACAAAAATGTGGCAAATATTGTCGTCGCAAATACAAAAACAAAGGTAAATACTACACCAAATGCTGCTTTGGTTTCCTTAGACCAGTTACCGAAAGAGGTGAAGTGAATAACTTCATGTCTTCAGTTCGACACAGTGTTAAAGGTAAATCACCTAATAACACGTATTACATAAAATGAACAGAAGAATCAAAATATATCAATGATTACAATGCAATAATTGCCCTCTTATGGAATGCAAACATAGATGTGCAGTACATTGCAGACAATTCTACTGCTGTTGCACGATATGTTACAGGCTACTTAACAAAAGCAGAAAAACAGAGCTTCAAGACCTCTGGGAAGACCTAGCATCAGACAAAACACTATCGCAGAAATTGTACAGCCTAGGCATAACAATGCTCTCTCATAGAGAATGTGACGCTTATGAAGCAGCAGATCATTTAACCGGTACTGCTTTACATGGCAAATCAGACAACATAGTATGGCTAAGTCTTGGTCCTACTAAAGCTAGAAAAAGGGTTCTGAAATCATATGAGGACATAGAAACAATTGCCAGAAATGATCCCAACAGCCTAGACATTTTAAAAAACAATATACTGGACACATACTATCGGAACAGGAGTAGCACTTTGGAAAGCATGTGTCTATACCACATAGCTCAAAACTTTGCATACAAAAATAGTGTAAAACCCGATGAAAGCAAAGGTAGATATGGAGTAAACGATTGTGAAGGCAGCTTAGTGAAACTTACCAAACAAAGCTTAATTAATCATGTTAAATTGTCATTAAAAACTCCTCAACAAAAAGAACTATATTACATGTCTCTGCTACAACTTTTTAAACCATGCTATCACTGATGTGAACTTTACGCAGTACAAAACAATGTTACACAATGAACAGCAACACGAAGAAGAACCTCATGCCCAACTAGATAAGGACTCTTCCGACAGTAGTCAACATTCTGTAACAGGAAGCCAAGAACCACTAGGACAGCCACTAATAGCAAATGAGGCAGAATTAGCTATGACAGAAGTGGAAAACACCATGTGTCACTATCAAGAATATATCGAAGACCTAACTGTACAACAAGCAAAACTTAACAAAGATCAACACACCATTTTTGAAGACATAACAAAACAAATTGTACATGGTCTGCAACACGAAAATTAAGAATGTACCTGCCAAAATTACAAACCCATACTGCTGTACGTCAGTGGTGAAGCTGGGTCAGGAAAAACATTCTTAATCAAAATCATCAGCAAGTTCCTTCAACAATTGACAAACAACAAACTGTCAGCTGTTGTAATTGCCCCCACAGGTTTAGCTGCCTACAACATAGGCGGTGTCACTTTACACCGATTACTACTCCTTCCAGTAGGGCACCAAAATAAATTAGACTATTACAAACTTTCTGCAGAAGCTGCAATGGAACTACACAGAGTATGAAAACAAATGAAAATGCTACTAATAGATGAAGTGAGTATGGTCTCCAACCTAATGTTGGCCTTGATTCACCTCAGATTGCAAGAAGTACTTAAAACAAACTACAAAGAACTCTTTGCAGGAAAACACATTATCGTTTTCGGAAATCTTCTACAATTAACACCAGTGAAAGGAGAACCTATTTTTAAAACCTTAGGACACAAACTTTGTCATAGAACTGTGGGCAGCATAGGAATGTCAACCTTTGGCAACATTTCCAATACAGAAAATTAACAGAAAACATGCGGCAATCTGCAGATCTCACTTATGCCAACATATTAAAAAGTATTAGAGTTGGTGTACTATCGCAAGAAGCACAAGCCACATTGAAAAAACGGCACATTCATGCACTTTATGGTGATAATGCATGTGCTACTGATGTTATGGAATAATTAGTGCGCAGAAATGTCAATTGAATGCCCTTAATGCCAACTCTTGCAAGCTGTTTAAAATTCAATGAAACAATGTTAAATAAAGAAATGGAACCAATTATAGAAATTAGCGCCACAGACAAACTTGATGTACATGGTATGACACTACCCATGCGTTAGCAAGCTACAACAAGACTACATAGCTTAGAAAAATCAATCTCCAACACAGCTGGGTTGGAAAAAATATTAAAATTATCCTTAAATTGTAGAGTAATGCTTAAACATAACCTTGATGTGGAGCAAGGGCTAGTTAATGGGGCACTGGGTACAGTTGTTGGCTTTCAATCATACCCACGTGACAACAATATTCAGTTTGTCAATATTCGCTTTGACAAACTTTAAGAAGTGAAAAGGATAGGGCGCTCAACTGCTCGATTCCTTCTCTTCAAAGACATGTATGGACGTAGAGAACAATTTTCTCTAACCCTTGCATATGCAGTCACCATTCATAAATCCCAAGGTTTTACCCTAGACAAAGCATTGATAGATATAGGAAACACAGTCTTTAAAGAAGGCATGAGCTACGTAGCGCTATCACGCTCACGTACACTTGACAGTCTATTTCGAATGAACTTTAATGCAAGTTAAGTGAACGCTGATATTCCTTGCATTTTAGAATACAATAGACTGCGTTCAATGTACACCCCACATCTGAAACAATATCCTGTTACAGAAAAAGTAAAATGTGGTAAAAGAAAACTAAATCAAACAGAAATGCAACAGAATCTGACAGCAAATCCTTCAAAGAAAACAAAAGAAGTTTCATCAATTACCACAAGCAAAGAAGAACCTATTAGGGAAAGTAAACCAGGTACTTCTTCAAACAAGGAACAGAGAGGCCGAAAAGTGCACTCAGATACAGAACTAGCTGGTCCATTCAAATTTTCAAATGAAACTGGTGTAAGTTGCTATGCAAATGTAGCAATGAATATTCTATTTCAATTGCCACCAATTGTTAACAATATTTACTTAAACAGTACAGACCAATTGTGTTTGCAGATGTTAGTCCTGCATAGAAACGCAACAAACAACCCTGACAACACGTACAGTGTTCACGGAATAAGACAAGAATTGGCCTACTGTGCTGGAATGGTGAGATTCTCTATAAACACACAAGAAGATCCACAAGAATTTCTAATGTACTTACTACAAGTACTGGAAAACAAAAGCATACCTATAAATGAAATCTTCCAGATTTCATACATGTTGAAACATACATGCACTCTCTGTAGCAATGTGATACAGGAACAAGTCCCAAATTAGCGATTTGTGTACGTATCCATACCAATTGTGAATCCATTGCATTTCAGCAACTTGTACAGAATGCAAACCATGGCAGATTATGTACTAGGTGCAATTCAGACAATCGCTCCACCTTACTGATACAAACACATAGGGCCTCATCACGACCTCGGCGGTAACGCCGGCGGTATTAGCGCAGGGGCTATTAGCGCGACCGCAATAGCCCCCGGCGCTAATAGCGCGGGATCACGAGTTGGGCGGACTTGGAAGTCCCCCTTCCCCATTGAGCCCATTCGGGAATGCCCCATTCCCCATTGGGCTCAATGGGGAAATTTCGCGCTCATACTGCCGGCGGATTTCCTGCCGGCGGTATGGGCGCAAATTCTCGGTGGATTTCACACCAGCTCAGAGGTGGGTTGAAATCCACCAAGGCCCTGATTCGGCAGACCCTTAAATCCGGCGGTAGAAGCGCTACCGCCGGATTTAAGGGTTACCGCCGAGGTCGTGATGAGGCCCATAGTACCTACATAATACTTATGCTTCTACGTTACAATGCAGATGGTACCAAAAACAACTGCAAGCTGAGTGGATTCACACAAGGTCAAGTGTCACTTGGAAAGAAAACATTTACAACAATAGGTATTATCTACCATGCAGGAGATACAACCAATACAGGTCACTACACTGCATACATTAAAAAGAAATGTGGATGGTTGGAATGTAATGATGGCACCATTACTGTAAAGCAGAGATTGCCAGCTAATCTTACAAATGCGTATTTAATCTTCTTAAGGCCAAAATGTTATAACTAATGTGTACGTCAACATTACCAAAAAATTAACTGAAAGACTACAAACAGTTAGAATATGCCAACAGGTATCTAACTGCCCAAGAGTGTATTACAACGACACAGATACATGAATATCACAGATCCGTAACCACAAATGCACAGTTAGAATACACCAACAGGTATCTAGCTGTTGTTAAAAATCAGCAGCAAAGCAACAAAGATAACATTAATCAGAAAGAAGAAGGAAACAGTCAAAGAAAAGAAAGAAATAAAAAACAACTGCAAACTGAGTGCATTCACACACGGTCAAGTGTCACTTGGAAAGAAAACCTTTACAACAATAGGTATAATCTACCATGCAGGAGCTACAACCAATGCAGGACACTACACTGCATGAATTAAAAAGAAATGTGGATGGTTGGAATGTAATGATAGCTCCATTACTGGAAAGCAGAGATTGCCAGCTAATCTTACAAATGCGTATTTATTCTTCTTAAAGCCAACATTTTATAATTAATGTGTACTTCAACATTACCAAAAAATTAAGTGAAAGACTACAAACAATTAGAATATGCCAACAGGTATCTAACTGCCCAAGAGTGTATTACAACGACACAGATAAATGAATATCACAGATCCGTAACCACAAATGCACAGTTAGAATACACCAACAGGTATCTAACTGTTGTTAAAAATCAGCAGCAAAGCAACAAAGATAACATTAATCAGAAAGAAGAAGGAAACAGTCAAAGAAAAGAAAGAAATAAAAAACAACTGCAAGCTGAGTGCATTCACACACGGTCAAGTGTCACAATCTATATCACTAATATGCTGCAGTGGCTGTAGGCTGGCCCTAGCATCTTCGTTGTGTAACCTACCACCTACACCCTACGGCCAAGCAACCAAGACGATAGGTCCTACCCGCAACCATCGCTGCATATCAAAACCTTGGTGCTTGTAATTTGACTACTTATAAGTTTACTCTTGGGTGCATAGTCTGCAGCCATGCGCCCAAGACGCTATGACGTGCACACAATTACCGCACCACACCACACAGGCCCTCCCCACAACCACCTAAATAATGTTTCATAGTACGAGTGTACCTATACCTGTGATATGCTGCAGTAGTTGTGGCCACAGGCTACAAACTTGGGTGTGAGGCCATAGATTTTTCAATGTATGGGTATGCAGTATATAAAATCCATAGTGGCGTACAACTGCAGTGCTTACAACTTTGTTCTCCGGTGCATGGCCTTCAGCCATGCACCAAAAACTACATCCTGGCCACAACTACCACACCATATAACACACATTGGGGCGTGTAATTACACTATGTACAAATGTGCTGTTGGGTGCATGGCCTTTGGCCATGCACCAATGACTGCTGCCCCTCCCCATAGCCAGCTGAGTGATGTACTACCACACCATATCACACCCATTGTGCCGTGTAAGTACACTGCATACAAAAGTGCTGTTGGGTGCATGGCCTTTGGCCATGCACCCATGACTGCAGCCCCTCCCCACAGCCACCTGACTAATGTACCACCACACCATATCTCACCCATTGTAGCTTGTAAGTACAGTATGTGCTGTTGGGTGTATGGCCATCGGTCATGCACCCATGACTACTGCCCCTCCCCACAGCCAGTACAGTGATGCAGTACAACAACATATCACACCCATTGGGGCGTGTAACTACACTACGTACAAATGTATCACACCCATAACTGCATGCCCTCCCTACAGCCACCTGAGTGATGGGCAATACTATGGGTGTATCTATAGTTGTGGTAAGCTACAGACAGTGGATGAGGCCTTAGTATAGAGTCTTATTTGTTTGTCCATACATATTGCTATGTATGGGTGTGCAGTAACTTATATGTTTAGTGCTTACAAATTTGTTGTTGTGTGAATGGCCTTCGGCCATGCACCCAACTCTCTACACACTCTCCACAACCACCTGATCCATAAGCAATACTACAGGTGTATCCATTGCTGTGACAAGCAGCGGTGGTTGTGGCCAGGGCGTAGAGCCTTGGAAGTATGGCCTAGGGCCTACGGCCATGCACCCAAGACTATAGGCCCTGGCCACAACCAGCAGACCATATTACATCCATGGTCGCTTATACATCATTAACACATCCATACAATGAAACATTGTAAGTGGACGATGTACTCAATTCGTACTCAGGACTGTAGGCCCTGGTCACACCTACCAGATACATAATTGAATGTATGGCTATGATGTATGAAAGTGATGTCCTGCAGTGCTTGTTGGCAAGGTCTACACTCTTCAGTGTGTGGCCTACAGCCTTCAGTCATGCACCCAAAAGGGTACATCCTGCCCACAACCACTGCACTATATACAATCCATGTTGTCTTATGAAGGTATACCTTATAACTTTGTCATGCACCCAAGACTGCAGGTGCTCCCCACAACCACTTCAGTGATGTGACGAAGATACAGGTGTATCTATAGGTGTGGTATGCTTCAGTGCTTCTGGCCAGAGGATGGACTCCTGCCTGTATGTGCATAGATACTGGAAGTTATGGCTGTGCAGTGGCTTAGACCTCCAGTGCTTACAGTCTTGGAAGTATGGGCGCCGGCCTAAGGCCGATGGCCATGCATCCAAGACACTAGGCCCTGGCCACACCCACCGCAGCATGTCACGTCCATGGCGGCATTTGAATGAATGGCGTACGCATAAGAAAAAGTCATGTAAATACGGCATGTACTCAATTTCAATGTTCGCTAACCGCACGCGTGTCCTTAGAACAGTTTCAAGTTCTCTGTACACAGCACGGACTGAAACACTACCCTTATTAGACCCCTCATTCTCTGTACGTACAAACATCCCGAACAAGGCTTCCATAGAAAGTACATCAGGAACACCTAACGCCAGAACATAAGCAGTTTCTCACCCATCTCTTACTGTCAAAAACTCCCCAAGCACTTTGACACAGCAAAATAGGTTTTGAAAAAGCTTGTTGCCTCTGGTACCCACTCCGCGATCGGCAGATCCAAGATGTCGGGCGCATCCAAACAATCTGACGCTGAACATGTCTCACTGCAGCCAATCGGCAGAGACATCGCGTGTCTGCGGTCATGAAGCCAGCCCCTTAGCCAATCTGTGTCTTGTCCGTGGAGCGAACAGGGAAGTGTGACCACGGAGCGACATAGATATCACTAATTTTTTTAGACATACTTTTTGGTCATTTTTTAAAAAAGTACTACACGGAAAGTCACCAAATTTACAAAAGCACACTTTCAGGACCAAGCTACTTCTCCTGCCACAAATGTTGTGAAAATCCATCCAGCGGTTTGGCTTGTAGCAGTGCGCAAAGTTTTTCCTCCATTCACTCTATGGGAAAAACAGAAGTTTTGGGACCCTCCTTATAACTTTGCGCCCTCTGGACGATTATGCACCAAACTTTGCAAAAAAAATCAGAGTGGCCCATCAACTTTGTTTGCATAGGAAGAGCACTTTTTGGGTGGCTCACAACTTCGCTCCCCCTGGACGAATCCTCACCAAACTTTGCAAAAAAGTATATGGCCCACTCTGAATTTTTTTGCAAAGTTTGGTGAGGATTCGTCCAGGGGGGGCAAAGTTATAGGGGGGTCCCAAAACTTCTTTTTTTCCCATAGACTGAATGGGGAACAAAGTTTGGTCGTGCCTACAGCCCAAACTGCTGGACGGATTTTCACCAAATTTGGACCAGGAGTAGTGGCTTGGTCCCAAAAGCCTGCTTTTGCAGATTTGGTGAAAATCCATCCAGTAGTTTTTTTTTAAAATGACCAAAAATTAGGTCATAAAAAATTTGTGATATCTGTGTTCGGTCCGCGGACACACTTCCCTGTTCGCTCCGCGGACAGTGTCCTGATTGGCCAATCGGCTTCCGTCATGTCCACCCACATGCGGCGTGTTCGCTGATTGGACGGCGTAGAGAGTGAAGTGAGTCAGATTTTCAGTAGCGCCCGCCATCTTGGATTCGTGGACGTCCGCGGACAGCGCAGTGAAACTTGGTTTAAAATTATTTGTATTTAGTAGAGTGTGTTGGTGTGTAAGAGTGTTTGGGGAGGGTGGGAGAGTATGAGATAGGTTAAATGTTGTATTTTTTTATGTGGTAGACCCTCTTGTTGTGTTCGATTTGTCTGCAGACATTACGGCTGTTCTGAAATGTTCTAAATAAACTAAATGGGGGGGTGTTCAGAGGACGCAATATGTGTCCGTTTTGTTCGCAAGCGAACTGAAACTGTTCTAAGAACACTCGCTGTGTCCTGAAATGTACGTAAATAAACAAAATGGGGGTGTCCTGAGGACAGTGTCAGTATTGTTCTCTAGCAAGTTGAATGTTTTCTAAGAACACTCGCGGTGTCCTGAAATGTTCGTAAATAAACAAAATTGGGGTGTCCTGAGGACGCTGTCCGTATTGTTCTTTGGCAAGTTGAATGTGTTCTAAGAACATTCACAGTGTCCTGAAATGTTCGTAAATAAACAAAATGGGGGTGTCCTGAGGACGCTGTCCGTATTGTCCGATGGCAAGTTGAGTGTGTTCTAAGAACACTTGCGGTGTCCTGAAATGTTAGTAAATAAACAAAATGGGGGTGTCCCGAGGACGCTGTCCCTATTGTTTGCTGGCAATTTGAATGTGTTCTAAGAACACTCGCGGTGTCCTGAAATGTTAGTAAATGCACAAAATGGGGGTGTCCTGAGGACGGTGTCCGTATTGTTCGTGGCAAGTTGAATGTGTTCTAAGAACACTAGCGGTGTCCTGAAATGTTAGTAAATAAACAAAATGGGGGTGTCCTGAGGACACTGTCCGTATTGTTCTTTGTCAAGTTGAAAGGGTTCTAAGAACACTCATTATGTCCGCGGACATTAAAAGTTCCCATAGGCCGTAGTTGAAATGTTTGACTCTATGGGTGTGATATGCTGCGGTGGTTGTGGCCAGGGCATAGAGTCTTGGGTGCATGGCCATTTGGGGATTTGTTCTTGTGTCACATTGTTGCAGAGAGTGCATTTATGTTTCCACATGTATGAAATCTGAAAGATTTCATTTATAGGTATGCTTTTATTTTAAGTACATTAGAAATTCTTGTGGATCTTCCTGTGAGTTTATAGTGAATTTTAACATTCCATCACAGTAGTCCAATTGTTGTCTTATTCCATAAACACTATACGTGTTATCAGGATTGTTTGTTGCATTTCTGTGAAGTACTAACATTTGCAAACGCAATTGGTCTGTACTGTGTAAGTAAATGTTGTCAACAATTGGTGGCAATTGAAATAGAATATTAATTGCTACATTTGCGTAGCAACTTACTCCAACTATATTTGAGAGTTTAAATGGACCAGATAGTTCTGTATCTGATTGATTTTTTTTTAGTTTTTCTTCCTTCTTTGATGAAGTACCTGGTTTACTTTCCCTAATGGGTTCTTTTATGTTTGTGGTACTTGATGAAGTTTTAGTTTCTTTTACTCTCTTTGGAGGATTTGCAGTGACATCCGGTTGCATTTCTGTTTGATTTAGTTTTCTTTTACAACGTTTTACTTTTTGTGGTACAGAATATGTGTTTAGATGGGGGGTGTATAGTGAGCGAAGTCTATTGGATTCTAAAATGCAAGGAATATCAGCGTTTACTTTACTTGCATCAAAGTTGATTAGAAATAGACCGTCAAGTGTATGTAAGCATGATAGTGCTACATAGCTCATGCCTTCTTTAAAGACTGTGTTACCAATGTCTATCATTGCTTTGTCTAGGGTAAGACCTTGTGATTTATGAATGGTGACTGCGTATGCAAGAGTTAGAGAAAATTGTTCTCTGCGTACATACAAAGAGAATATTGACAAACTGAATTTTGTTGTCACGTGGGTATGTTTGAAAGCCAACAACTGTACCCAGTACTCCATTAACTAGTCCTTGGCCCACGTCAAGGTTACGTTTAAGAATTATTCTGCAATTTAAGGATAATTTTAATATCTTTTCCAAGCCTGCTGTGTTTGAGATTGATTTTTCTAAACTATTTAGTCTTGTTGTGGCTTGGTCACACATGGGTAGTGTCATACCATGTACATCTAGTTTGTCTGTGGCGCTAATTTCCATTATTGGTTGCATTTCTTTACTTAACATTATTTCATTTAATTTGAAACAGCTTGCAAGAGTTGGCATTAAGGCCATACAATTGACATTTTTGTGGGCTAATTGTTCCATAACATCTGTAGCACATGCATTATCACCATAAAGTGCATGAATGTGCCGGGTTTTCAATATTGCGTCTGCTTCTTTAGAAAGTATACCAACTCTGATACTTTTCTAAGATGTTGGCATAAGTGAGATCTGCAGATTGCCGCATGTTTTCTGTTAATTCTCTGTATTGGAAATGTTGCCAAAGGTTGACATATCCAATGCCGCCAACAGTTTTACGGCAGAGTTTGTGTCCTAATGTTTTAAAAATAGGCTCACCTTTTACTGGTGTCAATTGAAGAAGATCTCCAAAAACAATAATGTGTTTTCCTGCAAAGAGCTCTTCATAGTTTGTTTTGAGTACTTCTTGTAATCTGAGGTGAATCAAAGCCAACATTAGGTTGGACACCATGCTCACTTCATCTATTAGTAGCATTTTCATTTGTTTCAATACTCTGCGTAGTTCCATTGCAGCTTCTGTAGAAAGTTTGTAATGGTCTAATTTGTTTTGGTGTTCTACTGGCAGGAGTAGTAATCGGTGTAAAGTGACACCACCTATGTTGCAGGCAGCTAAACCTGTGGGGGCAGTGACAACAGCTGACAGTTTGTTGTTTGTCAATTGTTGAAGGAACTTAGTGATGATTTTGATTAGGAATGTTTTGCCAGAACCAGCTTCACCACTGACGTACAGTAGTATAGGTTTGTAATGTTGGCAGGTGCATTCTTTGTTTTCATGTTGTACACCATGTGTAATTTCTTTTGTTACTTCTTGAAAAATGCTGCGTTGCTCATCGTTTAGTTTTGATTGTAGTATAGTTCAGTCTTCTTTATCTTCATACTGACACATGGGGCCTCATCATGAGTTGTGCGGTAACGCCGATGTTATTACCGCCGGCGGCATTAGCCTTACCGCCAAAACCCACTGCGCTATTAGCACCGGATCACGGGTTTGGCGGTAATGGAATTCCCCTCTGAGCCCATTCGGGAATGCCCCATTCCCCATTGGGCTCAATGTGGATTTTTTGCGCTCTTACCGCCGGCGGATTTCCCACCGGCGGTAATAGTGCAAATTTTCAGCGGATTTCCCCCCAGCTCAGAGCTGGAGAGAAATCCGCTGAAGCCCTGATTTGGCAGACCCTTAAATCCGGCGGTAATAGCGCGACCGCCTGATTTAAGGGTTACCGCCAAACTCGTGATGAGGCCCATGGTGTTTTCTACTTCTATCATAGCTAATTCTGCCTCATTTGTTATTAGTGGTTCTCTCAGTGGTTCTTGGCTTCCTGTTACAGAAGGTTGACTACTGTCAGGAGTGTCCTTATCTAGTTGGGCCTGGAGTTCTTCTTCGTGGTGCTGTTCAATGTGCAACATTGTTTTGTACTGTGTAAAGTATACATCAATTATAGTGCTTTAATTTGCTTTGAAAGCGTCTTCATATGAGTCATAGTTATCTAGTATTTCTTCTTCTTTTCTCCATGGTTTAAAGGGTTGTAGCAGGGACATATAATATACTTCTTTATGTTGAGGAGTCTTTAATGACAATTTGATATGATTAATTAAATTTGGTTTGGTGAGTTTTACTAAGATGCCTTCACAGTTTGTCACTCTGTATTTACCTTTTTTTTCATCAGGTTTTATAATATTTTTGTATGTGTAGTTTTGGGCTATGTGGTATAGACACATGGTTTCCAAAGTGCTACTCCTGTTTAGGTAGTATGTGTCCAATAAATTGTTTTTTAAAATGTCTTGGCCGTTGGGATCATGTTTGGCTATTGTTTCTATATATTTGTATGATTTTAGAACTCTTTTTCTAGATTTAGCTGGACCAAGACTTAGCCATACTATATTTTCAGATTTACCATACAATGCAGTACCAGTTAAACAATCAGCTGCTTCATTAGATCCACATTCTCTATGGGAGAGTATTTTTATGCCCAAGCTGTATAATTTCTGAGACACTGTTTTATCTGATGACAGGTCATGCCAGAAGTCTTGCAGCTCTGTCTTTTCTGCTTTGGTTAAGTATGTGGTGACATATCGTGCAACTGCAGTAGAATTGTCTGCAATGTACTGCACATCTATGTTTGCATTCCATAAGTGGGCAATGATTGTATTGTAATCATTGATATATTTTTCTTCTTCTTTTCTTTTTATGTAATATGTATTTTTAGGTGACTTACCTTTAACACTATGTCTAACTGAAGACCTGAGGTTGTTCACTTGACCTGTATTTGTAACTGGTCTAGGGAAACCTTGGTGTAGTATTTCCCTTTGTTTTTGTATTTGCGATGACAATATGTGCCACATTTGTATCTTTGAAATTGTAAAATTTGTGCATGAAGATCACTATTTGTGGATTCTGATGGAATTTCACAAGTGGCATATTTTTCAATAAACTGTAAAACAGTGCCATCTCTGTCTTGACCAAATTTAGGAGCATCTTTAATCCATAAAAGCATGTGGATATGTGGTGCTCCTCTGGCTTGGTATTCTTTTCTCCAAAAGAAGTGTTGCACTTCTCCAAAGGGAGGAACAGTTTTATTACAAATAAAATGTAGCATAGCAATGAAGCGATGGTGAAAATATCTTGAAACATTAACAGGATCCAGAGAACAAAGTTCTCCAGGTGTTAGTATATCTATGTTTGTTTTGTTTTTGTTTGATATGCGTAGGAAATCATGTAAATCTTCCAATGCATATGCTGCACAACTTAATGTAACAAACCAAGTGGGTGGGCCAAGGTTTCTGATCATACAGCGTACATCTCCATGACGTCGAAACCGGTACTCTTTAGTACCACGCATATTTGCTAATAGATTTGTAATATTTGATTGTAAAAGCTCATCTTTTTGTTGACATTTTTGTAATAATTGTGTAGCTGTCATATTTTGAAAGTGCGATCCTGATTTTCATATGTATGCAATCCGTAGCATAAAGTTGCTAGTTCACTTTCAAAGAGTAGGTGGAATATGCATTCCACATTTTGTCTAAATTTGGGATCTTCAGAATACATCCGTAATGAGCGGTATTCTGATGCTGATATTTGAGTAGGTCTATCATTGTACCTTCCTCCTTTGCCAATAGGAAAAAATAGAGGAAAAGCATGTGCTTCTATACTTTTTTCCCATATGCTGATTGGTGATCCTTTTGTTTGACGCATTTGGTAAATTTCCAGTGCATCTTCTATGGTGTCATTAGAGTGCAATGGATGAATTGTATAATGGTCTAAAGTATTTGATATTGTAGCAGGATCTTGGAGCTTAAATTGACCAGCTTCTTGTGTCTCTTGAATTATTTCAGTTGTATCCTTCAAGTTTTCTTCAATATTAATTTCTTTGTAATATTCATTATTCTCTTTAAGATACTGCAAGGCTTCTCTAACTTTATGTAAATCTACCAGCTGTTGCCAATATTTTTTGTCTTTGTAGGTTCTCCATTTACTAAGATAAATAAAGATTGCTGCATTGGACGTTGCACTCCTAGAGTGTGCACATTTTCTTTTAGATCTAATGGTAAATATACTACTTTTACACAAATACCTTTCATTAATTCAGAGGGAGGTCATTTTGCAGTTTTTGGTTGAAGGCGTAGTATTGCTTGAAATGGGTGCATTGTTTGAATTATGATGCTCTCATATACATTAAGTTGTTGAAGGGGTTTTAGTAGTGGATATAATTCCAAATTATTTGTGATAGCACGTGAAGGAGTTTGGTTGTTGTCATGTTTTGTAGTGCAGTAACTGCAAAGTTTTAAGGGGTCAGTTATTTCGTATTTGTTTTCTGCCATAAGGTAGAGAGCTAATTCAAACCATTTAGAATCTTCATTGTCTTCTATTTTGTATGATAGTTCTACAGTTTTTGTGTTACTTTTATAAAAAGTTCTGCGGCAACATACACACACATGGTTTGGTACTTCAGCTGATGTACTTTTAAATTTTAGTATCTCTTTTTTGTATGTGTGTAGTAAAAGGTTGCCATGTGTAGAATGGTTACTAATTTGGTTAAAGCTATTTCATTCTGTAAGTGGCTTTCAATTCCAAAATATTTTTTCTGGATATAGTCAATTTCTTCAAGTTGGTCTTTGCTGTACCATGTAGAAGAATGTTATTTAAATTGGCTAGTGCTAAAGCAGGACTTTTAGAATAGTACAGTTTATAAACTAGATTTCTTATAGTTGAATGATGTGTTGATATCCTTTTGATATCATGGAAGGTGGTTTTGCAGGTAGGTCCTGTAATGCAGGCCAAAGAATGTCCTTGTAGTCCTGTGTACTTGCGTACTGGACAGGTATCCATATTTTGAAGTAGTTTAATTTTGATTTTGTCTTTGATTTTCACATATTGATTGAGGAATTGGCGTAAAGACTTGAACATTTTTTTGGGAATCTTACACATTGACGTGCATGGCCATTTGTACACAACCTCAACCAGTGCTATGTATGGCAATTGTATTTGTTTGCTTTGGTTTGTATGCTTCTTCATTAAAGTATGGTTCTGTGCTTGTAGTGTGACTCCATTCACCTCCGCAGATACTTAAGAAGTTCATTCTGTTGACATTTCATTTATTGATAAGTCCTTTTGGTAATTTGGTTATTAGTTGTGTTAGTGGTTTCATTTTGTTTAACACTAAAATAAATAACTTTCTTTTGAGAAGAACTGCACTGTCTGTCAGTGCTTCTAAGATTAATTTCCTATGATAGGTTTTAAGGGTTGAACATGGTTTCTCTCCTGTTTTTATAAGATTTTGAAGGACTTTGTGATGGAACATTTTGGCTAAAATACTTTTCATGGTATGCTTACTTTGCACTATATCAACATAGAAGCAGTTTTATCTGTAGTGATAGCTGATTTTCTGTTAATTGTTTTCTGGTTTGTTTTACATTTGGATAGAGGAGGCAAAGTTTTTGTACTTGAAACTTCTTTTGTTTCACTAAATGACTGTATTAGCTGTTTTGTTTCAACTTATTTTTACAAATTCTGCTAGAGATGGATGCTTATGTTGGACACTTTTATTTTCATTTGCCCTTCTTCTGCGTTGCTTTCTACGGACTTGATTTTTGGTAGGCATTCTTTAGGGTCTGTTGAAAAAAATAAAGAAGGTATGGGTTGGGGTGTTCTGCAATGTATGTGTGCTGTGTGCATGAGTGTTTGAGTAAGATGATAAATATGTATGTAATGGTGTGTGATTGTGCATTGGGCAACTACAACTAGTAGGGATGGGTACTCTTGAATTAATGTGTTACTAAACTTCGGTTCAGATTACAGAAAAAAAGTAAGTTAGTGGTCTGGAGAAGTACAAATAGTAAATCTAATGCTATACAATTAAAACGGTTGCTTGTTCTATAACATCAAAATTCTAGTGGCTGAATTGGGTAATTTGTGTGTCAAAAAATAGGAATTAGTGGGCCATTCTGGCTGTAAATTGCTGTTTAAGAAATGGGGATTTTTGAACAGAATGATGCAGAATCTCTATTCTTAGGCACAGAAATAGCATGAATTAATCTTACAGTTTGTTTGAGTAATAATAGAAATATTATGGTGCTATTCAACTTACTTTTTTTCTAAAATGAGCAGGTTACTTCTTAGTTGTTCTTTGTACTTCAAATCGGCTTCTTCTTTTCAGGAGAATGGTCTTCACTGCAATTGTAAAAGAAATATATTAGTAATTGTGTGTGTATAAACCACTGTTTTTAATTTAGACATTGATTTTTTTAATTGACACCCTCAGCACCTTCCTTAAAACCATTAAAACTATCTTATTCACATAAGATGTGTTGCACCAGTTGAAGACAAATCATATGTTGTTAATGAATAAACTGTATTACAATGAATAACTGTAGCAAACAAAATATCTTTAGTATGCCTTGTGGAGTTCATAATGTACCACTGAATACCACTATTCCTGTAACTAAGCTTTTGAAAGTAATAGTGCCTCAATGTCATGGGCTGCTTGTCCTATATAAATGTAACTAATTAAATAAATACAAAATAAAAAAAATGTTTATGTAATTGTACTGTATTGTTGTTTGAGATTTGAACATAGAGTGTGCATGCAATTTTGTTTGACTATATGTTGTCTATATATTTTATTTAAAAAGTGTTAGTTCAACATGATTTGAGTGTGTGTGTGTATAAAGAAATTAAATAGTATAAAGGTTTGTACGTGACAGTTGATTTTAGGAGATTGAAAAAAAGACAGTAGATTCATTTTACAGATTATAGAAGCTAAAAGTCAGTTAATCTGTTTATATGAAAGTAGAACATTTGTTCATGTACTTTACAGAAAATATGCATACCTGTAGTTTGTGTTCATGCATATGGATCTGCATGGAGCTGCAAGTAGAATTCTTGGAGACTTGTACTGTATTTCTTGTAGAAGGTGCTTTCTAATGAAATGACACTTGTACTCAGAGAGATTCACAGTACATTTGCAGTGCTGATATATGAGGATGCAGTTTGATGTAGAGGTCTTGGATGTGATTGGTAGATCGTCATGTGACTCCTTAGCTACATCCAATCATGGAATGGCACAAAGAGTGAAGTGGAAATGGTAGAAGGGCTGTCCATGTTACGATATGTCAGCGGACATGGCGGTAGTTCGCGGACATCGGGTGTTACATCTGGAGATTTTTGGGTTGGGAAGCCATGCAATGAGAATGAGCATATAAAGGGATTGGTCAGGAAAGTTTAGTGGGTGTGTTGTGCCAGGAGAGAGTTTCTCAGATACTCTTTTTGCTGAGAGAAGAACCGATAGCTATGGCTGTGTGTTTCAGAAAACAAATTGTTTGGATTTTGGGAGACTCGTGGATACATTAGTTGAAGTAGCAAGCAGAAAACTGTGGAGTATCTGTAGATCTTGGATTCCCATATGTGGAAGTACACTGGCATGGAGTACGTGGAATGAAGTGGTTGGAATTGTTACCTCTCTGTGCTACTTTGGAGACAGAGCAACATCCAGACATAATTGTAATTAATTGTGGAGGGAACAGTTTAGGACATGTGTCTGGAATTTCTTTGCAATTTGCAATTAAAGTAGGACTTGGAAAGGTCATGGACATGTTTCCAAATTCTCAAGTAATTTTTTCACGGATTGCGCAGAGACAAATGTGGCTTCGTTCTTCTTCATTTGGTCCACAAATGGAGAAAGCAAGGCGCAATGTCAATAAGGCTGTTTGTGCCTTTCTAAGAGATTTTGGCATGTCCTCTTTTCACAATGAAAATATTATGTTTCGTAGTACATACATTTTTCACAGAGATGGAGTACATCTAACTTATGCTGGCAATCAGATTTTTCTAAGAAACATACAAAATGCATTGCAACCTTTTTTTAGAATTACAGCATCCATTTTGAAGTAGGTGTTGAGTATTTTTAATTTTTCAAACACAAACACCACCCAAAGGCTCTTTTCAGAGCCACCAATTCCTCCCAGAAAAAATTGCAATGGTTATGATAGGGCCGCACCCCAAAATTTTCGTTGTCTGCGGACTTCTAAAAAATACAAAGGGCCTTGCTTCATTTATTTTCACTTCTATTTTTTAACTGTGAAAGGCGGCTCTGAAAAGAGTCTTATTTTTTTTTGATTTTGTTGTTTTATATTTTTTTTGTTTTTTTATACACAACACACTAGGAGAGGAGGGGAAAGGAGGGTAAAGGGGGGGACACCAACCACAGGGATAAGAAAGGGCAAGCTGAGAGAGGAAGATGTAGAGTGGGTTTTATTTGGGTAGTGAGCAGATCTTCTCGTGCTCTGAGACAATAGTCTCAAAAGTACTTCGAAGTCGCTCCCCCCTGCAGAGTACTGCGTTGCAGTACATACACACAACTGTGACCCTCGAAAGTTAAGGGTCATCAGCATTGCGTATGGCCTGTGAGGCAGCTTGAGGAAGACAATGTCCCACAGGAGTGTTCCTTGTGGTGACAGGATCAGAAACGGAGGTTGAAGTAGAGGAAATCAACTTGCTACGCTCCTCACAAGGTACAACCTTGCGAACAGCCCCAGTGTGGAATGATTTGAGGTGTCGCTTCATGGTGGTGGTCACAAAGCTATACGAACCATGCCTCCCGTGGCTGAGTACCATTTTGCACTCATTGCAGGTGACTCGGTTCGCACAAGCCTTAGGACCATTCCCATGAATGGTAAATAACCGCCACACCCAAGGCACACGCCGAGTGCGGGTAGTAGGGATTTCCACTACCTCATTCTCGTCATCCTCTTCTTCCTCCTCTGCATCCTCACTCCTGTTCCCCTCTTCAGGCCCTTGGGGAGGTGGTGATGGTGTAGGGGGTGGGGGTGGTGCTGAAGCAGGTGCAGCACCAGGTGGCAGTAGTGCAGCCATGGATGCCATCTTGATGAAGATATCAATCTGCAAGTGGCAGGAAAAATCGCTGTGCTCTGAAGAATAGCCAGAAACACAATGAGAATAAGCTCTAGGGCGTGGTCTTTTATAGGGGTGCTTGTACGCGGTTTGCGGACATGCGCGATGTCCGCGGACAGATCGAACACAAAAAAAGGTTAAAAAAGTTTCATAAAGTATGTAGAAACTCATGATTAGTATGTGGTATGGTGAGTTATTATTGAAAATTATTGTGGATTACTTGAAAATGTACTTTTAAATTGTTCGGGGACACGAACAGTGTCCGCATTTTAAAACACGCGATCAGCATGGGCGAACATGTCCACGAAGGGAGCTGCTGTCCGGAGGACACCAAATGCACGGACATTGGTTTGCGCATGTGCATTGATGTTCTACGAACAATGTTCAGGTCCTGAAGTAATTGAAAGTGCGTCACACATCAAACGAACAGTTACGGACAGGCGATTAGAACAGTTTCAACTTGGTAGCGAACAGTATGGACAGGTATAATGTTCTTCAGGACACCTCCATTTTTGTTTATTTATGCACATTTCAGGACACCACGTGTGTTCTTAGAACAGTTTCAACTTGGTAGCGAACAGTACGGACAGGTATAGTGTTCTTCGGGACACCTCCATTTTCGTTTATTTACGAACACTTCAGGACACCACTTGTGTTCTAAGAACTGTTTCAACTTGCTAGCGAACAGTACGGACAGGTATAGTGTTCTTCAGGACACTTCCATTTTCGTTTGTTTACGAACATTTCAAGACACCGCGTGTGTTCTTAGAACAGTTTCAACTTGCTAGCGAACTGTACGGACAGGTATAGTGCTCTTCAGGCACCTCCATTTTCGTTTGTTTACGAACATTTCAGGACACCGCGTGTGTTCTTAGAACAGTTTCAACTTGGTAGCGAACAGTAAGGACAGGTATAGTGTTCTTCAGGACACCTGCATTTTCATTTATTTACGAACATTTCAGAACACCCGTGCTGTCTGCGGACACCTAAATTGTTTAAAAAAAAAATGAAATTAATTACAACGCAATATAAAAATATTACTTTATTTAACATATATTAACAATTTATGACAGAGAAGGTGAGGCAGAAACGGAAACAAAAACAGGAGAATTAGGGGTTTCAACAGGATTTGTATCAGGTGAAGAAGGGATGGAAGTCTCATCAAAACGTTTTGGGTCATGGAGAGGGCTTGGGTATAATTGACTGGGATATGGTGAGGGGGGACAAGTACATGTGGGACATTGGTATGAGGTTTTTGGTTTAAAATGATCTTCAACAAACGTTTTCAAATTATTAAAATTGGTCAACAATAAATCCATTTTTTCTTTTATGCTGTCAAGAGTGTTATCCATAACAGCTTCTTCAGAGGTATTTTCTATTTTGGTATGCTCTGTACAAAAAAAAATATATATGTTAAATGTATATAAAATAATAATAATGAAATGGTTTATATTGTAAAGTATCTACCATTAGTTTCACTGTCTTCTGACATTTCCTCATGTGGGAAATGCTCCTCTAGCCATTCCAGAGTACTAGACATTTCTCTGAGAAAAAAAAAGATAATATCATTTTTTTTAATCTAATACGGAAAATATATAAATATATGAGTAAAATGCAGTACACTTACTATTTCAGGTAAGGTATGTTCTGAGTACTCTGTAGGACTGCTCTTGCTCTTATTTGTGGAGTGTCTGTGAGGTAATTATCTTGTAAGCCTATTTTTAGAACATATTGGGCCTCATTACGACCCTAGCGCTAAGTGAAAAACGATGGCGGTAAATGGTTACCGCCATCGTTTTCCGCTAGGTCCGATCATGACCCGTGGCCGTTTACTACGATGCCATTAGCGGCATCATAGTTAACGCTGCCGCTAACTGCGCCAAGGGCGCGCGCACGCGACCTCCCACACCGTACTTAGCGCCATGGCGGAAAGGTACGCGAATGCCGACCCAAGCGGACATGCACCTAACGCCATCACCCAGCCCGTTAAGTACCTTACCGCCATGGTGCTAATTACGCCATCGCGAACCAACCGTAAATGGCCATGTAAAGTGAATGCAGCTGCCACAGGTGCACAGAAACAGCACAGGTGAAGGCAATACAGACTCAGGAAGTACAAAAAGAGCACACCCCACCCCTTCCCACACCCAGTCACACTCCACAATGATACCAATATGACTAGCAATGTTGGGGCTGGAGGACCTGATAGCAATGCAAGTGCTACAACAGCAACAACAACAACAGGCAGCACAGAGGAGACACAGAAGGAGAAGGAGGGCAAGCCAGGCCCAGCAAGCCCCACCAGCACAGTCAGTGCCACCACGCAGGCAGCCCCCAATCCCACGCATCACAGCCAATCCATTCAACCTCAGTGCTGAGCAGATCCACACTCTGTACCGTTTGGACCGGGACACCATCACTGCCATCGTAGACATGACACACAACAACATCGTCAGCATGATAGAAACTCTAACCGCCATCCCACCCCGACTGAAGGTAGTGTATGTACTCCACTTCCTGGCCACAGGCACCTACCAGCACACAGTGGGCACTTGCATGGCATTTCACAACCATTATTCTCACGAACACTCATCCAAGTGCTTGATGCCCTCCTCAAGCACACAGACGACCACATCACATTACCACGGACTGCCCAGGAGATTGCAAACACCAAAGTGGGTTTCCATGCACTAGCCAGCATACCTGGTTGCATTGGTGCCATCGACTGCACCCATGTGGAATTGGTGGTTCCACGTGCCATGGAGGTACGGTACCGCAACCGGAAACAGTTCCACTCAATCAACGTGCAAATGGTCTGTGACTCCAACAAGATCATCACACATTATTGTGCCCGATTCCCCGGATCAACCCATGATTCTATGGTCCTCAGGAACTCCACAATACCACCAATTCACCTGGCTGAAAGGGGGGGGGGGTGATGCATAATCCACCTGGCTGAAAGGGGGGGGAATGATGCATACTCCCCATGGCTGAAAGGGGGGGGAATGATGCATACTCCATCTGGCTGAAAGGGGGGGGGAATGATGCATACTCCACCTGGCTGAAAGGGGGCGGGGAATGATGCATACTCCACCTGGCTGAAAGGGGGGGAATGATGCATACTCCACCTTGCTGAAAGGGGGGGGATGATGCATACTCCACCTGGCTGAAAGGTGGGGGGTGAGGCATACTCCACCTGGCTGAAAGGGGGGGGGGTGATGCATACTCCAATTGGCTGTGAGTAGCAGAGAGAACGGAGACAGATGATACCCTAAAGCAACCCAAACTCCACCCAACACCAGTAAAGCCAATACCCAATGTATGCAGCCCTACCATGTGAATGAGGTTGTGTCCCAACCATGACACAACCATCTGCAAGTGCATTCTACCAATTCAGACCACATTGTCAACAATGAAAAGCACCTACATGCACGTCACCAAACACCATCAACCGATAGGCCTGTCCCCCATAACTGCCCACGAAGGAGGCACATGACAGAAACATCAACACACCATTACACAGACAGCAGGGCTCCCAAAATGTCCCTGTCTCCATCAGCATTGCTCAATGGGGTCATGATGAGGCCCACAGCAATGTTGCAATGATGTGCGCATTGCCATCACAGGACATGTGCCAGGCCAACTAACCAAACCGCATGAACGGACACAGTGGATGGGCACTAACAATGCACTCCACCCCTCTGCATACATTGGGTGATGGCATGCAAAACAGGCCATGGGAGCCATGAGCATATACTGGTTGCATGGTGTGAATCAATTAGTGCATGTAGAAGTGAGCCAAAGTAACAGTTGGATGCAAGCCATGGTGGCACATCATGTTCTTGATCAGACGTCATGACTGACACATACATTCTCACCTACATACAGGTGATGCAGGCTATCCCCTGAAGAGGTGGCTCCTTACACCAGTCCAGAACCCGCAGAACCAGCACAAGGAGGACTTCAACCGTGCAAATACACGTACCCGTGTGGTCATAGAGCAGACATTCGGCCTATTGAAGGCATGGTTCCGATGCCTCAGCAGGGCTGGTGGGGCACTCCTGTACCGCAATGAGAAGGTGGCAAAGATCGTCATGGCATGTGTCATGCTACACAATATGTGCGTCAGACGGAATGTGCCCCTGCCCCCTGATGCAGAACTGCAACCACCTGACGATGAGGATGAGGAGGGTGGAGATGGGGCGGCACCTCATGGAGGAGGCGATGCACAGGAGGGGCGTTAAATGCGTCAAAATATCATCGACCACTGCTTCTAGCACACACGGCTGGTGTGTATCACATGGAGACTGCACTTGGGGCACTGTGTGTCTCTGGGACATGCACACTGTGGACTGTACACCAATAAAGCACACATATGCAATGAAAATGTCCACACATTTAATTCTGGAAAAGGAAAAAGTGTATTTCAATCATAAAACGTTGTGACAAACCCCCTCCCACCTCCCCCCTCCCCCCTGCACACCCCAACACACCCCCTCCCACCTCCCCCCTCCCCCCTGCCCACCCCAACACACCCCCTCCCACCTCCCCCCTCCCCCCTGCACACCCCAACACACCCCCTCCCACCTCCCCCCTCCCCCCTGCACACCCCAACACACCCCATGTAAGTGTCAACAGATGCCTGTGACAGTGGCCAGAGGCTGTTACAAGCCCCCTCTCCCAGCCCCCGGGGCACCCCTGGCTGTGGAGCACAGGTTCCGTCCGGAACGTCGGACGGGGCTGCTCTATGCAGAACTGGCAGCGGAGGAAGTCCCTGCCTGCTCCCGTGCATGCACGTCCTGTAGGGTGTGGGTGAGCTCAGTGAACGCATGACGCAACCCGGCAAGTTCACCACAAATGTCCCTAGACATGGCCTGCATAGCATCCCTCAGGGTGGCAGTGCTCTGCACAATTTCAGCCCTTAGGGTCTCCGTGGCCTGTTCAATGGTTGCCCTAGCCCCCACACATTCCGCAGCATGCTCAGCCAGCATCGTGGACAGATGTTGCTGCCGTTGTATGATGTCCTTGAGGGACTGCTACCCCTGCTGGGCCATGCCCAGTGCTGGTGATGTGATGGAGGGGCTGCTCCCCTCCTGTGGAGTGAGAAATGGGCATGGGGTAGAAGTCCACTCCTCTTCCTCTGTGTGCCCCTGTGTGAGATCCTCATGGGGGTTGGCATTTGACAAACAGGGGGAATGTAGAAGGTCAGTGGGGCTTCTGACTTCGTGCTCCTCAATGTCAGAGTCTGAACATGCAGCAATTGCAGCTGTTTCACCCATGTTGCTGCTGGCCGCAGACCCGGTGCCTTCTGTGGCAGGCAATGTTGGTACAGGTGGTGCTGCTGCTGCTGGCCTGCTGCCTACTGGGGTGCTTGCCGGTGGGCCGTCTGGTTTGCTTGCAGTGGATTCTGCTTGTTGTGGGGTCTGCCTCACTGCAGCTGAGGTTGAGGGTGCGGGGATGGTATTATTGGCCTTCTTGGCTCTCTTCGTTGCAGGGGTGTCCTGGTCCTCGGGGTGTGATTCTGTGCCTGTGGTAGAGCAAAGGAGGGAGGGCGTTATTGATGGGTCTGCAGGCTTTGGAATGACAATGATTGACATGATTCTGGTCAGTAGATGAGGCAGATTTCAGGCAGGGCCATGCAGGTTATCTCCTTTTTGTGTGGAATGTGGGTGCCAGCAGTTTATACAGGGTGGAGCTCGCATGTGGCTATGGGCCGTGTTCGGCTAATGTGTTGCTTTTACACTCTAGGGCAACATTGTGCTACACATGAATGGACTGCAGTGACTACGGCATGTCTTATTTGGGGCACCTGCCTTCATCGCCTGATGTCGGAACTCCCCTTTCCATCCCTCCGACGCCTTCAATGCCTTCCATGCCAATCGTGGTTGCACATATTTCCTCCCACGGTTGGAGTTTCAGTGGGGATTCCGAACCTCCACCGGTACCCAGGGCAAGGTTGCGGTTCTCAGAGATGACGGCTCTGACCCGTATGCGAAGGTCATCCCAACGCTTCCTGCACTGCTGTGGGGTGCGGGGTACGGTCCCCACCGCGCTGACGCGCTCGGCCACCAGGGCCCATATGGCCTTCTTTTTTGCTATCGCCGGCCTGGTCATTTCTGGCAAGAATACGACAGCTGCATTGTCTTGCAGGGTCTCCGCAAGCCTGCAGAGTTCCTCCTGGGTAAATCTTTCCTGGCGCTGGCGGTCACATGCCTTCTTAACAACTTTAGGCATTTTTTGGTGGTTGAATGGGTGGTTGGGACAGGTGTCAGGGTTGGATCTGGTGTTGTTCGGAAGGATGGCAATGGATTGTGTTTTTAAAGATGGCCGACGTGCTATTTCCCGTTCCGCCGCGATGACGCTATTTCCGGTTCTGCTTTTTACGGTGACCGCTAATTGCGTCCACCGCTAATTACGGTGGCTGCTACTTACGGTGGCGGAAGTGAACCTTGCCCGCCCTACGATGCCGGTAGGGGCCCTTTCCGCCATGGCGTTATTCACATTACCGCCATGGCGTAAAGCTCGTGCGCGATGGGTCGTAATGTGGCGCTCTTTACGCCATCGGCCCACGGCATAAACGCTCATTACGCCATGGCGGTAATGTCGGCAGATTACCGCCTGGGTCGTAATGAGGCTGATTGTATTTAAATGAATGGTTAGTGTGTTACATATATGGGTTATACTTTTTATGTATTACTACATTTAGGGGCCGATTCACGGAACAAACGTGCGCTGAAAATCCATGCGCAAGCAAGCGCACGCGCACGTGTGCGATTCAAGGAAGACGCTGCGCGTGTTTCCCGCTGTCCGTGCGCCCAATCCAGCCATGGCGCACGCAGGCATACATGGCGTGCGCTACGCGCACAGCAAAAGCGCACATAGCGCGGCGCACACAACCAAAGTGGGCGGAACAGAGGGCGTAACACGCGGAATGGGGAATAACGCGTGAAAAAGAAGGCGTAACTGGGGAAGTACTGCAGGGAACTACACGGAACGCCCACACGCACGCGAACAACCCGTATTCATGGATCCGAATACGGGAAACCCGCGCACGGCAAAAGACGCGCACAGGCGTCAACGCGTCCGCCACGCGAAGGCAGGCGGAAGCGTCCCCACGCACAGTATAAAAGTGCTTGCAAACAACAAACACGTATATACAGCTACGATGAATGCCCCATTTGTCGAAGCACTGACCGTGGGACACCGCAGGAGGAGGAGAATAGCCAGGGCACGCATCTTCGCACCACGGACAAGCCTTTTTGGGATGCCTGACGACCAGGTCTATGGCAGGTATAGGATTCCACCCCACATCATCCTAGACCTGGTCAGGGAGTGGGAAGATGACCTTACATCCCCCACCCTTTGCTCCCAAGCATTGAGCCCCTTGGAGAAGCTGCTCAATGTCCTGCATTTTTTGGCCACTGGGTCATTTCAGCAGACTACTGCCATAGTGGGGGGGGTCTCACAGGCCACACAGTCACGCTGCCTACACCAGGTACTGGCAATCATGACAGCGCGCCCCTCAGTCAGCAGGCACATATAAATGCCCAGAACCCCCGCAGAAAGGCAGGCCGCTGTCCTGGATTTTTTCAGGGTGGCACACTTCCCCAAAGTGCTCGGGGCCATAGATTGCACCCATGTGGCCCTACGTCCACCTAGGGCCACTGAGCACATCTACCGAAACCGCAAGCACTGGCATTCCATCAATGTACAGGTGGTATGCGATGCAAAGGGAATCATCACCTCTGTCCATGCAAACTACCCTGGCTCCACCCATGACAGTTTCATATACAGAATGTCCGCCCTGAGCCGGGCCCTGGAAGCTGGGCAGCATGGCGACACATGGCTCCTAGGTGAGTACAAATGCACTTGCACATGCATGCATGTCACACACACACACACACACACACAAATAAACAAACCACAATAATCACAACCATTTACACCTCCCCAGGGGACAATGCCTACCCTCTGAGCAACCACATGATGACGCCAATCCGGAACCCCACCACACCACCCCAGGTAAGATACAACGCCGCCCATATTGCAACCAGGGCCATAGTGGAGCGTACATTCGGAGTGCTCAAGTCACGTTTCCGCTCCCTTGACCGCTCTGGCGGGCAGCTACTCTATGCACCACCAGTAGTGTGCAGGATCATTGTGGCAGCATGTCTCCTGCACAATGTTGCAACACGGCAGGGCGTCCCGGTGGACATGGTGGTGCCCCCACATCCCCAACCACAGGCACAGGCGCTGCCCATGGGAGGGACAGGGCACGTGGCGAGGAAGCCTGGACCCAGCTTGTGGCCACATTTTTCACCTAAACTCCCACCCCTGCGGAGTGCACACAGGCCTGGCACATACCAGGTGACAATCGATGATGACAAAGAGACAGTCAACTGTCACAACCCTACCACCCTGAGATAGTTGCCATGGAAGTGCCACATCGTCTGCATCCCTAGCTACTTAAACACAAGCTTTCCTGTGTGACCAAAAGGCACACATATGACATGACATGATATGGCCTATACACAAGTATTTCAAGGTGCGATGAGGCAGGGAGGGGGGAACAAGGGAAGACAGACAACGTTACTACTAGGCCAGGTGTCATTGAGATTGTGCAAGTGCAGGGGTAGGGGGAAGGGAAAAGTGCAAGGGGAAGGGGAGTGGGGGGAGTGCAGTACAGGGGAAGTAGACCAAAAAACAAATACATAGGCCAGCTGGTGGCAACTGCAAAGGTAAGTGCAGACAAGTGCTGGGAAGGGGGGGCTGTAGGGATAGAGAGACAGTACCGCAGTGAAGGGGTTGCCAGGGAGGCAGTGCAAGTGGAGAGTGGCTGGGCCAGGGACCGAGGTTGGTGAGAGTGGCCCAGTTGCAGATCCAGTGCAGTTCCAGTGAAGAATTTTGCAAGGGAGAGGCAGAGAGAAAGCAGAAGCAAAGAGGAAGGTTTTGAGGTGCTTCCCGAACCGGAGATGGTTCCCCTCAAGTTCCAGTGAGGCAGGAAGGCTGTTCCAGAGGGAGGGCCCTGCCGCGGAGAGTGATCTACCCCCAGCTAGTTGCTCTGAGAAGCGGATGACCCTGACATGCAAGGTGTGCATCACACACACCTGCAAAACAGGCCATGGCCATCACTGTTATGTCACTCAAACCCTCCCAAACCGCAACATGACATGGCAAGCAATACCCATACACCAACACAGTAACAATAAGTTGCACATTGCCATGTCCAAAATGTACAGTGGCGGCATCAGACAATGATGCCTGACCTGGAATCAGATGAAATGACAGACCAACAACCTTCCACCCAAAATAAGTCATTTCCAAATGCATTACAAGAGTTGTAGACGTAACATAACAATGAATGCCTGTCTACATGCACATTGTGCATTGCAAAATCAACACTGCAGCTTCTGTGTGCTGTGTCCTACTCCTGCAACACACTGCTCAGTGCACAGCACAGTGAACAGCCATTGTGTGTGATGCACACCCTGAGCATCACATCCAAGCGACAGACGACATCAAAAAGCAAATTAGGCATGTACAGGATCCATAATTGGTCACAGAACATGTGCTGCAGGGACACAGTGGGCAACAGAAGGCAAACAGTGTACACGTGGATATGCAAGGGTGGGAGTACATGTAGTGCATCAGAGTGCAAGTGTGTGGGTCAGCAAGGACATGCACTCAACATATGCATGTGCAATCAAGTGACCATCAGTGTTCTCTACACATCACATGTGAACATTCACCATGTGTACACCCCAGCATGTCAAACCATAACTATCCCCTTGCACCTGAAAGGTAAACACAACACATGAACAGGCATTGATCAGCAGAACACAACATGTACATAGGATACCACCATTACAATGTTAGGGTTCCCATCACACTGCAGGGCAAGGCAACTATCAACAACAACCCCCCCTCCCTCACAAATGACCATGAACCACTGAACAACTGCACCTGGGTCATGGAGCCTTCAACCCTCAATTCCACCTGGCCACAGGATCAACTTTACCCTTCGTCACCATCTCCCACCTTGTGTGTAAAAAGGTGCCTGCACCCTCAGAATCCACACTCATTTCCAAAATCACAAAATCCAAGCCATAAAAACGAAACAGAACACCCTCCAGTAGAAGACTTGACGTAGCAGTACCTCACAAAGGCCAAGTACTACCACAATGATGCAACAACCAAGGTAGCACAGTAAAACAATGTCACAACAGGATGTGAACCATGTGTGGTACATAACATAGGATGATGCACAATGAACGGATGTGTACTGTCACAGGTCCCGCGTACAGGCGCGGGACTGTCACAAAACAACCACCCCCACTGTGTCCCGGGTGCCTGCAAGGTCAAACTCACACAGGCCCCTGAGACCCTGGTGGGGAAGGAGGTTCAGGGATATGCAGTCGGTACAGGTGTTGGCACACTGGATAACTGGAATGAGTGGCAGGAGAGGGGCGGAGGAATGACACATGAAAGTAGGGTAATGCACGAAAATGTACTACCTGCATGAACACATACACAATCCAAACAAACTTGGACATCATTGTCATTGAAGGCCTTCTGCAGTCCAGGTACGAACCAACCACCCCCTCTAGGGTTTTGGCGCCTGCAAGTTCGGGGCTTACACAGGCATCCGCAACCCCAGCGGGAAAGAGGGTTAGGGAACGTTGCTTGGATAGGTACGGGAAGCAGGAACACCGGGTAGAGGGTACAGGGTTCAAAATTGCATAGGATTCCGGGCGATTAGGGGGAAAAAAACATACCAAATTGAATCACACATACATCCATGCATTAGTGCACCCCCCAGCAAGCCTATGCAAAGCAGTTTGAAAGAAAAACAACAAGACACTTAGCTCTGGTTTTGAGTGCTGGCCTCCTGCCTGCGCACTCCCAGGTCCGGTTACAGGAGCACTGCAATGCTGCAAAGAGAGCCACAGTCAACAACCTGTACGTGCCAATTACACAAAAAACACACCACCAAACATGCCCCATAGCAACAAACTACTCTACAAACAGACAATCTGGTGTAGATGCTCCGTACCCATATATAACATTACCCCTGTGATGGGTCATACACAGTCAATGCAGTAAGTCATCCGCCGGTGGGTGCGTGGCAAATGGAACACCAATGTGTCACAATTCACACAGCATGCAATGTTCCCTGGGTAAGCAGACAGACCCATATAGCAAGCCATGACTTCAGAGCAAGTTGCGTACCACCATGACCGAAACAAAGTTGGCAGTGCATTCATCATAAAGTACATGGAAATGAAATGCACTGCACCCGAGTATGTCCCTTGCTGTATGTCCCTGTGAGCTGCCCCTTTCCATGTCTCTGAAGGCTACATGGTTGATACAAGTGCCTCGATGGACCTTGGTGTACCGGAGGGTATGTGCCACTGCCCCTGCAGGTGTCCCAGACAACCTCACAATCAACAGCCATCAGTCCACCAACACATCTGAGCTGCATTGTGTGCTTCAACACCAATATTCGTCCAAGCTCACCCTCAGTGCTGTGACTAAGCATGCATGTGCAACTCGCCTGGTGCAAGCTTTGCTGTGTTGTGGCCCCCCTGTGCTGCTCACCTTGCCTGGAGTACCTTGGAACACGTCAGCAGTTCTAGGATGTAAGTCTGCAATCCCTGTGCCTCTGCTTGTGCACACATGTGCATGTGGGCACCAACAAACGTGTCCAGAATTCCGTCGTACAATGGGCCATGTCTGCTGGCAAAGGTGCTCTGGAGGCTCATCCCCCTGCAGAAATGGCATGAAACAAATGATTAATGCTTCAAAGTCATCTGTGTGTGTCTCTTCAGGCATCTCATTACTTGACCATGTCAGAGAGTCACATCAGAAATCAAACCATCAGTCCGTCTTTCAAATCCAAAGTGTGGAACACTATCTACAGCATGAATTGTAACAAGTATGTGTACAGTAAAGATAAGAAACATACTACACAATGCATAGCAATTAATGTACACATTAATCATGACACACCCCATCTAGCAAAAGCTGAACAGTGGACAATAACACCAAAACCATCCCCACTAGGGGTGTAAACACAAGTCACACAGCACCAGACATGCCACAGATATGACAGTCCAAAGCCCTTGTGTAAAAGTTTGTGACACCGAACCAACCTTGCGAGCACATGGATAAGGGAGGCAGGAGTGGCATATGTGAGTCAAGGACCCCAAGCAGCAAACACATACACAAGACAAGCCTGAAGGGCCCAGCTGGAACAGACAGTGGATGCCTTCAAAAGCCACAAAGCACCGCACTGTCACATGAAAGCACAATAGACAAGCAATTTTAAACTATATTAACTAATTACACTAACTATAGAAATCCTACATTACCTAATTAAACTAACTATCAAACAGAAACTTAACTAACTAAACTAAAAGAAAAATCAAAAATGGCCACATACGACCCGGGGGGGAGGGGAGGACCCAGGAGGGGGGAGGTACAGGGTGCTGCTCAACATCCACATGCGATGATGCTGAGCCAAAAAAAAAACCTCCATGGGCTCAATGCTTGCACAGCCCGACCTATGTGGGAGATAGATGGTCATCCGAGTCTGGCTCATCCTGTAAAGGAGGACTTGGAACAGTAGCCTGGCCACACCTAGCCGCAGCTTGCCCCTCGTTGGCAGCAAGTCTGCCAGACGGGTGAGCCTGGTTCTGTGTGGCGATGTGACGTAGGTCTGCATGCAGAACCTCACGTGATACACGTGCTTCCTCTTGCAAGGTAGCACGTGTAACGCGGAGTTCCTCCTGCAAGTCCTGACTGGACAACCGCTGTACCTCCCGGCAAGCCTGTAGCTCAGCCGAGATGGTACGCTCAAGCTGTGCAAACCTCTCCTCTGCCTGCTGCCTCTGGGACATCATAAGGACACCCAGAGTGGATCTGAGGGAAGCATACTCCTCCCTCAGGGCATCCATGTGCGCCTCTGCGTGAGCAGCAATTGCTTGACGCAGAGACGACATTTCAGCCTGGCGTGCCCTGTCTGAGGCTGCCATGCCCAGCCTGAGCGAGCGGGCCGTGGACCGTGCTGCCTGCTGCTGGAGAAGCACCTGCCTAGCAGGGGGGAGCACAGATCGGGCCACACGCTCCATGCTCTCAGCGATGTTCTCCATTGTTGCCCCCTGCCGTTCTGAATTGGCAGTCATGTCTTGCTCCCACTCAGTATACTGCGGTTGCGCGCGGCGACCGCGTTGCCGGGCTTGACCCCTGCGGGACCCAAGGACCGGGGGTCCTCGCTGTGTTGGCACCGCCCGCAGCTGCACGACTACATGACTCCGTCGACGTGATGTCCCAGGCACATCAGTGACTGGTGTGGAGGGTGACCCTGCGTCCCGATCCACCACGGGCGGAGGAACCAAGACTGTCTGATCCCTCAGTGCAGGGGTCGCAGACAGAGGAGTGTCCACATCAGAATCACTCACCCCTGACACATGGACTTGAGGCTCATCCAACTCAACATGGACGTCAGAGTCGTCATCAAGGCTGGACTCATAGGCAGCCAGAGACAAGATGGACTGTAGCACTTGGGGGTTTTCGTGGCCTACCATACCACGACCCCCACTAGTGCCGGGTTGATGTAGTGGTAACAACCCTGTGTCTGGCATGACAACACCATCCTCCGCCTCCATTGCATCATCACCTGAAAAATAGAGAGAAAAAAGGTCACTACACATGTCAGAAGCACACAACACACACACACACCGACAGCAAACGCATCAGGCAGACATGAGACACACAACATATAACCTGGCATGCATGCTGGGTTAACTTTGAATTGCTTTTGTGATCAGACCTGTTGAAAGGTGGCAGTTACATGGAAGTGGGTCTATGCAGTGCAGAAAATGTGTATGTCACTCACTACCTACATGTACAAGGACTGCATGGTGTGTTCCAGGAAATGTGAAGGCAGTGCAATGTCAAATTCAGACATCACATGCATTGTGCATTCAATATGTACCATATCTAGAAGCCAAGCACCCCTCAATACCCCAGTACCAAAGCAGGGATGCCTAGCATGGTATCAAAAGGCTGACCATACACCTATGTATTGACAGGCAGTGTTGACTGGCATCAACGCTTAATGTGATTCAAGTGACAACACTGCAAATGATGCTGGGACAGTAAGCAGGACACATGATGAAAACTCTGGATTCCGCCCATGTGTGAAGAAGACACAACAACAGTCGGACAGAGTCATTGGCCATTGAACAGGCTGAGGCCTGTGAGCCACACAGATTGTCAGACCCTAAACATGTGTGCAACGCAGGACTGAGCCACAGTTGACATGGGAAGGCTGATGAGATGGCAGGCAATGTATGTAACCAAGGACTTGTATTACAGTGATCATCCAGTCAAGGACACATAGGGGCATGCGTGCAATGAACATTGAGCATGAATGGGCACTCATGTCCCTGCGGGACATCTGACCTATGCACAGTACAAGTGAGATACCCTGCATCAAGTACTAAGGCTGTACCACACGGCATATGTTTTGCAGATTCTACTCTGGAAGTTAGCATCTACACAGGACGCATGAACAAGAAAGTACACATTGGCAAGATTGAAGAACACCAGTGCAAAGGTGGAACTGGGGTGCAGAGTGGCGGAGGAGGGGCAAGGGAGCATGCCTACATGGAGTCCACGCATGCAGGCAGAGGAGATATGCATGACGGAAGCATTGCATTACTTACACATCAGAACCATGTACACGTCACATGTAGCGGCAGTCATGCACAACACATCCCACAAGTGAAACACACACGTCCTCAACAAACATGCATCAACACTCACTGGACTGGGCATCAAAGTCCAGCATCTGTCCCACTCCTTCGACCAATTCAGGTGGTATGAACTCTGCAGCGAGTGCCTCATGCGGAGTGAGCTCTTCATCCTCTGGTGCAGGCCGACCGCCAGTCACCAGAGTCAAGTTGTACTTAGAGGCACGCTTAGCCTTAGTGCTGCGTTTGATGTCATTCCAATGCTTTTTGCACTCTTGCGCCGTGTGCACCTCATGGCCGAATGAACTGACATGTTCCACAACATGCTTCCAGTGGGTGTCACGTTGGGCAGCCGTAGTCTGACTATTGGC
The DNA here is from genome assembly GCF_040938575.1 of Ambystoma mexicanum. Lineage (NCBI taxonomy): Eukaryota > Metazoa > Chordata > Amphibia > Caudata > Ambystomatidae > Ambystoma > Ambystoma mexicanum. The sequence continues at coordinate 560,274,118 of NC_090925.1, forward strand.
ACCCACTAGCATGTCACGGCTGTGGCCCCGCACATAGTCCACGAGGAAGTCCAGTTCCTGCTTACAGAAAGGCTTCTTCCTCGACGTGCAGGAGGTCGTGGCTGTGTGTGGGGTCCCAGCCTGTGCTGCAGGTGCAACCTTCCTCCTCTTGGACTGTGGTGCAGACCCTGGCTGGCTAATGCCGCCCTGACCAGTATGGCCAGTGGGTTCGGTGGATTGAGCCAAGGAAGTGGCAGGTGGAGGGATGACCAAAGGCCTGACTTGTGTCAGTGGCAGCTGGGTGCCCACTAATGGACCCTGCGCAGCAACATCAGCTGTGGCAGGGTCATTGACCGCAACGGTCCTGGTTGACCCTGCACTTGCCAACACCCGGCTGTTCGGGGCAGCAGATGACATGACTGCCCCAGGGACACGTGTCTTGGCCTGAGCAGCCCGGCCTGCCCCTATGGTTTCCCTCCTGGCCTGTTGGAGATCTACCAAGGGCTCCTCAAGTGCCAACACAGCCTGCGCTGGCAGACCCCGAGCATGGGTGGCGGTGTCCACAGCTGCACCTGCAGCTACCACTACCCTTTGGCCCGTGGCAGCTGATGAAAAGGACTGCCGGGTCACACGGGCGCCAGTGCCAGATGCAGAAGCTGCATCCCCCGGAACCACAGGGGGTGGTGGCATGACTGCACCGACACATGGCACAACATTGTGCTCAAGTGGCGCACCCCTGCCTCTTCCCCCTCTGTGGCCGCCCTGGACACCCTGGAGTCCCCCTACTCCCTGGTCACCACGGCCACGTCCCCGACCACGCCCGCCACGAGGAGGACGCCCAGCTGAGGCGCCCCTCACCTTTGGTGGCCTCCCAACCATGGCACAGATGTAGTAGTGCCGGCACAGATGGAGTGGTGCCAATGGGAGGTGTACACCACAATTGACCTGGGCAATTGGGGTGAAGGGGGTGGGAAGCAAGATGTGAACAGCCCCCCTGCACCTGACATTGAAAATGGGTTTGATACACAGGGGCACCCGCAGTGGGAAAAAGAGCGTGTGCGACCCACCGTCTGACTAGCGCGATGCAGAAAAACACGCGTAGCCAATATCCCCGCTAAAAGAAGAGATATGTCCTTGATAGCTGTGAAGTTGTGATGGCGTGCGAAACAACAGGAAGCAGCAACACACATCGGTCTCCACAAAAGGCACGTACAGCGAACTGCTGGGCCCGCTCACCTTTAACCCGTGCTGAGGGAAACGCACGCGCGCATCCCGTCACTTACACGCATGGGCCCTTTCCTTGTATTACACGCGGACATGCAGTTTTTCACACGCGCTGAAATGCCCATGCACGCCTGTGCGCGTCACATCACAGGGGCGCTTGCGCTTGAGGGGCCTTCTGTCCAATGAAACTGCGTATGCGTGCAGACGCGCTTACGCGCTAAGGGCCTTTCCTCGAATTACACGCTGACGTGCAGAATTTTCACGTGCCAAATCACTCCGTATCAAGCTGGCCACGCGTAAGCACACGGAAGACCACGCTCCTGCCCAGAAGGCCGAATTACTGCCCCTCAGAGCCCCGAGCACGCTCCCACCTGCCATCTGCTGCTGCCTGACTGCCTGCTGCCCACGTGCCCTGCCATTTGCTGCCTGCACATCAGCCAGGGGTGCTGTTGCTGTGACCACCCCTGCTGGAACCGAAGACTCCCGACTGGGATTCCATCGCTCCACAGCCCAGCCCCAGGACCCAGTTGCCCACCCACTCCTGCCTCTGGGGTTGTCATGTCGGGCACTGCAACATCTGGCACCACTGACAGAGGCAGAGGGGCACCAGCTTCAGTGCCAGGGAAGTTGGTGTCCTGGTGGAGCAAGTCCTGGGGCAGTATGATGCCCTCGTTGGAAGTTCCCGCACCGGCAAGGAAGGACTGACTCGGATCTGGACTGACATCGTGACTGCCATCAACGCGGAGGGGGTGGCAGTCCGCGACTTCCAACATGGCAAGAAGCGCTGGGAGGACTTCAGGTCCAGGACCCTGAACAAGGCCCGGCGCCTCTTGAAGGCAGCGGATGCTAAGGGGCGCCGGGGTCACTTGTCAGAAGATCAGATGAGGGTCCTGGAACACATATCCCCAGCGCTCCACGTCCAGGTCCTTGAGAGGCAGACCCGTCTGGAGTCAAGCGGTAAGTGTACATGCATCATGATTGTGAGCTGTGCGTGTGGTGATGTTTCAGTAGTGTGCAGGTTGCACATCTGTTTGTATGGGGTCGAGTATGGGTGGGGGTGTACAGGGCCGTGAGGCTAACACATGCGAGGGCTGTAATGTGTGAGGCATGGATGGCGCTTGTGTGTAGGCTTGCATGCCAAATGCAGTTGTGTGGGCACACATGTTTGGATGAATGTGTATGTAAGTAGACATGTTCGTGATGTCACGCATGTATGTTGTTTTCGGCTGCATGTATCAGCACTGTGTACATGTGCATTTGTGTGTATTTGACAAGGGTGCAACAGTGATGCAACATGGATGCATGTGACAGCGGGATGTGGAAGCCTGATTGCCAGATGTGACATGGATGCCCATCTCAACACTGCGACACTTGGCAGAGGTGTACACATGCATGCAAGTGTGGTGGTGTGTGTACATGTGTAGTGCACTTCCTGTGTTGCATGTGATGTCTGGCTCAGCTTTGCCTGCTCATGCTGTTGTATGTGTATGGATGGTGCTGGCAGTTGCGATATGGCTGTGGTATGGCTCATGTGTGCGAGTTGAAATGACATGTGTGTTGGGGATTGTGATGGCATGTCTGAGGTTTGCCAATGCCACTCATGTAACACTGTCATGTGTGTATGTGTCCATTGTACAGTGCCCTGATGCCTGTGTTTTATTTCTCCCTGTCTGCAGCGTCAACTGATGAAGAGGGCGGAGAAGGTGCTGTGGAGCACAGCGGCGGGATCCCACCGCCAGCCGGAGACGCAAGGCCCGGCTCCCCTCCCATGTTGTCATCTCGTTGGGGAGTGAGGAGTCCGGTGCCGCGTCCCAGGCCGCAGCTGCCGGGGGGAGGTCCAAGAGGCGGAGGTTGGAGTTGGACTTTCGGCAGCAGAAGGGGCATCTGGGACCCCATAGGGCCCAACGGGGGAAGATGGCACGGAGTCATCCAGGTTGGTGGGGGGTTTAGTGGAGGAGGAGGCCGTGCAAGCAACAGAGACGGGGTCACGAGGTGGGGATCCCACTGGTGCTAGTGGTGCAGTGCAGTACCAGGGACAGGAGGCAGCACAGGCCGCCACGGTGGTGCCTGTGTGCAATCCTGTCCCTGATCCTGTCCCTGCATCATCTTGCACCAGCAGGGATGCCTACGTCCAGACCCGTTTTCAGGCAGGAGATGAGCTAACGACAACTGGCCTTCCTCTGCCCGCAGACGTGGGTATCCGGGTCCGGGTTGAGCCTGTCCTGACTGGTGTGGCGTTGCGTCAACGGGCCATGCGAGGTGACCTGCAGTCTTTTCATGAGGAGACTGCACGTCATCTCGAATGGCTCGTTGACCGCGTCCGCCTACTGGGACAGGTCACCCAGGCCGGATTCCTCCGTTTGATGGGGCTTGCTATGACCCCCTCCTCAACTGAACCCCCTATGCGCCAGTCGTCCTCCGTGCCATCTTCCCACCCATCAGTCACCTGGGTGCCCTGTGGAGCTGCCTCTGATGGTGCGGCCAGGCTGGTGGAAGAGGCATCCCTGCCACAGTCGGGAGTCGGACGTCCAGCAGGGGTGGCCACATCAACGACTGCACCCCAGCCGGCGGAGGAAGTGCAGGCAGCAGGAGGCAGTGCACGGGCAGAGGCACAGCAGCAGCAGCAACGTGGTGGGAGCCATGAAGGCTCGGGGCCTTTAACATCGGAGGGGCAGGCATCGGCCGGAGGGCAGGAGGACCCAGGACAGAGAGTGTCTTCCGTGTGGCAGCGGTTGGTCCACGCCATAGATGCGGAGCGGCAGCGGCCAGAAGAGGCACAGCTCACAATGGTCAGGGCGGAGAACTCCATGCGGAGGGCCCTGAGCCGTGCCAAGTGCCTCGAGGCAATCCGCAGGGGGTTGGAGGTGGACACGTCGACGGCCCTGCGGACCCTCGGGGCCATGGAGGAGGACCGCCTCCGGGACATTGAGGAGGAGTTTGATGATGCCCTGGCCCGGGACATCCAAAAGTGAGCCGTCAGACTAGCCCGCTGCCCTTGTACATAGTTATGTAGTTAGTGTTAGATTTCCTTTGTTTTTGAATTTATTTTGGACCTTTTGGACAATGGGCCACATTTTTGTATATAGTTTCTTTTTATTAGTTAGTGTTGTTAGATAGGTTTCATTTCTTTGGTTGGGATAATGGACCCTGGCTTGTTCGTCTGTACATAGTTCACTGTTGGATTTTCTTTTTCTTTCTCGATTTACCCATGGAGCAATGGCTTTCAATTATAATTTTCCATTGGATTTTCATTTGTGAACTGTGACTTTGGACAGCATTCCTTTGGATTATGATTTTTGGTTTTGCTTTTTTTCACGGACATGCTGCTTTTCCTTTTTGTACATTCCCATTTCTGTTTGATTATTTTTGATTCAATTTATGTTTCCTTTAATACATATTTTTTGATCGCACTTCAATGTGTAGTATCATCTCATTGGTTTAATGCATATCATGATATGGGTTTTGAGATTCACTGACAACCATTGGGTGTATGTGAGGGACATGTGTTTGTTTCCAAACTTGCAATTGGTGTTCTGTCATGTTATTGCCATTTCTGAGTGGGTGGATGCAATACTCGGGTGGGTGTTTTGCATTTGGAGGATGACCATAGGGACCAGGGATATAGATTGTGATGACATGTTGGCTGGGGAACATGAGTTGGACATGGGTGGGGGCCTGCTGGCAGGTGCCCCACAGTGCTGGGGGTGGGGGTGATAGGGGACAGGAGTGGGGGCCTGCTGGCAGGTACCCCACAGTGCTGGGGGATGGGGGTGATAGGGTACAGGAGTGGGGGCCTGCTGGCAGGTGCCCCACAGTGCTGGGGGGTGGGGGTGCAGGGGAACATGAGTTGGACATGGGTGGGGGCCTGCTGGCAGGTGCCCCACAGTGCTGGGGGTGGGGGTGATAGGGGACATGGGTGGGGGCCTGCTGGCAGGTGCCCCACAGTGCTGGGGGGTGGGGGTGATAGGGGACAGGAGTGGGGGCCTTCCGGCAGGTGCCCCATAGTGCTGGGGGGTGGGGGTGATAGGGGAACATGAGTTCGACATGGGTGGGGGCCTGCTGGCAGGTGCCCCACAGTGCTGGGGGTGGGGGCGATAGGGGACAGGAGTGGGGGCCTGCTGGCAGGTGCCCCACAGTGCTGGGGGGTGGGAGTGCAGGGGAACATGAGTTGGACATGGGTGGGGGCCTGCTGGCAGGTGCCCCACAGTGCTGGGGGGTGGGGTGCAGGGGAACATGAGTTGGAAATGGGTGGGGGCCTGCTGGCAGGTGCCCCACAGTGCTGCAGGGTGGGAGTGATAGGGGACAGGAGTGGGGGCCTGCTGGCAGGTGCCCCACAGTGCTGGGGGGTAGGGGTGCAGGGGAACATGAGTTGGACATGGGTGGGGGCCTGCTGGCAGGTGCCCCTACAGTGCTGGGGGGTGGGGGTGATAGGGGACATGGGTGGGGGCCTGCTGGCAGGTGCCCCACAGTGCTGGGGGTGGGGGTGCAGGGGAACATGAGTTGGACATGTGTGGGGGCCTGCTGGCAGGTGCCCCACAGTGCTGGGGGGTGGGGGTGATAGGGGACAGGAGTGGGGGCCTGCTGGCAGGTGCCCCACAGTGCTGGGGGTGGGGGTGAAGGGGAACATGAGTTGGACATGGGTGGGGGGCCTGCTGGCAGGTGCCCCACAGTGCTGGGGGGTGGGGGTGATAGGGGACAGGAGTGGGGGCCTGCCGGCAGGTGCCCCACAGTGCTGGGGGTGGGGGTGATAAGGGAACATGAGTTGGACATGGGTGGGGGCCTGCTGGCAGGTGCTCCACAGTGCTGGGGGGTGGGGGTGATAGGGGACAGGAGTGGGGCCTGCTGGCAGGTGCCCCACAGTGCTGGGGGGTGGGGGTGCAGGGGAACATGAGTTGGACATGGGTGGGGGCCTGCTGGCAGGTGCCCCACAGTGCTGGGAGGTGGGGATGCAGGGGAACATGAGTTGGACATGGGTGGGGGCCTGCTGGCAGGTGCCCCACAGTGCTGGGGGGTGGGGGTGATAGGGGACAGGAGTGGGGGCCTGTTGGCAGGTGCCCCACAGTGCTGGGGGGTAGGGGTGCAGGGGAACATGAGTTGGACATGGGTGGGGGCCTGCTGGCAGGTGCCCCACAGTGCTGGGGGGTGGGGGTGATAGGGGACATGGGTGGGGGCCTGCTGGCAGGTGCCCCACAGTGCTGGGGGGTTGGGGTGCAGGGGAACATGAGTTGGACATGGGTGGGGGCCTGCTGGCAGGTGCCCCAAAGTGCTGGGGGGTGGGGGTGATGGGGGACAGGAGTGGGGGCCTTCTGGCAGGTGCCCCACAGTGCTGGGGGGTGGGGGTGCAGGGGAACATGAGTTGGACATGGGTGGGGGCCTGCTGGCAGGTGCCCCACAGTGCTGGGGGGTGGGGGTGATAGGGGACAGGAGTGGGGGCCTGCTGGCAGGTGCCCCACAGTGCTGGGGGGTGGGGGTGCAGGGGAACATGAGTTGGACATGGGTGGGGGCCTGCTGGCAGGTGCCCCACAGTGCTGGGGGGTGGGGGTGCAGGGGAACATGAGTTGGACATGGGTGGGGGCCTGCTGGCAGGTGCCCCACAGTGCTGGGGGGTGGGGGTGATAGGGGACAGGAGTGGCGGCCTGCTGGCAGGTGCCCCACAGTGCTGGGGTGTGGGGGTGCAGGGGACCATGAGTTGGACATGGGTGGGGGCCTGCTGGCAGGTGCCCCACAGTGCTGGGGGGTGGGGGTGATAGGGGACAGGAGTGGGGGCCTGCTGGCAGGTGCCCCACAGTGCTGGGGGGTGGGGGTGATAGGGGAACATGAGTTGGACATGGGTGGGGGCCTGGTGGAGGCTGCCCCTGGTGGCTGGGGGTGCAGGGGGACATGCGTTGGTGGGCAGTAGTGCAAGTTGACATGTGGGTTGGCTGGGGGGCATGGCCATGATGGATGGGGTGCCTGCAGGACATGTGCAGGGTAGGCCCCTGTGATGTGGGCCACCTGCAGGGGCCGTGGAGGGTGTAGAGGGAACACCTGGGAGGACCCACACGTGCAATTCACGTGTGGTGCTCCCCGCGCACCCCTGTAATACACGTGACCTGCTGATTTCGCGTGTGAAACTTCCCACGCACCCCAAGATACACGTACCCAGGACATTCGCATGTGGAACTTCCCACGCACCCCTAAATACACGTAGCCAGGACATTCTCGTGTGGAACTTCCCTCGCACCCCTGATATACATGTACCCTGCTGATATTGCATGTGTAACCTCCAGCGCACCCCGAAATACATGTAGCCAGGACATTCGCGTGTGGAACTTCCCACGCACCCCTGATATACATGTACCCTGCTGATATCGCGTGTGGAACTTCCCGCGCACCCCGAAATACACGTAGCCAGGACATTCGCGTGTGGAACTTCAAGCGCACCCCTGAAATACACGTACCCTGCTGAAATCGCGTGTGGGACTTCCCGCGCACCCCACGATACACGTAGCCAGGACATTCGCGTGTGGAACTTCCCGCGCACCCCTGATATACATGTACCCTGCTGATATCGCGTGTGAAACTTCCCGCGCACCCCAGGATACACGTAGCCAGGACATTCGCGTGTGGAACTTCCAGCGCACCCCTGGAATACACGTACCCTGCTGATATCGCGTGTGGAACTTCCCGCTCACCCCTGAAATACACGTACCCTGCTGAAATCACGTGTGGAACTTCCCACGCACCCCTGAAATACACATACCCTGCTTGCACGGGGCCAATCGCGTGTGGAACTTCCCGCGTACCCCTGAAATACACGTACCCTGATGGAATCGCGTGTGGAACTTCCCGTGCACCCCTGAATTACACGTACCCTGCTCGCACGGGGGCAATCGCGTGTGAAACTTCCCGTGCACCCCGAAATACACATACCCTGATGGAATCGTGTGTGGAACTTCCCGCGCACCCCTGAAATACACGTACCCTGCTCGCACGGGGCCAATCGCGTGTGGAACTTCCCGCGCACCCCAGTAATACACGTATCCTGCTCGCACGGGGCCAATCGCGTGTGGAACTTCCCGCGCACCCCTGAAATACACGTACCCTGATGGAATCGCGTGTGGAACTTCCCACGCACCCCTGAAATACACGTACCCTGCTCGCACGGGGCCAATCGCTTGTGGAACTTCCCGCGCACCCTTGAAATACACGTACCCTGATGGAATCGCGTGTGGAACTTCCCGCGCACCCCTGAAATACACGTACCCTGGTCGCGCAGGGCCAATCGCGTGTGGAACTTCCCGCGCACCCTTGAAATACACGTACCCTGATGGAATCGCGTGTGGAACTTCCCGCACACCCCTGAAATACACGTACCCTGCTCGCACGGTGCCAATCGCTTGTGGAACTTCCCGCGCACCCCTGAAATACACGTACCCTGATGGAATCGCATGTGGAACTTGCCGCGCACCCCTGAAATACACGTACCCTGCTCGCACAGGGCCAATCGCGTGTGGAACTTCCCGCGCACCCCTGAAATAGACGTACCCTGATGGAATCGCGTGTGGAACTTCGCGTGCACCGCTGAAATACACGTACCCTGCTCGCACGGGGCCAATCGCGTGTGGAACTTCCCGCGCACCCCTGAAATACACGTACCCTGATGGAATCGCGTGTGGAACTTCCCGCGCACCCCTGAAATACACGTACCCTGCTCGCACGGGGCCAATCGCGTGTGGAACTTCCCGCGCACCCCTGAAATACACGTACCCTGATGGAATCGCATGTGGAACTTCCCACGCACCCCTGAAATACACGTACCCTGCTCGCACGGGGCCAATCGCATGTGGAACTTCCTGCGCACCCCTGAAATACACGTACCCTGATGGAATCGCGTGTGGAACTTCCCGCGCACCCCTGAAATACATGTCGCCTGCTCGCACGGGGCCAATCGCGTGTGGAACTTCCCGCGCACACCTGAAATATACGTACCCTGATGGAATCGATTGTGGAACTTCCCGCGCACCCCTGAAATACACGTACCCTGTTCGCACGGGGCCAATCGCGTGTGGAACTTCCCGCGCACTCCTGAAATGCACGTACCCAGCTGAAATGACATGAGGTACTTCCCGCGCACCCCAGTGATACACGTAGCCCGCTTGCCGTGCTGGTACAGGGTTAGCGCAGCCCTTTGCACTGGATTGGGGATTTTGATGGCTTTTCCCTGCGCGAGAGGCGTTCTTGGGGGCGTAACTGGCGCTGCTGCAGGGTCGCTGCGCCACTGTGCGCTACGGCTGGTTTTGGTAGCTGGAATCCATGAATACGCTGTGCACGGACATGGATTTTAGCACACGCGGCTGGCGCAGGGATTCGCACGCGCACACTGTGCGCCAGCCACGTGCGCCACTTGTGCGCTGAATTCTATGAATTACCCACATAATGTGTATGTGTGCTGGTTTGTGAATTGGTAAAATGTTCATATGTTATGATATAACAATCAAACATACCCCCCAGAGTTTTTAGGTAGTGGTACTGTTGTCTGAACATGCCCGCGGACATTAAAAGAGTTTGCGGACATGAAACCCAATAGAGAAGGTTCAGTATGTTAAATTGTACATGTAGATAAAATCAGAGTTATTATTATTAAGTTGTGCTACTAAAAACCTATGAAATTCAGTGAAAAAACTTTGTTAGAGGGACATTATGGTTAAGTTGTGCTACTAAAAACCTATGAAATTCAGTGAAAAAACTTTGTTAAAGGGACGTTATGGTTAATGTCATCAATGACATTTGCGATGTCATCTTTGATGTCATGGGTGTTAGTCTTAGCAGTGCACGGTGGTGGCGCGAGTTATGGTTGGTTAGCTTACCATAACTGGCGAATTTCAGGGGTTTTTCGGTTTTACTTGGAACCATAACGTCCCTTTAACAAAGTTTTTTCACTTAATTTCATAGGTTTTTAGTAGCGCAACTTAACCATAACGTCAATTTAATAAAGCATTTTCACTGAATTTCATAGGTTTTTAGTAGCGCAACGTAACCATAACGTCCCTTTAACAAAGTTTTTTCACTGAATACATATTACTACCACCCCAGAATAGTAGACAATATTCCCACAATTCAAGCATAGCACCAACTATGCAACAATAGCCCCATGTGCTGCTAGCACAACATAAGAGAACATAGAGCGCTTGTAATATATGTAGTTTATTTGGAGCATTCTGAAAATTATAAGGAGGGATTACAAGAAATAAAATGATACACAGTATCAATCAACTGTCAGGGCTAGGAATGATGGGCTGTGAAGAAAAATATAATGAGCAAATTCCTGCCAACAAACGGAACGAGGAATGAGAGTAAAAAACAATAACATTATTTTATGTATATGTATAAGTAAAAATATTGATTTATGTTACAGATGAAAACATTGTAATTTTTGGGAGCACAAGAGGACCAATTTAGCTTCCTCTCTTTGACTTTCCTCTATCTCCTCTCTCTATTCCTCTCCTTCTTTTGTCTCAGTAGACAGTGATTAACAATGTTCAACTGTATCTCATGCCATTGTTTCCTTTCAATCCCTTTGATTTTCTTTAGCTTTTTCTGCATTCATCGGGAAGACCCTAGCATAAAATGTGATGAAATAGGGATATATGTTTGTTCCAACTGTCTCTTGTTTCTAAACACTGGTGATCTTGTATTTCTTGCATATATGCAGCTGGATGCTCACCTATCCTAATTTTGCGTGTCATAATGGCACTCATGTATGATGTATATGGGTACTGTACCCTCTATGCACTCCAAATGTCTGCTATATAATTGTTAAACAATGAACCGCCATGTGCATTATTTTGAAGCCATCACAGCAGGATGGCCTGCCCTTTCCATACATCACCTGATAGTTCTCCCAATATTGATGCAAGTACATTTTTCACATCTCCTACTGCTAACGTCACTCCTGCCTTCTTTTTCTTCAACTCATTAATCCACTTGCCTCCATCTGCTGTCAACGATGGTAAAGTAGACAACAAATTGTTTTTATTTGGTTGGAGCAATGGCACATACTGCGCTAGCCCCATCCCCTTCTGAAGAATTGTCAACTTGCAACTCTTGCCTTGCATACGGGTGCAGACGCACCCTTCATCCCTTTTGATGTTATCACCATGCGGCTTGCTTGGCAAACTGTTAAATACCTTAAATTGTTTCCAATGGTGTTTTCATTCCTGAATATATTGGAATAAGACCTGGGAGTGATGGGCTCTTTCTTCATATTAGCTTGTCATCCCACAAGTCTATTAAGGGATCCTCTATTCTTTCTAGCATCCCTGTTTGGTGGGCTTGTGCTGCCTCTTCTTCCTCTTCCTTCTCTCCATCGTTCCACTCTTGTTGTTCTACTTCTACCTCTTCTAACACCTAATTGTTTCTGCCTCCACTCATATGCACTCCTCTTTCAATCTCATCTATTATGTTTCTGCGAAGGTTGTCACCGGCTCCTCTCATGGTCCCTTCCCCATCTCTGCCCTCTGACACCCTTCTACTGATGATGGCATTCGCCTTCCTCTTATACTCATCTCTCCTTCACTCCTCCCTGCTCATCCCCTCTTTGCAAAATATTCATGTTATCATTATCAGTTCCCGGTCTGTCTTATTTAAATACTATCTGTCCTCCTACTCCTCTTTCCGGTGTAACTGCTGCTCCCTGTTCTCCTCCTTTCATGCTTTTCACACTTTTTACCTCTTCTTTTGCCTCTTTTAGCTGCACTTCTAAGCTATGTCTTTTATCATATTGCACTTGCTCTGCTAGGGTGCCCTTTGTGCCACTTTCGATGTCCTTAATATTACCTCGCACCTCTGAGGCACATATCAGAAATTACTGTAAACTGCAGCAGCCTATAATGAACATAATCCTGACACAGTTGAATATGGAAGCCAGACGCTGTGGGCTTCATACACTCTTCATTGTCTCCTCTACTGACACTTTATTTTTTGATTTGTTCCTCCTCCTCAACCATTTTCCATTAATCAAGGAGGCTTAGACTGCTCTGTAATTTCTTTTCTCCTATGTGTGGCGTTTAAATATGTGAATATATGTTGCAACTGATGCTTCAAATGTGTCCCTTCTTAGGGCCATGGCTGGACGATTTTGACAACTGTGTCTTCGACCCACTGTACATGATATTTAAAATATTTTAATATTTGGAGAAGCGAATTACACAAATGAACAATGGGGGTGTCCGCCATTATAAGAATAAAAACTGACCTTACCAATAATTTTAACAATCGCTGTTTCAACATGCTCTGACCATTCTTTCTCCTTTTTAGCCCGCCTCCTTCACAATTTCCCACAATTTCAATACAATTTCCCCCTAACTCACACCAACAATGAACAATCTCACTCTAGCCTATACTTACCTCCAAACAATCCTAACTGCTACTTTACCAGCACACAAAAATACCTCTACCGTCCTATTTTATACTACAATGTCAACACAATCAACAACTATACAATCTATTCTAAACAGCTGTCTTCCCTTTATGTGGGGTATCACCTCTTATTTCTTACTGCCCCCAGAGGGTTTCACGCCCTGCCACTCAGCCTTCCCCAACTACTGTTGGAAGTATCTAATACCCTCGTCAATGCTCTTTTTTCAACTTAACAACACAACTACACAAAAGAGAAATTGGGAAAAGGGGGGTTAAGAGAGATTAAAGTTAATGTGGGTGGCGGTAGAGAGAGTGGAGGTAGGGTGGGGATAGAGAGAGTGGAGGTATGGTGGGTGGGGTGTGGGTAGATGGGGTGGAGGTAGTGAGAGTGGAGGTAGGGTGTTTGGGGGTAGAGAGAGTGGGGATAGGGTGGGTGGCCAAGGGTGGTGTGGGGTTAGATAGATTTGTGGTAGGGTGGGTGGATGGGGGAAGAGAGAGTGGGGGTAGAGTGTGTAGGGGTATAGAGAGTGGATGTAGGGTAGGTGACATAAAGAGAGTGGAGGTTTGGTGGATGGTGTAGAGAAAGTGGAGGGTTGGGGTAGAAAGAGTGGAGGTAGGGTGGGTGTCTTGGGGTAGAGAGAGTGGCGGTAGGGTGTGTAGGTTGGGTTAGAGTGAGTGGATGTAGGGTGGATGGGAGGGGGTAGAGAGAGTATAGGTAGGGTGGGTGGTGGTATGGAGAGTGAGGGTAGAGTGGGTGGGGGTAGAGAGAGTATAGCTATGGTGGGTGGGGTTAGAGTGAGTGATCTAGCATTGGTAGGTGTGGTAGAGTAAGTGGTGATTGCATCAGGCAGTGGGGTTAGAGAGAGTCAGGCTATGGTGGGTGGGTGGGGGTAAGGTGCATTGGTACTGAAGAGACGGTGGGTAAAGAGTGTGGGGAAAAAGGGGTTAGAGAAAGTGGAGGTAGGGTGGGTGGGGGTAGAGAGTGTGGCGGTAGGGTGGGTAGAGGGAGTAGAGACTTCAAGCCAGAATAACACATTTCTTAAATGCACCATATTCTGACAGGGAAAGAATGTGGTGCAGGGACATGAAAGCCTCAGATTTTTCATGAGCCTTATGTATGGCTTGACAATAGCCCTAGCAACCATCAGGAATTCAGGGCAGCCACATGGAGGGGATTCTCCACCCAGCAGCAGTGCTTTAGCATGTGAATGAAAGGGGTTAAACTATGACACCTCAGAGGTGCCGTTAAAATCCACTGCACACTTTTTCCCTTGATAAATATAGCATTTCTTAGACTGCAGCACCACTTTTCTAGTTAAATGAAAGTTTAAGAAAACGTTCTTAAATTAGAAAAGGGGCAGTCTTCAAAGAAATGCTCACACTGCCACTGGAGCACACGTTTTCCCCACAATTAAATATTTGAGCAGCTTTTGCTGCTGGAAAGTACAACATCTCCCCTCAAATACTTCCACCCACTTCAAAATGGTGGTGTTGGAAACTGGAGGGGAGAACGTCATATTTCTACACTTTTTTTATCATGAGTTCAGAATCGGCCCCCAAATTGAAGGATTATGTCGATTGGTTCTGAAAATCAGTAACATCATGACATTCTAGTTTACCCCTTGCCACTGCTATATACCACAATGTTATCATAATCAGTTTTTGTACAGATCTAACATCTTTCCCTACTTCACCCATGATTATTTTTTCTGTTAAGTGTCGTTGTTGATCATGTCTGCAAAGTTACCTCCTCCACTTCCATTACCAGGATAATTACCTGTAGGTATTCCTGTGTCAGTGGGTTTAAGTCAGTAGGGTCATTACTCTCTTTGTGGCACTTAGAACCCACTCAACTGTTGAAATCTGTTCATTCAGCTTTCCGCCATCTCTTTTAATTAACTGTCAAGTGAGGTTTGGGGTTTCACTAGCATTACAGCCAGCTCTCCTTTGCTTTTTCCCTCATAGAGCACTTTGAATGTTAATGGCATTTCTCTTGCCCATGTCTTCTCAAATTACAGGTAGTGGCTTTTGGTAGAGAATGAATTTGCAGCAATATATGCCGTGTGCCTTGGCTACTGCAGTGGCTGCCACTTAATGAAAATAAAGAGGGTATTTTTTTGTCCCAATGTGCCGTGCATCACCAGATTGCTATAGTGGGCTCAAAGGCTAAAGTCTGCAGTCACCTCTCTATGTGTGGGCTGTGAATGCGGTGGTCAGTTGGCCTTGATAGTGAAAGCAGACGTGGTAAAATTAAAATACAAATCAGGTAAAATAATGATGGCAATTGTAGAAATTGCAGGTATATGCAATCCCCTAAATGCTTGCTAAATCAGATGGAGAGCATGGCAGGCGAGGATATCATACAGCGGACAGGATTTTTAATTACAATTGATTTGTTACAATGTAATACCTGTACAGAAGTGCGTAGACACTCCCCCTCAAACTGAATGTAGTGGAGATAGACCCACTCTGCCTCAAACCGAACATAGATAACTTGGTGGGGTGATCACAGACTCTAAATGGTGTAGAAACTAGAAATGTAGTGCCTTACAGAAAAGCACTCTGGGGACGATCTATTTTATGAAGACAGAATGTCATGAACAGTAGAGAATGTGTCAAGTAGTACATGTTATGGGGCCTCATTAGGACCCAGGCGGTAAGGGGTTTACGGCGGCGTAAACAGCGCCGACCCTTACCGCCTGATTCCGAGGTCCCTTAGCGCCATGGAGGTTTTAACACCTGCTTTTAGCAGGTGTTAAAATCCATGGCGCTAAGGGACCTTGTTGTTAATTACGCCACCGTAATTTACGGTGGCGTAATTAACGCCTTCCCCACTCCCATTATGCCCTATGGGGCAAAAATGGGAATGGGGAAGGGTAAATGGGTTAATGGGGACTTACCGCCCCACTCACCTCGGAATGGGGCGGTAAGTCCGCCAACCACCATGGCGTAAACATAGTTTACGCCATGGTGGTAAAGGTACGACCCAGGCGGTAACTTACCGCCTGGGTCGTAATGAGGCCCATGATACCTTATCAAAGAATCTAGGTTCAAAACTAAGCAGACCTGAAGATATGGGTAAAAAGAGGTTGGTCAGGCATTTTGTAATGTGGCCAGCCATTTTGGAATTCAAGACAAAGTCAGGGAACCTAGAATGGATACTGTGTATAGATATATATATATAAGTGAATTTCTGTGAAACCATGCTGGAAGGATAACATAATTACCTCATGATAGTTCAGTAGCCAAGGACCTGGTGTCTGGGCTTCTTATCTCTAATCTGACAGTGACGAGCCGTGGGAGCGGAGTAGCAGTCAAGGGAAGATAGTGGGTGATGCATCAGCTGTTTTAATTAACAGAGAGGATACAGCTGATGCCCTTATTTGGGCCTCTGGGGCAGGAAACCATGATGCAGTTGCTAAAATTGTACCAGGACTAACGTCAGTAATGTTCAATTTTAAAGGTCATGTACAGCACACTCAATTTTAATGAGTAACAGATGTAAATATGACATGGGAGCATTTGTGAATTTGCAGCCCGGTCAGCTAACCCTAGAGTGGGAAGGGGCTTGTGCCTGAACCAATAAGAGTGTTCTGTATCACACATAAGGAACTGAGCCAAACAAGAAGTGTATAAAAGGCAGGATTTTATTAAGAATTTCAGCAGAGGTCCTTAGGCGTCCCTCGTGTATGATGTGTACTGCCTGCTGGAAGAAAATAAAAACTTGATGACTTCTGAAACGTGCCTTAGTATCCTGCTTGCTCCAGAGTGTCTCTTCCTGATCCCAAGAAATGCCAGGCCCAGAGAGTGAGGGTGGTTGGACCATCCTGAACATTTGGCGAGCCAAGAGCCAGGAGGCTTAAGATGACATTAAGATGACATCTCTTCAAGGCCAGAGGTCCTGGAGAGATAGGTAAGTTATGCTATGGGGGTCTGGGAGAGGGGATGGGTAAGGGCAAATTGCAGATGCCCACACCCCCAGTAAAGGAAGGGATCTCCCACAACCCTAGCAGTATGGCAGAGGGCCTTGGCACTTGCGGATTGGGGAAGCTATGTTTTGGCGTACCCCCCATGAAAATTGGGGGGGACCCCTTTTTGGAAGAAAAAAAAGGTTTTTGGAGTTAATGTTTGCGCAACTTTCAAGAAACAATTTTATCACTTATGGGAATGCCCCTTAGAATCTTTTTTGGGGGGAAAATCAATGTTTTCTAGGGGGTGATGGGAAGATGGGATAAACGTAGTTTTAGAATATAAGTAGTGTATATATTGAGCAATTGACTTGAAAGAGGCCAAGCAATTGAAGTAGTGAAATAATTGACTCGAGTGTGGCCAAGCAATGAGTGCCGTGTGAGAGGCCATGACAAGAGAATTTTCCCTGGCCTTCATCTTAAAGGATGTACCAGACGAAGTTTGAACCCAGAGCCTGTAACGGGATGCTAGGACATGAAACCAGTTAAAGACGGTTTTAACGGTGTAACTTAAACTCCAATCGGAGTATGATTTTAGAGGCCGAATGAATATTAAGAAGAGGATTAGAGGAGATTATGTAACCGGTTGAGTTTGTCTGTTTGTTTTATGTTTTTATGTTATGTCTTTATGTGTAGAAGTCTATGGGCCTCATTACGAGGTGGGCGGTAAGGGATTACCGGCACCGGTAAGGGAACCGGTGCCGGTAATCCCTTACCGCCCTACTACGAATTCCCTTTGCGGGTCCTCCCTTAACACCTGGTTTTACCAGGCTTTGAGGATGGGACCGGCAAAGGGACACCAGAGCTCATAACGGTACCGCAATTTGCAGTACCGTTATTAGCGCCTTCTCCATTCCCATTGAGCCCTATGGGGGCGCAAATAGGAATGGGGAATGGCTCTGGTGAATGGGGAATTACTGATCCCGCCGACCTTGGAATGGACTGGTAATTGCTCCATTCACCAGGCCAGAGTTGGAAGGGTTTTGGAGGCAGCCATGGCGCTGATAGCGCCATGGCTACCTCCAACCTCGTAATGAGGCCCTATGTCACATGTGTGCACTGTACAATTTTGTTTATGATTCAAGATAAGAGAATGCTTTTTTAGGTTGATTTAAAAAAAATAGCATTAAGCCAAGAATTAAAAGTGATCAATTATAACAAATTCAGAGAGAAATAGATATTATAGGTCAAAATAAACAGGTTTGCAGGGTTTTATGTTGATAAAAAACAAAACTAAGTTAAATAAATAAAAAAAGGAAGAAACTGCTGCCCTTTGAGCCCCTGTAGAAATAAAAGTCCAGCAAGTATAAGGTTAATTCTTACATTTGCTGAAATTAGACAAGCCGATTTATGTTATGGACCGCATACAGCAAGAAACCGTGTCCATTTTGATAAAAAAACAGAAAATATAACTGTCACAAGATGAAATATGACTGAGGTTTTCTCCCTTTTGAACTGTCTCATTGCAGGGCAAAGAACTGCAATTATGCTAAGCAGCTCCTGTGTAAAGCAAAAGAAAATTTACTGTTGAAAAATGCGTAGTCACTTAAAAAGCTCCACGGTAGAAAATTGCAAGCAGACAGAAGATTAAATCCTTTATATCAATGAGGTTAGACACTTTAGGAAGCTGATAGGCTTTGTACGGTATGGAATCGCATTAGATTTACAAGGATTCTTAAACAAGAAAGCAGATTTATTTTAAAACTGCACAGTTGGCAGAGTTCCAAGATGCTAAGGAATTAATACATGTTGTTGTAACAACCTATGCAGTTAAGATAAGGGATTCATGATCGAAGTGGAAAGTCTTTGAGATGGAATTTGGTTCAGAATTGTGTCCGCAGCACTGATGTAGAAATAAATGTTAGCAAGAGCTTTGTTTTAAGCATTGGATTAAACATTATGTGGGTTGTGTTATTCTTTTAAATGGCATAGGGTTTTTATGTGTGACATGATTGAGTATAAGTGCACTGTAAAAGTATGAAGTATGGAAGCATGTAAGGAAAACAGTGTATTAAATATGTTTGCAAAAAGCCAATGGGGAAGGCATAGCAAATATCTATTCAAAGAAAAAATGAAGCATATATATGAAAAGGTATGCAACAGATGCATAGAAATAAAAGATATTCATGTAGATGCATGAAAATGGGAAAGCATCTATGAAAGTGCACTAATATAAGGAAGGGCACACACAAACGTGCAGACACACATATGAAGATGCACTAACATGATATAGGACACCCAAAGCACACATACGCACACACACAGATACATATCCAAAGGTGCACATGATATTTGAGAGTGTAATTAATCTGTGCACCCTGGGCAATGCATTTAAGAATGTGCATGCAGAATTGCAAAGCACATATTAATGGGCACATCAAATGTTTTATTTGTTCTGTCAAACTAATAATAGACAATAGTCTATCCCTTGTGATTGCATATTTTTATTTAGAAAAATTGAGATTCTGCAGTATGAAAGAATAAAAAAACAGTCATTGTATTTTTAAACCAAAAAGGCTTTTATGAAATAGATGAGGCAGCAGGTTGGGGGAAGTGGAAGTAAGAACTCACAAAACAGGAACCTAGCATTGGACGGCCTTGGGGAAAAAAGAGTTTGCCAAGATAAAATTGGCTCATGTTAAGAGAGAATAAGGAATGCAGCACTTGCACATCACAAGCAAAAATAATGAATCAAATCTTTTGAACATAACAGCTTGCAAAGGCCTAGCTGAGAAAAACTGAAAAAGGGGAAAAGTTACAAATCGCAAACAAATGAGTACATCGTTGACAGGCTTTTTTGAGTCAATATCTTGCACCAATGCAGATTGAAAATTTGAAAGGTTTGTTCTACCTCAAGTATACAGGCCAGGACAGAGCAACCTGACAACGTGGCCTTGAAGGGTGTTTTTCATTGTATTAAAAAAAAAAGCAGATGGTCAGGTTTTAGATGCATTTGGATCTCGGGCGTCAGAATTACTGGCACAGTTAGAGCAACTTAAAAAGCAACCTCATGCTGAGTGCAAGGAAGTTGCCATCTCATGGGAGCAAAATTGAGATCATTGTCAGGTAGAAAGCGATGCAGACCCATTGCCCTCGCTATGGACTGACAGATAATGAGAAATGAGAATGAGTTTGGGGCTCCACAGTTTCCCTTGCTAGAGAAAGGGCGATCCAGATCACAGTATGTACCCTGACCCCAGATGGGCAAGGGTAAATTTAAGGTACAAACTCCTGGGTTTTGACTTCTAGCACTGAGAAGTGGATACATGTAGTAGAAGGACATTAGCTACATGGCAGTTATTTCTGGGGATAAAAGCTGATGACAGTTGGTCAAAGGTAAGATATTTAAGCATTACCACTAAACAATTGTAGTGCGGTAATCTGGCTGTATCCAGACATGCCGGATGGGAGAGTTATCAAAATGCTAGAGGCTGTCAGAGCTCATGCTGACGCAGCCTAAGCAATAAGTGAGCCTGGAAGTAAGGCAATGGTCAGAGATGCAGCTCACCATTGTGCATTAGTGCAGACTCTTTTAACCTGGTGGGTTTCAAAATAGGCAGGATGGCCAGGTTAGGAGACCTCCTCCTGTGTATTGTACATGAGATTTGTCAAAGCACGTTGCACGTATGTGTAGAAGCAAGGATTTGTGCAGAATGGAGAATTCCCAAGAAGGGAGACAGCACGTCCCCTATTGTACAGCTTATAAATCAAGGAGGGGTTTTTTGGTGAGTGAGAGAAGGAATATTGAGTAGACTCCAGTTCAAGGATGCTCAAACTGTACTGAGAAGATGTCCCTTTTGCCACATGCAAATGGAACTGAAAATAATAAATGTGCACATTTAGAGACTCATAGTAGGGTGGGCCTTGTGCACATTACAGGGGGATCTTTGGACCCAGTAATAAGGGGTCACTCCCCTTGCGACTAAAAAGATGACAACCATTGAGTATGCCAGAATGAGGGCTGACAGTACGGTGATAAGATGTATTTATTTTATGTATTTTTATTTTTAAAGTGCTCACAGAGCCCGGGGGAATTGAGGCGCTGAATGATTTTGTGACGTAGTGTATTGAACATGTAGGGATTTTCCTGTTTAGGAAAAGCTAAGGGTATGTTGGGGTCTCCAAGGGCTACTGCCTATGAGGGGATTATGTTAAAACTGGCGATCAAATAGTCAGACATAGAAATGAAAATTCTGCCATGGGTGCAGTGGAGAGCACTAGCAGAAAATGAGCAAGCTCATGGTTTGTTGAATTTTATGATGAACCCTCAAGGGTAAAGGAAGAGATAGTGGCAGTGGCAGCGGGGGAGATTCTCTTTCCTGATGGTTCTTTGAGAATTAATCAGGGTAATAGACTTAGAAATACAGGTGCTGCTGGGGTAAAGCACATGACGAATGGAGATGTTTGAGGTATTGACAAAATATATTCCTACCGTCTTGCTATCCATCATTGGCTGCTCAATTAGTGACGCTGAGTGTCGCGCTCGAAAATCATGCAGACCAGGAAGTAATGGTGTACAGTGACCCCGCCTATGTGACATTGGCAGTACACGCAGAACTAGCACGTTGGAAAAGCAGGGGTGACCTCCAAGCGGGCGGCACTCCTGTGCAGCACCCAGCTCTATAGAATAGACTCATGAGAGCGAGCACTATGACTCCCAGTAATCATTATAGTAGGATGATAGGATAGTTACAATGTTTTGAGTACGTCAATAAAAAAGAACCGCACTCCAAATGAGTGCGAGGAATGGTCCAGTTTGAATATAGTAGAACATGTTGCATTTTGTATAAATAAAGTGCACCAAATGCAAAATGGATTTACTGCAGAGGAAAAGTAAGTGAGCCCACATGCAGCTTAGCAATGTGTAAACCCAGAATACATAGCGACATACAGGAAAAAAAAGTGTTAGTCGAAAAAAAAGGAATGCCTTCACAAAAATAGAGTATGATTGCATTCACAGCAAGACAGCCTCACAGGGTGACCTAAAGCGTCTAGAATTGTTAATGGCACTAGGATTTAAAGGTGCCAAGAACTAATGTGGCAACGAGAGAAACATTATTTGGCCTCGTGGTAGACATTGGGACTGTGTGTCCATGGAGCAAAGACTGGAAGGTGGTGAATGAATAGTAGAAGGTTGAGGCTGGTTTTTGAAGACTATAAGTGTAAGTTTTGTTTAGTAAGAAATGGTCAGTCACTGGAGAAAAGTGTGTTAGGATGAAGTTTTTGTATATGCTTAGCAGGCATTTGCCAGTGGTTGAGGAAAGGATTGGATGACAAAACCTAAGCATGATGATGTTGTTTAGGTAATCAAAGAAAAGTGTGTTTTGTTTTATTCTGAGAAATGCACCATTTGAATATGGGTATATTTATAAAGGCATGAACAAGGCAGAAGGCCGATGAGATTGTTTTGATAGGAACCAAAAGGTTTTCATTGTTGTGGCAAAAGCGCAATACTATGGATAATTGTGTGACCTAGTGGAAAAGTGGTGGGAGTATATGTTGAATTCAGTCTCAGACCACAGATATGTATGAACAAAGAGGGGGGGCAGATGGCCACCATGAAAGTAGAGACAGCCATAGAGTAAGGATACATGGCAAATGATTAAGGAGTGAATAATAAAAATAGAACATGAAGGTAATAATGGTTCTCATAAAAGGATTTAGGCTAAGTAGCGTCACAGATGACGATATACCTGGATAGGGCTTCACGAGTATGAAGTGGGGCTTTCTTAAGGAGCATCACCTACTAAAATGAATAGAAACATTTTTAGTATGAATGACAATAATATAGAAGCACCTAGAATAAAAGAAAGAAGATTGGAAAAAAGTGTCAAGAACATTGGGTAGACTTTGGACCTTTGTGGCATGAGTCCGGAATAATGAATTAGGAGAAGATGGAAATAATGTATTAATAAAAGAGCTCAGTTTAAAAGAAATGACGACATTTGGATGAAAATAGAAAAATATGTAAATACATGTAAAAATAAAGAAAAAAAGGGGAATGAAAGAGAAAAATTATTGAAGAAATGATTGGTTGAATGAATAGGGGATTAAATAGGAAGCATAAAATAAGCAAAACATTGAAAACAAATAGTATCAATGAGCATGCCAAGCCAACATTGAAATTTGCACAAAGTGGCAAAAAAGCATCAGGAAGTGACGGAGAACCAGGAAAGGGGTATGGTTGACCAAATTTGCAAGAAGAAATACCCAGGTAAGTAAATTACACTTTTTTGAGTGCCTGTAGTGATGTTGGTTTATATAACAGATGAAAATCGTGGACCTTGTGTGAACATAGGAGGAATGTTTGCATGGCCTTAAAAAGGCAGAGAAGAAAAAAGAGGTAAGCACTGGCCCAGACCACAAGGGTGTGGACACACAGTTGATCATTACTAAAAGTAAGAAGATCCAGGTAAGTAACAGAAAACGAGGTAGATAGAGACACAGTGGCCGTCATTACGACTTTGGCGGTAGCCATGCTGCTATTGGCGACATGGGTGTCGCTAAAATCGGGTCCGGGTCCCCAGAATGGGGAATTACCGGGCCATTCCGAGTTCAGAGGGCCCTGTAAATCCTCCCTTCAGGAACCCGGGCCCAGACCTTGCCCATTCCCATTTCAGCCCCCATAGGGCTGAATGGGAATGGGAGAGGGAGCAAACAACGGGCCGATTACGAGGGCCCGTTGTTTGCTCCCTCTTCCCCTCGCGGGACCTGCTCTGCACATCTGGTAAAACCAGACGTGCAGAGTGGGTCCCGCGAGGGGACCTCATAATCAGGCGGTACGGGGTTGACTGCGCCGGCATCTTTACCGGCGCCGTTAACCCCTTACCGCCTGACTTATAATGAGGCCCAGTGTCTTTAAGTGCTTGGCCAGTTTCCCAAGATAGGTGCAACCAGGTGTGAAGAGAGTAGAAAATAGATGCAAGCATGGCCACTTCAGACAAAACAAAAGTCATATTGAAGGTGGGTAACATTTTTTTATTTATTTATGGGACACAAAAAGGGGTAGACTTGACAAGTGTACAAAAATGTTTAGAAATGGGCAAATAATGTAGTTTTATGATGACAATGAAGGCACATAGTAAGAATTGGTGTCATAGGGCCTGATAACGACTTTGGCGGTAATACCGGTGGTATTACCGCCAGCGGTATTAGCTCTACCGCCGAACTCCCCAGCGCTAATAGCGCCGGATCATGAGTTCGGCAGTAATGTAATTCCCCATTCCCCATTGAGCCCATTCGGGAATGCCCCATTTCCCATTGGGCTCAATGGGGAAAATTTGCGCTCTTACCGCCGGCGGATTTCCCGCTTGCGGTAATAGCGTGAATTTTCGCCCCAAGAGCTAGGGCGAAATCCGTCGAAATCCTGATTTGGCGGCCCCTAAAATCTGGCGGTAATAGCGCGACCGCCGGATTTAAGCGTTACTGCCAAAGTCGTTATAAGTCCCTTAGTCTTGAAAATCAGGGGTATGGTAGGATAGGTTAGTGTAGTGGGCATAGGGAGGAAATAATGTTTCTGGTTGTCTCAACAGGATGAAAGCAAAGCACAGAAGGAAAAGACCATGGTCCAATGCAATCGGTTGGGGAAACAAAGGCATGAAGCATTTACAGCTGAGAAGAAATTATTTACAGCATAGCTGAATGAAGAATTTACAGCTGAGCAGAATGAATCAAATGCAGCAAAGCAGAAACACAGATTGAGTATTAGCCCTGACATTGAATAGGGCTTGTGAAGAGTATTAGTGTTTTGGTGCACCAATAAGTTAGGGAAGGCCGATAAGTTAAATGGGCTGAAAAAAGATAGAAGTGAATCTATAAAGTATTTTTCGTTAAGAAGAAAGGAAGAAAAGGTTACAGTACAGAGTACAGCACTACTGCACAGGTAGCAAACAGCACAGAGTACAGCACTACTACACAGGTAGCAAACAGCACAGAGTACAGCACTACTGCACAAGTAGCACATTTTTTTTTGCAGCACCACCACCACAAGGGTGCGGTGCATTGCTATATGGGTTAGCAGATTAACAAGGAAAGACAGGCTATTCAGTCAAAAACGATTTTAACATATAAGATGCAAATCTATTTTTACAGTTAAAAGCACACGTGCTCATTTAAAAATGCACACTATTTTTCACCTGAAATGCCTATGGTGCGAGAGACACATTTGAAAATTAACATCTAACCTATTAACCATTAACCTGACTAATAAAACCTTATTTAACATAACCCACTAATAAAATGTGTTCTCCACTGCAGAATTAGGCATACTCTGAAAACCATTTAAATGTGTGTGCAGATTTTTTCTTCTTCTCTTCTCTGCCTGATTCTCCGTGTTTTTGTGCACAGTAACTGCAGGAAGAAGGAAGTCAGATTTGCAACAATTGCAAATGTATAAGCGAAGCTATTGTTGAAGAGTAGGAGGATGAGAGATGATGGATTTCATTGGGACACGTCATACAGAGGGCTGAGAGGAAAGTTTTAGTGGGCAGTAACGGGGAAAAAGAGAGGGAGATTTTTTTTTCTGCACTACTGGGGAGAAGACCTGGCTGTGGGGCTCCTGACTGAATGCAGATTCCTGTGTCCTGCTGCAGTCGAGATTGGGGAGAGCTGAAAGAAGGACCTTTCCACTGGCTGAGGCATTCCTATCTGCAAAAGCTGAGAATTCCAGGCAATGAACCCGGTTTGAGAAGGCAAGCGTTCCTTTTTGCTGGAGTTAATCCAAGGGAGCCACATTCACAAAGAGAACAGCCAAAGAGAACAACTAAAAAGATAAGGTAATGAGAAGTGTGGGAGCTGAGTGTGTACGGTAATATGCAGTCAGTGTAGGATTCCTGTGCGTGTCTTAATCAAATACCAATGTTGCAATTTGAGTTCTGTTCTCCGCCACGCTCTTTGCAGTGTGTCGTAGACAATGCTTTGACTGTACCATTTTATTTCTGTAAAGAATGAGATCGTGTTTAAATACAACTTTTATAATACAGAAAAATATTTGAAAACAGACGGGTGATGTTTATTGTTTACCATTACAATGCTGATGATGTGGGGAGATTTTTAAACAGTGCAATGGTCATTTTAAGACAGATGTGTGCATGTCAGAATCAGTATGAATAATTGTGAGCGACTGTAGCATAGCTTGTTGGAGGTACATGAGCCAACGGGAAGAGAGACTCTCTGAACATAGCTCCCTACCGTATATAAGGTAGTGGAAATTACCACAAGACTACCACATATAGCTCTCTGTCGTAAATAAGTCAGTGAGTTCGCCCATGGTGGCACACCAACACTATCACTGGAAAATGTGGTATTCCTAGAATGCAGGTCTGAGGTCTCTCTAGTGATCACACGAAAAATCTAAGCAAAGATAAGGGATTCTGGACATTGGGGCCACAAATAAAACAAGGGAATTATGCTCACCAAAATACCACCAACCACGTATACCAAATATGCAGGTCTGGGTGCTGAAATAATGCATGTCCATTGTATTATTGTTGCACATGGCCAAATCTGAATACAAAGAGTGATTATTGCTAAGTTATTTTTCGGCGGTAATAAAATACCGTCAGGCCCCAAATCTCCACAAAATACCCTACATATTTATGGTGCGTTGCAGGCCGGGAAAGTGATCATAGAGTACCTACTGGGCGTGGCAAGCGTGTCTCACACTGCCATTTGCACATTAAAGGGAACCCATTTTATAATAGCAGTGTGCCACTAAAAACGAATTTCAGAATGTCACAAAGGGAAACCACATTCTCAGATCTAGTGCAATATTTAGAGGCAAAGTTATTTGCACATGGGAATTGGTCTTCGAATAGCACGTTAGAATGGAGTAACCGCATTCAGGGTGAGGTGCAGAAAGAAAAACTAGACAATATTTTTGCAGAAGGCAGCATAATTCAGGTCTGCCTTACAAGATTATTGAATGCAGCTGATGAAAGTGCAGAGAAAGACTGTTTAATACGGCTATGCGGCAAAATATGGTTTATTTTAAACAAGTCCCTGCGAATGCAAGAGAATGATACTCAGCTAATTAACAGGTTAAAGACTGAATTAGAGGGGGCAAGTAAAAATCAGGAAATGTTGAGAGCAGAATTGGATGTATGCCAAAAAGACATGCAATTAAAATGCAGAGACTTTGATACTCAGTTATCCAAAAGCAAGAAACAATTTGAAGATAGTGAGCAAGAATTGGCACACTTAAAAGCCTTAGTGGATCACATTAGGCAGGATAAAGATGAGGTTGTTTCAGAAATGCAGATTTTACAAAAACAACATTGTGAAAAAGAAGGTGATCTCCAGAGTGCAGAACAAGAAATGATTAAAATGATTCAAGAAAGAGACAAGAGAAATAAAGAGTTCAATGAATGCCAAATGCAAATGTGCGATATGCAGGAGGTGATTAATAAAATGAGTGATGAAAATAATTATTTGCATGATGAAGCCAACAGACTCCTTAAAAAGTGTAAGGACTTAGAACAGCAAATGTGCATTCCCAGGTCCCAGGAGAGGCGGCAGGGTACCACATTCAATGGAGTGGAGGTGAAGTCTAGCTCTGCCCAAAGAGCTAGTGCCCCAGAGACTGGGCCGGTGACTGAACTTGGTTGCAGCGCCCTTGGGGGATTTGATACTCCCATTGGGGGCAGCCACCAATCTCATACACCTGAAAACAGGATTGAATCACAAAATAGTGCAATTCCATGCATTGCAGCAAGTAGCCCCATAAAAATAATGAAATCCATTAAAGCCCTGATCAAACCATTTAAAAAGGGAGGTGAATGCTGCATTGAGGATCACTTAGAAGCGGTGCACGACATTTTTAAAGCACTCCAGATACCTAAGGAACAGTACAGACAATATTTTCATTTAACTTTAGATGCCCCGACGGCCAGCATCATAAGGGGATTAAATGAACAGCAGAATATGACATGGCTGGAGTTTGAAAAAGAAATTAGGCGTCATTTTTCTCCTTTTCAGTCATTGCAGGAGGCAAAGAAAGTCGCGTACACAATTACTGCTGGACCTAATACATCCCCTCGCCAATTTTTACAAGACTTAAAAAGAGCATTCTCTCGCTTTGATGTATCTTTTGACTCAAATTCCAATGAGTTTAAAACTGCATACTTCTATGGGCTACAGAAAGACATCATATCCCAATTGGTCCGTGAATTTGACCGTGACAAGTCCCTTGAATGGATTGTACATCAAAGCACAAAGCTATATGAGGTACTCTATTGTCAGGGTAGCGAAAGTGATAAAATGAAAGATACTAGGCCTAAATCTAAAGAACCCTCAGCCACAGTAATGGAAATCAGGTCAGCCAAAATGTCCCTTGAGTCTGCTCAAAGTCAAGGTAAAAATAATGTGACACCTGAACAAAGGGGTAATCAACAAAGATCGCCATTTCCTGTACCAATGTTCCAATCACATGATCCTAGTAATAGAGAGAGCTACATCAGCCCTAGATATTTAGGGGATAGACCCCGGGTAAGATACCGGTCTGATATGGCAGGTATGAACAATAACCAGAGACAAAATCAAGATCAAAGAAATGATGGTCCCTACCAGTCATTGGGGACA
The DNA here is from genome assembly GCF_040938575.1 of Ambystoma mexicanum. Classification (NCBI taxonomy): domain Eukaryota; kingdom Metazoa; phylum Chordata; class Amphibia; order Caudata; family Ambystomatidae; genus Ambystoma; species Ambystoma mexicanum. The sequence goes on from NC_090925.1 coordinate 560,302,266, forward strand.
CAGAGTAGGTTTGATCCCAGCACCATGATATATGGTAATCAGGATAGGCCCCGATATGTGGATCGATTTACTGATAATGGAAATCAACATAGGGGCCAGTACCCACAATCTGAGAGACAGGACATGAGGCAAAACGTGAACTACGGTCCACGCCAGTACAATGATTCCCCACCAAGGGACTATAATCAAAGGATGGGTGCAACCCGCTCCCCTCCACAAATGAATCAAGAGTTCAGAAACCATCCCAACCGACATCAATCACCTGAGAGGTATCAGAATAGATCCAATCAGGGGGAAAACAACCAATATCGACCTAGGCCACAGAAAGAGGATCCTAGAGAGATGGAAAGGTTCCAGTGCCTTGAGGCCCAAGTGAAAATGTTAGCTGAGCAAATAGGAACGCTCTATACAGCGCAAAAACAACCTTCCAAAGAGGGGGCTGATGGCCATAGCAATGACCGGGGGGCTTCCGAAAAGTGACTAAGTACTCATGATAATCGCAGTGCCAAAATGACAGATTGCTCTGATGTAATTTTGCATAACAACTCTGAGATGCCTAATGGATTAAAAATGAAAGTACCAGTAAATGAAATTGTGACAGAAAGTGCAAATATTTCTAAAAAAGAGGTACGGTTTAGCTTAGAGCTAAATAAAACAGTAAAGATTTGCACAAATGAAAAAGAAACATTAGGAATTCCAAAAGAACAAAGGAACAGATTTAAGAAAAATGACTCATGCATGGGGAATACCAGTGAACAGGGAGTAAGTGGGGATGCCATAGCTCCTTCCCTGGGCAAGCAAAACAATGACCAAACACGGACAGAAAAAGGAAATACTCTCAAGGAGGGTACAAGTCAATCACCTGAAAAATTCTTTGAGCCACATATTTTTGAAGAGGCTGAAAGGGCTGGTATTACACTAAATGATCACAAATGCACAGAATTAAAAAATGACACATTGCTGAATGATGTTGTTACACATGTTCAGTTGGAAGGTTGTAATGTGGTCTCTGATGTTACCCAGATGGATGGGCGAACAGTGGCCACACTCCAAAAAACCTCTGAACATGGAGAAATGAATAAAATATCTCGCACAGAAATGGGTAAAAAGGAGGGAAAAATGTCTTTTCATTTACCAATGTGCATAGCCAAAAGTGAAAAAGACCTGAGAAAGGTGAGCCCTGAAATCAGTAAGAATTCACATTTGTTATGTGTATTAGAGGAAGTTGAGGACAGATATTATGCACCCATCACTGTAGAAGAAAAATGCCACACCTTTGCTATGATTGACACTGGCGCACAGGCCACAATTATGTCCAAGGAGCTGGTAAAGAGTATCAATGAAGGGAGGCCTCCACAGAGTCAGATCACAGTGAAGGAAAATCAAGGCCCAGTGCATAACTTTAATGGGGAGGAGGTGCCCATCATAGGTGTAACTGAGGTTGACATAAAAATAGGAAAGCACAGAATGAAACAAGAGGTATTGATCACATCTATTTGTGAAATTCCATTTCTGATGGGGACAGATTGCCTGAAAAGATTGTCTCCTCTCATAGATGGGGTGAATGGAGTGCTGTGGTCCTTAACCAAAAAACCATTGAGGCCTAAGAAACTAAAATCACAAAACAGCAATATAAAAGAATGTCACACCGTTGCCAAAACAAATGATGCTGTGGAGGTATATCTCCAGAATAGCTGCATACCTAGTGTCACTGTTATATTAATGTGTCAAGACAAAGATCAGAGCGACAATGAAAAACTACCTGTACAAATATACTTGGACCCAAGGAAAGATTGGCAGACTGCCATAGATGAGCACACATTACGTTTCTATTTAAAAGAGAAAACATGCAAACAGAATATTGTTCCTAAAACAGATTCAGAAAAACACATTACCACTCTGGCAGAAATACACATGGAAGATGAGCAACCATGGGTTCATGTTGGTATAAATGATTATCTTAAAACAATAAAAGCCACTTTAGCACTTGAACATGAAAGGAGTTTCATTAATGAGAAATTGTTGCAAAAAATTATGGAGAGGGAAGAAATCCCGAAATTTAGGATTAAAAACCAATATGTTTCTGGGTTGGACAGTCCAGACTTTGAAAACCGAATTGCAGGCAGATGCATACTTAAAATTAGCATTGGGCAGAAAACAATTTACCATAATGTATGGATAGTGAGTGGAACACAAAATGAATTTTACATGGGCAATGACATCATGCACAGAATGTGTATGGTGTTAGATTTCCTTAATCAAAAAATATGGTCACGCTTAGGTGGTCCGGCACCTGAATTTGAAGACAAAAGAAGGGCTTATCATTGTGCACAACTGGTTCCTTATGCAGTCGAATTACAAATAAGGAAAGATACTATTATTCCTGCATTTACAAAACAGTTTACAATAACACTGAAATGCAAAAATGGACAGCAGATGAAAGGCTCTGATGCATTTGTATGCCTGAATGAATCCATAAAACAGCAAGGCCTGGATTATGAATACATTCCATTGGTAGACATTGGTGAGGGATCTGTAAAAATCATGGTAAATAATAAAGGTTGTCAGGATATTCATTTAGAGGAAAACTCCCCATTAGGAATGGCCATACAAAAATCACATTATACGGCAGATTTAAATAACGTGGTGATTGGGAATATTCCTGAAAAATATGTAGATGCCAAGGGCGAGTTGCCAGAACACCTGGACTCTCAGCCCAAAGGAATATTTAAAATTCATTCTGTGTATCCTTATGATTCAAATGAGACAGTGTGCTGCCATCAAGAGGATTGCATAATATTTAATTTAAATGAAAATGAAACAGGAAATCAGCCCATTGAAGTGGAAGCTGATATGCCAAAATATTTAAAAGTGGCAGCTCTACAAAAAGACACAGCCACACAGTTAGAGGAAAGCGCTGAGATTCCTTTACCAGAAGAGTTTCCAGAATTTTCCAGAATGGTAGAAGAGCAGATCTCCTTAGCGGATGCATGCGACAGCGATAAGGATAGGGACGACCTGAGGAAAATATTTATGGAGTTTAAGGATGTATTTGCAAAAGATGCTTATGATTGTGGTTTAACTGATTTATATGTGGCCACACTACCAGAAGGTTGTAGCAGAAATCCAGTGTTTGTACGCCAGTATAGACTACCGCTGGCATGTTTAGAATCATTGGCAGAGATTATTAAAAATTTGGAATCACGGGGAATAATCAGGCCCATTCATAGCACATCCAATAGGCCTATTTTAGGTGTGTTAAAGCCAAATGGTCAATGGCGGCTGTGTGCAGACTTAAGAGAGTTAAATAAAAGAGTACCAGTATCTAGATGGCCACTACCATTCATTGATCAGGGCCTAGCTCAGATACATGGTTCAAATGTATTTACCACGTTAGATCTCACATCTGGATATTGGTGTGTGCCATTGGCAGAGGAGATACAACACTTATTTTCCTTTACATTTGACAGGACTCAATATGCCTGGCTTAGAGCTCCGTTCGGGTACATCAATAGTGGGAGTGAATTTGGCATATTTTTGAGAAAGGCCATGCCGGATGCAGCGGAAAGAGGAACAATAGTTTATGTGGATGATGTCCTGATAAAAAATGAAAGCCTAAAAAGCCATTTTGATGAAATAAGACATGTACTTGGCCAATTGCAGAAAGCAGGCGCCAAAGTATCTTTGCAAAAAGCACAATGGTGCAAGAAAAAAGTGAACTTTCTAGGGCATGAAGTGACTGAACATGGGCTAAATCCACAAAGGAAGAAAATAGAGGCCATACAAAGATTAAAAGATCCTAAAAATGTGAAAGGAGTAAAAAGTTTATTAGGGATGACAGGCTATAACAGAAAGTTCATTGAGAATTATGCAGAAATCACTCAACCATTGACTAAACTGCTTAAACTAAATACTCCCTGGAGATGGGAAAGAGAGCAGTCTGATGCAGTGGCTAGATTGAAGGAATGTCTTGTAAAGGCACCATGTTTAGCATACCCCATAAAGGACAGGGATTTCTTTATAGAAATAGGTTTTTCTGAACATTGTATGTCAGCAGTATTATCACAAAAACACGATTTGAATCACAAAACCATTGCATATGCAAGTAAGGCATTTTCCCAAGTTGAAATGAAATTTAATGAATGTGGAAAGGCCCTATTAACCACTGTGTGGGCGCTACAACATTTCTGGCCCATTGTTCAGGGAGAAAAGGTGATTATTGAAACAAATCATCAACCTTTGCAATTTTTAGAGAGTAAAAGAATTAGATCAGGCAATCTAGCGCAATCCAGAATCACTTCATGGACGCTGGCATTACAAGGTTTTCCCGTAGAAGTGAGATATGGACAAAATAAAAAGAGCCCAATTGCTCAAGGGTTAGCTGACTTACATGACTGTGCAGCTGAACAAATACCAAATGAAATGGAAGTGGAAACTAGTTTGCAGGAATTTGAACAATCATCACACAAAGCTTTTGATGAAAAAACATGCAAGGATTTGCCAACTGTATATGTGGATGGTTGTGCTTTTCACATTGAAAATGACAATAATAAACAATTAGTGGCAGGAATAGGAAATGTCTGGTTGAAATGTGAAGGCGTTCCTAGTATAGGGATGAGGATTGGAGATAGGAGCAGTCAGGTGGCGGAATTGGCAGCCATCTATAAAGCAATTGCTACTGCAGTTGATAAAAAGTTCAGTGAAATTGTCCTGGTGACTGATTCTGACTATGCACGGAATAGCTTTGTGGAGTATTTGCCTGGTTGGAAAGCAAGAGGCATGGTTACATACAACAAAAAGTCACTTAAACATGGAAAAATGATACAAGCCATAGACAAATTGGTGTCAGAAAATAATTTAACAATATACTGGAGAAAAATTCGTGGGCATTTAAAAACACCAGGAGAGGATAAGGAGGGAAATGATAAGGCAGACCATCTGGCTAAGATTGGGGCTGTGATGGGAGAATTGCTACATATTGATTATTTAATGGGTGAAATACAAATTGATGCAGTCACACGTTCTAAAGCACCAAAGGAGGTAGATCAACCGGTGGTGCAGTGGAGTCATGACACGCCAGACCAAGATTTGATTGAGGCACAAAAGAATGATCAAATTTTGGGAATCTATTATAATCATTTGATAGATCCTGAACAAAATCCTTTAACAGAAAATGATTGTATGGGAAAAGAAGAGTTGAGGGTGTTATTAAAGAACAAAACACGAATTAGATTACAGGATGGGCTCATGATTAGAGAGTCCATAACAGGGCAAATACAGTGGGTAGTACCCCTTTCATTCAGAGGACTAATGCTACACCATGCACATGATGCCATAACTGCAGGCCATAGAGGTTCACAAAAGACATTAGAAATACTAAAAGATTATGCTTACTGGCCACATATGTCCCAAGATGTGGAATTATATACTAGAGGATGTCTAGTATGCGCCCAATTTAAACCTGCTTCACCAATGCATAGAGCACCATTGATGAAAAGAGGCCTAACTCTCCCATGGTCAGATTTGCAAATAGACTATGTAGTTCCTTTAAAAAGGTCGAGCAGGGGACACCGTTATATTTTGAGTCTGGTATGTGTGATGTCAAAGTGGATTGAATGCATTCCTGCACCAGATTGTAGTGCGCAAACAGCAGCCACATTGCTGGTGAACCATGTGTTCTCAAGGTTTGGGTTGCCACAAAGAATTGAGTCAGACAGAGGAAGTCATTTCACAAGTACTCTAATGAGTAAGGTATGGCAAATACTAGGTGTAAAAAGGAAACTACATATCGCATATCGGGCGGCGTCTTCAGGTACAGTTGAAAGAAGCAATAGGTCTGTTGTGGATATTTTAAAGAAATTTGTGGCAGAAGCAGGTTCCAGCTGGGATTTACGTTTACCGTTGGTTCTGATGGCAATCAGGTCGACTCCTGCCAAAGCAACAGGTGTTAGCCCCCATGAGGTCTTAACAGGTAGGAAAATGGTGTTACCACAACACCTACTATACAGAACACATGAGCAAACCCTTGTGAGTGCATCCACAGTTCATGAATATATTGATGAACTGAGGAGACATTTGCAACATGCATTTGCTTTTGTGCAGAGAAATCTGGAAAGAGCTGCTGACAGTGCAAAGTCATATTATGATAAAAAGACATCAGTAAAGGAATACAGTGTAGGGGATCAGGTGTACAAGTTTCATTTTGGAAAAAGTAAACAGAAAAATTCTAAATTTCTAGCAGCCTGGCAGGGGCCATTTCGGATTATAGATAAGGTCTCTCCTGTAGTGTATAAAATTTTGAAAAATGAAGGTGAAACAGCAATAGAGCAGTTTGTCCATGTAAATCAAATCAAACCATGCCATCCCAGGCATGAGATCAGGCAGCTTGAGCATGTAGAAACAGATAGAGTCCCTTGAGAAAATAAATGGGTGTAATCAGGAGGCAGTGACAAAGAAGTTAAAAAAAAGTTGATTGTTATGATGGCACATAAACACTGTAATATATGTAAAAATATATAATATAAATAAATAAATAAATAAATAAATAAATAAATAAATAAATAAATAAATGCACATATAACGGAAGCTCGTGGTTGGTGTGCAGAGAGAAAGTGTATTAAATATTGAATGCTGTTTTATATATGCTTGTTTTCTTTTAACTTGTATTTGATTTCAGAAAAAAAAACAGAAAAAAAATATAAACGAAATATTTTTACCAAGCATGTTTTATTTTTGGCAAAAGGTGGAAATTAGTATTGTGCTATGTACTTAATTTGTTTATTTTCTATTTTGATTTAGACAATTAACATTATTTGATCGGAGGTTCCGAGATCAGAGCCCACGGGAGAGACGATGGAGTCCTGGAGTCCCCTGGATGAAGACCAAAAGATGCCTGCCTCCAGGTGGAGGTGAAGACAAAATAACCGGAATGCCAAAAGAGATGACTGCTGTGGATTCAAGATTGCCAAGATGAAAGAATACTCGAATGAACCGAATAACATCGCTGGTCGGGACATACCAAAAGAGACAAAACAGAAGTTCCGGCATATGAAGTTCCACGTATTTATTATTTTAATTATTTATTTTAATTTGTTATATTAATTATTTGTTTTAGTTAGTTGTTTTGTTTCGTTGTTTTTAATTGACTTGGAAAATTTAAACTTAAAGTAATGCCACTTCCACTGAGAAGGCAAATGTGGAACATTTTATGAACTGATGGACTCAGATGAAATGTTGATTGCAAATTTTCATTGATGCACATGAATATTCATTTTGTTGGATTGCTATATTGTAAAAAAAAAAAAAAGAACAAGTTGTTTTTAGGAATTGGCTTGGATTATAGCCAAGTTCTAAAAACAAAAGGAGGGTATATGTAAGGATATTTGGCGTGTTACAGTACAGAGTACAGCACTACTGCACAGGTAGCAAACAGCACAGAGTACAGCACTACTACACAGGTAGCAAACAGCACAGAGTACAGCACTACTGCACAAGTAGCACATTTTTTTTTGCAGCACCACCACCACAAGGGTGCGGTGCATTGCTATATGGGTTAGCAGATTAACAAGGAAAGACAGGCTATTCAGTCAAAAACGATTTTAACATATAAGATGCAAATCTATTTTTACAGTTAAAAGCACACGTGCTCATTTAAAAATGCACACTATTTTTCACCTGAAATGCCTATGGTGCGAGAGACACATTTGAAAATTAACAGCTAACCTATTAACCATTAACCTGACTAATAAAACCTTATTTAACATAACCCACTAATAAAATGTGTTTTCCACTGCAGAATTAGGCATACTCTGAAAACCATTTAAATGTGTGTGCAGATTTTTTTTTCTTCTCTTCTCTGCCTGATTCTCCGTGTTTTTGTGCACAGTAACTGCAGGAAGAAGGAAGTCAGATTTGCAACAATTGCAAATGTATAAGCGAAGCTATTGTTGAAGAGTAGGAGGATGAGAGATGATGGATTTCATTGGGACACGTCATACAGAGGGCTGAGAGGAAAGTTTTAGTGGGCAGTAACGGGGAAAAAGAGAGGGAGATTTATTTTTCTGCACTACTGGGGAGAAGACCTGGCTGTGGGGCTCCTGACTGAATGCAGATTCCTGTGTCCTGCTGCAGTCGAGATTGGGGAGAGCTGAAAGAAGGACCTTTCCACTGGCTGAGGCATTCCTATCTGCAAAAGCTGAGAATTCCAGGCAATGAACCCGGTTTGAGAAGGCAAGCGTTCCTTTTTGCTGGAGTTAATCCAAGGGAGCCACATTCACAAAGAGAACAGCCAAAGAGAACAACTAAAAAGATAAGGTAATGAGAAGTGTGGGAGCTGAGTGTGTACGGTAATATGCAGTCAGTGTAGGATTCCTGTGCGTGTCTTAATCAAATACCAATGTGCAATTTGAGTTCTGTTCTCCGCCACGCTCTTTGCAGTGTGTCATAGACAATGCTTTGACTGTACCATTTTATTTCTGTAAAGAATGAGATCGTGTTTAAATACAACTTTTATAATACAGAAAAATATTTGAAAACAGACGGGTGATGTTTATTGTTTACCATTACAATGCTGATGATGTGGGGAGATTTTTAAACAGTGCAATGGTCATTTTAAGACAGATGTGTGCATGTCAGAATCAGTATGAATAATTGTGAGCGACTGTAGCATAGCTTGTTGGAGGTACATGAGCCAACGGGAAGAGAGACTCTCTGAACATAGCTCCCTACCGTATATAAGGTAGTGGAAATTACCACAAGACTACCACATATAGCTCTCTGTCGTAAATAAGTCAGTGAGTTCGCCCATGGTGGCACACCAACACTATCACTGGAAAATGTGGTATTCCTAGAATGCAGGTCTGAGGTCTCTCTAGTGATCACACGAAAAATCTAAGCAAAGATAAGGGATTCTGGACATTGGGGCCACAAATAAAACAAGGGAATTATGCTCACCAAAATACCACCAACCACGTATACCAAATATGCAGGTCTGGGTGCTGAAATAATGCATGTCCATTGTATTATTGTTGCACATGGCCAAATCTGAATACAAAGAGTGATTATTGCTAAGTTATTTTTCGGCGGTAATAAAATACCGTCAGGCCCCAAATCTCCACAAAATACCCTACAAGCATAGCTGAATGAAGAATTTACAGCTGAGCAGAATGAATCAAATGCAGCAAAGCAGAAACACAGATTGAGTATTAGCCCTGACATTGAATAGGGCTTGTGAAGAGTATTAGTGTTTTGGTGCACCAATAAGTTAGGGAAGGCCGATAAGTTAAATGGGCTGAAAAAAGATAGAAGTGAATCTATAAAGTATTTTTCGTTAAGAAGAAAGGAAGAAAAAGTGTGGGTCAGAAAGAAAACTTGACCCACTTGTCATTACCCAAATGACTTTTGTGTTTATTTTCGATTTTTAACAGAAAACGGATCCCTGAGAAAAGACATCTTTGTCTGCAACGGATGAGCCTAGAAGACGAGAAGATGACAACAGACCATTTTTAATTGTTGTATTGTAAATAATGTATTGTTTTAATGTTTTGTGTACCTCTACATTTGAGAATGTCGATCGAGAGGAAAGATAAGAAGTCCCATGAAGGGACCGTGATTGTATGTGTATGTAAAGAAAGCCCAGAAGACATAATGGCAGATGAAATAATATAGGCAAATGCATTTATTGCCTAAAAATATTATATAGACTGAATGTTATTGTAAACAAATCAGATTCCAGCAGGCTTACCACATACAGCAAGATAAATGTGACTATGTACACCAAAGAAAAATAATTAGTACTTTTGATACAAAAAGAACACAAATATATAAGTATAGTTTTTCTAGGCGGCAGGGACAGTCAAAAAGTATTATTAGAATTTAAGGTTGTTTAGAAGGCAGGTGAATTTTCCACGATATGCAAACAAGGTTTTTAAGGGGATAGGTTGAGAGGAAATGTATGAATAGTAGAGATATGCTTATTTTACAGAGGAAACACATTAAGTTTTTATATTACAGATTGACAACGAGGGACCTATGTGACTCAGACAATTGGCTAACTACATAAGCAGAGAGAAGTTACTGAGGAACCCAATTACATGCCCAATTTCATTCAAAGTTGTTGTCTCCAAAAAAACTCCCCCATCCTTTTGTTCCCTTGCTAAAATGCCCCTTCTTGTCTACATTTAATGAACATACAACTAATGCTCTATGGGTAAAAGAGACATTCAAAATGCGAGAAGGCTGACCTTTGGACTAAAAAGGCCTAAAAGACTTGCTGCAAGGCAGCTCAAAAGAGAGGGAAAAAAGTCTACAGGAAACAGACGGTCTGAAGATGCCAAACCGAGATGAGTCGGTTGGAAGATTTAACAGTGAAAAGAAAAAAAAATGAATGAACTTTGTGCATTTGAAAATATGAATGGTCAAGACAATGGGAGCAAGGAATGATGTCATAATGTTGGAGTTGCAGAAAGGATATGGAATATGGGCAACAAAATGAACAAATGGGCTGTTGGGTTACCTCAAGCAGTGACTTTCTCTCCAAAAAGGCATAGTTGCTGAAAATGTATCTCAGGCATATAGTTAGTTTAAAGAAAAGGAGGTAGGGCTTAAATAAAATAAAATAAAAGTAGTTTTAGGGACACATACATGTTCAGACTAGGAGAGTATATTGTGTTAGTATTGATGTTGTAGAAATGTGTTAGGATAACTCTCAGATTGAAGTAAAGTGTTTAGAGAAAAGGTGATTAGGTTAGAAATGGGTAGGTACATTGAAATTTGAGGAGGGTGGACGTGGGTGTAGTTGTAAGTATTGAGTAGACGACTAAATGCCATATAAAGGGGGGAGTGTAGAGAAGTGCTTAGATCCTCCCCCTCAACCTAGATAAAAGTGGTGGGGTGATCAAAGACTCTAAATGGTGTAGAAACGACAAATGTAGTGCCTTACAGAAAAGCCTCAGGGGGACGATCTATTTTATGAAGACAGAATGTCATGAACAGTAGAGAATGTGTCAGGTAGTACATGTTATGATACCTTATCAAAGAATCTAGTTTCAAAACTAAGCAGACCTGAGGTTATGGGTAAAAATAGGTTGGTCAGGCATTTTATAATATGGGCAGCCATTTTAGGATTCAAGTCAAAGTCAGGCACCCTAAAATGGATGTTGTGTATAGATGCTGAAAGGATACAATAATTACCTCATGATAGTTCAGTGAGAGTTCAGTAGCCAAGGATATGGTGTCTGGGCTTCTCGTCTCTAATCTGACAGTGATGAGCCGTGGGAGTGGAGTAGCAGTCAAGGGAAGATAGTGGGTGATGCATTCAGCTGTTTGAATTAGCATAGAGGTTACAGCTGATGCCTATATTTGGGCCTCTAGGCCAGAAAACCATGAGGCAGTTGCTAAAATTGTACCAGGACTAACGTCAGTAATATTCAATTTTTTTTTATATATATTTTTTTTTAATGTTTGGTTTGATTTTTCAAACTTTACATTCAAGTCTATTCCGATTTATTCTTTAAAAGAACAATTTCGTTTCTTCTGAAGATTAGGACTCATTTTATGATTTCGCCCCAAAAATTCATTATTGTGATTATTAACCACTGGTCATTTCCTCTTAAAAGATTCTCCCATCTTTCTTCTGTCGTCATCACTTTACTCGAGATCCGGAAGAAACTTCTCCATAGATCTCTTTTTTCTTTCAGCCTCGGACACACCATAATTAAATGAAATAATGTTTCTGGACTTTGTTCTTCTTTACAAAATCTACACTCAACTGCGACAGTGCCAGTTTTGTCAAATGCTGCTAGGCAGTCTCTGGTTGGTAGTATATTTAAGCGAAATCTTAGATTTGATCTCGGATTGTTTTATCAGGAAATTGGTTTAGGTATCCCGGTAGTTTGTTCAGAGCCCTTGTTTCAGTGTCACAATTTAGATACCTTTTGTAAGATTTTTGTTTCTCTATTGTTTTTATCCAGTCATTGCTTTTCAATTTTCTTTTCGCCTGTTGCGGCCTCTTAGTCAACATTCCTTCTGATATTTCTTCTTCTTGCAATTTTCTTTTAATTGATGTCGTCCATTTTTCGAGAGCTGACGTTTGGACTGCCTTTTCTTTCTTTTTTAATATTTCAAGTGATGGAATTGGATCCTCCGATAAGAATTTTCTGTATAAGTCCATCTGTTTCCATGTAACTATGGATTCCATTGATTGCAGACCCAATTCGAATCTGATCCTTGCCACAGGAAATTATTTTGGAAGAGCCAACGTTTTCCGCCAGTATAGCCCTTCTAGAATGGACCAATTAATAAACTTCTCCTTGATTATAGATTCACTGGCATAAATTATGATAGGAACTACCTTTTGCCTATATAATAACGTTATTGGCTTTGCTGAGAATGTGCCATACTTCAGATGAAAGAATCTTCCTTGTCTCACTAAAGATATAGCCTTTTCTTTGATGTTTTCAAACCATTCTTTTTCATTGTTTGAAGGATTTATCAGGGCACCCAAATATCTCATTGATTTTGTCATTCCAATTTCATTTCCATCCAGCTTGATTTTAAAGGGATGTTGTTTTTTCTGTTTCAGACTGATCAGTTTCATAGCCTTGGTTTTGCACATATTGATTTGCAGATTGTTTACGTTCATATAGTCTTGTGTTTTGTTCAGAGATTCTTGCAAGCCAGATGCCGTTTTATCCAAGATGATAATATCGTCACCATAAATAAGTGCTTGGATAGGTTCGTTATTGATTTTCGGAGGTTTTGCTCTCGTGTTTTGAATACGCTCTTCAAAGTCATTAGTATAAAGGTTATAAAGACATGCAGCTAGGGGACAGCCTTGTTTCAGACCGTTCCTAGTAGAAATGGATTCTGTGACCATACCAGCGTTTGTTAATCGGACTCAAATAGATGTATTTGAATATAGTTGAATGATTGGGTTTAAGATGTAAGCAGGACAACCCCAAGCTGTTAGTTTCTCCCAGAGCTTCTGTCTGTTTACTGAATCGAATGCCATTTTCAGGTCTATAAACACGGCATAAACTTGCTGATTTCTGATGCTTGCTTCAACCTTTATCATATTCAGTAACAGTAAGTTTACGTTTGTCCCAATCTTCGTCACAAAGCCAGTCTGTCTTTTCGCGTGTCTTCCATTTTTTGCTGCCCACATGTTTAGTTGTTTTTGTAGGTAGCTTGCAAATATCTTTCCTAGTGGATCAAGGAGGGCTATCGGTCTGTAGTTGTTTGGCAGCTTTCGGTCTCCTGATTTAAAGATTGGGATTATTATTGCAGTTCTCCAGGTTTTGGGGATTTCTTTACTTTTCACTATGAGTTGCAATAATTGTGAGAAGAATGTTGCCCAGTCTTCTGGTGATGCTTTGAGAACTGCATTTGAGGGCCCATCCGGGCCTGGTGCTCGCGAAGAATTCAAAGCTTTGATTTTATTTATTATGTCGTCGAGCTCCCATTCAAATTCCCAATTAGATTCATCGTTTCCTCCATCAATTAACAGCTTGCTTGTTTTGTTGTTATATACTTCATGGTAATGTCTTACCCAGTTTTGTGAGTCAACTTCTTGTATTAATGTTTGCTGAGTTGATTTATCATTCATCATAGTCCATAGATATCTTGTATTTTTATTTTTTAAAGCGTTCAATATTGCTTCTGCATCATGTTGTTTCATCATAGCCTTGTTTTGTTTTATAAAGTTTGAGTATCTTTGTTTTTCTTTCTTTAACTCTTTTTTGAGGTCCGGTTCATTTTTTGATTTCATGTGACGCAGTCTCTTTTGATGTTCATGCTTTTCTTGTTTGATAGTTTGATTGTAATAATGTCCATGAGAGTTTTTCGCCGCATGCTTTGTTTTTGTTCGTGGGTCTTTGGATTTTTCTAATAGCCATCCATAGTTCAGTTTTTCCTGATCTTTCAATGTGGCTGCTTGAAAAGTTGTACGAATTTCTCTGGCTTGCTGGTCTCGTATTCTTAATTTATTCAGACTGTTGCTTACTTCCAAGTCAGGTAAGAATATATACTCAGCAATAGTTTTGTGGGCATACCGAGAAATAGAGATTTGATGATGAACGCTTTCTTCATTTGAATAGTTGCTGGTTTCAATTACTAATTGTTGTAGAGTGTCAGAGGCAAAGACATAATCAATTATCGACGTAGAGGTTTTTCCTATCCAAGTTGCACACGGTATACCCTCTCCATTTAACGGTTGTTTTGTTAAGGAAATGTTACGAATTCTCAGCTCCTTCATCCATTTCCTTGCACGAGGTGACATTTCTTGCATTGAAAATTTGATTCCCTCTTTATTAAATAAATGCATATTAAAGTCACCGGCTATGATGAATTCGTTTCCAATATTAGCTCGGGAGATGGAGTCAATTTCGTCACATACAGAATCTATTAGCTTGTTGTCATTGATTGCAATTGGATTCCAATAGATGTTGAAGATTGAGATACTTTTATTTTCGCTCTTGCGTGTCGTTTTATTGTCATTACGTTCTGGATTGTATGCTGGCATGCTAATGGTTATGTATTGAAACCAGGAATTTATGTTCATTCTTGCGGTTATATTCCACATTGTATTGATTTTCATTAGGATTATCATTCCTGATGCCGCTCTACCTGTTTTCGATTGAATTGCAGGGTTCATCCAGGTTGTATATCCCTCGCAGACGATCTCATCAGTAAGCCAGGTCTCTTGTAAGCAGATTAATTCTGAATTCGCTAAAACTGTGGAGTAATTTTCTAGGAGATGTTTATAGCCCCTTGTGTTCCACGAGGTTAGAGATATTTTCTGTGAGTCACATAGTTTCTCCTTTGGTTGTTATAGGTATGTCTTCCTTGGTTGAGCGTTTGTCCTTTCAGCTAAATTTACTTGACTTGGGGTACTTCGATCATTAGTTTGTATGTTAGTTTGATGTACCTCATTCTTTTTGTTGTTTTTTATCCTTTGGTCTAATATTGTGATATTTATAGATTTCTTTTTTGCCATCAGTCTGGTTACATAAACTTCTTCTGCTTTAAAGCCAAGTTTCTTGAGATGATGGTTGGCCGCTAGGACACGGTCCATGGTTTCCTCTAGGTAAAAGTCAATGTGAGTTTCCTCCATATGATTCTTATTGGGGAAAGTTATTACTTTGATGTTATCCGATTCTATATCTCTCAGTTGCGGGATTGCTTTCATCAGTCGCAAAGTGTTGTATCTATTAAGTGTCACCGGTTCTTCTGAACTTGGCGCGAGTTGGAACAGGGCCACTCTGTAGGCGTATGTTCTACTCAAAGGATTCTGGAAATTAGGTTTCAAAATTGGCGACTCTTGGGTAGTAGTCTGCTTCTGTTCTTTTTCTGAAGTCTGTTGCCTTTCAGGAGATGTCCACGATTCCGCACTCGAGACAGCCGAGTAATTGAAGGCTGCTTTATCTCCTTGTATGGTTGAATCATGCGAAATAGTTGTTGGCGTCCTGATTGGATCGTTATATTCATTGATGACAATCAACTGCTCGTTTTGATCATTTGTACTGCAAAAGGTATCTTCTACAGAGTGTTCAATTGTAATCTGCTCTGTTGCCGATGCTATACTTGAATTCAGGGACTTTTCTTCGCCTCTTGTTACTCCAGGTTTGCTTGTTGTTTGCTTATCATTCTGGTGATGAATTTCCAATATCAGATGGTCTAAAGGATACCTTTGTGCTGGATTGTGTATTTGGACACTTGTAATGGCACTGTCCGTTGTTGGCATAGGCAAGTTTGTATTTTTCATCTCTTTATGTTTCGTCACTTTGTTCTTGTTATTTTGTCATGTAGCGTTTTTTGTGCTTTTTGCATATTTCTAAGGAACGCTCTAGATCCTGTTTGTGATTTTTTTGTAGCTTTTTTATGCGTTGGCTTATTCTGACTATCCTGTCCTGCTTGTGCTCATTTTGAGAGATCAAATATGTCAAATGGTGTACATCTGGAAGGTTCATTAGTTTCAGATCTTTCAATCCTCAATGGTTGCATCTCGTACTGCGTTGTCTTGTCAATCTTGTGTTTTGACCAATCTGCTTCTTCGGTTTGTGTGTCTTGTCTTATTGCATAGATCCGTGGTGAGATTTGGGATTGTTTTCTTGCCTTTTTGTCTATTAATTTTTGTGTTATATTCGACACTGTTTCTAGTAAATTCTGTTTTTCAATATGCTCTACTCTTGCCATATCTGCTAAACGCGATTGCCAAGATCTTGATGTTTCGGCCTCATATATCAGTCGCTTCTGTATGCTGGTTGTAAATGCTTCGAACTGAGTTTGTTTTGTCATAATCATCGCTAGTAGCGTAGCCTGGTCTTTTGTGGCGTCAACCATTGATTCTTGTATTTTCAAAAAGGGAATCATCGCGTTTGTTAATACTGCAGTTAGGGTATTTTGTAGGTCTAACATTGTTGTTGGTATTCTTGGTGGTGAATTATTCACGTCCCTATTATGTTCTGATTGTGTGCTTATTGCCGAAGACTCTTCTGTCCCCGATGTTTGTTTTTTGGGTATCTGTTATTTTCATTCACATCATTTTTTTTTGTTGATTTACTGTCTTTGTAGTTGTTCGGTGTAGAGGTATTTATTTGGTTGGTGTGTGTGGTGGCACATTTCATGTTGAACACCTCTTGTCTTTTGTCTTGACTATCCAATAAGGCGTCTATCTCTGTGATGTCCATTGAGAGTCGTGCGATCCTTAGGGGAATGGGATGTATGTTATTGTTGCACAGAGAGTGGGCTGACCGATACATTGTCTGCCATTGATGTTTTGCGATCCGTGCTCTTTCCTGTAAGGATGGTGTGCAGCATGAGTCATCTGGGCTTTTTTTTGATAGTTGTTTAGCGTCAGAATCACATTGTTTTAATATCTCTTCTACAAGATCTATATTATCATCTGTTGACTTCTCTTGGATTCTATTTTCCCCTGGCAGTGTGTTTGTCTGGCCTAGGAAGGATCTGGATTGGATCTCTGTGGCAGCATTCGCGTTGTTAAGTACAGGAAGAACATTTTTTAGTGGAAGATCACTAGTGCTGTATTTGCTCTCATTTTTCACTGGAGTATTTTCTTTGCTTATAGATGGTCCCGGTTTCTCTTCTATGTGAATGTCAGTGAGCTGGAGATGATCATTGTCCTTCGGCCTGCCTTTATCCTTTATTGCAAGTGTTTCTTCCAATTTTTCTTGCAATCTAGTGCATGGTTTTGTGTTATCCATCTTTATCCTTAGTATTTTATAGATGATCTGACAGAAGAGTCCTTTTGTTAGTATTTCAAGTGACAATGGTTTCTCACCTCTCCTATTAGCCGCCTCCAGCCGCAAACAGCAGTCAGACAGCGCGCCCTATCCTCCGCGCGGGCTTCATGCCGCAAGGGTCGCGCTGTTGTGGTTTTGTAACGGAGCTCAGAGGGAGTGTCCAAGAGAAATCACGTGACACAGGTCACGTGTCAGTATACGAGCCTCTGTAGAAACGCCTGCTCGCTTCAACTGCTGTCAGCTGTGTTGGCGACTGACAGTCTTACGCGAATTGGAGCGGGGAAAGTCTTTCTTGATGCAGAGTTTCCAGCAGGGAGGGAGGAAAAAAACAAAATGTAGGTCTCAGCAGTCAAACAGCGCGCCCTTTCCTCCGCGCGGGCTTCACGCTATATCACGCCCCAGTCTCACTGAACCAGGAAGCAGGAGATATCCACTGTAGAATCCTTGCTGAGAAGCCTGTCAGAATCTCTTCTCAATAAATTCAACACAACCCCATTGCTCAGCTATCCAACCCGCGAAACTCAAATAAACATGCGACTGCGCAGTAATCTTCAATTTTGAAGCTCATGTACAGGACACACAATTTTAATCAGTAACAGGTGGAGATATGACATGGGAGCTTTTGTGAATTGGCAGCCCCGTCGCCAACCCTAGAGAGGGAAGGGGCTTGTCTTGGAGTGCCTGACCAATGAGCGTGTTCTGCACCACACATAAGGAACTGAGCCAAACAAGAAGTGTATAAAAGGCAGGATTTTATTAAGAATTGCAGCAGAGTTCTGGAGGTGTCCCTGATGCATGATGTGTACTGCTGCTGGAAGAAAATAAAACCCTGATGACTTCTGAAACTTGCCTGAGTGTCCTGTTTGCTCCAGAGTGTCTCTTCCTGATCACAAGAAATACCAGGCACAGAGAGTGAGGGTGATTGGACCATCCAGAACATACCTGTGTCCGTAGATGTAACAGCATGGTTGGTTTGGGGTCCAAATCAAATTCAAAGCCTAGACAACTCCAGATATCCACGATTCTCAGGGTGCTCACGGGTAATCAGAGGTGTGATCAAAGTAAAACGCAAGAAAGCAATGGAACTCTTTGTCTCCCAGGGCATCCAATCACCTGAGCAACTTCTGATACCCCCAACAGCCCCAACACAACAGGCACTGCATAGGCACCGGGACACAGAAAGGATATCAATGCTGATATTTCAGTAATATTACCAAACCAGGCGGGACTTTAGTGGGCCAGGTAATGCCCCGGGCCAGATAGAAGCCCAAAAGAAGCGAAGGCTTTACTGTTAGCCTAGGCCAATACTAGGCACGTCAATGCCCCGGCAAGGGTAATATTGCTATTAGTAACCGGCACAATGTAGCGGATACTAATAGTTTTTTTTGTTACGGTAAGCAAGGAGGCAGCCATTTCTCAACTTAAAAAAGATGCCCACCGCAGATTTGGGGACGGGGCTATGTAGTCCCTTCTTTCTTTCTATGATGGTCATTTGCAAGGCTGGGGGGACGCACCAGGAACACTGTGGTTCCCACGTCGGTGAGGAACCAGGCAGCGCAAGCTAAGTGGGGCAGGGATGTGAGCAGAGAAAATATGTGGAAAAGGGAGGAAGAAGGAAGGGGGAAGGGGACACGAGACAGCACGGCAGCACTTACCTGAGCACCCGGCGGGGGAAGATGGCAGCCTCCTGCTGTGAGGAGGTTTGGACGGCTGGATTACCGTGTGGTAATGCCCCTGTTTTGAGCCTCCTCATTGGCTGGGAGGCCGATACTCCCCCACCGCCACCCCCCCTGGCTGCTAATCAAAGCAGCAGCTGATGCTGCTCATAACGCTGTCTCAACCTTCCTTCCTTTCTTTTGCCTCACAGCAGGGGAACAGCCTTCCCCTCCAAGTTGTTTATTGTGCTTCTTCGAGTCAAAAGGCCTGCTGAAATGTAGTGTAGCTGCTGGTGTTCCACTAAAAGTAGAGCTAAGCAGGCAAAACAGAAAAATCCGACACTTTAGGTTTTGTGCAAGACGCTTTTGGTTTATTAAAAGAGAGAGTGGCTTTTTTGCCAATTGTTTTACCCGTTTCAAGGACCGTCAGCCAGGCTTATTCATATGCATAGTACATGTAGAGCTGGGTGAGCCAAGGATCCAATGTCTGGAGACGAGCCAGGACTGAGCGGGGGGGGGGGGGGGTCTAGACTGTCTGTTAGTGTAAAAAGCAAGGTGAATCAGGTAAATGGCCACGCACAAAAGTGGGCAGATGTCTGTGTCAGGGTATGGGGGCAGAAAGAATGGGCTAGGGGCATAAAAGAGATGCTGGAGCATAGAGAAGCCAGGCAAGAAAAGGGGCTGGAGGGTGGGAAAAGAGGCTCAAGGGTGACAAAAGGGGCTGTAACAAGAAAAGGAGATGGGAACGTGAAAAAGGGTTACATTGGGAAAGGTTTGGGGGCAAGAAAAAAGGGCCCAGGGCAAAGAAAGTGGTTGGGGAAAGAAAAGGGAGTGGTGGCACTTTTGGAAAGGGGGTTAGTGCTGGTATTTTGCGGTTGGTGGAGCAGCGAAATGGGGAAGAGACAGAGGGCTGATGGCACAGGGAATGGTGAAACAAAGGAGTATGGCATAATGGTGGGGGCAGTGGAAATGGTGAAACACGAACAAAACTTCAAAGTCACTGTGAGTCGCCCCTCTGCTTCCCCAATGGCAAAACAGGAAATACGTAGACTCCCTCTCTGCCACAGCCTTTCAAAGAGTGTAGGAGGGGAGAGACAGGAAGTCAGGCAAAATCAGCTCTCTGGTACCTGCTTTCACATCAAGGAAGCACGTTTTTTGTTCTACTTTTTTTATTTTTCACAGGTGCAGCGGGCACAAGGTGGAGCTTGGGGCTGGCCCATGCTTTTGGCAAGCACTGACCTAGTTTTGACCTGGGCTGCCCCGTGCTTTACCAGGCTCGCGCAGCTTTAGGTACTTTCGAGGAACCATAGAAGTCTAGGGCACGGAGCAAGGACGGCATTCGAATGACTCCGATTTCTAGATGCACACAAGTAGTAGGAGGTCGGCTTTGGCTGCTCTTTTCCACGTGAAAACCGACCGCGTGACACTTTTGCATGAAGTGAAGAATGGAGGGGAGATGGACGGATCACTGAGTGCTAATACATATGTCTCCTTCACCCTAGGTGCGGGTGACACCATGCCGAGTTGATGGAGACCAGAGAGGGGTAAAGCATATCAAGGTGTGTCTGGGTATCCAGACTTCTTTAAAGATGAGAATGTGCAACCCCCGTTTTTTTTTTCTTCCAAATCAAGTCAGGCTTTATTCGCAGTTCCTCAATAGCAGCACAATTGCAATACAATGTACATGCCATATGAACATAATGAGCTACTGTATAGGAAGAATGATACATTAAACAGTCCTGAGACGTGCAGATTGCAATGCCAGTTATGGGGTACACAGGCCATATTCCTTTTCAAGAAATGCTTAAATACGTCCTTACTGTCAAAACTATACTGCCTCAAGAAACAGCACTGCCACTTAAGCAAAAGAAAGACAGCTCGGCTAATGTGAAAGAACCATCTGCATTAAAACAAACAACCCCTTCCCCTGATCTTTGACAGTTATGAGGCAATTGGCGTCGAATTACACAAAGCAGCACATGGATTGATGTGTCAAACCGAACACCCACTTTAACGGCGTTTCAAATGCCGCATAACTGAGCTGTGACACTGCAGGGTGATTTATTCACATACATTATCAATTTCCCGGCATTAGATTCCCGCTTTCCTAAATGAAATGCTCTCCATGGGTTTGATTGTTTGTATTCGATGGTTGATTACCTCTCACAACACAGCGCTGGAGACACAATGTAATAGAACTGCATCTAAACAAGCTGCCACATCACAAATCAGCTTCACGCGCTTAGCATTAACACATGCTCCTCAGGGACGCCCGCAAGGATAGCATCACCTCGGACCTACTGTTTCCTAACGGCTCGAGCTGAGAATGGCACGTTTCGCCATCGTTTAACAGTGAGGATAATACATATTGCCATCTGTAATTACTATAGAAATCGGCAAAATAAAGTGTTGCTCTTTGAATTGACCAACTTGGTTGGCAAGAAGAAGAAACGTATTTACTTATGTCATATTTACAGATTTTACAAATTGTTTTAATATTTCTACTTTGGGCTCAGAAGTGGTGCCACATATTTGTGGATACAAAATATTGTCGTAGAAAGGATATTGGAGTGTGGCATTTGAGGAGGGATGGACATAATGTGTTATGTAAATTCATGTCAGAATACAGTGATCTGATGCAGCCTGCACACGTGGCTGTTTGAAAGGTAATAGGTTAAATTGGAGCAGGTACTGATGTCAACTAGGGGTGGGTGACATTTTCACGAGCATAATGACATAAGCAATAAGCACTAGAGGTCTTTCTTGCAAACTTGTGGTATGCATGATCAAATGGAATTCACCCAGAAAATGGAAAGGCGAGTGGGAGAATGGGGGTTTGCGCGAGAGTGTGGGGTGAGAGTGGGAACAAAATTCGAGGAGGGGGACACAAGTGACGTAATATACCTGGGGCCTTTATGTGGAAACTGATAAAAAAAAGAAACAATAATACAAAAATCCCCTTACCGACTACGTGCAGCTACTTCAACTGGCAACAAATTAACCGGGCCCTGCCAGCACGGAGGATAACACCTGGCCTGACTGCAAATTGTACGATGATACGCCACGATCAGTCTCGGATCCAAAAGTCAGTACCCAAACTAATTACTCAGCCCAAATTCCCTAAGATAGCAAAAATAAAATAAAAGATAGTGATCACAAGAAACGGCCAAGCAACACTATTGGAAAGAATCTCAGACTGAATCCAAGCATCCTAGAAGATGGAATCTCACATTTCAGGAAAAGCATAACATGATTGCCTAGCAACCCCTAAAACACTCTGGAAAGGGATGTGCAAGGCAGACAAGCTTCTTAGAAAATATATAGCGCCGAAATTAGACATTCAACTGAATCCGAATGTAGAACAGATAGTATTGAGTTGTGAAGAAATAAATGAGATAAACATATTCGAATAATAAATGAGTTGCTTTAAAGGATTTGTTCATTAAATTAGAGTGTGTTCAGGACCAACACTGGGAGTCCATAAATTAAGCAATGTTCCTCTATCCCTAACGGGGGAAGTAACAACAGAACTCTACACATAGGAGAAACATGCGATAGTGCAAAGAATAGAGACATCAGAATGAGTGTCTACATTAGTCTTGGTGGTGGTAAACCCACTGGAAAATTGTGACTGTGTATCGACTTAAGAGCATTAAATAAGTGCAAAATACCAGATTGACCCTGATTGCCTAAATAGCAGAAACGCTGTCCACTATAGGGTATGGTGAAGTATTCGCTACACTAGAATTAACTTTCACTTACCACCAGGTCAAACTGCATAGAGAGTCTAGAAAATGAACAGCATTCATTACACAGGAAGTCCAGTTTATACGCATTCCATTGGGTCTAGTGTTGTCGGATTCAGTCTTCCAAAGAATAATGCACGACATCTTTCAATATGAGACAGGGGTGATATGTTTTCAGGTTGATATAATCATGTATGGAAAGGACTACGAAGAACACAATGCACGGTTATCAATAGTACTAACAGTTTTAAGAGAGTGAGGTTTAACACTAAGGAGAAATCTAAACTCAACCAAAATAGCATAGAGTATCTGAGACATGTGATCTCAGTTAAAGGCATTGAACCTCGAAGACACCTCAAAAATGCAATTAAGTAGACACCAAAGCTGAAAGGCAAAACAAAAAAAAAGCATTTAATTTTGGGAATGGCTGAATACTACTCGCAGTTCACTTTCTGCAGATTACACTATACACATGAGGTAATAAAACTAGTCTTAAACCAAAACCCATCTCTACAGGTATGTAGACTGGGAGGGAAGCCATGCTGTCCACTGATGTTAGCAATGTGGGGCAAGGCTCCCTCTTTTTCCCCCTCACTCTGGCCATCCTCCATGGGCTCTCCCGCTGCTCCTGCTTCTGAAGTCAGAAACGTTGAAGTCATCTTCGACTCCTCTCTCTCCTTCCTCCCACACATGCAGGACATTGCCAAGAAGTCCCACTTTCAACTCTTCCTTCTCAAAAGAATTCTCCCTTTTTTCACTTTACTCCAGAAGCTCAATGTTACCCAAGCCCTGGTTATCTCTCGGCTTGACTACTGTAATAGACTTTTCCTGAATCTTCCTTCTTCCACTTTACAACCCCTCCGGCTAACCCAGAATAGGGCATCAATACTTATCCTTAGCCTTAAGCCCAGGGACTGCATCTCTCCTGTCTTAAAAACTCTGCACTGGCTCCCAATTGTGGCACAGATTAAATTCAAACCCCTCTGCGGGGGCGCTGTGATGCGCCAAACAAGATGGCCACCTGACATCAGAGCTCCGTGACTAACAAGCTCCATATAACAAAATCCTGCGGATAGACCGTGCTGCTGCAGGTGCTGAGGACCTGAGAACGTGTCTGAGCCCCCCCCTGCTAAGTCTGGAATGGGTTTGAGGGAAAATCACCCACCCGCTGCAGAGAGACATCGCCGTGAGGAGAGGGCGGCCCGCCCAACGGCTCGGTGACTTCACGCCATTACAGGGCTGGGTGCGGAGGCGCAGCACTGGGGGGAACGTCACCTTCCACGCCACCAGCGACCCAGGTTGCCACAAAGAGCATTCCTTGCAGAGCGAAACACCGAGTGGAGCCATCCCCTCTGCTGCGTGACACCTGCAATCCTCCCGCCAACAACAAGGTACGTGTACGCCGGCATTGACAATATTCTCCTTGAGATCAGCCCTACGCCCCTGACGGCCTCACAACCGCCCATGCCTGGCAAGGACCTTCTTCCCATCAGTTGAACTCACCACCACATTCCCCTTTTGGATCCTAGATAGACAATTCTCCATATTGTAATAGACCCACGCATAATTGACAACCCATCCACCCAGCATTGAACACAAGCCGCAGGAGAGGGAACGACTCCAGCAGCAAAGCACAGCACAAACTCCTCTTCCTCTCACTGCCTAGCTACACACCGGCTGAACTGGCAAGCCACACCAAATACCCCACTGCTACCTGGTACGCGGTGTACTGATCAGACACCCATCAGATTTACAGTTTGCCCTGCCACCCTCCACAAACATGGCCGGAGGTGCCAAAAATAAAGACACAAAGAGGGGCCCCATGGACGCCTTTGCCAACTCCTCCAGCCAGGAACAGGACACAGAATCCGCAAAATCCTCTATACCCCTATCCCTGACCCCACCACACAAGAAATGGCCCCATATATGGCCGTTATGGAGAGAGGGTTTGCGGCAATCAGCACCAAGCTGGACGATATAGGGGAAAACATAGCCTCCATCCGGGCAGATATAGGAAAGTTAATTCCAGGGTCACAGAGGCAGAAAACAGGGTTTCTACGCTGGAAGACACAACTACCATACAGGGCAAAACTATGCAAAAAATTCAAAAAGACGTTAAGGCACTACAGAACAAATGTGAAGACCTAGAATCCCGCTCGAGATGTAATAACATCAATGGAACAATTCATTGAGGACATGCTCCATTCCCTATTTCCGGATGCACAGTTCTCCAAACTATTCCTGATTGAGAGAGCACACAGAGCACTGACCCCCTCCAAACCGGGGGCACCACCATGAACAGTAATAGCCGGTGCTCCGACTGGCACGTGAGCAAGGGTCCCTCTCCTTTGAATCTAACTGAATTCACATATACCCAGATTTCTCGAAGGGGGTGCAGACTGCCCGTAGATCCTTCGGCCCAGTGAAAAGAAGATTGAGAGACTGGAAAATAATATATGCCATGATGTTCCCAGCCAGGGTTCATATCCAGCATGTGGGCAAGACACAATTCTTCGACTCACCGGATGAAGCTATGACATACATAGAAAGCCACATCCCAGAGATACCCACAGGGACCTGATCAACACATTCCCATCTACCGGACCTGACAAGTAACCAATACCAACACATTGAACTGCAGACAAGGCAGCAGCATGCCGATCCACATGAACACTAAACTACAGTCCCGGAGAGGAGGCTGGGCCACGCTGCCCCCTCTCTCCCCTTAGTTCTACTGCAAAGTTGCAAATGTTTTTTTGGGAAACACCGCCTGTTTGGGGGGATGGTGAGGGTAGGGGATGGGGGCACAAACAGGCCCATTGCCTGGTCATAATGGCGGGGTGCAGAAGTTATATAAAACTACATCGCCAAAAAGTTGGTTTGGTTAAAGACAGTTGGCATAATGACACAAAAATCATGGCATTGTCGCAAGGGGAAGAGGACCATCGTAATACAGCAGCATTAATGCACACAACGCAGAAGTGTAATGAATGGCATCTCAACAAGTAACCAGAAGCACTAGACTTCTGTCCTGGAACGTGAGGGGACTCCTGAACCCATAAAAGACCAGGAAAGTAATAGCATACGCCAACAGACACAGAATAGACATCCTACTATTACAAGAGACCCACACCGCAGAACAAATGTCTAACTCACTTGGTCATTCTTGGGGACCGCAGGTGTTCACGACGAACTACTCATCAGGGTCCTGACTGTTATTCACCGCAGACTGGGACTCCGAGTTCATAATACCAATATAGACGCAAACGGCAGATTTGTAATAGTTTGGGGCACACAACAATGGCAAGAACTAATAATCGTGAGTATGTACGGCCCCAACATCGACACACCCGAATTCTATCAACAGATTGTAAACCTAATATCCCCCGCAGAAGAAACAATAGTAATATGGGAGGAGACTTCGAAACCATTCTTGATCCCGCTCTCAACAGGATATCCACGGGCCAGCATGCAAACAATAAAGCAGCACTTCCCATAAAACAGGCCATGGCCACCCTACCGCTGGCGGATGCCTGGAGGGAAATGTATCCTACCACAAGAGACTACACATTTTATTCATCCGTCCATGGGTCAAGTTCTAGGATCGACTACTGGCTCTGCTCCAAGAGCTGCACTGCGGACCAGATGGAATGCACTATACAAACCAGGACACTCTCATGCCACTCTCCAGTGGTCCTCGAAATCCAGATCGGGACACTCAATCCTGAGCACTGCTTATGGAGAATGCCCCTAGTTCTAATACAAGACGCCTCATTACACGAACCACTCAGAATAGAAGTGCAAGACTTCTTTGACCGCAACAAAGGCTCAGTTGAATCAAACCACATAATCTGGGAAGCCTTCAAGGTGTGGCTGTGAGGACATATGATCTCCAAGGTTCACGGCACACTGAAAGACATACACGCCCAATTGGCCCTAACCGAAACCTGCATCTAATCGAGGCAGAGACAGCATATACTAGAGCACCTAAACTCGCAACATTATCCACTTTGAACGAAGCGCTCGCTAGCTAAGTTCAAGACATTGGTAGAACAGGAGGTGTGGTATACATCTCAACCAATCAGAGCCAGGAAATATGGCAAGAGCAATAAGTCCGGCAAGATGTTGTCAAACCTTATCAAGACCGAACAGGGGCATAGACAAATCACCAGCATTGTGGATGACCAAGGCTCGACCCATGTGGACCACTCTGAAATGAACAAAGTGTTTCGAGACTTCTACAGTAGGCTGTACACAAATGCGGACCAAGTACCAACAGAAGAACCAAGGGTATCGGACTCCTTCCCACTCCCCAAACTCACTCCAGAAGAAAGTGGTAACATAGATTTGCCCCTCACCCTAGAAGAAAAAAAACAAGCAATCAAAGACCTAAAGGCGGGCAAGGCACCAGGGTTGGATGGCCTACCAATGGACCTTTACAAAATCTACATAGATGAACTGGCCCCACAGCTGTTGAAGGTATGGGATGAAGCCCTGGAAATCGGAAGACTCCCACCAACAATGAGAGAAGCCATCATCACAGTGCTGCTAAAACTGCAAAAGCCCGCACACTCCCCATCCTCGTACAGACCGCTGTCCCTCATCAACGTGGACACCAACATTTTTGCTAAGGCCATAACCAACAGATTGAACCCCTACATGACCAAATTGGAGCACCCGGACCAGATAGGCTATATACCAGGCCGTTCCACTCCCCTGAACCTTTGACGCTTCTTCGCCATCACATCCCAACTGGACCACCGGGTACAGACGGTGGCAGTTTCATTAGATGCAGAAAAAGCGTTTGACTCCATCTAGTGGAAATTAATGTACGAAATCATGGGGAAAACGGGGTTTGGACCAGGATTTCTCAGATTTATAAAACTACTGTACCACAACCCTATGGCCAGAGTACAGACCAACAAAACCCTGTCAGCCGCCTTCAAACTATAGAGAGGCACTAGACAAGGCTGCCCACTCTCTCTGTTAATATTCACACTTACAATAGAGGGAATGGCAGCATACCTACGACACAATCATGCCTGTAGGGGATCCATATTATGGGAATCCCACAATTTATCTCCCTCTACGCAGATGATACAATGCTATACATTAGGAACCCAGACATCCACCTACTGCCGGTGCTATGAGATATTGCCGAATTCACCAGATACTCCAGATACAAAATCAACCGAACCAAGTCCGAAGTAATCCCCCTTACCGAGGCCACAAACCAGACCGCAGTTATGGAAGACCTACGATGGTCCCTCACCTCAGCAAGATAACTGGGCATCTTAATGGCACCAGACAAAAGAACACTGTTTGCCAACAACTACGCCCCATGTTTGGCACAACTGGAATGCAAACTCAACACCTGGATCGGGCTGCCATTGTCTTTGTATGGTCGAATATCCCTGTTGAAAATGTTAGTAGTACCGAAACTGCTGTACCTATTGAATGGCATCCCGATCTGGCCGGGCAGGAAATTCTTCGACACTCTGCAAAAGCTTGCCACCCATTTTGTATGGGGAGGACAGTCGCCTAGACTGAGCTGGCCCAAACTGTGCGAAAACTATGATACAGGAGGCCTAGCAGCCTCTTCAAGCTATACTATACTATACTACCACTCAGCACAAGCACACTTCTCAAAATACTGGACTAACACCACAGAACAATATGCGCATATACACACAGAAAAATTTGCAGCATCTCCGCTGAACCTCAAGAGCATGATATTCGCCAAGGTACCCAGAGAAAAAGTGCTGGCCGGCCCTATGGAATCAACAGTGAGAGCAAGGGCACAGATCCTCAAGAGAGTGAAATGCGAAATACCATACTGGCTGCACCTTCCCCTATGGCAATACCCAGGTCTGGAACCCATAATGGATCACACTATACAAACACTGTGGGACCCCAAAAAACAGGCCAAGGTCGGAGACCTCTTCCCAGAAGGCCGGTTTCTCACGGCCGGGGAGATCCAAAACAGAACAGGGAAAAGTCTAACCACAACCCTTCATTATCAACGGCTGAAGGCCTCATGCAAGAAAAAATGTCCATCCTTCCCCAGCGCACCGCCGACACACAAATTCTTAACAAAGATCCTGACAGATGAGGGCTTCGTAGGCAGCATGTCCACTTTATACAGGATTACTCAATCTAATACACCATCCAAGAACATATATGAAAACTAAATGGGAAAAAGACCTAAATATCCAGATAGATGAACAACATTGGACAAACTACTGCAAATACACAAAGGGCCTCATTACGACCCTGGCGCTAAGTGAAAAACGATGGCGGTAAATGGTTACCGCCATCGTTTTCCGCCAGGTCCGATCATGACCCGTGACCGTTAACTACGATGCCATTAGCGGCATCGTAGTTAACGCTGCTGCTAACTGCGCTAAGGGTGCGCGCACACGACCGGCCACACCGTACTTAGCGCCATGGCGGAAAGGTACGCAAATGCCGACCCAAGCGGACATGCACCTAACGCCATCACCCAGCCCGTTAAGTACCTTACCGACATGGTGCTAATTACGCCATCGCGAACCAACCATAGAGGGCCATGTAAAGTGAATGCAGCTGCCACAGGTGCACAGAAACAGCACAGGTGAAGGCAATACAGACTCAGGAAGTACAAAAAGAGCACACCCCACCCCTTCCCACACCCAGTCACACTCCACAATGATACCAATACGACTAGCAATGTTGGGGCAGGAGGACCTGATAGCAATGCATGTGCTACAACAGCAACAACAACAACAGGCAGCACAGAGTAGATGCAGGAGGAGAAGGAGGGCAAGGCAGGCCCAGCAAGCCCCACCAGCACAGCCAGTGCCACCACGCAGGCAGCCCCCAATCCCACGCATCAGAGCCAATCCATTCAACCTCACTGCTGAGCAGATCCACACCCTGTACCGTTTGGACCGGGACACCATCACCACCATCGTAGACATGATACACAACGACATCGTCAGCATGATAGAAACTCCAACCGCCATCCCCCCCTACTGAAGGTAGTGTCTGTACTCCACTTCCTGGCCACAGGCACCTACCAGCACACAGTGGGGCACTTGCATGGCATTTCACAACCATTATTCTCACGAACACTCATCCAAGTGCTCGATGCCCTCCTCAAGCACTCAGACGACCACATCTCATTACCACGGACTGCCCAGGACATTGCAAACACCAAAGTGGGTTTCCATGCACTAGCCGGCATACCCGGTTGCATTGGTGCCATCAACTGCACCCATGTGGAATTGGTGGTTCCACGTGCCATGGAGGTACCGTACCGCAACCGGAAACAGTTCCACTCAATTAACGTGCAAATGGTCTGTGACTCCAACAAGATCATCACACATTGTTGTGCCCGATTCCCCGGATCAACCCATAATTCTATGGTCCTGAGAAACTCCACAATACCACGCTACATGGAGCGACATGCAGGCCCAAGATCCTGGCTACTCGGTGAGTCCAATGTCATGGAAGTGGGCAGGTGAATGACGTACCGATGCATACTCCACCTGGCTGAAAGGGGGGGAATTAGGGGGGGGGAATGATGCATACTCCACCTGGCTGATAGGGGGGGGAATGATGCATACTCCACCTGGCTGATAGGGGGGGGAATGATGCATACTCCACCTGGCTGATAGGGGGGGGAATGATGCATACTCCACCTGGCTGATAGGGGGGGGGGATGATGCATACTCCACCTGGCTGATAGGGGGGGGGGTGATGCATACTCCACCTGGCTGATAGGGGGGGGGATGATGCATACTCCACCTGGCTGATAGGGGGGGGGATGATGCATACTCCACCTGGCTGATAGGGGGGGGGGAATGATGCATACTCCACCTGGCTGATAGGGGGGGAATGATGCATACTCCACCTGGCTGACAGGGGGGGGAATGATGCATACTCCACCTGGCTGATAGGGGGGGGGGGAATGATGCATACTCCACCTGGCTGTGAGTAACACAGAGAACGGAGACATAGGATGGGCACTCACAATGCACTGAACCCATCTGCATACATTGGGTGATGGCATGCAAAACAGGCCATGGGAGCCATGAGCATATACTGGTTGCATTGTGTGAATCAATTAGTGCATGTAGAAGTGAGCCGAAGTAACAGTTGGATGCAAGCCATGGTGGCACATTATGTCCTTGATCAGATGACATGACTGACACATACATTCTCGCCTACATACAGGTGATGCAGGCTATCCCCTGAAGAGGTGGCTTCTTACACCAGTCCGGAACCCGCAGAACCAGCACGAGGAGGACTTCAACGGTGCACATACACGTACTCGTGTGGTCATAGAGCAGACATTCGGCCTATTGAAGGCACGGTTCCGAAGCCTCAGCAGGTCTGGTGGGGCACTCCTGTACCACCATGAGAAGGTGGCAAAGATCGTCATGGCATGTGTCATGCTACACAATATGTGCGTCAGACGGAATGTGCCCCTGCCCCCTGACGCAGAACTGCAACCACCTGACGATGAGGATGAGGAGGGTGCAGATGGGGCGGCACCCCATGGAGGAGGCGACGCACAGGAGGGGCGTGCAATGCGCCAAAGTATCATCGACCACTGCTTCTAGCACACACGGCTGGTGTGAATCACATGGAGACTGCACTTGGGGCACTGTGTGTCTCAGGGACATGCACACTGTGGACTGTACACCAATAAAGCACACATACGCAATGAAAATGTCCACACATTTCATTTTGGGAAAGAAAAAAGTGTATTGAAACTATGAAACGTCGTGACACACCCCCTCCCCCCTACCCCCTGCACACCCCAACACACCCCCTCCCCCTGCACACCCCAACACACCCCCTCCCCCCTCCCTCCTGCACACCCCAACACACCCCCTCCCCCCTCCCCCCTGCACACCCCAACACACCCCTCCCCCCTCCCCCCTGCACACCCCAACACACCCCATGTAGGTGTCAACAGATGCCTGTGACAGTGGCCA
Source organism: Ambystoma mexicanum (assembly GCF_040938575.1). Classification (NCBI taxonomy): domain Eukaryota; kingdom Metazoa; phylum Chordata; class Amphibia; order Caudata; family Ambystomatidae; genus Ambystoma; species Ambystoma mexicanum. The sequence goes on from NC_090925.1 coordinate 560,333,909, forward strand.
CAGGCTGTTACAAGCCCCCTCTCCCGGCCCCCGGGGCACCCCTGGCTGTGGAGCGCAGGTTACGTCCGGAACGTCGGACGGGGCTGCTCTTTGCAGAACTGGCAGTGGAGGATGTCCCTGCCTGCCCCGTGCATGCACGTCCTGTAGGGTGTGGGTGAGCTCAGTGAGCGCACGACGCAAGCCGGCAAGTTCAGCACAGATGTCCCTGGACATGGCCTGCATGGCATCCCTCAGGGTGGCAGTGCTCTGCGCTACTTCGGCCCTTAGGGTCTCCGTGGCCTGTTCAATGGTTGCCCTAGCCCCCACACATTCCGCAGCATGCTCAGCCAGCATCGTGGACAGTTGTTGCTGCCGTTCTGTGATGTCCTCGAGGGACTGCTGCCCCTGCTGGCCCATGGCCAGTGCTGGTGGTGTGATGGAGGGGCTGCTCCCCTCCTGTGGACTGAGGACTGGGCATGGGGTAGAAGGCCACTTCTCTACCTCTGTGTGCCCCTGTGTGTGATCCTCATGGGGGCTGGCGTCTGACAAACAGGGATGTAGTAGGTCAGTGGGGCTTCTGACTTCGTGCTCCTCAATGTCTGAGTCTGAACATGCAGCTATTGCAGCTGTCTCACCCATGTTGCTGCTGGCCGCTGACCCGGTGCCTTCTGTGGCAGGCAATGTTGGTAGAGGTGGAGCAGCTGCTGCTGGCCTGCTGACTACAGGGGTGCTTGCCGGTGGGACGTCCGGTATGCTTGCAGTGGGTCCTGCTTGTTGTGGGGTCTGCCTCACTGCAGCTGAGGTTGAGGGTGCGGGGACGGTATTATTGGCCTTCTTGGCTCTCTTCGTCGCAGGGGTGTCCTGGTCCTCGGGGTGTGAATCTGTGCCTGTGGTGGAGCAAAGGAGGGAGGGCGTTATTGATGGGTCTGCGGACTTTGGAATGACAATGATAGACATTATTCTGGTCAGTAGATGAGGCAGATTTCAGGCAGGGCCATGCAGATTGTCTCCTTTTAGTGTGGAATGTGGATGCAGGTATGCGGGTGCCAGCAGTGTATACAGGGTGGTGCTCGCATGTGGCTATGGGCAGTGTGGAAATGTGTTGCAGTTACACTCTAGGGCAACCTTGTGCTACACATGAATGGACTGCAGTGACTATGGCATGTCTTGTTTGAGGCACCTACCTTCATCGCCTGAGGTCGGAGCTCCCCTTTCCATCGCTCCGACACCTTCAATGGCTTCCATGCCAATCGTGGTTGCACAAATCTCCTCCCACGGTTGGAGTTTTAGTGGGGATTCCGACCCTCCACCGGTACCCAGGGCAAGGTTGCGGTTCGCAGAGATGACGGCTCTGACCCGTATGCGGAGGTCGTCCCAGCGCTTCCTGCACTGCTGTGGGGTGCAGGGTACGGTCCCCACCGCGCTGACGCGCTCGGCCACCAGTGCCCAGATGGCCTTCATTTTCCCTATCGCTGTCCTGGTCATTTCCGGGGAGAAAACGACAGCTGCGTTGTCTTGCAGGGTCTCCGCAAGCATGCAGAGTTCCTCCCGGCTGAATCTTTCCTGGCGCTGGCGGTCACATGCCTTCTTAACAGCTTTAGGCATTTTTGGGTAGTTGGATGGGTGGGTGATTGGTTGGGACAGGTGTCAGGGTTGGATCTGGTGTTGTTCGGTAGGATGGCAATGGATTGTGTTTTTAAAGATGGCCGACGTGCTGTTTCCCGTTCCGGCGCGATGACGCTATTTCCGGTTCTGCTTTTTACGGCCACTGCAAATTACGGTGGCCGCTAATTACGGTGGCCGCTAATTACGGTGGCCACTACTTACGGTGGCGGAAGTGCACCTTGCTCGCTTTTCGATGCCGGTAGGGGCCTTTTCCGCCATGGCGTTATTTGCATTACCGCCATGGCGTAATGCTCGTGCGCGATCGGTCGTAATGTGGCGCTCTTTACGCCATCCGCCCACGGCGTAAACGCTCATTACGCCATGGCGGTAATGACGGAAGATTACCGCCTGGGTCGTAATGAGGCCCAAAAACCATATCCCTATGCGCAAATTTCATACTCATTCACTTCAAAATCCTGAACCAACTGCATATTACACCCAAACAAATCTCCAAATGTGACCCTTCCAAGCCACAGCCATGCCCAAATGTTGCACACTCAATGCAACAGCCATCCACATGTACTGGGAATGCCCACCAATTGAAGATAAAATGCTCTGTGTGGGAGAGTAAAACTGCACTGCTGGGCTCCAGAGAGTGGAAGTGAAAAAAGAAGGACTTTCTGAGATGTTCTATTTTCTGGGTTTGTATGGGGAGGAGAGATGGCTTTTCATTTATTTTTATTTTTTATACTTGCGTGTCTGGTTAAGATCAAACCTTACACACGTTCTCGATAAAATTGCTCCTTTATATGTATAACTTTAGCGTTGTTAAAACATCTAATTAGTGCATTGTGTCGTATCATATTAGGCCATCCTAATTTTGGTCATCCAAGACATTTTGGTCATCCAAGACATGATGGTATTAGTATTAGACAAATGGAATGTTTTTTTAGACCATTCTGTGCTTCAAGTTTCATTCTTTTGATTTTGCCTTTTTAGATGGGGGTTAATGGCATTGTTTATATCTTGTGCTTGGTGGAAAATGTACAAGTCACCTGGTGGGCATCAATAGATGGTGATGAAGGATCTGACATTTGATTGTTGATCACTACTTGAAGTCAAGTTTTAGGGCACTCAAGTATTGTTTGATTGCCACATTAAGAGAAATTGACCTTGAGTTAAATATCATGTGGAAGATCTCATTGCTTACGAGTAATTTGAAGTGCCCTAGATATTTAAAAAAGCAATTTGCCCTTTCCTTACTCAAAGATTGGCAGTCAGTTGGTCAACAAGTTCTCAAGTGATTCTTTGGTGGAGCAAATATTACTGAATGTGCAATTTGCTTCTATTAGTGGAATCATATTTCTCGATCTTAGGACTTCATTTGAAGGCCGGAGATTAAAGCGCAACCTCATCAAATCTGCCCTTTATCCAATGTTTGGAAATGTCAATAGATAGGTGGGAATTTGGCCCCTAGGCTTCATAACGAACATACCAGATTGGAATGCTTTGTAGGGTAGGCAAGACTTCCACACTCCTATCCATTCGTTATCTTAACATTTCTTTTTGGGAGGTTCAGGTCTTTCTAATAATGTCCATATATCAATATTGGCTTTCTTTAGAAGGTTCTCACAGTATTGCTTCCATTTAGCCAACTGAGATTTCTCGTTGTATATGAGGGCTTTGGCAAGTATTGGAAGCAAGGATGCATCATCCACTTGTGCTAATAGGCATTTTCTGAATAGCATCAAAGACTGTCATTCAACCATAGATTGTAGGGGGAGGATGCCCAGTTCAAATCGTACACATGGATCAGGAATCCTTTAGACAACCCTAACAATGCCTTCCAAAATATGCCCTGTACAATGTTCCAGTTAGACCAACTCCCCCTACTCTGCTTTTGGTTAAATAACAGTGAATGTTACTAGAAACATATTACAGGTCTAGTTTGAAATGTATTTGTATGCCCTGAAGACGGCCTTTTTAGGTTGAAACACGTGTTGGCATCGCATGGCATAATGGAATTTCTTTAGTATTGATGTTTATTTTGTTTTGATCAAATTTCGAGGCATTGCATGGTATAATGAAATTTCTTTAGTATTGGTGTCTATTTTGTTTTGAGCAAATTTCGAACACATGAACCCTAGCATGTGTGCACCATATGGCATAATGGAATCCTTTTATTTTGCTCTGTTTGAATTTTTGAACACATGTACTTTTTCAAAAATGTGTGTCCTCTTTTGTGAATCTACTTCATTTGAATTAAACATCAGATGTGCATATTTGTGATCACTTCCCCATCTACTTTTGCTTAAAATTCGCCACAGCAAGCTTTTTCAATTTGGTTTACTCAGCGCAGCCTGTGTAGATGGTAACTTTCAAGAATTTGCAATGTTCCAGTTAGGTTGACGCATGACAGATTTTGTGTGGGCTCTGTAGTTGACCGTCAGGGCTACTTTTTGTTCATAGAACAGAATCAGAGGTTTGCAAGAGAATGTTCCATATTTGGATTGAATTAGTTTAGTAAAGTTAGGTTTTGCATTTTCTGCTTAACTTCATTCTTCTATGGACGGTCACTTAGGTCGTTGTTCACATTCTGACCTAAGTATCTATACTCATGCATGTTCAGGAGGAAAACTCCTCCCAGAGACGATCTGTATTAAGGCTTGTTGTTTTTTTGCTTTCTGGCGATCATTAGTGTGTTAGCATGTAATTGTAATAGGAATTAGATTTAGACACATTAAATTGCCAGGCAATCTCTAAAAGGTTATGATCGCTTTTGTTTGAAGGGATTACTCTGAAACTTTCCATTTGGTCTATAATGTTCTCGCATATGAACACATTGGGCGTCATAGCACGGTAGGCGGCATCGTTCATTCCGGGCTGTCTCATTACGAGGTCCTTAGCGAGACCCGCTAGCAGACCAGGATGCTAACAACGGGCCCATCATTAACGGGCCCATTGTTAGCATCCTCCCCATTCCCATTGAGCCCTATGAGGGGCTATTAGGGCTCAATGGGAATGGGGATGTGCCAGGTCCGAGTCCCGGGAAAGGGAATTACCGGGCCTGCTAAAGTCGGCATGGCCTGGTAATTCCCTATTCCTGGAAGCCGGACCCATTGTATTCAGTATAAGATCAAGAAATGTGTCATCAGTGATAGCTAAGGGATTCCAATATATGTTCATAAAAGACACACTGGTGGTGAGGTTTTGGAGATTTGGTGGCAGAGCTAGCTTTGTTAAATGGATTTCTGGGGCAGGCGAGGTCCACGCTTCAAGCAAAGCACGTATGGATAGTTTCACTACTGCTGCTAACATCCCTGTTGAAGGTCTGCCTAAATTGCATTTTATCGCAGGGATCCAGCAAAGTTGGTATCCAGGTCATGTGTGGTGATTTAGGATCCAAGTTTCTTGCAGGAGAAATAGGTCATAGTTGGCTGAGGCAAAAGATGCAGATTTGTCCATCAAATGTTTGTGACCTCTTGTGTTCGATGCAGCAATTTTGAATTGTCGATTCGAGATGTGGACCTGGTTCTATAATCTTGCTGTGTTCCTCCCATAAAGTTGTGCATTAGATACTGTTATGATGTATATATGTTATGACGTTGTATATAGTTCCACATTCCATACTAACGCAATCGTGTATGGTTCTGGAATCCCATTCCAGAACCATACACAAAGCAAAACAGCTGTTAGAGGTTGGTCCTCCCGGGGACTTCTTGATTATAATAAACCAACAAATAATTCTCATCTAACGAAGTGACAAACTCTTTTATTTATTACAATTGGCGACGAGGAGCTGTTTGTCACTTTGAAGAAGTCCCCGGTTGAGATTGTGAATTCCTACTCAACAAACCCACTATATGGACAAGGGCCGTCTACAGAACAAAACACTGCGTCGCAAGGTAGAAGCAGAAAGCAAAAGAAAAAGACAGCTGTGAGTGTTGCAGTAAAGGAAAATATTATATTTGAGGTGAAAATACCTTTGTGGCAACAACCGCATCGTATGAATGGAGCGCGAGCACTGAGCGGCTAACAGCATTAACTTTAGAGGAAAGCACCTATGAAAACGTACAGTGCGTGACGTCATTTTGGGATTTCTAAATTGGATTGCCATGTCAACCGTTTAGACTTTACACGGAGCACAATGTAACGTCAGACATTTGCACAAGGAGGCAGTGAATCGACGTTAAAAGCAGATTCGGAAAGTTTATTGTGTTTGCTGCACACATTTCTATGACCAGTAGCATTGAACTAAAAATAGTTTTAAAGGAATGCACCCAAGAAAAGTCTTCTGCGTGCCACCATTTTGAAGTGACGAATTGATGTTGCCATGCCGACATGTAAACATGCTTGAGGCATAACGGAGTGTTCATTACGTGCAGTGAGGAAACAGACACAGATAAGAAGCAGATATCAAAGTTGAACGTTGTGTCAGCCACACACAGCGAGACAGTGAATCACAATAAAGAGATCAGTAACAAAGCTTTGTTCACCGTAGTGAAAACATATGTCAATTACTGACAAATCAACATTTACAGTAATGTTGGAAAGAGTAATGAAATCAATGCCACATAAAGGATACCAGGAGAAGTAACTTAACAAAGCACCAGTGATATATAGTGCAATATGCAGAATATTGCAGCCCCTCTGCAATTTTCGGTACATCCTGGAAATCCCATATGCTCATGGGAACAATGGCAAGACAGTTTCCAGGTGTAATTGAAGGCAATTGGTGGGGCTAAATACAATGACGATTCAAAGGAGGCAACATAACTAAATTGTGTGGGTGCAGAAGCTCTGAGGATTTTTAGGACATTACCTGAGTTAACAGAAACAGAAGAAGGGTCTGGAGATTCTGCAAGTAATGTTAGGAAATATGAAACTGCAATGAAAAAGTTAACCAGACATTTTGGAAATAAGACCAATATTGTTTTGGAACGATATAGATTTTTCTCCAGGATACAATGTAAGGGTGAGAGTGTTGACACCTATATAGCTTCATTAAGAGGTATTATAGCATCATGCAATTTTACTGGTGTTGCAGACGAATATTTAAGGGATCAGTTAGTTTCACATGTGGTGGATCCCCGCATTCAATAACGCTTGTAGCAGGCAAAGGACCCAATGTTAGAACAAGCAGTTGAGATAGCTATATCAATTGAACTGGGTGAGAAATGCATGAGAGAAGTACAGAACAAGTTGGACTGCGCCAAAGTAAAATCTGTTCAAGATATCCATGACGGAGAACATGATAAGGATGAAGAGGCTTTGATTGCCATGATAAAAAAAAAAATGGTCAAGTCTGACTTTAACATAGGTGCCAGGAAAGATAGAGAAACCATGAACAGGATACAAGGAAGATGTTACAAATGTGGTTGGAACAAGCACATAAATACTGAAAAGGAATGCCCCGCACATTCAGCGGAATGCTACAGATGTGCCCAAGTGGGTCATTTTGGCAAAGTGTGCCAGAACAACAGAGGAAGGGGAAGATTCAACACACGTTCCATGAGCAGTGCACAGAGCAATGGTGGACATTTTGGAAGGCAAGCATAAAAGCATTAGAAGAGATAATTGGTCCGAGTAGTTTACTGGCAGTCACAAACGGTTTCGAGGAAGAAGTACACATCCTGGCTTTTACACCAAACGAAGGTATAGTGGGTCCATGGGTACCCATGTCAATCAATGGCATAACATTGCAAGTAATGGTTGATACCGGTTCTCCTTACACGATGGTGGATGTGGAGACATTCTGTAAAGAATTGAAAGGAAAAATTGAAGATTTACAATTGGCTAAAGTAATAGCAACTGAGTATGGTAAGACACCCATTAATATTATAGGTTACACATGGGTAAAATTGAATTTTGAAGGAAGGAGAACTTACTGAAGGTTGTACGTGGCTGAAAATGGGTTCTCTATTGTTAGATGGTGGGAGCAAGCATCGCTGAGAATTAGAATAATCCTGGTGAAAGTGTACCCATTTTAAGCATTACATAAAAAAGTTGTGACACTTCTGAAAATGTGGCTAAAAGCTTCCCGATGGTATTCAATAATAACATTGGCATGTTAAAAGGATTTAAGCATCGCATTGTACTTAAGAGAGGTGCCAAACCAGTAGTTCACAAGGTAAGAAATATACTGATTGGCACCAGGGAGGCATTACAGAATGAATTGACAAAGTTATGCAAATAAGACATTATAGAACCAATTAAGAGTTCTGAATGGTTATCCCCAATTGTCATTGTTAAAAAACCAGATGGGTCGATCAGAATATGTGTCAATTTGAGAGACGTTAACAGCAGCATATGGGCAATAACAATTTCACATTTACATAGCGCTATGAACCCTCAGGTATCTGAGTGCTGCTTATTATTACCCACTGTGTGTGGTGCTCATTTATTGACCTCAGAAGGACGAAAGGCTGAGGTGGCCCTGCTGGGACTCAAACCTGCGTTAGCAAGCTCTGCATGGATGTCAAGCGAGCGCTCTACTTGCTGTGCCACTTGACCGGCTTGACTGGTAGACCGACATCCACTACCTAATATCAGAGAAATGCTCACAACGATGAAGCCGGCAAGATTTTTCACGACATTAGACCTGTCTTCTGCGTATCATCAAGTGGTAATAGTTGAGGAATCCAGGCATCTCACCTCATTTATTACACCATTAGAAGCATATAGGTATAAAAGTATGCCATTTGGGCTAGCATCAGCAGCGGCTGTTTTTCAAAGGTTGATGCATCATTTGTTTAATGGTCTCCAAGGGGGGCTCTATTTTCAAGACAATATACTTGTATCAGCGATGTCAGAAGATGAACACGATGCTAAATTACTGGGTGTGCTGCAAGTTATTCAGCAGAAAGGTCTCACGCTAAGGATTGAAAAATGTAGAGTAAAAAGAAATTAGGTAACTTACTTGGTCCCTTGTGTAAATGCAGATGGCATAAAACCTAAAGAGACATTGGTGGACACTATTCTAAAGATGCCAGATCCAATCAATAAAGACCAACTCTGGAGTTTCTTTGGTTTAACAGAATATTATTCCAAGTTTGTAGATCATTATTCAGACAAGACAAGCAGATGAGAGACTTGATGTGCAAAGGATCGAGATTCTCATGGTCAGATGAATGCAAGAAAGAGTTTAATATGATCAAAAAGTTGATAAACAAAGCACCAACCCTTACAATGTTTGACTATAGTGCCAAGACTATGCTATCAGTAGATGCCAGCAACATCGGTTTAGGAGGTGTCTTGGAGAAAGTGCAGTGAGGATTGGTGGTTCCGATTGCCTTTGCTTCCAGAACCTTGAGCGGGGCAGAAACAAATTACTCAACCTTTGAGAAAGAAGCATTAGGAGTCAAATGGATATTGGAACATTTTAAAGGGCTCATTTGGGGTATTCCTGTAGATCTTAAGACTGATCATAAACCACTCATATATGTGTTAAATTCTAAAAACCCACATCTGACGTCTCCACGTAAAGAAGATGGACATTAAGCATCATGCAATTCAATGTTAGAGTAAAGTATACCCCTGGAAGAACGAATGTCGTGGCTGACTGTTTTTCTCGGTTACCATGTGATTCTGATTGTGATGATCATATTAATAAAAATGAATTAACAGAAGAACAGGAGGCAGAATGTATTATAGCACATATACATCCCAGCTTCTCAAAGGAGGAATGGATCAAGGCCATGAAGGAGGATACTGAACAAGAACAACTGAGGAGAGCAATCAGTAATAGTTGGAAAGATATGGATTTGTGCGTTAAGTCATGCAAAAAGATAAAAGATGAAATTTCTTGTGACAATACATGCATATATCGAGGCGATCATATAATTCCACTAGTTGAGTTGAGAAGGAGAATAATGGAAATTGCCCATGGGGGCCATGTAGGAAGAAGCTTAACAAAGAGAAGGGTGAGAGAAGCGTATTGGTGGCCAAATATGTGGAGTGAGTTAGAAGATTTGGTTAAAGAATGTACTGCATGCACAGTAAGTGATAAAGGAAAGCTGACTCATAACATGCCATTGCAACCTGTAGGAATACCTAGTTCAGTATGGACTAAGTTGGCCATCGACTTAACTGGCCATTATGAAATGCTTGGATCTCAAAAAATGTGTTTAATTGTATTAGTAGACTATACTTCTAAATGGGTAGAGTGTGGAGTGGTTGAAGGGACTGTGACGCCGTTTAAGGTAATGAAGTTTTTATAGGAAATATTCAACAGAGAAGGTAACCCACAAGAACTGATATCAGACAATGGAGTTCAATTTTTATCACTGGAAGTTCAAATATTCTTGAAAGAACATGCTATCAAACACAGTACAACAGCATTATATCATCCTATGGGAAACGGATTAGTAGAAAGAATTAACTGGTTTATAAAAGAAATCATTCAATTTGCGATTGCCAACAAATTGCCTTGGAAAGAAACACTTAAAGAAGCACTTATCACATATAGAGTGACCCCGCACTCTGTAACAGAGGAAGAACCGTTCACTCTTATGAGAGGAAGAATAGCTACTAATAGACTCAGACCTGCTTGGTTAATATTGAAAAATAATAAAGAAATCAATTTGGAAGAAATTGTAAGGAAAGTGAAGAAAATACAAGAGGAGTATAAGAAATATTATGATAAGCAAAAACATGTGTTGAGAAGCAAAATTGAGAAAGGAGATTGGATTAGAGTAAAGGAGCCTAAGAAAGTAATGAGGGGAGTGTCAAAATTTTGGGCCCCTCAAAAAGTGATGGACTGTTCAGGGAAGTCTGTATTTTTAGAGGATGGCAAGAAATAGACTTGCAATGATGTCCTACTAGCAAGGAATGGAGAAATATTGGAGAATGAAGTAAATCAAAGAACCATGGAGATATGACGAAAGACAATTATCCGTTTTCAAGAAATTTGAGAGACGACATCATAACCTCAAGAAGTGGTGATACAGTGGAGGAGAAAACAACTCAAAAGTCTACTGGAGAAATGTTTGGGAATGATTATGTGTCTTCTAGAAGCAGGAGAGTTGTGCGGAACCTCAAGCAGGATTTTATTTATTACTGAACATCGGTGCCCTTGTGCCGCTTATGTAATTTGGTGTGCCATAGTGAGAACCATCCACATCCATGAGAGTATCATCACACCTGACTATATCCTTTTCAAAAGAAATTGTTTGAGATATCTTCTGTGCTATATTTTGTTTTATAGCATAATTGATGGTCAATTTTCTCTTGATTTCCTCAGTTGTTTATGTTCAATTTTTGTTATTTATTATCTTTGTTCTTTTATGAAAAAGAAAGTAGAGAGGAAGATGTTATGATGTACATATGTTATGACCTTGTATATAGTTCCACATTCCATACTCACGCAATCGTGTATGGTTCTGGAATCTTATTTCAGAACCATACACAAAGCAAAACAGCTGTTAGAGGTCGGCCAACCCGGGGACTTCTTGATTATAATAAACCAACAAATAATTCTCATCTAAGGAAGTGACAAACTCTTTTATTTATTACAGATACCCAAGACCATTTTGATTTTGGGGTGATGGGGATGGTGAATTTCGCCATTACAATCGTTTTCATCTGGCCTGTGGATCCCAGGCAATTTATTGTTAATGTCTAATGACGAGGGGGACCTCTTATCGCTGCTGAGTTGCGTGTCTCCTCATTCTTGATCTTAGTGGGGCGAAGTAATTTGTAGTGTAAGTGGAGACTTTTGGACCATGATTTTTCAGTTGCTATTTGGCATCCAGAATGGTCTCTTTAATAATTAGTGATGGGACTTTGATCTCAATTTAGTCCATGCATTTATTGTTTCTGTTCTTGATATATGCTATGTCCATGGATTGAATTAATTGTAAACTTGGAATAAGCTTGAAATCTTTGAGCATGATTCTCATTGGATATGGATCCTGAGAATGTATTTCAATCATTTCTATCTTTAAGCAGTCATTTATGATGGAATCTCGTTCTGGTTTAAAAGTTCTTCTTGGGGTGTGGATATTTCTTGATGTATTGGAGGAGAAAGATATTTTCCTCTCTTTTAGTTCCACAACATGGTCAGATTGGTGTTTGTTTGAACTTTCATTCTGCTGTATGGCAGTTCTATCAGTCTGGATGGTCTCTATCTTCTGTTCTATTGTGCAGAAAGTTTGTTTATTATAATTGTCTGGCATTTTATTTTGAACTTGAGTAATAAGTGATAGGTTCATCACTTCTTGATTAGATGGAATGCCTGTAACAACTTGATTTGAAGCACAGGAATATGTGGATAAATTCATGACGGCTTCCATCTGTGAGTCCTTGTGATTCGAATTACGGGGGAATTATGGGGGACTTCTGGGTCTTCCATGATGACGATAGATTGATATGCAACTGGATTTTTAGATGGAGCACTCAGCTTTTTTTTTCTTTTCTTTAGGTTTCGGAGCAATTGCTTGGTTAACATTGGCGTTGTGATTTTATTCAGGAATTGCTTCATTCTAAGGGGGTAATTCATAGAATTTAGCGCACAAGTGGCGCACGCGGCTGCCGCACAGTGTGCGCGTGCGAATCCCTGCACCAGCCGCGTGCACCAAAACCCATTTCCACGCACAGCGTATTCATGGATTCCAGCTACCAAAACCAGCCGTGGCGCACAGTGGCGCAGCGACCCTGCAGCAGCGCCAGTTACCCCCCCAAGAACGCCTCTCGCGCAGGGAAAAGCCATCAAAATCCCCAATCCAGCGCAAAGGGCTGCGCTAACCCTGTACCAGCACGGCAAGCGGGCTACGTGTATCACTGGGGTGCGCAGGAAGTACCTCACGTCATTTCAGCTGGGTACGTGTATTTTAGGGGTGCGCTTGAAGTTCCACACGCGATTCCATCAGGGTACGTGTACATCAGGGGTGCGCGGGAAGTTTCACACGTGAATTCAGCAGGGTACGTGTATATCAGGGGTGCGTGGGAAGTTCCACACGCGAGTGTCCTGGCTACGTGTATTTCAGGGTGCGCGGGACGTTTCACACGCAATATTAGCAGGGTACGTGTATTCCAAGGGTGCGCGGGAAGTTCCACACGTGAATATCCTGGCTACGTGTCTCTTGGGGTGCACGGGAAGTTTCACACGCAATATCAGCAGGGTACATGTATATCAGGGGTGCGCGGGAAGTTCCACACGCAAATGTCCTGCCTACGTGTATTTTGGGGTGCGCGGGAAGTTTTACACGCGATATCAGCAGGGTACATGTATATCAGCGGTGCGCGGGAAGTTCCACATGCGAATGTCCTGGTTACGTGTATTTCAGGGTGCGCGGGACGTTTCACACGCAATATCAGCAGGGTACATGTATTCCAGGGGTGCGCGGGAAGTTTCACACGTGAATGTCCTGGCTACGTGTATCTTGGGGTGCGCGGGAAGTTTCACACGCGATATCAGCAGGGTACATGTATATCAGGGGTGCGCGGGAAGTTCCACACGCAAATGTCCTGCCTACGTGTATTTTGGGGTGCGCGGGAAGCTTCACACACGACATCAGCAGGGTACGTGTATTTCAGGGGTGCGCGGGGAGCACCACACGTGAATTGCACGTGTGGGTCCTCCCAGGTGTTCCCTCTACACCCTCCACGGCCCCTGCAGGTGGCCCACACCACAGGAGCCTACCCTGCACATGTCCTGCAGGCACCCCATCTACCATGGCCATGCCCCCCAGCCAACCCACATGTCAACTTGCACTACTGCCCACCAACGCATGTCCCCCTGCACCCCCAGCCACCAGGGGCAGCCTCCACCAGGCCCCCACCCATGTCCCCTATCACCCCGACCCCCCAGCAGTGCAGGGACAGCCTCCACCAGGCCCCCACCCATGTCTCCCACCACCCCCACCCCCCAGCAGTGCAGGGTCAGCCTCCACCAGGCCCCCACCCATGTCTCCCACCACCCCCACCCCCCAGCAGTGCAGGGGCAGCCTCCACCAGGCCCCCACCCATGTCTCCCACCACCCCCACCCCCCAGCAGTGCAGGGGCAGCCTCCACCAGGCCCCCACCCATGTCTCACACCACCCACACCCCCCAGGAGTGCAGGGGCAGCCTCCACCAGGCCCCTACCCATGTCCCCTATCACCCCCACCCCCCAGCAGTGCAGGGGTAGCCTCCACCAGGCCCCCATCCATGTCCCCTATCACCCCCACCCCCCAGCAGTGCAGGGGCAGCCTCCACCAGGCCCCCACCCATGTCCCCTATCACCCCCCCAGCAGTGCAGGGGCAGCCTCCACCAGGCCCCCACCCATATCTCCCACCACCCACACCCCCCAGCAGTGCAGGGGCAGCCTCCACCAGGCCCCCACCCATGTCTCCCACCACCCCCACCCCCAAGCAGTGCAGAGGCAGCCTCCACCAGGCCCCCACTCATGTCCCCTATCACCCCCAGCCCCCAGCCACCAGGGGTAGCCTCCACCAGGCCCCCACCCATGTCTCCCACCACCCCCACCCCCCAGCAGTGCAGGGGCAGCCTCTACCAGGCCCCCACTCATGTCTCCCACCACCCCCACCCCCCAGCAGTGCAGGGGCAGCCTCCACCAGGCCCCCACTCATGTCCCCTATCAACCCCACCCCCCAGCCACCAGGGGCAGCCTCCACCAGGCCCCCTCCATGTCTCCCACCACCCCCACCCCCCAGCAGTGCAGGGGCAGCCTCCACCAGGCCCCCACCCATGTCTCCCACCACCCACACCCCCCAGCAGTGCAGGGGCAGCCTCCACCAGGCCCCAACCCATGTCCCCTATCACCCCCACCCCCCAGCTGTGCAGGGGCAGCCTCTACCAGGCACCCACCCATGTCCCCTATCACCCCCACTCCCCACCAGTGCAGGGGCAGCCTCCACCAGGCCCCCACCCATGTCTCCCACCACCACCACCCCCCAGCAGTGCAGGGGCAGCCTCCACCAGGCCCCCACCCATGTCTCCCACCACCCACACCCCCCAGCAGTGCAGGGGCAGCCTCCACCAGGCCCCCACCCATGTCTCCCACCACCCCCACACCCCCGCAATGCAGGGGCAGCCTCCACCAGGCCCCCACCCATGTTCCCACCACCCACACCCCCAGCAGTGCAGGGGCAGCCTCCACCAGGCCCCCACCCATGTCTCCCACCACCCCACCCCCCAGCAGTGCAGGGGCAGCCTCCACCAGGCCCCCACCCATGTCTCCCACCACCCCCACCCCCCAGCAGTGTAGGGGCAGCCTCCACCAGGCCCCCACCCATGTTCCCACCACCCACACCCCCCAGCAGTGCAGGGGCAGCCTCCACCAGGCCCCCACCCATGTCTCCCACCACCCCACCCCCCAGCAGTGCAGGGGCAGCCTCCACCAGGCCCCCACCCATGTCTCCCACCACCCACACTCCCCAGCAGTGCAGGGGCAGCCTGCACCAGGCCCCTACCCATGTCCCCTATCACCCCCACCCCCCAGCAGTGCAGGGGTAGCCTCCACCAGGCCCCCACCCATGTCCCCTATCACCCCCACGCCCCAGCAGTGCAGGGGCAGCCTCCACCAGGCCCCCACCCATGTCCCCTATCACCCCCACCCCTCAGCAGTGCAGGGGCAGCCTCCACCAGGCCCCCACCCATGTCCCCTATCACCCCCACCCCCCAGCAGTGCAGGGGCAGCCTCCACCAGGCCCCCACCCATATCTCCCACCACCCACACCCCCCAGCAGTGCAGGGGCAGCCTCCACCAGGCCCCCACCCATGTCTCCCACCACCCCCACCCCCAAGCAGTGCAGAGGCAGCCTCCACCAGGCCCCCACTCATGTCCCCTATCACCCCCACCCCCCAGCCACCAGGGGTAGCCTCCACCAGGCCCCCACCCATGTCTCCCACCACCCCCACCCCCCAGCAGTGCAGGGGCAGCCTCTACCAGGCCCCCATTCATGTCTCCCATCACCCCAACCCCCCAGCAGTGCAGGGGCAGCCTCCACCAGGCCCCCACTCATGTCCCCTATCAACCCCACCCCCCAGCCACCAGGGGCAGCCTCCACCAGGCCCCCACCCATGTCTCCCACCACCCCTACCCCCCAGCAGTGCAGGGGCAGCCTCCACCAGGCCCCCTCCCATGTCTCCCACCACCCACATCTCCCAGCAGTGCAGGGGCAGCCTCCACCAGGCCCCAACCCATGTCCCCTATCACCCCCATCCCCCAGCAGTGCAGGGGCAGCCTCTACCAGGCACCCACCCATGTCCCCTTTCACCCCCACTCCCCAGCAGTGCAGGGGCAGCCTCCACCAGGCCCCCACCCATGTCTCCCACCACCCCCACCCCCCAGCAGTGCAGGGGCAGCCTCCACCAGGCCCCCACACATGTCTTCCACCACCCCCACCCCCCAGCACAGTGGGGCAACTGCCAGCAGGCCCCCACTCATGTCCAACTCATGTTCCCCTGCACCCCCACCCCCCAGCACTGTGGGGCACCTGCCAGCAGGGCCCCACTCATGTCCAACTCATGTTCCCCTGCACCCCCACCCCCCAGCACTGTGGGGCATCTGCCAGCAGGCCCCCACTCATGTCCAACTCATGTTCCCCTGCACCCCCACCCCCCAGCATTGTGGGGCACCTGCCAGCAGGCCCCCACTCATGTCCAACTCATGTTCCCCTGCACCCCCACCCCCCAGCACTGTGGGGCACCTGCCAGCAGGCTCCAACTCATGTTCCCCAGCCAACATGTCATCACAATCTAGATCCCTGGTCCCTATGGTCAGCCTCCAAATGCAAAACACCCACCCGAGTATTGCATCCACCCACTCAGAAATGGCAATAACATGACAGAACACCAATTGCAAGTTTGGAAACAAACACATGTCCCTCACATACACCCAATGGGTGTCAGTGAATCTCAGAACCCATATCATGATATGCATGAAACCAATGAGATGATACTACACATTGAAGTTTGATCAACAAATATGTATTAAAGGAAACATAAATTGAATAAAAAAAAATAAAGAAACAGAAATGGGAATGTAAAAAAATGAAAAGAAGCATGTCCGTGAAAAAAAGCAAAACCAAAAATCATAATCCAAAGGAATGGTGTCCAAAGTCACAGTCCACAAAAGAAAATCCAATGGAAAATTATAATTGAAAGCCATTGCTCCATGGGTAAATTGTGAAAGAAAAATAAAATCCAACAGTGAACTATGTACAGACGAACAAGCCAGGGTCCATTATCTCAACAAAAGAAATGAAACCGATCTAACAACACTAACTAATAAAAAAAAACTATATACAAAAATGTGGCCCATTGTCCAAAAGGTCCAAAAAAAATTCAAAAACAAAGGAAACTTAACACTAACTATATAACTATGTACAAGGGCAGTGGGCTAGTCTGACGGCTCACTTTTGGATGTCCCGGGCCAGGGCATCATCAAACTCCTGCTCAATGTCCCGGAGGCGGTCCTCCTCCATGGCCCCGAGGGTCCGCAGGGCCGTCGCCGTGTCCACCTCCAACCCCCTGCGGATTGCCTCGAGGCACTCGGCCCGCCTCAGGGCCCTCCGCATGGAGTTCTCCGCCCTGATCATTGTGAGCCGTGCCTCTTCCGCCCGCTGCCGCTCCGCATCTATGGCATGGCCCAACCACTGCCACACGGAAGACACTCTCTGTCCTGGGCCCTCCTGCCCTCCGGCCGATGCCTGCCCCTCCGATGTTGAAGGCCCCCAGCCTTCATGGATCCAACCACGTTGCTGCTGCTGTTGTGCCTCTGCCCGTTCACTGCCTCCTGCTGCCTGCACATCCTCCGCCGGCTGGGGTGCTGATGTGGCCACCCCTGCTGGACGTCCGACTCCCGACTGTGGCAGGTATGCCTCCTCCACCAGCCTGGCTGCACCGTCAGAGGCAGCTCCACAGGGCACCCAGGTGACTGATGGGTGGGAAGATGGCACGGAGGACGACTGGCGCATAGGGGGTTCATTTGAGGAGGGGGTCGTAACAAGCCCCATCAAACGGAGGAATCCGGCCTGGGTGACCTGTCCCAGTAGGCCGACGCTGTCAACGAGCCATTCGAGATGACGTGCAGTCTCCTCATGAAAAGACTGCAGGTCACCTCGCATGGCCCGTTGACGCAACGCCACACCAGTCAGGACAGGCTCAACCCGGACCCGGATGGCCACGTCCGCAGGCAGAGGAAGGCCAGTTGTCGTTAGTTCATCCCCTGCCTGAAAACGGGTCAGGACGTAGGCATCCCTGCTGGTGCAAGATGATGCAGGGACAGGATCAGGGACAGGATTACACACAGGCACCTCCGCGGCGGCCTGTGCTGCCTCCTGTCCCTGGTCCTGCACTGCACCACTAGCACCAGTGGGATCCCCACCTCCAAACCCCGTCTCTGTTGCTTGCACGGCCTCCTCCTCCACCAAACCCCCCACCAATCTGGATGACTCCGTGCCATCTTCCCCCGTTGGGCCCTGTGGGGTCCCAGCTGCCCCTTCTGCTGCCGAGGAGTCCAACTACAACCTCCGCCTCTTGGACATCCCCCCGGCAGCTGCGGCCTGGGACGCGGCACCGGACTCCTCACTCCCCGACAAGATCACAACATGGGAGGGGAGCCGGGCCTTGCGTCTCCGGCTGGCGGTGGGATCCCCGCCGCTGTGCTCCACAGCATCTTCTCCGCCCTCTTCATCAGTTGACGCTGCAGACAGGGAGAAATAAAACACAGGCATCAGGGCACTGTACAATGGACACATACACACATGACAGTTGTACATGAGTGGCATTGGCAAACCTCAGACATGCCATCACAATCCCCAAAACACATGTCATTTCAACTCGCACACATGAGCCATACCACAGCCATATGGCAACTGCCAGCACCATCCATACACATACAACAGCATGAGCAGGCAAAGCTGAGCCAGACATCACATGCAACACAGGAAGTGCACTACACATATACACACACCACCACAATTGCATGCATGTGTACACCTCTGCCAAGTGTCGCAGTGTTCAGATGGGCATCCATGTCACATCTGCCAATCAGGCTTCCACATCCCGCTGTCACATGCATCCATGTTGCATCACTGTTGCACCCTTGTCAAATACACACGAATGCACATGTACACAGTGCTGATACATGCAGCTGAAAACAACATACATGCGTGACATCACGAACATGTCTACTTACATACACATTCATCCAAACACGTGTGCCCACACAACTGCATTTGGCATGCAAGCCTACACACACAAGCACCATCCATGTCTCACACATTACAGCCCTCACATATGTCAGCCTCACGGCCCTGTACACCCCCACCCATACTTGACCCCATACAAACAGATGTGCAACCTGCACACTACTGAAACATCACCACACGCACAGCTCACAATCATGATGCATGTACACTTACCGCTCGACTCCAGACGGGTCTGCCTCTCAAGGACCTCGAGCGCTGGGGATATGCGTTCCAGGACCCTCATCTGATCTTCCGACAAGTGGCCCTGGCGCCCCTTAGCATCCGTTGCCATCAAGAGGCGCTGGGCCTTGTTCAGGGCCCTGGACCTGAAGTCCTCCCAGCGCTTCTTGACATGTTGTAAGTCGCGGACTGCCACCCCCTCCGCGTTGATGGCAGTCACAATGTCAGTCCAGATCCGAGTCTGTCCTTCCTTGTCGGCGCGGGAACTTCCGAAGAGGGCATCATACTGCCCCAGGACTTGCTCCACCAGGACACCAACTTCCCTGGCACTGAAGCTGGTGCCCCTCTGCCTCTCGGCCGGGGGTTGTCAGTGGTGCCAGATGTTGCAGCGCCCGACATGACAACCCCAGAGGCAGGAGTGGGTGGGCAACTGGGTCCTGGGGCTGGGCTGTGGAGCGATGGAATCCCAGTCGGGAGTCTTCGGTTCCAGCAGGGCTGGTCACAGAAACAGCACCCCTGGCTGATGTGCAGGCAGCAAATGGCAGGGCACGTGGGCAGCAGGCAGTCAGGCAGCAGCAGATGGCAGGTGGGAGCGTGCTCAGGGCTCTGGGGGGCAGTAATTCGGCCTTCTGGGCAGGAGCGTGGTCTTCCGTGTGCTTACGCGTGGCCAGCTTGATACGGAGTGATTTGGCACATGAAAATTCTGTACGTCAGCGTGTAATTCGAGGAAAGGCCCTTAGCGCATAAGCACGTCTGCACCATACGCAATTTCATTGGACAGAAGGCCCCTCAAGCGCAAGCGCCCCTGTGACGTGACGCGCGCGGGCGTGCATGGGCATTTCAGTGCGCGTGAAAAACTGCACGTCCGCGTGTAATACAAGGAAAGGGCCCATGCGCGTAAGTGACGTGACACGCGCGGGCGTGCATGGGCATTTCAGCACGCGTGAAAAACTGCACGTCCGCGTGTAATACGAGGAAAGGGCCCATGCGTGTAAGTGACGTGACGCGCGCGGGCATTTCCCTCAGCACGGGTTAAAGGTGAGCGGGCCCAGCAGTTCGCTGTACGTGCCTTTCGTGGAGACCGACGTGTGTTGCTGCTTCCTGTTGTTTCGCGCGCCATCACAACTTCACAGCTATCAAGGACGTATCTCTTCTTTTGGCGGGGGTATTGGCTACGCGTGTTTTTCTGCATCGCGCTAGTCAGACGGTGAGTCGCACATGCTCTTTTTTTCCCACTGCGGGTGCCCCTGTGTATCGCACCCATTTTCAATGTCATAGTAGCCTGCGTGTCCCACGCGTACGCGTTATTTGTGTTACTGGGTGCCACTGCGTACTGCGGGAGGTTGAATCCACGCACGTAGGCTGCAGGGTTGCGTGCACGGTTTTACTGCAGTTTTGGGGTGCCTGAGCGTTGCGTGACCCGTCACTACATCACCGGGGTCACATACAGACTTGCAGGTGCAGGGGGGCTGTTAACATCTTGCTTCCCACCCCCTTCACCTCAATTGCCCAGGTCAATTGTGGTGTACACCTCCCGTTGGCACCACTCCATCTGTGCCGGCACTACTACATCTGTGCCATGGTTGGGAGGCCACCAAAGGTGAGGGGCGTCTCAGCTGGGCGTCCTCCTCGTGGCGGGCGTGGTCGGGGACGTGGCCGTTGTGACCAGGGAGTAGGGGGACTCCAGGGTGTCCAGGGCGGCCACAGAGGGGGAAGAGGCAGGGGTGCGCCACTTGAGCACAATGTTGTGCCATGTGTCGGTGCAGTCATGCCACCACCCCCTGTGGTTCTAGGGGATGCAGCTTCTGCATCTGGCACTGGCGCCCGTGTGACCCGGCAGTCCGTTCCATCGACTGCCACTGGCCCAAGGGTAGTGGTAGCTGCAGGTGCAGCTGTGGACACCGCCACCTAGGCTCGGGGTCTGCCAGCGCAGGCTGCGTTGGCACTTGAGGAGCCCTTGGTAGATCTCCAACAGGCCAGGAGGGAAACCATAGGGGCAGGCCGGGCTGCTCAGATCAAGACACGTGTCCCTGGGGCAGTCATGTCATCTGCTGCCCCGAACAGCCGGGTGTTGGCAAGTGCAGGGGCAGATGCACCCAACAGCACCCTGGTTGTGAGTCTGCCAACCAGGACCGTTGCGGTCAATGACCCTGCCACAGCTGATGTTGCTGCGCAGGGTCCATTAGTGGGCACCCAGCTGCCACTGACACAAGTCAGGCCTTTGGTCATCCCTCCATCTGCCACTCCCTTGGCTCAATCCACCAAACCCACTGTCCATACTGGTCAGGGCGGCATTAGCCAGCCAGGGTCTGCGCCACAGTCCAAGAGGAGGAAGGTTGCACCTGCAACACAGGCTGGGACCCCACACACAGCCACGACCTCCTGCACGTCGAGGAAGACGCCTTTCTGCAAGCAGGAACTGGACTTCCTCGTGGACTACGTGCGGGGCCACAGCCGTGACATGCTAGTGGGTGCCAATAGTCAGACTACGGCTGCCCAACGTGACACCCACTGGAAGCATGTTGCGGAACATGTCAGTTCATTCGGCCATGAGGTGCGCACGGCGCAAGAGTGCAAAAAGCGTTGGAATGACATTAAACGCAGCACTAAGGCTAAGCGTACCTCTAATTACAACTTGACTCTGGTGACTGGCGGTGGGCCTGCACCAGAGGAGGAAGAGCTCACTCCGCATGAGGCACTCGTTGTGGAGTTCATACCACCTGAATTGGTCGAAGGAGTGGGAGAGATGCTGGACTTTGATGCCCAGTCCAGTGAGTGTTGATGCGTGTTTGTTGAGGACGTGTGTGTTTCACTTGTGGGATGTGTTGTGCATGATTGCCGCTACTTGTGACGTGTACATGGTTCTGATGTGTAAGTAATGCAATGCTTCCGTCATGCATGTCTCCGCTGCCTGCATGCGGGGACTCCATGTAGGCATGCTCCCTTGCCCCTCCTCCGCCACTCTGCACCCCAGTTCCACCTTTGCACTGGTGTTCTTCAATCTTGCCAATGTGTACTTTCTTGTTCATGCGTCCTGTGTAGATGCTAACTTCCAGCGTAGAATCTGCCAAACATATGCCTTGTGGTACAGCCTTAGTACTTGATGCAGGGTATCTCACTTGTACTGTGCATAGGTCAGATGTCCCGCAGGGACATGAGTGCCCATTCATGCTTCATGTGCATTGCACGCATGCCCCTATGTGTCCTTGACTGGATGATCACTGTAATACAAGTCCTTGGTTACATACATTGCCTGCCATCTCATCAGCCTGCCCATGTCAACTGTGGCTCAGTCCTGCGTTGCACACATGTTTAGGGTCTGACAATCTGTGTGGCTCACAGGCCTCAGCCTGTTCAATGGCCAATGACTCTGTCCAACTGTTGTTGTGTCTTCTTCACACATGGGCGGAATCCAGAGTTTTCATCATGTGTCCTGCTTACTGTCCCAGCATCATTTGCAGTGTTGTCACTTGAATCACATTAAGCTGTTGATGCCAGTCAACACTGCCTGTCAATACAGAGGTGTATGGTCAGCCTTTTGATACCATGCTAGGCATCCCTGCTTTGGTACTGGGGTGGAGGGGTGCTTGGCTTCTAGATATGGTACACATTGAATGCACAATGCACGTGATGTCTGAATTTGACATTGCACTGCCTTCACATTTCCTGGCACACACCATGGAGTCCTTGTACATGTAGGTAGTGAGTGGCGTACACATTTTCTGCACTGCATAGACCAACTTCCATGGAAACTCCCACCTTTCAACAGGTCTGATCACAGAACCAATTCAAAGTTGACCCAGCATGCATGCCGGGTTATAAGTTGTGTGTCACATGTCTGCCTGATGCGTTTGCTGTCGGGGTGTGTGTGTGTTGTGTGCTTCTGACATGTGTAGTGACCTTTTTTCTCTCTATTTTTCAGGTGATGACGCAATGGAGGCAGAGGATGGTGTTGTCATGCCAGACACAGGGTTGTTACCACTACATCAACCCGGCACTAGTGGGGGTCGTGGGGTGGTAGGCCACGAAAACCCCCAAGTGCTACAGTCCATCTTGTCTCTGGCTGCCTATGAGTCCAGCCTTGATGACGACTCTAACGTCCATGTTGAGTTGGATGAGCATCAAGTCCATGTGTCAGGGGTGAGTGATTCTGATGTGGACACTCCTCTGTCTGCGACACCTGCACTGAGGGATCAGACAGTCTTGGTTCCTCCGCCCGTGGTGGATCGGGACGCAGGGTCACCCTCCACACCAGTCACTGATGTGTCTGGGACATCACATCGACGGGGGCATGTAGTCGTGCTGCCGGGGGCGGTGCCAACACAGCGAGGACCCCCGGTGCTTGGGTCCCGCAGGGGTCAAGCCCGGCAACGCGGTCGCCGCGCGCAACCGCAGTATACTGAGTGGGAGCAAGACATGACTGCCAATTCAGAATGGCAGGGCGCAGCAATGGAGAACATCGCTGAGAGCATGGAGCTTGTGGCCTGATCTGTGCTCCCCCCTGCTAGGCAGGTGCTTCTCCAGCAGCAGGCGCCACGGTCCACGGCCCGCTCGCTCAGGCTGGGCATGGCAGCCTCAGACAGGGCACGCCAGGCTGAAATGTCGTCTCTGCATCAAGCAATTGCTGCTCACGCAGAGGCGCACATGGATGCCCTGAGGGAGGAGTATGCGTCCCTCAGATCCACTCTGGGTGTCCTTATGATGTCCCAGAGGCAGCAGGCAGAGGAGAGGTTTGCACAGCTTGAGCGTACCATCTCGGCTGAGCTACAGGCTTGCCGGGAGGTGCAGCGGGTGTCCAGCCAGGCCTTGCAGGAGGAACTCCGTGTTACACGTGCTACCTTGCAAGAGGAAGCACGTGTATCACGTGAGGTTCTGCATGCAGACCTACGTCACATCGCCACACAGAACCAGGCTCACCCGTCCGGCAGACTTGCTGCCGACGAGGGGCAAGCTGCAGCTAGGCGTAGCCAGGCTACTGTGCCACGTCCTCCTTTACAGGATGAGCCAGACTCGGACGACCATCTATCTCCCACATAGGTCGGGCTGTGCAGGCGTTGAGCCCATGGAGGTTTTTTTTTTGGCTCAGCATCATTGCATGTGGATGTTGAGCAGCACCCTGTACCTCCCCCCTCCTGGGTGTCTCCCCTCCCCCCGGGTCGTATGTGGCCATTTTTGATTTTTCTTTTAGTTTAGTTAGTTAAGTTTCTGTTTGATAGTTAGTTTAATTAGGTAATGTAGGTTTTCCATAGTTAGTGTAATTAGTTAATATAGTTTAAAAATGCTTGTCTATTGTGCTTTCATGTGACGGTGCGGTGCTTTGTGGCTTTTGAAGGCATCCACTGTCTGTTCCAGCTGGGCCCTTCAGGCTTGTCTTGTGTATGTGTTTGCTGCTTGGGGTCCTTGACTCACATATGCCACTCCTGCCTCCCTTATCCATGGGCTCGCAAGGATGGTTCGGTGTCACAAACTTTTACACAAGGGCTTTGGACTGTCATATCTGTGACATGTCTGGTGCTGTGTGACTTGTGTTTACACCCCTAGTGGGGATGATTTTGGTGTTATTGTCCACTCTTCAGCTTTTGCTAGATGGGGTGTTTCATGATTAATGTGTACATTAATTGCTATGCATTGTGTAGTATGTTTCTTATCTTTACTGTACACGTGCTTGTTGCAATTCATGCTGTAGATAGTGTTCCACACTTTGGATGTGAAAGACGGACTGATGGTGTGATTTATGATGTGACTCTCTGACATGGTCAAGTAATGAGATGCCTGAAGAGACACACACAGATGACTTTGAAGCATTAATCATGTGTTTCATGCCCTTTCTGCAGGGGGATGAGCCTCCAGAGCACCTTTGCCAGCAGACATGGCCCATTGGACGACGTAATTCTGGACACGTTTGTTGGTGCCCACATGCACACGTGTGCACAAGCAGAGGCACAGGGATTGCAGACCTACATCCTACAACTGCTGACGTGTTCCAAGGAACTCCAGGCAAGGTGAGCAGCACAGGGGGGCCACAACACAGCAAAGCTTGCACCAGGCGAGTTGCACATGCAGGCTTAGTCACAGCACTGGGGGTGAGCTTGGACGAATATTGGTGTTGAAGCACACAATGCAGCTCAGATGTGTTGGTGGACTGATGGCTGTTGATTGTAAGGTTGTCTGGGACACCTGCAGGGGCAGTGGCACATACCCTCCGGTACACCAAGGTCCATCGAGGCACTTGTATCAACCATATAGCCTTCCGAGACATGGAAAGGGGCAGATCACAGGGACATACAGCAAAGGACATACTCGGGTGCAGTGCATTTCATTTCCATGTACTTTATGATAAATGCACTGCCAACTTTGTTTCGGTCATGGTGGTACGCAACTTGCTCTGAAGTCATGGCTTGCTATATGGGTCTGTCTGCTTACCCAGGGAACATTGCATGTTGTGTGAATTGTGACACATTGGTGTTCCATTTGCCAAGCACCCACCGGCGGCTGACTTATTGCATTGACTGTGTATTACCCATCACAGGGGTAATGTTATATATGGGTACGAAGCATCTACACCAGATTGTCTGTTTGTAGAGTAGTTTGTTGCTATGGGGCATGTTTGGTGGTGTGTTTTTGTGTAATTGGCATGTACAGGTTGTTGACTGTGGCTCTCTTTGCAGCATTGCAGTGCTCCTGTAACCGGACCTGAGAGTGCACAGGCAGGAGGCCAGCACTCAAAACCAGAGCTAAGTGTCTTGTTGTTTTTCTTTCAAACTGCTCTGCATAGGCTTGCTGGGGGGTGCACTAATGCATGGATGTATGTGTAATTCAATTTAGTATGTTTTTTCCCCCTAATCACCCGGACTCCTACGCAATTTTGAACCCTGTACCCTCTACCCGGTGTTCCTGCTTCCCGTACCTATCCAAGCAACGTTCCCTAACCCCTTTCCCCGCTGGGGTTGCGGATGCCTGTGTAAGCACCGAACTTGCAGGCGCCAAAACCCTAGAGGGGTTGGTTGGTTCGTACCACTCCTAAGCCTGGACTACAGAAGGACATGACAATGATGTCCAAGTTTGTTTGGATTGTGTATGTGTTCATGCAGGTAGTACATTTTCGTGCATTCCCTACTTTCATGTGTCATTCCTCCTCCCCTCTCCTGCCACTCATTCCAGTTATCCAGTGTGCCAACACCTGTCCCGACTGCATATCCCTGAACCTCCTTCCCCACCAGGGTCTCAGGGGCCTGTGTGAGTTTGACCTTGCAGGCACCCGGGACACGGTGGGGGTGGTTGTTTAGTGACACTCCCGCGCCTGTACACGGGACCTGTGACAGTACACATCCGTTCATGGTGCATCATCCTATGTTATGTACCACACATGGTTCACATCCTGTTGTGACATTGTTTTACTGTGCTACCTTGGTTGTTGCATCATTGTGGTAGTACTTGACCTTTGTGAGGTACTGCTACGTCAAGTCATCTACTGGAGGGTGTTCTGGTTCGTTTTTATGCCTTGGATTTTGTGATTTTGGAAATGAGTGTGGATTCTGAGGGTGCAGGCCCCTTTTTACACACAAGGTGGGAGATGGTGACGAAGGGTAAAGGTGATCCTGTGGCCAGGTGGAATTGAGGGTTGAAGGCTCCATGACCCAGGTGCAGTTGTTCAGTGGGTCATGGTCATTTGTGAGGGAGGGGGGGGGTTGTTGTTGATAGTTGCCTTGCCCTGCAGTGTGATGGGAACCCTGACATTGTAATGGTGGTATCCTATGTACATGTTGTGTTCTGCTGATCAATGCCTGTTCATGTGTTGTGTTTACCTTTCAGGTGCGAGGGGATAGTTATGGTTTGACATGCTGGGGTGTACACATGGTGAATGTTCACATGCGATGTGTAGAGAATACTGATGGTCACTTGATTGCACATGCATATGTTGAGTGCATGTCCTTGCTGACCCACACACTTGCACTCTGATGCACTACATGTACTCCCACCCTTGCATATCCACGTGTACACTGCTTGCCTTCTGGTGCCCACTGTGTCCCTGCAGCACATGTTCTGTGACCAATTATGGATCCTGTACATGCCTTATTTGCTTTTTGATGTGGTCTGTCACTTAGATGTGATGCTCAGGGTGTGCATCACACACAATGGCTGTTCACTGTGTTGTGCACTGAGCAGTGTGTTGCAGGAGTAGGACACAGCACACAGAAGCTGCAGTGTTGATTTTGCAATGCACAATGTGCATGTAGACAGGCATTCATTGTTATGTTACGTCTACAACTCTTGTAATGCATTTGGAAATGACTTATTTTGGGTGCGAGGTTGTTGGTCACTCATTTCATCTGATTCCAGGTCAGGCATCATTGTCTGATGCCACTGTACATTTTGGACATGGCAATGTGTACCTTATTGTTACTGGTTTATGGGTATTGCTTGCCATGTCATGTTGTGGTTTGGGAGGGTGACATAACAGTGATGGCCATGCCCTGTTTTGCAGGTGTGTGTGATGCACACCCTGCATGTCAGGGTCATCTGCTTCTCAAAGCAACTAGCTGGGGGTAGATCTCTCTCCGCGGCAGGGCCCTCCCTCTGGAACAGCCTTCCTGCCTCACTGGAACTTGAGGGGAACCATCTCCGGTTCGGGAAGCACCTCAAGACCTTCCTCTTTGCTTCTGCTTTCTCTCTGCCTCTCCCTTGCAAAATTTTTCACTGGAACTGCACTGGATCTGCAACTGGGCCACTCTCACCGACCTCGGTCCCTGGCCCAGCCACTCTCCACTTGCACTGCCTCCCTGGCAACCCCTGCACTGCGGTACTGTCTCTCTATCCCTACAGCCCCCCCTTCCCAGCACTTGTCTGCACTTACCTTTGCAGTTGCCACCAGCTGGCCTATGTATTTGTTTTTTGGTCTACTTCCGCTGTACAGCACTCCCCCCCTCCCCTTCCTCTTGCACTTTTCCCTTCCCCCTACCCCTGCACTTGCACAATCTAAATGACACCTGGCCTAGTAGTACCATTGTCTGTCTTCCCTTGTTCCCCCCTCCCTGCCTCATCGCACCTTGAAATACTTGTGTATAGGCCATATCATGTCATGTCATATGTGGTCCTTTTGGTCACACAGGATAGCTTGTGTTTAAGTAGCTAGGGATGCAGACAATGTGGCACTTCCATGGCAACTATCTCAGGGTGGTAGGGTTGTGACAGTAGACTGTCTCTTTGTCATCATCGATTGTCACCTGGTATGTGCCAGGCCTGTGTGCACTCTGCAGGGGTGGGAGTTTAGGTGAAAAATGTGGCCACAAGCTGGGTCCGGGCTTCCTCGCCACGTGCCCTGTCCCCTCCCATGGGCAGCGCCTGTGCCTGTGGTTGGGGATGTGGGGGCACCACCATGTCCACCGGGACGCCCTGCCGTGTTGCAACATTGTGCAGGACACATGCTGCCACAATGATCCTGCACACTACTGGTGGTGCATAGAGTAGCTGCCCGCCAGAGCGGTCAAGGGAGCAGAAACGTGACTTGAGCACTCCGAATGTGCGCTCCACTATGGCCCTGGTTGCAATATGGGCGGCGTTGTATCTTACCTGGGGTGGTGTGGTAGGGTTCCGGATTGGCGTCATCATGTGGTTGCTCAGAGGGTAGGCACTGTCCCCTGTGGAGGTGTAAATGGTTGTGATTATTGTGGTTTATTTGTGTGTGTGTGTGTGACATGCATGCATGTGCAAGGGCATTTGTACTCACCTAGGAGCCATGTGTCACCATGCTGCCCAGCTTCCAGGGCCCGGCTCAGGGCGGACATTCTGTATATGAAACTGTCATGGGTGGAGCCAGGGTAGTTTGCATAGACAGAGGTGATGATTCCCTTTGCATCGCATACCACCTGTACATTGATGGAATGCCAGTGCTTGCGCTTTCGGTAGATGTGCTCAGTGGCCCTAGGTGGACGTAGGGCCACATGGGTGCAATCTATGGCACCGAGCACTTTGGGGAAGTGTGCCACCCTGAAAAAATCCAGGACAATGGCCTGCCTTTCTGCGGGTGTTCTGGGCATGTATATGTGCCTGCGGACTGAGGGGCGTGCTGTCATGATTGCCAAGACCTGGTGTAGGCAGCGTGACTGCGTGGCCTGTGAGACCCCCCCCCACGATGGCAGTAGTCCGCTGAAATGACCCACTGGCCAAAAAATGCAGGACATTGAGCAGCTTCTCCAAGGGGCTCAATGCTTGGGAGCAAAGGGTGGGGGATGTAAGGTCATCTTCCCACTCCCTGACCAGGTCTAGGATGATGTGGGGTGGAAACCTATACCTGCCATAGACCTGGTCGTCAGGCATCCCAAAAAGGCTTGTCCGTGGTACGAAAATGCGTGCCCTGGCTATTCTCCTCCTCCTGCGGTGTCCCACGATCAGTGCTGCGACAAATGGGGCATTCATCGTAGCTGTATATACGTGTTTGTTGTTTGCGCGCACTTTTATACTGTGCGCAGGGACGCTTCCGCCTGCCTTCGTGTGGCGGACGCGTTGACGCCTGTGTGCGTCTTTTGCCGTGCGCGGGTTTCCCGTATTCGAATCCATGAATACGGGTTGTTCGCGTGCGTGTGGGCGTTCCGTGTAGTTCCCTGCAGTACTTCCCCAGTTACGCCTTCTTTTTCACGCGTTATTCCTCATTCCGCGTGTTACGCCCACTGTTCCGCCCACTTTGGTTGTGTGCGCCGCGCTATGTGCGCTTTTGCTGTGCGCATAGCGCACGCCCTGTATGCCTGCGAGCGCCATGGCTGGATTGGGCGCACGGACAGCGGGAAACACGCGCAGCCTCTTCCTTGCATCGCACACGTGCGCGTGCGCTGCGTTTCTCGCTCTTGCGCTACCTTGCACCTGCTTGCGCTGGGATTTTCGGCGCACGTTTGCTCCATGAATCGACCCCAAAATCTCTATGATGTCAGCATCAGCTACTATCGTTTTGTTGAGGGGGCGGGGCACGTGTTGATGTTCGCTTACTTGCTTTTTCGTGTGCCAATGCAGCAGCCCATACCATGCGTATATCAGTAGTTATAGATTTGGAACACACTTTATCCTTTACACAAGGAGGTCTTGATGACGACCTTGATTCCATGCTAATGGGCGCCTCAGGAATATTTGGGTCCGCTTGTAGTAACATATTTGCATTCAGTGGCAATGCCGTGGTCAGGTGATAAACCATGGGGAAATGAGTCGAGCAAGAGGAAACAAAAGGGCCTTGGGAGGGTACGGGAGAGCCACACGCTGCAGCGCTGAACTAGCGAACGGCAAACAGCACTCTCTGTGCATTCTAACATTGCATGCGTGCATTTGCACATGACCCACACAATATCTAGATTTGTTTAAAAGGGGGCGTGGCTGCAAGACGGTCTATGAGAAAATATCAAATTTAAATGTTAGAAGGAGCACTTAGTTGTTATTATAGCGGTATCGCTCTAGCTGAAGTTGTTTCATACCAAATGAGCCAAATGAGGTTTGTATCCAGAAGTCATCCAAGGAAATTAGCAACAAGGTTACATGGAGCAAAGGCAGGACCCTTCTTCCCAGCAAACAGCACTCTCCGTGCACTCCCAAGTTGCACAGCGAGAGATCTTTAGAATGTCACCCCAGCTCAGTCCCGATGAGGCTGATGCTAAAACGCAGGAGGAAAAACCCAGATGGTTAAACTAAGCAAATAGGATCATTATATGAGCACCTACTCTGAAACTGTGAAGCCAGCTCGGTTCCATAAGGTTTTACTATGTGAGTGGACAACAAGGGGGTCATGGGAATTCCAACTCATTACATGGCTATGGATCAATCTCTATGGTCAGCTCTTTTTCTAATATATCTGCCCACTTTTGAATGCATTCATGACAGGTTACCACTAATAGGTTTCGAATCAATGTGTCTACCGTGAAATGTGTTTTACCAAGGACACATGCACAATACAGTCTGATATTGCCTTTCGATCATATCATGCACTAGAGTTAAATATTCCTCACCCATAGCAGGTGTGACAATGGTGATCTTCTTACGAAAGCCCTGTACCTTATTCCTCTATGTTGCAAAATGAAAAGAGATGTTTAGTGGATGGCTGCTATGTAGAGCTAGTGTGGCTGTGTCATGGAAATATACAAATAATTGCACAGGGCCTTGGAAGCCATGTAAGAAGCATCTTGTCTAAAATAAATGTTTTCATTCACCCGAGGGAACACAGGGACGTTCTTTGCTGGTCACTGAGGCTAAAGGTTCCTAGTCCTGGCTCTCTCTCTGCTACTCCTGGTGTTGTCCTTGCAGCTACCAGCTTGATGGATTCATGGTATTTGCAGGGAACAGAAAGTAAACATGAATCTTTAGGGGCCATTTTAGCTTTTTGAGGTGCTACCTGTCTGGTCCTCTCCCCATCATCAAATGGGATACTTATACATGTGTAACATTGATACTATGAGTGGAAACATCCGTTTTCCTCTGCTAACCTTCCAGAAGACCCTTTTTTGCTACAAGGGGAGAAAGAGAAGACCACCAACCTCAGTAACGTCACTATGGGTAGACTGCTTGCTAGGGCAGAACCGTTTCCTCTGCCTCCCTTGCTGGACACAGTTCCCTTCTGTCCGTACTGCAGTGGCAACAAACACAAACTCCACACAACCTGCCTTCTAGCTTATAGGGGAGAAAGTGGGGGTGCCCTTTGTTTCTGAGTGTCGTTGCTCTTGAGCTGAAATGGATTAGATCATGCAATGATGGGTAGGTAAAACACTGACCTTTCCACTGAGCCATAAACATGAGCCCCATCCATTTGCAGTAGAAAATATTCACAGGATCCTGACCCACCCACTGCAAGGGTGGACAAAGAGACTGTAGTAGTGTCCCTAAGTCTGGACCCATGATGCTGTATGTCTCATCTGCCCATGCCTAGCATGTTATGCCCAGGGATTGCCTTCATATGCTATGGGCATTATATAATCTCCAGGTCACTGCACTTGGTATATGTAGCCTGTGAGTTTGTACCTAACCTACTTACATATAATGGCCCTCATTAGGACCCTGGCGGATTTTTTCCGCCGTCGGCGGACTTTTCCGCCATGGCGTAAAGTCCCTTTACGCCATGGCGGATGGCGGACTTACCGCCCCATTCCGAGGTCGGCGGGGCGGTAAGTCCCCATTGACCCATTTACCCTTCCCCATTCCCATTTCGGCCCCATAGGGCTCAATGGGAGTGGGGAAGGCGTTAATTACGCCACCGTAAATTACGGTGGCGTAATTAACACCAAGGTCCCATAGCGCCATGGATTTTTACGCCCGCAAAAAGCGGGCGGAAAAATGACCATGGCGCTATGGGAACTCGTAGTTGGCGGTAAGGGGTCGGCGCAGCTAGCGCTGGCGCAAACCCCTTACCGCCAGGGTCCTAATGAGGGCCAATGTCTTTACAGGATATATGCTGCTTTCATTGAAAAGAAATGGCAGTACCTTGGCATTTGAGACAGCATAGCACTTGCCATATGATGGCAGCATTAGAGCCTGTGAAACTATGCATAAGACGAAACCGGGAATTAGAGGCTTAGAGAGGCATAGGCTGACATCACCTGTGCATGTGAGACTGTACCTTACAAATGATGACAATACCTGCAAAAGAGGATGTACGTGGCATAAGATTCCAACACCGACAGCCTCATTTGTAACAAACAATAATTGCATTCAGGGAGCCATCACCATTAGAACTTACATATTATTGGGTTCCCGGCATGCATCATCAGCTGGAGGGGAAACTGAAAGTGTCAAATGAGATGAACTCAATGTTACTCTTTCATTTTCCTACTTGTCTCATGAGAAAGTAAATGCAAATTACGCTTTGCAGATGGCATTTATGAAAGAATTTCTGTGCAATCTGTCTGCTCTTATGCACGTACAGAAGAGATGACATGATTCTTATCACCCTAGTGCCTTCCCTCCATCTGAGGGGAATGTCAAAGACCCCCCCAGCAGGGGCTGTGGTAGGAGTACAGATAGGGGAAATCATATACCTGCCACTGTGCATCAGTAAAGAGAGTAGGCAACAACCCCCTGCAGTGGGTGGCTAATCTCATTAATCAGCACAGGAGAGGTTTACTAATGTCACATTGCATTTTATTGATGGTCGTCTGCTCATATCTTCCAGCAACCCTTGGCAAATGTATTAAAGGAATGTACCATACATTTAAATAGATGCCCCACACATCATGCTCATATTAAAAAATGCTTCTGACAAGATTCTCAGTAATGAACACATGAATGCTCGTACACTCTTGTTTTTAGTGTAAATCTTCTAATTATGAGTAATAAATAATATAGAAACATTGATACTATTATAGTCACTGAACACAACACACACAGAGGGCATGATTCTCAGAAGCACTTTATAATGGAGCAATCTCATTGAAAAATGCTTTGTGAATCAGGCCCTTAATATGCAAAAAGTGATTAATGAGTAAGCAGGTATCATTATCACTGCCTCAAGATCATCAATCATTTCAGAAGCATAATTGCCACTTCAAAAGTAACTGTCTACCTCCTAAGATCTCACTAGACAACCTCATAAAATGATCTCCCCTCTCAATACCTCTCTCCTTTCCCAATGTGATATTCAAAAATGGGTAAAATCAGTGCTCATACCCACTACTATCTCAGAAGGTAGGGAGGTAAGTGGTTTAGGCAAGATGCCCAGAAGCCTGTAGCCTGCACAATCCGAGAAACATTAGATCAGAATTAGAATCACCATGGACAGCAAACAGCAACACAAATAGAAATAAATACTCTAAAAAGTGTCAATGTGAAATGACCATGGTGTCAGAAATATTCAATTAAAAATGGGTGGTGAGCTGTTTGCCAGGGGTAGCTGTATTCCACACACAGCTCAGTCAAAAACAGTAGTTCTTCTCACAAAAATGGTAGGTCAGCTCAAAAAAGCACATAACAAAGTCTTTCTGAGACACAAAAAGCCCAATACTGCAGTTTCATAGGCTTTAAAAATCCAGGCAGAAAAGATTAAGACAATCCCACCCCCCTTCTGCATTGTCCTGCATGAACGGAGCCTCCAGTCTTCTTCTAGGTGTCTGCCAACCTTTGTTTGTCTGCCTCCTGTCTTCTACTAGCCCTGGTCAGAACAGCATCCCTCTCTCCAGTGCTAGCCTATTTTATAGTCACAGGCCACTGCTTACATCACTTTCTACCTATCAGTGTAAGCAGCAGGAGGCCGCTTACCTCATATTGTACCTATCAGTCTAAGGAGCAGGACGCTGCTCATGTCACCCCCCCTAAAGTCAGTGTTCCCAGGAGAATATTGCTTGTTTATGTCTAGAACAAATTCAACATTATATTGCCTGAATATTTCATCCAATTACAAGATGAGATGCTTGCGTCACAGTTATTTGCTAAAAAACCTCTGGCCTACGTACATCCGTTCTCTTTCATATTGGAGATATAGTAGTTCTTTAAAGGTTTGTTATTTTTAACTAGAACATGTAGTGTTTGTTTACCATAATTAACCAAGGCACCTAGTGCACTTCCCAGAATGTCTGGAGTGTGTCCCAGAAACATTGTTTTTGTTTTGTACACAGTTTTAAATAACCAAGACATCATTGGCGCACAGCCCAGAAAACCAAACTGAACACAATTCTCTATTCTAATTGTGAATTCTTTCACATTGACTGCCTGAATATAATTCAAATGCATTTCAAACAATGCTCACATTTAAGAAATATGACTATTTGGCTTGGAATGATTCTCAGACATCAAATTCTAAACATGGCTAAAACTGAAAATACATGTCACAGAGGAGGATTCCACAGGAATCTATTAGTTTCATGTCTGTATGAAAATGTTATGCCGGCATAAAATGAAACACTAACAAGATGGAGGAGGACCGCACAGCAGAGATCTTATCGCCACTCGGCGCCTCTCCCTGCCTTGTCACTGCTAGAAAAGGAGGCCAACTGTGAAATGAAGGCACACAGGCATTATGCCTCACTTTGACCTCTCCATTTACCACTACGCTCCGTTCACAATTGTGTCTTGGGCATTTACTGTTGCCATTGACACATGCTGCCAGCCCCATGACACGTGAGACGATGGGCCTCATTACGAGTCTGGCGGTAGCCATGCCAGTAAAACTGGCAGGCTGACGCCAGCCTCGTGAATATTTCTGGTGCCTTGCTTCCCGGAATAACCATGGGATTACGACCCTGGCGCTCTGGGTAGTCAGGCGCCGGAAAAATGTAAATCCCCATTACCATTTGAGTTCCATAGGACTCAATGGGAATGGTAGTGGGGAATGGGGATGAATGAGTGCTTCCGTGAAAGTCTGCGAACGGGTGCCATCCCGCCCGCCAGGTCAGACCCTTGTAATGAGGCCCATTACCTTCATGTATTTATTTATTTAGTACTTACATGGTGGTTTTATTCTAAACTTTGTAAAAAAACAAAATATAATGAATTAAGAATATAGAATCAGTAACACAGATAATTATCAGCACAACTCATTGTTATGAAACACCTCAGCTAAAACACGTTCTTTTTAATTTTTATTAAACATCTTAGAGTCATGAGCATGTTATGTAGTTCGGAGGCCCCTTTACTTCGTCACACAATACCTAAGTATCAGGCACATACAATATTGGTGGAGATATTAGGAGCATTCCGGATAAAATAAGGGATAATCAGCCACCACAAATCAGTAACAGGTCTCCCTAACCAAGTTTGTAAAAGTACACAGCTATCGTTATAGTTCACAGAGTTAAGCATTGCCCACAAATATCTGTATTCAGCCTGCAAGACACATGTTGAAATCATAGCAGATCCAGCTCTGTGAGTCTTGTTCTCCTAGGCTTCATGCATTAAGTGCATATATGGGAAATAATAACACCTGCAATAGTGCTTAGATGTTGCAGGAATGTAAAGGGTGCTGTAAAAAACATGGCAATATTGTGATGAAGATAATAGGGCAGAGAATATTAACAGAGAATGGGTATGTGGTCAACAGATAGGAAAGCCAAAACCTGCCACTTTGCCATTGCTTGTTCCTCAGCACTTCCTAAAATGGTGAATGTTTTATGCCATTCCAGTTTCAACACTGAAGTGGTCTGAGACACAGAGAGCAAAGGAGGTTTTCCCAGGATCACACGATTTTGGTAATGTGGTGAATACAACAGGCCCGGCTCCAGGAATTATCATCTGGGTGGGCCAGGGTTGTGATCAGGGGGGCCCACATTCCATTGGGTGTGGGTCTTGGAGTACCCTAAACAAAGTGCTGGCATTGGTCCAGATTTCCCAGATCCATGATCCAGCAAAAAATGTCTTCCCAGATCTGCAAAAATACATTTGCACCCCTCTATAAAAAAACTGTACATAGCAAAAGATAAGCAAGGAAAATAATGTGGCAACATTAAGCTACCTGGTATCCCTTCCCATCTGCTCATCCCTTTTTGTTATATCAGATCCTCCTTCACCTTTCACCATCCAGTCACCTTCTTTCAGCTGCCCTAACCACCGTTCCCATTTACCTTCCCTCCCACCTCTCCTCCCCTCCCACCTATTCACACCAGCACCCAGCATGCCTTTCCTGGACTGGCTTGGGAGAATTGAAGGTGATGTCTCCCCCTCCTCCTCCTCCTCCTCTGAGAGGGCTAAGCAGTGAGGCACCCAGTCTTTGTACCATCTCAGATGATGTCTGCCCAACTCCTCTTTTGAATGTCTTGTCTGCCGACTCTCTCTCTCTCCTACCCATTCCCTTACCGTGGCTACTATCTATCGGCCACCTGGTCAAATTTCCTCCTTCCTCTCTGAGTGGGCTGACCTCTCCTCCTCACTCCTGTCCTCAACCACTCAACTCCTCTTTCTTGGCGACTTTAACATCCACCTTGATGCCTCCAGTCCCCCCACTGGTCTCTTTCGTGACCTCTGCGACTCTCTCTCACTCTCTATTCTCCCATCCGGGCCTACTCACTCTGCTGGGCACACTCTTGATGCTCTGATCTCCTCTGACCTTCCCCTCTCCGTCCCTCTCTCCACTCCTCTCTCCTGGAGTGATCACTTTCTCCTATCCTCCCACCTCACCCTCCCTACCCCACAGGCAAAGCCACCCTCTTCACTGCCACCCACCTTCTCGGTCATCCGACCCATGAAGCGTGTGTCAGTTGAGGCTTTCGCTGCTACCTTCTCGCCCCCCCCTGCCCCTTCGGCTGACTCCCACCCTGACACAGCCCTCTCCATGCTCCACTCTGCTATATCTGCTACTCTTGATATCCTTGCCCCCGTCATGAGAATCCGCCTGAAGCCCAAAGCCAAATGTAACTCCTGGTATGACTCGGATCTCGTCACCCTAAAACGCAAGTGCAGGGTTGCAGAGAGGAAATGGCGTGCTTCATGTTCATCCTCTGACAAACGGGCCTGCCGCCTGCTCCAAAGGCAGTACCGGCTCTCCGTTCTCACCAAGAAGAGAGCCCTTATCCAAGCCCGCATCTCTGCGGCATCAAACAATTCCGCCGAACTCTTTAAAATCTGCAAGGATCTGGGCAACCCTGTTGCAGTCTCTACCTCTCCTGTCCCCTCCCAGGCCCTCTGCACTACACTGGCCTCTCACTTCATCTCTAAAACTCAGGACATCCTGTCCTCGCTCTCCTCCTTTCACCTCCCTCCCTCCCTACCCGGCCCTTCCTCTGGCCCTTCTGCGGTCACCCCTCCTCCCTCTTTCTCTGCCTTTCCACCTTTCTCTGCTGACGAGGTTTCCAGACAAGTCCGATCAATGAAAGTCTCGTCTAAACAGGTTCACCCCTGTTCCTCCAAAACTATCAAGGACCACATCGACTCCCTGGCTCCTGCCCTGGCTGACTTTTGCAACCACTCCTTCGCCTCTGGAGTCTTCCCTTCCCCCCTCAAGCACTCCCTTGTGCACCCTCTTCTCAAGAAACCCTCTTCCGACCCCTCCTGCCCGGCTAACTATCGCCCTATCTCCATCACTCCCTTCCTGGGCAAGCTCCTGGAGAAACTGGCCATCTCCCAGCTTAACCTCCATGCTGAATCTGTTGGTAGTCTTCATGACCATCAATCTGGCTTCAGAGCTGCCAGAAGCACGGAAACTGCTCTCCTGAACATCCGTGAAGACCTGCTCTTGAACCTCGATTCCAACACTCCGTGTGTTCTCATTCTGCTCGATCTCTCCTCTGCCTTTGACACTGTCAACCATGCCATCCTGCTCAACCGTCTCCGGGAAAACCTAGGTATCACTGGTCAGGCTCTGGCGTGGCTGACCTCTTTCCTTTCAAATCGACCCTCCCAGGTCCAACTGGGGCCCTTCCTCTCCGACATCTTTTTCTCCACCTGTGGTGTCCCCCAGGGATCTAATCTCTCTCCCTGGCTGTTCAACCAGTATCTGGCACTCCTTGCCCACCGCATCGCCGCTCTCTGCCCTAATTTCCAGTGCTATGTGGACGATACCCAGCTCATTTTCAGGCTACCCTCAGCCTCCCCCTCTCCTTCCCTCATCTCTGACTGTCTGTCTGCTATCCAAGAATGGTGTGCCGCCAATGACCTCTGCCTTAATGCCAGTAAGACTGAGATTCTACTCATCGGTACTCCCACTCCCTCCTTCCCTGCAGCTCTCTGGCCTGCCTCCCTTGGCCCCCTCCCTGCTCCTACGTGCAGGGCAAAAAACCTTGGGGTCATCTTCGACTCCACACTCTCCTTCTCTCCTCATATTTCTGACGTCGCCAAGAGGTCACACTACCAGCTGCACCTCCTCAGAGGTATTCTTCCCTTCCTCTCCTTCCCCCAGAAGCTCACTGTGTCCAGAGCCCTGGTTCTCTCGAAGCTGGACTACTGTAACAGCCTCTATCTTAATCTGCCTGCCTCCACTCTCCGCCCTCTGCAACTCATCCAGAACAGAACTGCGAGACTTGTCCTTGGCCTCAAGCCCAGGGACCGTATCTCTCCAGGACTGAAATCTCTACACTGGCTCCCAGTGGCTGCGAGGATAAAGTTCAAAACCCTCTGCATTGTCCACAAGGCCTTCTGGGGCCTGGGTCCTAAATACCTTCAACTCTCTCTTCCCAAATATCTTCCTTCCCGAGCCCTTCGCTCATCCGCCTCCAACTCCCTCATGGTTAGCCGCTTCTCGAAGCAATGAGCTGGGGGTAGATCTCTCTCCGTGGCAGGGGCCTCCCTCTGGAACAGCCTTCCTGCCTCCCTGAAACTTGAGGAGAACCATCTCCGGTTCCGGAAGCACCTCAAAACCTTCCTCTTTGCTTCTGCTTTCTCTCTCCCTCTCCCCTGCTGAACAGCAAATAAATTCTTCACTGAAACTGCACTGATCCTGAAACTGGACCACTCTAAACGGCCTCGGTCCTGGGCCCAGCCACTCTCCACTTGCACTGATGCCCTTGAACCCCTCTGCACTGCGGGACTGTCTCTGTATCCCTACAGCCCTCCCCCCTTCCCCAGCACTTGTTCTGCACTTATCTTGCACTTGCCACCAGCTGGCCCTATTTATTTATTACTTTTCGCCACTTACCTTGTACTGCACTTCCCCCCCTCCCCTTCCCCTTGCACTTTTCCCCCTCCCCCACCCCTGCACTTGCGCGATCTGAATGACACCTGGCCTAGTAGGATCGTTGTCTGTCTCCCCTTGTTCCTCCCCTCCCTGCCTCGTCGCGCCTTGAAACACCTGTGTATAGGCGCGTTACAAATACCATATCATATCATATCATATCATATCAATACCTTCCTGAGCACTGAGCACTGTGGATACTCTCAGAAGGCCCCGGAGGAGATCTTGTTGTGAAAGATAGACCCCACACCCAGAATACTGAAGCAAGGAATAGATTTTGTTTCCTACAAAATTACATTTTTTTCAAACTTCTTTAAATTTCAAGAACAGAAAATACCATGTTTAATCAATACAGGTAGTCTTGCTGATCTTAACAATATTTCGAGCACAGCAACATATCCTCCAAAAACATACACATATATGCAATCCTCCCTTCGCCCACCCATTCCACAACCCTCCCCTCCTTTCCAACTGAACCCCTACAACAGTCCCATTCTGAATGTCTCCCATTAATGGTTCATGTCCAAAATTACATTTTAAGCACATTTTATTTTTTGTTGTATTTTTGCAGCACATTTTAATTGAGTTGAGAGTGCAAGAGAGTGCTAGGGCTGTAAGGGCTGCATCAGAAGGCAGACAGGGTTGAGGGGTTTGTGGTCTCCTGGTATCGCTCCTGGTGGGGTGTGCCCCTATACATCATTGTCTGGTACATACTGGTTATAATATGCAATTGTCCATGATGACTCTTTGTTTGATGTGTTTACTCTGATTGGCTATTGACTGACACAATTGTGTTCAATAAATGTGGCCCGGATATTTTCAAAGTTAGATGTTTGTGTGTCCTAATCCCTGTGCTGCCCATCTATTAAACCATGAGTGAGGCTTTTTGGAATAGCTTATAGGCCACCTAATTTTATCAGTCAAGGCATCTGGAAATTAAAAGATATGCCCAGATGCACACACTTTGGTCAAGTGGTAAAGCCATATTGAGCATAGCCTGAAATTTAGATACTTGAACACCCATCTTCTGAGCTTATGAGCTCAAGTTGATACAAATAGGTGTTGAAGTTTGGCTTTGAATATCTTAAATAATACTAAATTGTATACAGATTACTTTAAAAATGCACAAGTCACATGATAAACCAACCTGACAGTCTATCCAACATTGTAGAAACACGTTGATGAAAAGTTTAATGGGGGCATTTTGGTTTGAATCCTAAATTGCACAGATCGGAATTCTCTTGTTTGCACTTTTTTTTCAAAAGGGGCCATTCATTAATTTGAATTGTTTTCACCAAGTACTGGAAAATGAAAGCGTAAAACACATGCGGAAATAGCATTTGCTTTGTATTTTACCACTACGTGTCTGGAAAAGTGTAAATCACTTCCACAATTAACGATTGCGGGAGCCATCCACAATGGATTCCTTTGGACTCTGCCCGCTTTTTCCAGGTGTAAAAGTCAGGCTGGTCCCTTAGGAATCTATTGGTTTCCCGCCAACGTAAAAATACGTGCTAGTGGAATACCAATCAGATTTGGCAGGGGGGCCTTGTTAAGTCTGATCTGTTCTCCAACTTCACCTGTCAAATCATACAAAACCCTGCAGCTCATAAAAAGTGGAGCTACATGCATTTAGCACCACTTCTTCCACTGCACTTGACCTGGAAAATGATCCCCTATAACTGTAGCTTTATTTTCTCCATCCTGAATGGAAGCCTACAAGCTCCAGCATAGCAATTCATGAGAACTTACACACAATATCATACAGAGACAAAGTGAAATGAAATGAATGACAAGGTTATTGTTCACACAGTTTTTTCTGCATCCCCCTACTTATTAATCACCCAACAATCACACTTAAATATAGCTTCTTAAAACCCTACATAATTTCTTTTAAAGTGCCACAGCAATGGGCACTGCCATTTTACATTTTCCATCCCTAATCAGTTCCTCTTGTAAATAATCTGCCTCTGAGACACTTTAAAAAGATAAGATCTCACTGGTAGGGCCTGATTAGCTCTGCTGTGTGTATTTGAGAGGAGAGAGTAGAGCGTGGGTGGGGGGGCATTGGCATTTGTCCCTTGTTCAAATGTTAAATCCACCTCTGATTGCACTCTATAGAAAATATTTAAATACTGCTACTTTAAGTACACCTTTTATACTTTTCCTGCAACATTATAGGAAACTGTCTACTTTTTTGTTATTTTATGGGTGTTCATGTTTCATTTCCGGCACTGCATGAACACCAGCACCCAGGATTTGCATCATACTTTCCAAACAAATCCCACAACACACATGACATATTCTGTTTGCATGCAAACTCTGTAAATCTACTCAAACACAATGAGGTTATCAAGTCAATACTTATCAGTTTGAATCATAAAACGTTCTTTCAGAGTAGACTAGGCTTCCAAACAAAAGTAAATTCTATTTAGGTCAGAGCCCCACTGGTAAGTATGCATGAGAAGATCTGAAACTGGTCAATACTTGCCAATCTAGCCTTATCATTTTCAGGTAGGGCCTTGTTAGACTTATGGAGACAAACGGAGGCCAAAATGCATTGGCAAAGCCAACAGCTTGGGTTTTCATTAGGCACAGATAGGCGCCAGTCAATGCCATAAGAGTACCACCTGGCCATAAAATGAGAACAGCTGGAAAATTGTGCCAGTAACTGGGCATATGATGGCATTGCCTGGAAAACGTCTGCTA
Source organism: Ambystoma mexicanum (assembly GCF_040938575.1). Classification (NCBI taxonomy): domain Eukaryota; kingdom Metazoa; phylum Chordata; class Amphibia; order Caudata; family Ambystomatidae; genus Ambystoma; species Ambystoma mexicanum. The sequence continues at coordinate 560,376,136 of NC_090925.1, forward strand.
ATACCTATACACAAGCCAAAACTGCTGGCTTTGTGAATGCTTGTTTAAGACAGCACTTCAGTGCAAGTCACAGAGGGATTGACAAATATATTGCTTATAAAATCAACTGGCTGAAGACACACATTAAGAGAATTGCACTACACCAGGAGCCCATTTACAGAGTCAATTAAGTAATCTAACACTCAAAAGAATGCTAGCTATAACACTGGCAGGCCCTATACAGCAACACATTTGGTATTTCTTTGTGACAGAGCTTGCTCAAAGAGTTCTAGAAAGGTTAGGTCTTGGTGGTGAGGCATTGACATAGTCATGGCTCGTCGTTAGGTGGGTAAATGACCAGACTCACCCATGGGATGTGTGTTTCTCCTCACATTTTATTGCCATCCTATCTGTGTTCCACAGCATACATTCTGGTTGTACCTAATAGGTAAAACGTCTCTGAATCAATTAGAACCACTGTCATTGCTCTGGCCAGCCTTCTATACCATTGTTTGCATTTCCGCATTGGCACTGTCACTAATGCCAGAAGCCCTTCCCAATCTGCTAGACCACAGGGCCTAAAAATTCATATGGTTGCTTGTGGTCCAGCGCAGATGCAACACGCCTAGCAACTGAGATTGAACTGCACCTTTTGGTGGCAGCACCAAAAGTAATTTGCTAATGGCTTGTCCCCTTCTCTAATCGCACAGACATAACATAGAATTATGGCATGGAATGTTGCGCAGAGCAACGCTAGTGATAATGTTTAAATTCAAAGCCTTGCATTTATCACTTTTTCATTTGACTACACTCTCTCCTTCAGAATTACATTTTTGTTACTGCCAACCTTATCTTTTCACTTATACTCAAGTAGTTAATGCAGCAGAATATATACTTTGAATGTAATTTGTAAGGGCACCCAGCCAGTTGACGCACCTTCTGCAGAAATCTGTGTCCAAGCAACGTTACGTGCCATTTATTGTTTGCTATAGTTAACCATTTTATTAAACATGATGTTAAAAACCACTATATTCCCACAAAAAATAAACATGCTTTAAATTACAGAAACCGAAATTGTGATTTTAGGTTTGAGAAAATAGTTGTAGGCAGCCTGCTTGAATAAGTGTGCTACCTCACTTAGATGTGCGAATGGTCCTCCATCTCTTTGGTCATGTGTACTTTTATGGCTGTGGGGCATAAATCATTGTCTAGGGCAAGAAAACAAATCCTGGCCAGGCCTCCTGTAATTCAACCTCACAGAATGATGTCTCTGAGGTTGCTGCTGAATGTATATAGTGACAACCACCCCCACTCCCTTGGTTACAAGTGGTGTATAACACCACTGACATGGCCTTCTTTCTAGGGGGGGGGCAGAGGCTGACTCTGGGGGCACCTGACCCCCCTTCTGGAGCCGGGCTTGGAATACAACGTTCCTGTTTCCAAAGCATACACCTGTGCCTACAATAGTTTGACACAGATATGAATTAAAATGACAAGACTTACTAAGCCCCCCCACCCAAATGTTGTATGTGCTTTGGGTAGAAATTGTTGAGATATCTATCATCAATTTGTGTTTTTGTTCTTAGAGCCATCCCCCAGGGTATATCCTCACTCTCCAAACATCGTGGTCTATCGTTTGTTTAACTGTTCTTCCAAAACCCTGGCTCGTATCTGGAACCTGACAGATATACGGTTATAGAAATGTCGGCAAAACAAGCATGCTTCACATTTAGGGATAAAATGACAACAGGAAATGGATATCTGCAAATGGTAATGCAGTAACATGGGAAGATTAACGCAATAGAAATCCATCTCTTTTATTCTACAACGTGGCATGTCAAATATATGCAAACATTTCAATAAAGGTGATGAATTGATACATATTTTTAAAAAAGCAGACCACTCATGTAATAATCTGCTCCAAATTTGCATGACCGCAGACAGCCTTTGACACTTATACAATGCAACACGGTGAGAATGGCCCTGCAGGAGGGCCCGGCATACAGGCGACAGTCATTGGTACAAAATCAACAAATGAATTGTGGCAGCACTGACAATGTACGACCAGCTCCAAAAGTGCTGTTATATTTAGCGCACTGCCACCAAAAAAAAAAAAAAATGCACACTTCACACAGTTAGCAGGGCCCCTCTTTGTTGTGTGGGGCCATGGGCCCTGGTTTCTTTTTTATGCACCGCAAATATCTTTCTAATTCATCTAGATGGTTCCAGCTGCTATTTCTCGCTTTCCAGGTGTGGTGAAGTTGCTCTGGGTTGAACCTAGCGGTGGTTAGTTCAAGGCGAGGGCCCAGGCGTGGACATTGTTAAGGGGCATGTGCAGTGCCACTGAACAATGGGCAGATACAGCAAACACAGCTCTACAGACTCACTCTCACACTATTGTTGAAGACTTCATAGTCCTATATTTATTTGAACAAAAAACAAACAGAACCCTGACTACCCTACTGAGGCAGTGAAAGAGTGTTCTGTTTGTTTTCAAATAATTGATAAGATAAACTTCATGTAAATGATTGAAAACATGATGCAGGCATGAACTGGACCCGGACACCCAGCCTCACATCATTGCAAAAGAGGGTCGTGCAGTGGAGGCCCACAGGGTAATCCCCTGACATCCCACAGAGTCATTTCAGACCTGATAATTTGACAGAAACAGTTGAGCGTTCAATAATATATCAAAGCATACAGAAGAACTACACTGCTTCATTACACACACCTTGCTACACAGGGAAGTGGCCTATACATCTTGCTCTATGGGGCAGGGGGGAGGCATATAATAAGCACTAGTGAAATGCAGGGTGGGATTCCTGCATGCCATGGACAGACCTTGAAATATCAAGGTTTTGATTTTGAGATTAGGTACTGTGAAAACTCTTAAGATTTTCTATGAAAAAACAACAGGATTGTTCCTTTTTCTAGCGTCCTAAGGGAGTCTAGACACAATGGACTTCATTACAGTTTGGCCGGTACAGTATTAACGTGCAGGTTTTAACGTATACCGGCACGTTACTGCACCATCCAATTCAAAGATTGACAGTGAAGGGTTGGAATTACCTCGACCTAAGAGCTGTAGGTCATCCTACCACCTTAACAGGAAAAAATCACCAGTATTACAGGCTCTGGTAATACCAGCACCTGTAATACTAGCAAAGTCCCCCATGGAGTCCAATGTGACTCCATGGAATTGGCACTTACTCAGGCTAATGGTACTTGTAATCTGGCTGTAATTCTGCCAGACCGGGTACCTGTATCTGCAATTTTGCAGGTATCCTGGCGGATTTCCCACCCGGATATTGGCAATCTCATTATGAGCTCCAATACCTGGTAGAAATGGTTCAAAATGATATGAGGAAAAAAATATATTTGGTCTGACACGGAATTATCAATTAGAGAGATGCATAGGTTGTCCTGTGCTGCCTGCTATTGCGTATTGGAAGACAGGCTTGTCCTTACAAGGAGTTTTGCATTATGCATTATATTATGAGGATGAGGGTCCTGGTCTCTGTCTGATTCCATGAACTTTGTTCCTAGTTTAGGTTTAGGTTTCATGTGTATCGATTTTGTGTATCGATTTGTACAACACGAACGGCATCATTTAACTGTTTCTTGGTGCTAGCAGAAACATATGATGGACATCTTTGTTAATAGGTGAAATGGGGAAAATAGTCGATGGAGAAACAGAGCAGAAACATATCGTATAGAGTTATGTATGGAAATCTGAAACCAGATGGTAAACGTGATGTATGACAAGCAGCTATGTTTAAAAAGTAGGGTTGAGTAGGCATCAATAAGTTACCAGGAACACCTACATCAATGAAGTTACTTGAATTATTTAAATGCATCTTACAACTTTTTGACCTGTGGTCATACGATATGCTGAACAAAACATATGTAGAGGTGCACGCCTGAAGGTGGTTGATTTGAGTGGATTGTAGGAGAATTTTATTTAGGAGATTCAAGGTTGTTTAGGTGTTCCCGGTCTGACCATGCCTACAAGGACAAAGGAATTTTGAGAACAAAAAAAGAGGTTCCTACAGATTTGAGGAACAAGACCTGGCCACACTTTACGGCAAATCTTGCCTGATAACATTCAATCAGAATCTAAAGCGTTTAGCAAGGTGCAATGTTTTAATCGTGGGTGGATACTTGAAAAACACAATAATATGATAATCAATTCAAACATATATAAATTACCAACCGATGATATTAATAAACATGATAGTTAACAAAATGTGCATAAAATATGCATCATAATGTCATAGGCATTCTTGGTGAATGTGCATGAACATGGTGAATGTACAATAGCAGTCAGAATTGATTCCCCAATACTGAAAGATATCTTTGTTAGGAAGATTGTTTCATCAGGACAAGCTGGTGTGTCCCAAAGTGTCTTCTTATACATGGCACGATGCGTTTTGGGGCTAAAGCACCCTTTATCAGGTAAGGGATATCTGTTTTTTTTTTATCAGCTGTAAGTAAATATAATGATAGCGTGTAAATAACACTTTAAGTATGAAGGGTGCTTCCTGACCTGTGAAGAGTGGTAACTAACCTGTGGTTTTACAGAGAAACGTCAATAGAGGGGCGGGGGTTATTATCAGTGTCAGGCTGTGCTGGTCGGATGCTTTTTCCAACGTTGCTTGCTAGTGCTGTGGATAGCAATAACAAAGTAGAGCTATTTGTAAAGTGCGCTCTATGTCCGGTCCTTGATAACACTCATTGCGTGGCGTGGTCTAGTGTGGGCTTAGGCACTATGGTATATCGCTGGGTCCCACGTCAAGACCACTGTTTCTAAAGACTGGTGTTATAGTTAAAATGGATCAGGGTAAATGAGCATTGCCCTCACCTGGAGTGTCAAGAAGCGTGGTTCATATGATAGGGAAGGAAATCATTGTAATTATCATGCAGGTTGGTATGTTGGCTATGGGTAGATACCATCCCATTGTCTTCCACTATGACATGTATGTACATTTATACAATTGTCACTTGTTAGACCTGCGACCATGGGAGGCATCTGCTGTGGTTAGAGATATTAGATACATTATCACACTAAAAACTCTCTTGGGCTGCACACTTAAGCAATTATGCAATACTTCTCACATGTGCTACTGGCTAGACCAGCCTCATGCTTGACCAGTACTGTACCACTACTGTAAAGGGTCGTTCCTCCCTTCTCATGGGTGAAGTATCCAATGGGTAGGGTATCTTACAACTGTGTGGCTGATGATCGACTGTTCCTTTTGATGATCCATCTGTATCCAAGAGTCCCAAAACACTGAGGGTGCCTCATAGTTTCTCCTCCCAACAGTACCTGTCCAGACTGTTCACAAACCTTTAAACAGGTGCCACTGATGCAATGACCACTGATGATGCTATCTTCTGGGTGCATGCCATGCCCGGTGTACTTGGCAAAATATGGGCTGTTTGGTGGTCTTCCTGATGCCCACATTCCTGAGACAAGCAAAAGAAAAGTGTCCCCTGTCACTTTGAAATAAGGGTCCACAAAGGGAACCAGCAGGTACTCAAGGTTACCTTTGATTCCAACAACAGAATGGATTACAGCACCAAGGCTGAAATCAGAAACTTCACCAACTGTGCCGCAATTGTATATCCTGAAAAAGTGCAGCCTCTCTCCTCTTCAGATTGAGAACCTCACACTGGGATGTGCTGTGATGTCTAAGCTGCTTATGGCATCCTCAAAAGGTATTTGCGCAGGGCATACATTAGACAGTAACTGCCTCTGACAGTGTTATATGTGCCCCAATCAGAGCTCTGCAGTAATCGGTGATGGTTTTGTACTGCCACACAGCGTGTCCAGCATGGGAACTGATGTTCTGGACTACAGCAACCATTTCTTTTAGCAGGCTCACAATTGCTGATAAAGCATGCAACCATGAGGCGAATGACATGTACACATAAGAGAATGTGCATTGGCATGTTCATTTTTAAGTAACAAGAACATTTGATTAATTGTCTGCTTCAACAAAGCCCACATTCAAATGACATAGCTTAAGGCACTGTGCTTACACCTTAACGAAATGTTCTAAAATGTGGGGTCTCACCTGAACCCTTTACATGTACAAGGTTGCCGGGATCCAAAGTGTGCACACTCCTGCTGCCTCCTTGAATTATAGGATTTACGGGAATGTTCATGGCTGTTGGAGGAAGAAAGGGCCACTCAGTGTCTTGCAAAGCCATGTAGTGAATACAATGACCAGTAGTCCATATGTCCATATTGAAGTGAATCTTTTGCCCCAATGAATGCAACAAAAAATAAATGTACCCATAACATTGTTCTTCAGATCCAGTATTGCTTTGTGAGAAAAAGAAACATTAATCCGAACTTCCCAGCAGTGGTTGACTTTTCCCAAATGGTGCCATGATAAAGGGTTTTTGACAAATGTATAAGCCAAGATATCTGTTGTCAACATTATAGCGAGATACGCATTGAGCATACACTGTTTGTCATGGCACTTGTGATATTTTGGCTATGCTCAAACACATTATCTTGATGTATAATTTCCCCCTACAAACCTTTATTAGAATAGCCAAATCAATTACTGTAGATGGTTTCCGAAGCATATACTATACTGGCAATATCTTTTTGACTATATACTGTTTTCAGACCAACCAAACTACATCCCACATCACAGTACACAGATGTTTTGATAGCTAGCATAATGATAGTGGCCTTTAACCAACGTCTTTTCAAGCACTCATTTGCATGTTTTTCCACTAACCTCCTACTCTAAATAACAGTAATTGTTCATTCCATCCATCATCCCTTCTCTCATTTTAATATTGTGCTGAACTCTTTTCTTTTTACCAAAACACATGAATTTAGATTTGGCCAAATGTATGTGCGAACATTGCTTTGACAAATTCTCATGTAGGTGCTATCGCATATGATGACATCATCGGCATATGCAAGCCATGGTAATTTGGCTTGTCCCAATCTCGGTGCCAAATTATTAGCTCCTAGAAAAGCTTCCCCAAGATCAGCCGTATACAATATTGAAGAGAACCGGTGCAAGCACACACCCTGGATTTACACCTCTACTAATAGGGGTCACAGAGTTCACCCTGCCCATTTAGCCTAACCCGAGCTACATTCACCTGATGTGAAACATCAGCATTCCCATCTTCTCTAATTATCCATAGTTTGGCATGATCGCAAGCCGCAGCAAAGTAAAAAAAAAGGACATTTAAATGCAGTGCATCACTCTTTCTTGCTTGATAAATTAAAGAGTTAACGATGAATATGTTATATACACTGGATAGCCCTTTTCGAAAAACTGCCTGGTAGCATACTAACACCCGTTTTTTATTTATTCCTTTTAATATCCCTTGCAAGATGCATTATGTGAACATTTTGCTACAGAGATCCAGTAAAGAGAGGAGTCTATAATTTCGAGGGTCATTTTTCTCACCCTTCTTGAACACACAAATCAGGTACACTTGACTCCAAGCAGCAGGGAATCCGCCCCTGATTCACAACCTTATCAAATAGCTTAATAAGGATCTCCACCCACAGGATTGGATCTAATCGCATAGCTTCCTTAGACACACTGTCAGGGATCAGGGCGCGAGAGGGTTGAAGACTTTCATAAATCTTTGAATAGACTCACATTCAAAACAGATCAGCACTGGGTCTTCTTTTATTAGTGGCCAACCCTGATCATTGCCAACATTTTTGTCTTAGTAATTCACCCCAAGACTCCCCATTTATACAACATATTTGAACATTACCTGTATCTTGTATTGACACCTTCCTAATATCTCTGCTATTAAGTGCAGTATGTAGATCTTGCTGCACTCTATTCTGTATAGAAGCATGGTGCTGCCTGAGCCAATTTCTCTACCCGATATTCAGTCTCCTGATTTCCTTCCTTTTCACTACTCCATGGTGTTCACACATCTCAGCTCCTGTCCCATCTTGTTTTTCTAATTTTTGACTATTTTATCCAAGAGGTGGGAATATTTCCCATCGCCTCTACCTGCCCCATAGCCACCCTTTCTCGAAGAGTCCACTGTAATCGAGGCAATCAATTCAACAATCTTGTCTGCCATATCCAACCATTTGTATTCATCACTCACCGTTCCCTTATATCGTGAGATTGCCTACAGATATCTATCAAACCATTTTATATGATTTTAGGCTTTCATTAACATGTAATTTGCCCACCTTATCAAGATATATTAATGCATCTATCTTTAAAGTGGAAATAAGCACAGCATGATCACTATACTGGTTGATAATAGGAGCTCATCCCTGCACCATGGAGTGCATCAGTTCACATCCAAACATATAATCGAAGATACTCTCCTTCAATCCGTTACTCCATTTCTTTGTAGGAGGGATATCCTCCTCCACAACACCATTTAACATTTGCAAGTCTAAATCATATAAGAACTCTTCCCAAGAGTGTGCTGCCTTTGAAGACTTTTTACTTGTTCTATTCCGTTAAGCGGCTTCACCTCAACACTACAGCTAAGTCAATGCCTAGTCTGGGATGCTGAGGGAAACCCTTATTGATATATTTTTAGGTCCAGTTCATGTACTCTGGATGACAACCCTTATATAACACCCCTCTCTTAGAATCCCCCTGACCCCACTGAGCCAAGAAGTAGGTCTGGTTTGCAAATTCAAAAGGTTTATTTGAGAAAAATAACAATGTATATCTATCACACTTTTATAATAAATTAATATTGGATATCACACTTAAAATATGACCGTGATCAACAATGGATAATGTTCTACTGGTAAACTGATTTGGTTACTTAGAAGTAGTATAGAGGATGAGGTAGCTGAAATGCTTTATGGTTTCAAGGAAATGCAAGGTGGAATAAATGCAGTACAGAAAATAAACTGATATGGTTTCACAAGAGATAATATGTTCACTTTTCCCCTGGTGGCAATTCACCCCCCCCTATATGCAATGCAAGGAGATGGAAGTAACACACACAGTCTTCAGGAATACAATCAAATACAATGCGGAATTCCGTTCCCCCCCCCCCAGCAAGCTTAGACAACAGGTATGCTTTTTAAAACACGGGCAAGAGTGCTTTGTAATGTGGTGGCAAGGAAGTGAAAAATGCTAAAATTGCTTTTAATTCCCTATAGGAGGTTCAGGGTGAGTGGTAGACACTTTAAATCAGTTCAGGTCAGCCCTAACAATGGTTCAGGGATGGTTATTAGGTTGCAAATGAATTTTAGCAGTTCAGGCAAAAGCGGCTATCTTTTTACAGATGATGAAATCAGGCCAAATCGCAAATCGCGGTAAATTTTGCAACAGCGTAAATCGCGATTGCGGTATAAGTATAAGGAGTAGGACGTCTAGGCTTGCTGGAAAGCTTGGATTCTAAGATTTCAGGGGAAAGTTAAATCTCGTTCCTAGGACTAACGGTTCCAGAGATACGGACGATTTAATAAAGGTAGATTTTCGGATTTAAAGTAAAACTCAAAATGACAGGTGACAGATTCAGTTTTAAAGATGACAGAATGACACGATGCTAGGAGGCAGTTTTAATAGGCTAAAATAGTTTGAATTAGATTATTTTAACTAAGAGATTGGTTCTGCACAGTTCTTCTAGGTAATCACAATATAAATTTGAAATAGGCCTCGTCACGGATCTGGTCAACACGTCCAGCGGCGGTTCTCTCTGCTTGGCGGGTCAATCAGGCACCGGTTCTGCTCACAGCGATCTGGATCTCTGGTTCTGCTCACAGCGGTCTGGGCCAGTTCTGCTCTGCTGGTCTAGCCTCTCTGGATACAGCGGCCTCTGGTTCTGGATACTGCTCTGCTTTCCGGTCCGGATCAAGTGGATTCTGGATGTAACACTGCTTTCTGGGTACTGGCAAAAGTTCTTGGCAAAGACTCAGACAGCTCGCCCGGCTATGGAATAGTTTGCAAAAGATTTTGAGGCCTGCTGACAAATACTTTTGCTTGCAGTGGGCCTTCTTGGTTCAAAGTTCTGTAGTCTCTGGTTAGCTTGGAAGTCTAAGTGTTGGATCTCTGGATGTGAAGTCCTCGGTCAGCACGCTCCAGAGCAAATGGAATTGAATGTCTCTACCTGTCCCAGCAGTCTCTTTTTATGTGTTTTAAAAAGTGGGTGTGTGCGTTGGTCATAACTAAACCTGCCCCTCTCACTTATCATTGGCCAATTCCTCCTCTCACCTTTGATTGAGGGAAGGAAATGTGAGTCAGAGTGATGCTGTAGGTTTTATGGTCAGAGGAACCTCCCCTTGTCAGATTGCACACAAATTTATTCCTGATCCAAATACATATTTCCCAGGTACACAGTTGTTTGACATCACATACACACATCATATATTACTAAAGATAGTCCCTGTCCCAACTCTGGCATTTCTAGGACCTTGCATTCAAAAATGGCAACTTCTTTTTGATTTTTGTGGGTTTTGCAACATTGGTTTTTCATCAAAAATTATACAAAGGTACATTTCCCTTCCACATATATCCCAGTAACTTTCCATGTCTCTAGCTTAAATACAGTGTCTACAATATTCATAATTAGCAGGGTTTTGCCCCAGAACATGGTACAAATCGGAGTTTGGACTCAAATCGTGAGGGCATTTTCTATACTAAGACTCTCAAAGTTGTACATTCCTGTCAATTGGTTACAATAAGTTATCACAGTTTCTATAAAATATATATTTGTTGCAATTCAACTCCCCAAAGTGTTTGGGTCCACCTCCAGAAGTCTGGGTGGGTCAGTGATCACATGTCTCTCCTTGCTGGCAGAGGGCTGTTGACAGTAAACACTCAAAATTAACATACCCCATTCAACTGAAAGGGGCTATTGTCTCTCTCCTCCAGGCTGAAGGGGAAACGCCCTCCCTCTCACTCAGAAGGGCCATGTGATATCCTGCCTCCTGTTGTGAGTCTCTGGGGTGTTAAAAGTTCTCAGCATCTTGGCCTCTGGGAACAGCAGGTGGCTAAGATTTTCAATTAACCAACAAGCTTTGAAGTCCCTGCCCCTCTTGCAACTCCTAAATACAGTTTCCCTGTCAGAGTTTAGACCGCTAGTGCTGCCTTGGGGAATTTGTCGGTACTGCATCCATTTTTGAGTTGTCTTGAATTTGACAGGAGATTTTTGCTATTATTTTGATAGGCATCCTTACATTAGAGTGGTGATGTGGAACCCCCCACAAGAAGGTTGTATCTTTGGAGTGGTCTTGTGCCAACTGCGCAGTTCTCCTGGATTCTGGCGTGAATGTGGGCGGCGACAGCTCATCCCCGCATCCACCCAGTCTATTGATTTAGTTTGTTCTGGGATAGAATAGTGGACGGCGCCAGCTCATCCCCACATCTACCCAGTCTAAGGATTCAACATGGGTCTAAACCCTTGACAATTCTTACTACTTACAGGGGGGATTGTACTAGCCTTAAGGATCACATAATCAATACATCCTGCATTTAAAAACCCACCAACTAAAAGACCATTGACCGCATTACAAGTATGCCGGTCCAGAATTATCATGCCAGTAATTCCGTTCACCGGCACGTTTCCATACAGGCATACTATAAGTTTGCAGGTGCTGTGGCCTGATTTAGCTACACCCAAGAGCTGGAGGTAAGTCAGGTACCCACTGGCAGAAGACAGCTCATATTAGCAGCACCAGCTCTTTATTCATACCTCCTGCTGACAGGCTGATCAAGGGAGAGTTGTTCTCAAGTATGTTACACTGTCTCACAAGTAATTTGGAATGTCTCTATATTTCATTATACACATTATTGCACATTTTCAATAACATTTACAAAGCAAAATGAACTGCCTCCTTATGTAACTCATTTTCAGCACTTGCAGCTGAAAGATTAGCCCCCGCAACTGACTCCTCCTGTGATACTATATTTGGACCTTTTTTTAGTCAGGCTTTTTGTTTCCAACACTGACCCTTCTGAGATAAGACCAGTGAGCAGAGGGGAGCATGACAATCTTATAGCGTAAGACAAAAGGTTCTGATTAGTCGATGGTACATGTAGCTCGACCACAGTAGAATCCTATTTAGTATTGTTGCTTTCTCCAAATAGTTGTTGCATTTGCATTTGAAGATAGTAACAACAATTAAAAAGTGAGCTGCTATTATCGAACTCTGTTGAAATATTTATACCCTTGTCTTTAATTTCTTTCTCACAATTTACTTCATCAGTACTTGGTCCCTCAGCTCCTTCTTGTTGTCAGGAAAATATAACTTGTTATTTTGCCATTCGGTACCTTAGATATCAGTACCTGTAAGTGAGGTATGTCACTTGCATCTGTTCTGGGGGTGATAGTGTTAACATGGTTCATAACACCAGTATGGGCAATACACAGACCTTGTAGAGGCACGTAGGTTGTAGTTTCTATTGTTTCCCCCTAGCAAGACAATTTTTTATGTAGGCCACAAACACTGCATGCAGCAAAATAACCCACAACCTCTTTAGCCATTCATCCACACTCACCGCCAAACTGCCGTGCTGTTGGTGCACTTCCAGAGCACTTGCTCCAGAGTGCAAGTGCCAGAGCATATCTCTTGAGGTTTAAATCCTCTTTCCTCTGGTAGTCGGCAGGCCAACAAATGCAGCAATCAAAACGCTGTTAATGCTTAATAGAACCAAGTTGAACGGCTTCCAACGAGTCCTGTGAACTGTCAGTGCACTTGCAGAGCACTTGCTTAAGAGCGTGAATGCCAGAGTGCATTGTTCAAGGTTTACATTTTCTTTTCTCTGTAGTGGGCGGAGCAACAAATGCAGCAATCAAGACACTGTTAATGCTGAATAGAACCAATCTGAATGGCATTCCTCATATTTAGTTACGTCTATTAGATGGTCTAGCAACACCTATAAGATGAAACTATTGCAGCTTCGAGGGAGATGGGCTATGAGGAGAGACACAAAGATTGTAGGTGCTGTTTGGTTATTACCCACCCATTGACCGGCCATATCCATGCTAACCCCTATGGCCATCCCCACCCACTTCCAGCCCCTCCAGCCAACACATCCTCCTTGGATCTCATTGAACTAGCTTTTTCAATCAGTAACATCAAACTTTGTGCTCAAAGTGCCTGCCAGTGTTATTTTAAATAAGTCTTTTGAGAGTTTATGGATTAGCTGGAGCTCTAACAGCACATCTAGTGTAATGAAAATGTCTTAACCAAGTGACTTCAAAAGAAATATGTGTGTTCTTCACTCAAGTCCGGTTAAGCATTGTGTAAACCATCAGTTTTGTTTTGCATATATATTATATACAGGTATTTGCCAGGCACTGCTATCATAGTCCCAGGTTCTCACACCATTTTGCCTCTGCTACTATTAATGGTCAGTAAGTATCATTGAAACAGTGGCTGGCAGATAACTATCCAATGCCTGCAAAAAAGCCCAATCTGCTGGCATTGTTAATGCTTGTTTTACACTGCTACCTTGTTATGGTTCCATGGGATATGTACCTCCTGCTGCACTAAGAAAGTAATGCATGGAATTAATAACATATAATTGAAGTACTTTCTTGTACCCAGGGAGTAAATATC